>NC_044343.1:1875000-2500000 GCF_007399415.2 Gopherus evgoodei
CAGTGTTGCTATCTTATGGTTTTATCCCTAGTCTGGCAATATTTGGTGTGTTTCTCAGATCTCCAGCTTCTGGATTCATGTGAATATGTGAGAGAGACATCTTTTATTTACAACAATAGTTTATAGCCCTTGTGGTTTCAGAGTGAAGCTTGAAAATGTGAGTTGAGGGCACCTCAAAGGCTCAAGGTGCAAATGTATTATTATTTTTAATAACTCCTGATTATTAAGACAGTCTCATTTTGAGAGGGGGGACTTGACACATGATCTTTGAATGTTTGAGGTTGGCAATACTGGATTCCTTCCTTCAGCACCTTTGCTATCCTGTTATTTGCTTCCTGCATTCATGCCTTTGTTTATACTGTCAGGCTGCGGGCCCTATTACATATCTGCAAAGTGTCCAGCCTGGCTTGGGTGCTATATGAGAAGGAAGGTTCAGGCACTAGAAGACTTGGGTTCAAATCCCTGCTCTGCCATAGACTCCCTGGGTGCCCCTGGGAAAATCACTCTGTGCCTCAGTTCCGCATCTGTACAATGGGATGACAGCTTGGCCTTGCCTGTCAGGGGTGTTAGGAGGATAAATACATGAAAGACTGTGAGGTGCTCAGATACTACAGCAGTGGAGGGCATTAAAAAAAGGCCTTAGAGAGATATAAAAATGATAATGGTCAGCTCCTCGGGACAGTCTCTGCCCTCCCTAGGGCTAAGCACACTCAACAAATAATGAACAAAAGTAAAATAAATGGCACATGCAAAGCTCCTGGATCTGTTGTCAGAGATCAAGTCCCATCAGTATATGAAATAATCAGAAATATCCTCCATTGGTTTCCTTCTCTGCATGACATGAGGCAGCATGCCTGGTCACCAGAGAAGTTATGGAATCTATCTTCCTTCCAGCATCTTATAAAGGTGTTTTTCATGCTTTGACAGACTTGGTGAGGTTTCCATTAAATGGGGTCTGGGGAACATGTGAAAGGCATTTACAGCATGCGGCATAGTCTGGCTTTTTCTGCAGGGGAAGCAGAGGTGTGATGTTCATAGCTCCAATCCTTTGATCTGCCTCTCCTCCGAAAAGGCCTGAGTAAGGAGTAAGCCCGGGAAAACCTGCAACTCGAGGGCACCCTGGCTAGACGAGCAGTCAGCAACGCTGTTTTATTGCTGTGCATATATTGTGCTGAGACTTAACAAATGAAGTCAGAGGGTTTCTTTTAAACACGTAAAGCAGCAGGGGGGTGTGGGGGTGAGAGTTTATAGTACACAGCTACAGCTACAGAGGGGAATCCTTAGGGGAAAGTGCAGATTGATGAAAAATGAAGTGGAGACCAATTTCAGAGGAAAGTAGCACATGCGTGGGGTTGGGGAAGCATCGAGTACAGGGTTGGAATCCATCAGAAACACCAGCAAACAGGTTCAGGTAGCGATGTTTCCTCATGTGGTGTGTAAACTAGTGGTAAGAGCAAGGGACTGGGATTCAGGACTCCTGGATTCTGTAACTGATTCTGTGTGACCTAGGGCAAGCCATTAACCGCTCTTTGCTTCCCCATCCCAAGCTGTAAGACAGGGATAGTAACAAGAGGCATTTTGAGCCAGTAGATTGGGCATTAGAATGAAACTCAAGAGACCTGAGGATCTGCTGTTAACCTGTGGTTACCTCATGCAAGTCACTTCTCTCTATGCCTCTGTCCCTACCCCCGTTTGCTTGTCACAGCTATTTAGACTATCAGCTGTTTGGGGCAGGGACTACCTCTACGTGTAGGTACAGCATTGAACACAATAGGGCCACATTCATGATTGGGGCCACTGTATGCTACAGGAATACAAGTAACAATTTAATAGGGGTGTTGTGAGGCCATTATATCCCAGGTGAAAGGTGCCAAATATGTTGAACTGCTCCACCAGATTTACAAGGATCAAGTTTGAAAAATACACAGTTCCACTCTTTCAAATGAAATCGACTCCTTGAACTGCAGCAGCCTCAGCCAGTTCTCATCATGCTGCCTTGAGAGAGTATTTTGAGAAACGAAGTTTTCCAACTACACCTCTACTCCAATATAACACTGTCCTCGGGAGCCAAAAAATCTTACCGCATTATAGGTGAAACTGCGTTATACTGAACTTGCTTTGATCTGCTGGAGTGTGCAGCCCCACTCCCCCGGAGCATTGCTTTACTATATTATATCCAAATTTGTGTTATATCAAGTCACGTTATATCGGGGTAGAGGTGTAAGTTTATTCTCTTATAAAAAATCCTTATCCCCTCTTTTCAGATGTGGAAACTGAGGCACGTAAAATCCAAAGTGACTGGCAAGGCCAGGATTAGATGATATCCTGATTTCCAAGTCCCCTCCCCTGCTTTCAGCTTTCGCTAGTTCTCTGCTGAGGTGCTTGCTGCATACTCTTAGAACTGCATTGATGTTTATACATCACATGGAGGATCAGCATTTTGCCCAGCTGTTGATAACGTGCCTCCCTTAGCACACAGCCAACAGCAATTATGGTGTTCTACATCAGTGGTTTTCAACCTGGGGTCTGCAGACTATATCTAAGATTTCCAAAGGGGTCTGCACCTCGATTTGAAATTTTGTAGGGATCCGCAAATGAAAAAAGATTGAAGGCCCCTGTTCTAGGTGCATTGGGAAGTGGTGAAGAATTAAGTTTTGGACAGAGAGGTAAGAAACTCAAGACGAGAGGATCTTTGACAACAGAACTGCACCCTGTGGAGGGTACTATTGTTCTTCCACAAAACTGTTCCTTTCAGTGAATGCTGGCACAGGTAGGCTGAGGTCTAATAATTACACAGCTCAGGATCCTTGCAGGGTTTCTCCCACAGTCCGCAAACAGTAGTGAAGTACAGCGTGTGCTGGTCCTGTACATAGGCTACAAGACACAAAGGACAGGGGCTGCCTGTAATGCCTGCGCAGGGAGACTGCGTAGCCTTTTCATGGGAAGGCACTGCCCCCTCTGAAATAAATCACATACCAAAACCAAAGTAGAAATGTAACCCACTTTGGTGAGGTCTAAAGTAGATGCGTGAAACAATGTGAAATAATAATACAATGGAAGCAAGAGATGGACAAGAGCTGCTAGATCAGACTGTGCTCGACATAAGGAGCTCCCAGGGTCTTTTGCGAGGGAGCCTTAGAACCCGGGGGCAATGATGCCTCTTCTGAGCTGTGATAGCAGGATTATTGTCTAGCCACAGGTGCATTTGCCGTGCGACAGCAGCAGCGGCTCACACCCTTTGGCACCTCAGTAACTGGTGCACCCTGTGATTCACACCGGGGATCATCTTCAGCCGCCTGTTCTGTGCCAGGAGGCCTCTTTGGTGTGAATCTCTTCACAGGGTCGCACCCTCAGGGCCCAGCTGCTTTTTGTAGGGCAGCACCCTTGGGATCTGGCCAATTCTGTGGCTGGCAGCACCACATGTCCATCCCCAGGCCTCTTTGTGGGCAGCACCAGGGGGCACCAAGGACCCAGTCTTTTTATGGGGGCACCACAGGGCGGTCGGCTCCTGGGGGCAGCATGGGGGCACCAAGGACCCAGTCTCCTTATGGGGGCACCGTGAGGCAGGGGGCTCCTGGGGGCTGTGCCAGAGGGCACCAGGGGCCCAGTCTCCTTATGGGGGCACCATGGGGCAGGGGGCTCCTGGGGGCTGTGCCAAGGGCACCAAGGACCCAGTCTCCTCATGGGGGCACCACAGGGCAGGCGGCTCCTGGGGGCAGCATTGGGGGCACCAAGGACCCAGTCTCCTTATGGGGGCACCGCGAGGCAGGGGGCTCCTGGGGGCTGTGCCAGGGGGCACCAGGGGCCCAGTCTCGTTATGGGGGCACCATGGCGCAGGGGGCTCCTGGGGGCTGTGCCAGGGGGCACCAGGGGCCCAGTCTCCTTATGGGGGCACCATGGGGCAGGGGGCTCCTGGGGGCTGTGCCAGGGGGCACCAGGGGCCCAGTCTCCTCATGGGGACACCGAGGGCGGGGGCTCCTGGGGGCTGTGCCAAGGGCACCAAGGACCCGGTCTCCTTATGGGGGCACCATGGGGCAGGGGGCTCATGGGGGTTGTGCCAGGGGGCACCAAGGACCCAGTCTCCTCATGGGGGCACCACAGGGCAGGCGGCTCCTGGGGGCAGCATCGGGGGCACCAGGGACCCAGTCTCCTTATGGGGGCACCGTGGGGCGGGGGCTCCTGGGGGCTGTGCCAGGGGGCACCAGGGGCCCAGTCTCCTTATGGGGGCACCACAGGGCAGGCGGCTCCTGGGGGCTGTGCCAGGGGGCACCAAGGACCCAGTCTCCTTATGGGGGCAGCGTGGGGCGGGGGCTCCTGGGGGCTGTGCCAGGGGGCACCAAGGACCCAGTCTCCTTATGGGGGCACCGTGGGGCGGGGGCTCCTGGGGGCTGTGCCAGGGGGCACCAAGGACCCGGTCTCCTTATGGGGGCACTGTGGGGCGGGGGCTCCTGGGGGCTGTGCCAAGGGCACCAAGGACCCAGTCTCCTTATGGGGGCACCGTGGGGCGGGGGCTCCTGGGGGCTGTGCCAGGGGGCACCAAGGACCCGGTCTCCTTATGGGGGCACTGTGGGGCGGGGGCTCCTGGGGGCTGTGCCAAGGGCACCAAGGACCCAGTCTCCTCATGGGGGCACCACAGGGCAGGCGGCTCCTGGGGGCTGTGCCAGGGGGCACCAAGGACCCAGTCTCCTCATGGGGGCACCGTGGGGCGGGGGCTCCTGGGGGCTGTGCCAGGGGGCACCAGGGGCCCGGTCTCCTCATGGGGGCACCGTGGCTGCGGAGCCGAGGCCGGGCCGGGCCGGGCGGTGCGCGGGGGCCCCGCTCGCTCCTGCCCCTTTAACGCGGCGGCGGCTCCGGCTCCAGCCCCAGCGCCGGGCCCGGCGGAGGCGCAGGGAAGATGGCGGAGTCCGGCAGGGCCGAGTTCGCCTTGGAGCGGCCGAGCAGGTGAGCGGAGCCGGGCCTCAAAATGCCCCCCCCCACCGCTCCCCGCCGTGCCGCCTGCCCCCCCGCGCCCCGGATTCCTGCCCCCTCCTCTCCCCGGTTCCCCCTCCCCTCCTCCCTCGGCCCCCGGCTCCCTCCCTCCCCCACCTGCCCCCCGGATTCCTGCCCCCTCCCCTCCCCCACCAGCCCCCGGTTCCCCCTCCCCTCCTCCCTCGGCCCCCCGGATTCCTGCCCCTCCCCCACCTGCCCCCCAGATTCCTGCCCCCTCCCCTCCCCCACCAGCCCCCGGTTCCCCCTCCCCTCCTCCCTCGGCCCCCCGGATCCCTCCCTCCCCCACCTGCCCCCCGGATTCCTGCCCCCTCCCACACCTGCCCCCTGTTCTCCATCCTCTCCCCCACCAGCCCGTCCCCAATCCCTCTCCTCCCCTGACCTCTTTCTGCTCCCCCTTTCCCCCCGTGCTCCCCTCCTTAGCTCTCTGCTGCTGGCTTCCCCACTTCCTGCATTGCCCCCATCCCACTGCCCCCAGCCCCGACCTGCACCCACCTGCTCCCCTCGCCTGTGCCCCCTGCACTTACTCCCTTGCTCACCCACCCCTGCCTACCCTGATCCCTGCGTACCTGTGCCCCCGCCTGCCATCCACCAGACACCAGCCTGTGCCCCTTCCTCCCCCAGACTCTACCTTGCTCTGTGCCCCACAGCGCACCCACTTAGACACCCCCCCACCCATGGGTCCCTCTCAACACACAGAAGAAAATAAAAGTCATGACAAATCTTTTTTCCTGCTTTGAGACTTAGACTTTGAATTTCTGCAAAAAATATAAATTAAAAAAGGTGTCTTTTTATATCGGGGTAGCATTTGCTATGTAAAATCATAGTTGGGATAAGATGTAGGTAGTTTTTACCTGAGTATAGCTAGTTGAAGTCAGTCCTGTTTCACACCCACCTACACCCAGTTTATTGTGACTTGCTCCATCAAGGTAAAAACTACAGTGGCTTGTCTCCACTAGGTTTTTACATTAAAATAGCTACCTTGGTGCAAAAACACACCTCTTCTGCCATGAGGACAGTCAGATCTCACAACTGAACTGGAAGGGGAGGGAGGAAAAAGAATACAAGAATATATTTAATGATCCCTTGTCTCTGATATCTGTGAAAACGAGGCCTAAATGCCATTATTCATGATTTTCAGAAGGTGTTTGATTTTTTTTTTTAATGTCCCTTATCAATGGGGATTTATAGGACTGGGGTTAAGTGATCCAGGAAGATGTAAATGTTTCTGTCAAAAATGACTAGCTACAGCTGTTGTTTGTATGCAGAAAAACATTTGATACCATTTAAGTGTTACTGTGTTTTTGGGGCCTATTTTAAAAATACCATGTATTTATTTCATACAGCTTTTTTGATCCAAAATACTTTATATAGGTTCCCTCCCAAAGTCAAGCATTGCTGCTGTACTGGTAACATCCCAGCCTTTCTTATTGGGCAGTCTAGCAAGAGCACATGCAGGGTGCTGGGTTTCTCTGTACTTGCATGTGTCGTGCTGGCCTTCCAGGCTCATCCTGTTTGTCTTCCTGTGATCTGTCAGGGGCCTGAAAAGTACAAGGATCCTCCTGCACTTTGTATGTTTCAGTCCCTTGTGCTCAGAATAATGGAGCCAGACCAGTGGTGTAGAAGGACAGTGTGACATCTGTGAGGCTGAGCATGGAAGCAGAGCGGGGAGGGCTGATTTTTTGGCTCACTAGACACCACAATGTCCCCTTTAAAGGCTATGTAAGATTAACAGTTGATTCAGAAAGCCAGCTCCAGATCTCCATGCTGCATTGTTCACTGGGAGCTCTTCCATGTATACATTAAAACCTCTTATACTTCTGGGGTGTGTGTATAAAATACATATCTGTAAAACCTGTTCACTGCTAAAAGATGTGTAGTTCCTTTGAATGTCGGGAACAGGCAGCTACTTAATATAGGGTGGCAAAGACCATCCAGAGAACTTTTCAACGTAGGCACCTGCAAATGCATTGTTGTTTGTACATTCTAAAACACTATATACATAAACCATACCCCCCTCTTCGCAAGTTAAAATTTATAGTTGTTCAAGTGACGTTCTTCACATCTGGAAAAAATCCTGAAGAGACTTCTCTTCCTGGCTGCATTAGCTGGTGACTCCAATGAAATTTAAACCAATGACCACGTCAAGGTGAGACTTGCTGTAGAGGGGATAGGAAATTTCTCAAGGATGGAGATCTTGTCGACCACTAGCACAGGTGACACAGTTAGTACATGGCTGTAAATATAGGTTTGATTGTGTAAGATGTGGGATTGCCACATGCTAGTTTTTCTGGTTTACTGCATGCGTTTGTTTTACTTTCATGCTCTACGAGTTGTTACAGAACAGTGCTCAGTAACTTCCATTCCCTGTCAATTCTAAATCGTATACGACTGTGTCATTCCCTCACTTGGGAGGCCAAGTGCGCCCTCTCAACTTACGCTGTCTGCATTTGCTAAAGACATAGTCAACACATGTATCACGCTGTCAGGAGGCAGTGTACCTCGTGGCTGGTGCACAGGATTGGGGAAGAGGCCTTTCTGAATTCTAACCCTAGATTTGCTACTAACTTGTTGTGTAGCCTTGGTGTGTCACTACACTTCTCTCCACCCCCAAGCCCTCCTCCGTAGAAACAGGGACAGTAATACTTACCTGCTGCCCGTGGATGCGGGGAAGGCTAGTTAATGTCTGCACCGCGTTGGGAAGATTTACAGTGCTACATGAAGTGGTGTGATTTCTTCTGGAGACACCATAAACCATCCGGAATGGAGCTTCAGCAGTTTGTTCCCTGCCCTGTGGAGAAACTGTTCTTGCATCGTTGCATGTTGGTTGTTTTGAAATAAAGGGCTCTGCCACTCTAGATACCACGATTGCTTTCGTAAGGGTGGGTTTGTGAGAGAGTTCAGGTGTCTGCAGGAAGAGTCCGACTGGAGATAGTGGGCACCATATGCAGTCAGCGGAGTGTGAGGGAGAAGCTTTAAGGGCACCTCCTACAGACCTTTATTTTGATTTGTTGTGCTCATTAACTATTTATTCTCTAAGGCAGATGAAAGAGTCCTTCGTTGCAGTTCACATACCGATACCAATTCAGTAGTGCAGGGTTGTTCAAATAGCTGGAAATTCTGTCTGTGCAGAGGAATTATCACTGCGCTGTTAATGCTATTCACTTTAAAATAACACAGCAACCTCCTAGAAGCCAGGAAATTCAGCTGCGTCGGCCACACGTCCTATACACTAACCCAGTAAGGCAGAGATGGTCTCAGAACTGCATATGGTCTTGCATAGGCTGTGCGCCGCAGTACTGAGGCACCTAGAAGGCACAGACAGAGGAGTCACTATAATCCTGAATTTGCCTGGGTTTTGCATAGTAAGAAGTTTGTGTGCACACATACTGCATGTCTGTTCAGGTGTTTTTGCAATGCTTTTCAGTTACATAATTTCCCTTTTGATTGTTTAAAAGGCTGCCGTAAGAATTTAGTACCTTTAAAACAAAACCAAACTGATCCCAAATCCAAACCTTGTTTTTTGAAGTTAATGCTTCTTGCTTTTTGTGCAGTTAAGAGTTCATGAATGCAAAGGGCTGTTACATCCAGACCTTTCTATCAGGGTGAGGGAGAGGTTCAGGATATATAAATATCTACATCTGGAAGAATGGGAACAGCCCAGGTCCTAAAGGAGGATTCTGACTCCAGAGAAGGTGGGTACAGAAGAGACAGCAAGACTCATTTGGTGTCCCCTGGGAGGAGAAGCATCTTGAACTGCACATTAGATTGAGGGATGGGTGAACTTTACTGCAGCGTTTGAAGACGAGAGGAAGGGTCATGTAATGCTGTAGGAAAAATCCTTTTGGACTCTAGGGAAAGGGGATTGTGCAGAGTCCCTGAATGAGAACTGACTAGGGCGGGTCTCAGCAAGGTATCGATCGGGAAGAGCTGTGAATTTGGAATAATCTACCACAGGAAATAAGAGAAGCAAGTGGTATAAATGTTTTTAGTAAACCAAACGCTCCCGTTCCCCTATCCCCCCCCAATAAATACATACATACATACATACATAAAGCCTGCACAAAAGGAAAAATATGAAATATTTCCCACAATCCAGGAATCCTATAATATACTTTGGTGTCACCTGCCAAGAGCAGAGTGAATGGATGCAGGAGACCTATGATTTTCTCCAGTTTAAAAAATGCATATGTCTCATTTCCTTCCCATCAAGAGCAAACAGGTCTGGTTTTTTTCTTCCTTCTAAAGAAGGTGGGTGAAGAGATCAGGAAGGAGGGCAAACCAAGTACAAAGGGAGATTATGGGCTGAACTGAGAGGCTAGGATTGAATTTATGTTGCTGTAACCTAATATACCCTTACTGTGAAGTCTGGTCCATTAGGGGACTTTTTTCCTCTAGGAACTATTCAAAAATTCAGTTTTGCATAGATTTATATTCTGTGCATTTGCAACAAGGAGCTATTAAAACAGATTTAGCTGCCAGCTATGGTAGACATAAATAAATACTGGTATAAATGTTTATGTTGTAGCTGAGTCACTGTAAAATGATTGCTGCTTTTTTTTCTTTCAGCATCTAAAGCCTTCTGGGCTGATGGTTTCAGATTATGTAGTTTGAAAGTAAACTTTGGAAGTGCTTTACAAGCTTGTGAGTTACTCTCTAAGTAAACATTTACTGCATTATAAGAGAGAATCCTGCATTAGTAGGGCAAAGGACTAGAGCAGGGGTTCTCAAACTGTGGGTTGGGACCCCAAAGTGGGTCACAACCCCATTTCAATGGGGTCACCAAGGCTGGTGTTGGCCCTGGGCCCCAGAAGTCTGAAGCCCAAGCCCCATTGCACAGAGCTAAGGTTACGTGTCCCCTCCCCAGGGCAGAAGCCCTTGGGCTTCAGCTTTGGCCTCCCCACCCGGGCCGGCAAGGCTCAGGTGATGGGGCTCGGGGGGGCTCGGTCTTTGGTCCCCCTCTTGATGTCATGTAGTAATTTTTGTTGTTAGCAGGGGGTCACGGTGCAATGACGTTTGAGAACCGCTGGACTAGAGCACCAGTTCTCAACCTGCAGCCTGAAGGCTGCTTGTGGCTCAGTCAGCACACAGCTGCATGTGACAACTTCAGGGCCATACAGGTAATATATATATTGTGTGGGTGTGGCCCAGATGACACAGAGAGAGCTGCGTATGCAGCCCACAATAGTAAATCGGTTGAGAACCAATGAACTAGAGGGCCTGTGAAGACTTTTTCCATTTCTAATTTATATGAACTATAATTCCTGACCTTTCATAGAAAGAGAAGAGAAAATGAAATGAACTGCCCTTTCCAAAGGAAAGCCATTGTAGCACTCAGATAGGACTTAGACTGTTTTGTTCAGTTAACAGAGAGCAGATGGAGTCAAGATGCGTAATGGAGAACCAGTTTATGTCCCGGCCAAGACTCTTTAGAAATGCTGTAGGAGAGCTTATAATGGGCACATCCTTACTCAGACTGTAAGTGAAAAGATGGTAGCTAATGCGGGAAATGAGCGATATTAAGAGAATTTGACCATACAGAATTTGGAACTGGCATTATAATTCCAAGTGCTCCTGCAGCTGTTTGCCAGTGCTGCAAACTCGGATTTCTTGTCTTGGTGTTAAAGTGTCAGTGTTTAAAACGCTCTGGCAGACAAAATGATGGCATGTTTCTTGGGCTGTTTTTTTTCCCCACTCTTGCTTCAGACTAGCAGTGGGTTAGCAGCACCAATCTGGTGGGTGGGTGTTTATGGAGGGAATTACTCCATGGGTCATGAAAGTTGAGCCTTAAATTCCCATCGCTTTTACTATATTTCACATTTTGTATGTGTAAGTAACAGAGGTAATTGATACTCTGTCACTTAGGGTGTGTCTACACTGCAATTAGACACCCACGGTTGGCCCATGCCAGCTGACTCGGGCTAAGGGGCTGTTTAATTGCAGGGTAGATGTCAGCTCCAGCTCTGGGGCCCTCCCACCTTGCAGGGTCCTAGAGCCCTGGCTTCGGACTAAGCCTGGACATCTACACCACAGTGAAACAGCTCCGGAGCCTGTGAGCCCAAGTCAGCTGGCATGGGCCTGCTGCGGGCTTTACATGGCACTGTAGACACATCTTTATAGTGCAGTAATGCCCAGACGTCCCAGTTAAGCGCTACAACGACATATAGCAACAGAGACATATCCTGACCCAAAGAGTTCACAATCTATCTTTGAAATAAGTTGTGGTGAGTGTGGAAAAAGGAGGAATGAGGGACAGTAGGGAGGATGAGCATAATGAAAATACCATGGCAGGGTTACGGAGGCAGCTGCCACACAAAGCGCTGAGTCCAACACATCAGACGTGGGGTAGATAGATTTTTAAGGCCAGAAGGGGAGGGAGAAGTGTGATCAAGTAATGTGACCTGCTGCGTAATGGAGCAGAAAATTTCACCCAGTGACTCAGAGTGGAGGGAACTGTTCTTCCCTGCTCTGTATGGGATGTTAGTATTGTGTGCATGTTTTGTTTTTTAATAAAATCGGCCCTCTGAGAGAGGTACAAACTAGCCATCGCTGATTTGTGATAGGTGTGGACACAGGGCTGGGTCTCGAGAAGGGATTTGAAGGCAGAAGCAGTGACCTTGTGGATTAATTCGGGCAGGGTGTTCCATGGTACCCGGTTCTATATTTCAGTCATGTGCACATGCTCTTGAACTAGAAGTATTGCTGGGGCAGTGTAGGAAATGAAAATTAACCCAAGACCCCCATGTCGTTAAAGCCTGTTTGGGATCTGAATGAATTACTGCACTTCAGTATGGCACACAAGCGGGTTTGACATAACTTTTGCCTGCTGTGCTTTTTGGCACCACTAGGTGCCTCTCTGCTTTTGCTGAGTTGTGGTCGGGGAGGCATTGTATTAGGCAAAGAAAACAAACAAAGGGTAGAAAACATGGGTCCAGTTTTGGGGCCTAGGTGCTACTGTGCTGCAGATAATACATCATGATTTTAAAAGAGGCTCGTATGTAGTTGGGATTGGATGTATTTGGCTTGTTTTAAACTTGTGTCGTTTGCCTTCAGTTTGGTTTAGAGACGATCTGGAGGATTAAGAGACTATGACTCCAGAGGTTGTAAGCCAGTCGTGGACGCTTTCTCAATCATATCAGACAGGGCTATTGCACGTAAGGAGTATCGTGACAGGGCACAGTATTTGTAACACTTTCCCATGTAACCCTTTGTATCTGGCTGAGTCTTTCCATCTCTCGAGGTCCTTGTGTGTTTGAATCATCCTGAAATCTTCGGAATGGAAGAGAGTAGCTGGTTGTTTTATATGATTGGGATACTGTGTAGCTGCCAGAGTAATTTGTAGGATTAGGATAATTTGATATGGGCCCAAGGTGGAGTCGTTCCTGTAGCCCAGCAGGATTAGGATTGGGTCTGATGATAGCACAGTCTTCGTTACTGAGTGTCCCCTTTTAGGATCCTCCCAGAACCAATCACTGCATGGACATCGCTTGAATGGTATGAAAGCGCAGTATGGGCTTAAGTGCTTCGCTAAAGTGGGGTCTTAGACATGCAGGCTCAAGTTTGCTACAGATTCTGTATATGATATTGGGTAAATCACTTAATCTCTGTGGACCTCAGTTCCCCATCTCTGAAATGGGCATGATGTAAGGTTGCTAACTTTCTACTCACATAAAACTGAACATCCTTGTCCCGCCCTCCTCCAATGTCCCACCCGTACCCCACCTCTTCTCGCTCATTTTCACCAGGCTGGGGTAGGGGGTTGGGGGGCAGGAGGGGGTGAGGGCTCTTGCTGGCGGTGCAGGCTCTGGGCTGGGGCCAGAAATGAGGAGTTCAGGGTGTGGGAGGCGGCTCCGGGCTGAGGCAGGGATTGGGGTCTGGGAGGGGGTACAGGCTCTGGGTTAGGGTGTGGGTTCCAGGGTGGAGCCAGAAATGAGGGGCTCAGGGTGTGGGAGGGGGCTCTGGGCTTGGGCTGAGGGGTTGGGGTATGGGGGGGTGTGAGGGCTCCAGCTGGGGATGGAGGTTCTGGGGTGGGTCTGAGGATGAGGGGTTTGGGGAAGAGGAGGGTGCTCAGGGCTGAGATTGAGTAGTTTGGAGGGTGGGAAGGGGATCAGGGCTGGGGCAGGGGTTGGGGCAGGGAGGGGGTTGGGGTGCGGGCGCTGACCTCAGGCAGCTCCTGGAAGCCGCAGCATGTCCCCCCCGGCTCCTATGTGGAGGTGCGGCCAGCTGGCTCTGCGTGCTGCCCTATCCACAGGCACCGCCTCGCAGCTCCCATTGTCCGTGGTTCCAGCTTAGGGTGGGGGCCCACTGGCTGCACCTACGCATAGGAGCCGGAGTGGGGACACACCACTGCTTCTGGGAGCTGCATGGAGCCTGCCTTAGCCCCACTGCTATGCCAATCAGACTTTCAGTGGCTCCGTCAGCTGTGCCGACCGGAGCTGCCAGGGTCCCTTTTAGACCGGACGTTCTGGTCCAAAACCAGACACCGTGGCAACCCTAGCATGATGGTAAGACTGTCTTGTCCACGTAGATTGTAAACTCCTGCAGGCAGGGAGTGTCTCCTAGCACAGTGGTTCTCAACCCGTGGTATGTGTACCCTGGGAGTACACAGAGGTCTTCCAGGTGGCACATCAACTCACCTAGATACTTGCCAGTTTTACAACAGGCTACATAAAAAGTACCAGCAAAGTCAGTACAAACTAAAATTTCAGACAGACAATGACTAGTTTATACTGCTCTATAGACGATGCACTGAAATGTAAGTACAATGTTTATATTCCAATTGATTTTTTTTATAATTACATGGTAAAAATGAGAGAATCAGCCATTGTTCGGTAATAGCGTGGCTGTGACACTTTTGTATGTCTGATTTTATAAGAAAGTGGTTTTTAAATGAGGTGTAACTTGGGGGTACATGAGACAAATCAGACTCCTGAAAGGGGTACAGTCGTCTGGAAAGGTTGAGAGCCACCGTCTTAGCTGTGTATTTTGTATTTACAATGCATGGCACCATGGGGTCCCAGCCACGGTTGGGGCATCTAAGTGCTCCCAGAACATAAATAGCAATGGTTGCTGTCCTGTTGATGTAAAGGCATTTCATTTTTAAGAACAAGTAAAAATTTCCTCCCCAAAGGGCAGATTTTTCTTAACCTCAAAGGCTTGAAGTGTAAAAGAAAGGGCAAGGTTTTCAAAGGCGACTAGTGATTTTGGGCTGCCCAATCTGAGGCACCTTAAAGGACCCTGGTTTTGTTTTTTTTCCCAGAAACTGCTGATCCCTCTGAAAATCAGGCCCATTGAAAGGGTCTCAGTTTGGGCATCCAGATCATTGGGCACGTTTGAACCGCTTGGACAGACATGCTGGTCCAGAGCTCGATGCTCGTCCTGATCGTTTATGATGAAAGACAAAGATGCCAGGGCACAAAAAGAGAAGAGGGAGAGGAGGAGGAGGAGGGAACAAAGAAATGAGCGAAATTTATGTTATTCATTGATGTTGCTTCCTAAAGGTGGTTCTGTTTCTCTGGAAAACAACCCCTCCACTCTGGTAATGTTGAATTAGCTGCTGATGAATGTTAATTTGGACAGGGAGATGATGGTAGATTGTTGTTTCTGATGGTGGGCCGCTCAGATTCCTGCTTGCTGCTGCTGGACGTGTAAGTAGGTTAATGGGCCAGGTATTTTTAAGAGCTGCATGGCGGAATAGCAGCTAACAGCCCTCCCCCTCCAAATTCCAAGCCTTCCATGTTAGTACGGAAGGAGCCGGATTAAGGGTTTTGGCAGCGGGAAAGAGGGCCAGAGAAGTGGTCTCTTGAAGTCAAAGCACCTATTGATAAGACTCCATCCGACAGCAAACTCTTCAGTGGTCTGGTTAGCCTTGCTGCTCCTTGGTAATATTTGTCAGCGTGAGTTGCTGAAAACGACGACTTTATCGTTTGGGCGTGTGAGATAAAGCCTAAGGATCTGAAATATTACGGTAACCATGGCTACCGCTGGCTTATCCAAGGGAGTTTGACTGTTTTGTTTTGATTTTAAGTGTCTAATTGTAGTTTAGAAATTGGAATCTGAATATGCTTTTTACATAGGCACGAAACTGAAGGCATTTAAATGAACTAGCTTAGTAAAATCTCTCTCGTGCTACCTAAAGAAGGCCCTTTGTATTCAGACCCTGTGTCTCTCCGGCTTCACTTTAGTTTTGCTGTCCTCACTGATATGGGCTTAGCGCTGCCCAGTGGATGGCTTGAGAGTCTGAAGTCTCTTTTTATCCACAGAAAAGATGTGCCAGTGCAAGCTTCATGCATGTAAACCTACCCAGGCTGCTTCACACCGCACCCCTGCAGTGTCTTACCTTTAGAGACTTGCCTACCGTAGGGACTCTTACAAACACCGTCTCTCTGGTGCTACCCAGGGTTAGGACTAATGGAAGCCTTAGTGTAGATGGGGCTCTTGTCTCAGACCTGTCTTTACCACTGTCAGAGAGAGCTGCGTTGTTTATTTGAATTACAGTAGTGCCTAGAAGCCCTGTCTGGTGTCAGGGCTCCAGTGTGCTGTGCAAAGGACGAGACAAGCCCTGCCCCAGGGAGTTTGCAGTCTAAACAGACAGACAAAGGGTGGGAGGGGAAATAGATGCACAGAGAGAGGAAGTGACTTGCTGACCAGTGGCAGAGCCAAGTCTCCTGAGTTCCAGGCCAGTGCCATACACGCCGGACCGTGCTGCCATGGGAAGCCTACAGAACCCTGCGTACTCTGGGGCTCGCAGTGGCACCAACAGTATCAGCAGTGGTGTTAAAATTCCCTAGTGTAGACACAATGGAGGAATAAGAGGGGAGCTCAGTATCCATGGGCCGTTAAGTCCTTGGCCCTTTTTTTTCTAAGGCCCTGTCTACATGGGGAAATTGTCCTGCATAACTTTTGCAGAATAAGCTCTTCTGCAATAGCTCTGCCATGATCGCTTCCCTGTGGACTCTCTGTTCTGGAATAAAAGTGAGTTTTACTCTGGACTAGCACCCATGTGGGAGAGTTACCGCGGACTAGCTGTGCCCGTTCCTTTCCCCTTTATAGACAAGGCCCGAGACTGCTGTTTAGTTCTGCCTATACTGGGAAAAGTATCATGTTAGAAAACGCACTAATGAATGTTAACTCCTAGGGCTGACCACGATCAGCTGATTTGTCTTGAAACATGAGAGTCCTTGGCCACACGAAGGGGAAAAAACTGTATTAAACATTTGTTAGGTAAGACTCATGTTTTCTAATACGATATGTGATGACCAAATGCTGCAGTTTTTTTTGGGAGACAAGGTGGGGGAGGTAATAGCGTTTATTGGACCAACTTCTGTTGGTGAGAGACGAGCTTTCCAGCTTACACGGAGCTCTGCTTCAGCTGTTGTTTTTTTTTGTTCTTCTTCAGGTTGTTTTTTGTGATATGTACCATTGAGACCCACCAAATTCCTTTCCTATGGGCTACGAAGCAGCTATCGCACAGTAATTGTTTTCAGTCCTTTGTAGCTTGGGCTGGCTTCAGAGAGCAGCAGAGATATGAAAGGTGTTTGTCTGACTCAGAGACAGGTAACAGGATCAATCTCTTTCGCTAAATAGAACTGTGACTCTCACAGAGCTTATGGGAACATTTGGCCACTAGCCTGGGCAGTGTCCATGAAGCGATCACATACAATGAGCTGCACTTATCTTACTCAGGGCTTGTCTACACTAGACAAACTGTAGTGCTTGAACTGGTCTGTTAAAGCCGTACAATCCAATCCCCCTGACTGGATGCACATAGACTGGTAGAAAGATGCTGTGCGCTGGAACCGCTGTTCCTGTATGGGAAGGGGAATAATTATACAAACCTTACATAACTGTAAGTCATCATCTTAGCAGTGCAACTGTGTTAAAAGCCCATATCCAGCAAATGCTTTCAGGTCCTCTTAAAGTTAGTGTATCAAGCCCTCGGATGCCATGTACATTGAATATAGTGTTACTGCTTTATGTGACTGTGGCTTTTTATTGTTGAATGTTTACATCAGGGTAATTCTGACTCGTTAATACAGACAGCCACTTCACCTTGCTCCCTGGGCTGGGAGGAACTTGAAGTGCCATAGAAGCAGTATTCTCAGCTCTTGGTGAAAAACACTTTGCTTTTCTCTAGAGGTCTCTGTAGGTCCTCTGAGACGCTCTGCAACAGAGGGAGTGGGTGGCCATAACACTTAGCTTTGAGAGTGAAGAAATAAAATAAGGAAAATCCCCAAATGTCCCCAGTCCTATCTTATGAGAAAGGGGGTGAGATTTGCAGGCAAGTGAATAGCTCGGCACAGTTGTGCAGTGAAGAAGGCTCTGTAGCTGGAAGGCATATTCTGAAGCACAGAGTGGTAGATGGTGACTCTTCCTTACTTTTGCCAGGGAGGCCGTTTCTTCTCTATCAGACGGTTACAGCGATAAGTGTACGGTATATGCAGATGATCTCAAATTAGATACAAACAGCCTTGCAAAGGCACTTTCAGATATTCAAGGCTTCCTTTTGTGCTTCATAGTCTCTGGCATTCAGCTTCTGCTTCGCCTCAGTTCTCGAGTAGCACAAAGCACGGCCAGCAAGGCCACACGGTGTAATGTATTGCACCATTATTTTGTGCCCTGCGGTATGACAGACAGACTGGTTTGAGCCTAACCTGTTTTTATCACAAATCCCCTTTTACTAACTGCAGTGTTGTGTGAGACATAAGGCAGTGCCTGTTCCTGCATCCCCGCCCCTTGGTTTCTCTGCGCCTCTTCTTCTGTTTCCTGTGGTTGTGATTATTTGTCTCGATTGGACTTAGGGTTGCCAGTTTGAGCAGTTTTTTGGTGACAGTTTTGGAGTGGCACTTTTCAGTAAACCTAGCAAACATGGGCTACAGTTACACTCCTGTGCTATTGAAGTTTTCATGTGTTTTATCAAAAGGAGCTGAAGTGAATTTAATTGTTGGCTCCTTTGCATTTTCCACCCAAAAGTGTAAACATGAAGGAGACAGAGGAATTGTTGAGCATGGTGCCAGGGGTTATAACTAGGAGTAACTGACTGAAACTAAATGAAGGAGGAATATTGGTACGAGGTGAACTTGTGAACAGTGAGATCTCAGGCCTGCCCTGCACACAGATTTTGTTCCACTTTACCTGTTTTGGTTCAGAGTGTGATATTTTTTACCAAGATAGACTAGCACAACCCCTAATGGGGTTCAGTTAGACTGTTGTAAAGGTGGTTTGTGCCATTATGGCTAATTCCCCATTCTGGATGGGAAAAGCTGTCCCAGGTTAGATTCATAGCGTTTAAAGCCAGGGGCCATTAGATCAGCTAGTCTGAGCTGTGTATCACAGAGCACTACATTTCACCCAGTTTAATCCTGTGTTGAGCCAAACAATTTGTATTTTGACTAATGAAAAACTTGTGTTTGGCTAAAGCAGATTTCCCAGCCAGCCAGCCACACTAGCACAGCTTTGTGGCTTGAACTATATCGTATAGTGAAAGCAGTGCAGCCCTTGTGTGTAGACAAGCCCTTATACGGTGGAATAGGCTCCCACGGGAAGATCTATGTTTAAAACTGAACAGGAGACTCCTGAAGAATGTTCCATTAATGAGAGATCCTGCCCTGGGGAGGGACCAGATGTAACCCGATAAGTCTCTTCCATCTTCACTTTCCAAGATTAACAGCTAATAAGAGGAGATGTTTTAAGCCGTGTTTTACCTGCAACTTTCTTTTTTAAGTATCAGAGGGTAGCCGTGTTAGTCTGGATCTGTAAAAGCAGCAAAGAATCCTGTGGCACCTTATAGACTAACAGACGTTTTGGAGCATGAGCTTTCGTGGGTGAATACCCACTTCCTCAGATGCATGTAATGGAAATATCCAGGGGCAGGTATATATATGTGTGCTAGCAAGCAAGCTAGAGATAACGAGGTCAGTTCAATCAGGGAGGATGAGGCCCTGTTCTAGCAGTTGAGGTGTGAAAACCAAGAGAGGAGAAACTGGTTCTGTAATTGGCAAGCCATTCACAGTCTTTGTTCAATCCTGAGCTGATGGTGTCAAATTTGCAGATGAACTGAAGCTCAGCAGTTTCTCTTTCTACGGAAAAGGATAAATGGACACAAATCAGACATTAGGAATGGCAATATACAAAAACCTGTAGGAGAGCACTTCAACCTCCCTGGCCACACTATAGCAGACCTTAAGGTGGCCATCCTGCAGCAAAAAAACTTCAGGACCAGACTTCAAAGAGAAACTGCTGAGCTTCAGTTCATCTGCAAATTTGACACCATCAGCTCAGGATTGAACAAAGACTGTGAATGGCTTGCCAATTACAGAACCAGTTTCTCCTCTCTTGGTTTTCACACCTCAACTGCTAGAACAGGGCCTCATCCTCCCTGATTGAACTGACCTCGTTATCTCTAGCTTGCTTGCTAGCACACATATATATACCTGCCCCTGGATATTTCCATTACATGCATCTGAGGAAGTGGGTATTCACCCACGAAAGCTCATGCTCCAAAACGTCTGTTAGTCTATAAGGTGCCACAGGATTCTTTGCTGCTTTCTTTTTTAAGCTTCTCATTTAAACTGGACTTGGTCCAATAGTTATTTCACAGAGTACAGAGATGGGGTAAGGCGTCATGTGCTCCAACCTCATTTAGCTTTAGCCACTGAAGGGGGCAAGGGCATTTTAACCCAAGCTACAGGCAGGAGAAATGAGTGGGGGCTAGTGATATTTTCACTAAAGTAAAACCGATGCTAGAACTGGATTGAGCTCTATGAACAAAGACTTCGTCGTACTGGCAGGCAGCTGATTTGTAACAGTGAATTACGTGTACCCGGCCCAGAGGGACGCTGCCACACCTGATCGCCCCCCAGATATAACCTTACATTAATGCTCTGATGGACCCCAAAGTGCTTTACAGTGACATGCACTCCTGATTAAGGTAGCTGCCTCGTGGCCAGAGCATGACAGCTGACCAGAACGCTGGCCAAGCTCTCAGGACTCTGATGGATTTTCCTTAACTCGGGCTGCCATAATGCACTGCATACAGGAAACTGCAATCTGATCACAACTAGGCAGTTGGCAAGCTGTGTTCACGGCTCCTTATTGGCTAAGAACTGGGCACATCCTGCTGATCTTGCTACCCTTTCTTCTCCTTCCCCCAGCTGACCTGCTTGTTTGTCTCATCCACTTCTTCTGTCTCTCGTTTTAGATTGCAAGCTCTTTGAACAGGGATGGTCATTTCATATATATTTGTACAGCCCCTTGCACAATGGGGGGCCAACCCATTTGGCCTCTAGGCACGACTCCAAAATAAATGTTAATAGCACCAATCCTTCCCCCACCTATTTAGTTAGAATACCAAATGCACTCATAGTATGGCTTGCATCTCCAGATGAGCTTGGCAGCAGTTAATCACCAGGTAAAAGATGCACTGAACGTACATCCATAGATTACTGTGTAAATACAATGTCAGCAACTCATCAGGTTCGACAGGACCCACCTGGAACTCTTCTGTCACTCCCTCCCCTTTCCACAAAATATGGTAATTAGGCATGTTAATATCATTTACAAAGTTAACTGGTCAAATGATTAAAATTATATCATTTAACCGGTTAACCCAGGTCCCTCCGGCCGGCACAGCATGGCTGGGGCTGCTATGGCCGGGTCCTGGGGCTGGGGTCCCTCCGGTCAGCTGGCATGGCTGGGACCGGGGCTGCTCCAACCGGCGTGCAGGGGGTTCCCAGTAAGCCTAATGCTTACTGGTTAATCTTATACATCCCTAATGCTAATTAAAATCTGATGATCAATAGTCCGAAAAAAGAATAATTTCTGCACATCGAAATCATGGCTTGAACACTGATGTTCTTTCCAAAAGCCAGAGAAGTGTGGAATGTTGAGCAAAATGACAAGAATAAGGGAACAGTGGATCAAATTTGAAAATAGGCCTCAAAAATTATGTGAACCCCATTCCCAGTGTGGTGTGATTTCAAGGTTTGCAGGTCCAGCATCAGACAGGCTTGAAAACTGAGCCTAGACAATATACATCTTAATTGTAATTGTCTGCCCAGCTGCATGGAGGATCTGGGCTCTGATGTTCTGCTCGCCCTGTCTGTGTGGGGAAACTCACAGCTGCCTGTGAGAACCCTACGTGTAGCGGGTGAGGAAACGGGCTCACGGCCCAGCATGTGGATCTGAGGGGAGAATTTTCCCCATAGCGAAGAACATGCACAAGATATTTCAAGAAACCCAAGAAGATATTTACACGGGGAGGAGTCTAGTTACAGTGCAATACTGGCAGCACTAAATGGCAGTGTCAGAGTTTGCATTTCCTCTTGGGTCATGGGTCAAGCTGGTGTGAGGGAAGCACTGATTAGGGGTTAGCGGGGCTGGCCTTACAATATACAGGATGCCAAACTGACTTGTGCCCCGCTCCAGCCGGGGCTGCTGCCGAGATTGAGCAGTCAGTTGCATTCCCTCCAGTGTCCAGGCCAGAGTTGGAGGTCCGGATGGGCTCAGCTAGTTAGTCACAACTGTGGGGTCCCAGCAGTGTGTGTGAATTACTTGGCCCTGTTTGCTGGTCTTTAGGCTGGCTCTGATCTGCTAGCTGAGAAGCCCATGTGAGCTGCAGGCTGACAGCTTGTTGTCAGTAACGTGAAAATGTAATTTAAAAATTCAGAAATGTGTCGGGTTGCGGGAATGACAGCTAAGCTATGAACAGCAGCATGTTCTGTGCTGCTTTTGAGCTGGAGAACCCAGTCTGATTGCTGTCAAACTGCTTTTCATCACAGCATTTCCCCAGCAGGTAGCTCCATAGGTATATCACACACTTTAAATTTAAAAACCAGTCTGTTTTTCTTATTCTGTTTTTAGCATGGCTGACAAGAACAGCACCCTGAAATGCACGTTCTCTGCTCCTGGCCACAGCACCACTCTCCTGCAAGGATTGGCCTCGCTCCGGGCTCAGGCTCAGCTGCTTGATGTCATCCTCACTATAAATAACGAAGCGTTTCAGGTTCATAAAGTTGTCTTGGCTGCCTGCAGTGACTACTTCAGGTGAGAATCCGACAGGAAAGCAAAACCAGGCATCTCTTCCTCTGCCTTTCCCCTTTTGCTCAAGGAAAGGTGGTGGGATGCTGTTTGTGAAAGTAAGCAGGGCTTTGGAGCTGGGCTCCGGCTCCAGCTCCGCTCCAGGCAAAAACCTGCAGCGCCACTGCTCCGGAGCTGCTCCGTGCTCCAGCTCCAGGCTCCGCTCCAAAGCCCTGAAAGTAACTCGCTCTGAGTAGCACCTAAGTCACGCTGAAGTCAATGTGCGGCGTGAGCAGCTATTCAGTATTCGATTCTAGGTCTTGGTCTCCTTTCGGAGGCTGCCTGGGCAGTGCTCGCTGCCTGCCAGGGAGGGAAACAGACCTCAGACCTCCCAGCGGTGGCTGTTCCAGCTGATTAAGGAGGGTCATCGAGTGGCTCTGAGCTGGAAGGATCGTGGCCACACCTACAGGAGCCTCCAGGGGAGACGTTAGGTAGCATAATGCAAATGCTACCTCGTTATTTTCAACTGTTACATGTTGTTTTATCTAAGATGTTATGGCCCCATTAAGAACATCAGAATGGCCAGCCTGGTCAGACCAGTGGTCCATCTAGCCCAGTATCCTGTGTTGGACCAGTGCCAGATGCTTCAAGAGGGAGCGAACAGAACAGGGCAGTTACTGAGTGCTCCATCCCCTGTTGTCCATTCCCACGCTTAGGGACACCTGGGGCGTGGGGTTGCATCCCTGACTATCTTGGCTAATAGCCACTGATGGACCTGTCCTTCAGGAACTCAGCTAATTCTTTTTTTAACCTAGTTATACTTTTGGCCTTCACAACATCCCCTGGCAATGAGTTCCCAGGTGACTGTGTGTTGTATGAAGAAGCACTCACTGCCTTCTGTTTGTTTTAAACCTGCCGCCTGTTCATCGCATCCGGTGACCCCTGGTTCTTGTGTTATGGGAAGGGATAAATTACACTTCCCTATTCATCTTCCACACCCACCATGATTTTATCAACCTCTCCATATCCCCCCTTAGGCATCTCTTTTCTAATCTGAATGGTCCCAATCTTTTTCATCTCTTGTTACCAGAGTAGCTGAGCATCACACTTTGGCTGGATGTATCCTTCCAGCACCCCTGGGAGGCAGGGCAGGGCTGTCCCCCTCCTGGTACCAATGCAGAACTGAGGCAGAGAAATGAGCCAACTTGCCTTAGGCCAGATCTGGCGAGAGGCTGAGGCAAAGCAGGGTGTTGGACCCAGCTGTCCTGAGTCACGAACTAGCATCCTCACCCTGGGGCCCTCCAGCCTCTGTCAAACTGTTATTAATTTGAGAGTGGGATCTCTTCCTGACAGGCGGCAGTTTCAAATACTGGGGGGCCAACAGGTGTTTTGATCCCTGTGTGCCACGAAGAGTCTGAGTTTCATCGGAGTTCTCGCCGAACGGCCATTCGACCATGGGAGCTGAAGGGGCAAAGGGCCCAGTAGGTGGAGTCTGCAGTCCCTGGAAGTGCCAGCTCCTGCGTGGCCTGAGGGCTTGGCTGCTGGATCCTGATGACCAAGAACACCAAGCACTGTGTGCAGGGATGGCTCTTTGATTTTTTCCACCACGTTTTGCTGCCGCTCCAGGCTGCCTTGTTGTGTGCCTGTTTTCTTAGCCAATCCAGGAGCTGTGTTTTTTCCATTATTGTGAGCCCTAAAGGTTTATTGCTCTCCCTAACAGGCAGGCAATTAACGATGGAGATGATCTTCCACCAAACGCTAATAGCACCATTTGTATTCATAAATGCTGTATGCAGTGCCCCAGCTTGTGTGTTTTCACTGTCAACCATAATTGCCTAGTAGGTTTCTTTTATAACTTCTGTTGTGTTAAGTAGGGCTGTCCTGGGGAACAATGGTAGTATAATCTAGGCTTTGAAAATACCCTGTTTTTTATTCAGGAAGGTGTGTGGCGAGGGAGAGCAATAAATGCCTCTTTCATACTGTTCTGTAGCCTGTATTTCAGAACCATAACACCTGTCAGAGGAATTGCATTATTTCACTATTTCACAGAATCATAGGACTGGAAATGACCTCGAGAGGTCATCTAGTCCAGTCCCCTGCCTGCTTCCTTCTTCACATTCAGCTTCTCTACCCCACAAATACGGATGCATCCCAGGTGGACCGAGAGCAGCAAACTGGTTATGTGGAGGGATTGTAATATAATGCTCCTTTCTGTTGCATGGACATACAATACCAGTCAATAGTATTACTGGTCACTGGGCTATGGAAGGCCTATTTTAGACCCACGTTTCCCACTCAGCTCAGCTGTCTGTGTGCCCACGCTGGACTGCACCAATCCTTTTGGCACAATTTGGGGAGGGGCATTGCAACTCCCCTTCCTCTGATGAAGTCCCCAAGCCCTTCTTTTACTCCTGAGTCTAACTCCTTGAAGGTACAAAGTCAGTTTCCTGCTCTCCAACGTGCCCCAATTTAGGTAGCCGTGACCGCCTAGTTAAGACCTTTTAAATCAAAGGAAAGGCCATTGGAGAACAGGTCAAACAAAATCCCCATGGAAAGCCTAACTCCTCCAAACTGCCAGATAGCTGTGAGGTTGGGAAGGGACACTTTCCCCCTTCTCGGGTCTCTTAGGGTCTCTGTACCCTGCAAGCGAAGCTGTAGCTAGTGCGGGTATGCCGGCCCATGCCAACTTTCATCTGAATAGTGGGGGGAACCAGCAGGGAAGACATGGCAGCACAGGCTTGTCGTCCCAGTACAAGCCTGCCAGGGACCCTGACTCCGTACTTGTGCTGAAGGCCGTGCCACCCCGTTTTCACGGCAATTGTTACCCGCACTAGCTACATGAAAGGGAGTGTGAGTATTCCTCTGTGCGTCGCAGAGAGAGCTTAACTTTCAGTGTAGATTGCGGCTGCTCCTTGACATTTCTGCAGCTTCCTGCAGCAGCCCCATGGTGATGTACAAATCCAGGAGGGTGGAACTTGGAAGAGAGAGGCAAAGGGGGCCAGTTGGGGGGTGGGAGGGCCTAAAGTGGGGGGAAGCACATATCCATTAAAAGCCCTTTTTAAATTGCAGACCCTTTGAACCTTTTGCCAAAACCAGACTCAGGCTGCATAAAGTGGCTCCTCGTTGCTTCTCCAGTAACCTGTTTGTGAGAGGCCTTTGCTCCCCACGCCCCTCTGGCAATACTAGCTGAGGCATGTGTTCACAAAACAAACCTTTGCACTCAAGCTCCCCTGAAGTAACATAAATGGTGCCTAAGTTTAATGTAAACTTATAAATGCTACGCGGATACAGCCCCGTCATGCCACAGAGCGTGAATCTGGGAAACGCAGCACTTAGCTGGAACAGGTTCCTAGCTTTGCGTGCAGCACTTGGCTCAGCGTGTACAGCCTGTGGAATTTAGAAACCTCCTGACGAGGGGATCCAGGTCCTAATCTGTGCAAGGCCTGGTCAACTGCTTTGCTCATAGCTGTGCTGTAACTAGATATTGTTTTTAACTGCCTGCTAGACCTCCTGCAATACAACAGCAGCTTTTGGAAGATGTTGCAAACTCACAGTTTCATAGGGAGTGGAGAATCGCCCTCAAAACCAGCAGTAGCTTGCAGGGAAGTATGTAATTGCAGCAAATGTTTGTAGCTAAGTAGTGCTAAACCTCCTCAAGTAAAAACACTGACAGTCCTTTAATAGGCTTGGTCCAGATATTTCTGTGATGTGTAAGACTCGGCAACTGGTGCCCGTCACTCCTAAAGCGGTGGGTGTATAAGGGATGTGGCCAAAGCGTGCTGGGCATTAGCTTCTGGCAGGATGTCTCAGTGACAGGTCAGCAGCGTGCTCTCCGCAGTTCTCCATCATGATTACCAAGTGGAATTTTACACTCAAGAAAAGTCACATCCTTATGTTGAGATTTGCAGCCAATTGCAAAGTTCTCCATGTGGCCAGAATCTTAAAGCCATTAATAAGTTCACACACAATCAGTGGGGCAAACTGAAATCCTTGTCTGAACCACCCTGCTCCATGTAAATCCAAAACATCATTGAACCTCCAAATACCAGTGCCTGTAGAAATCTGTGCACTCCCATGCAAATCAGGAATTTAGGTGTGCAGTTACCGCCCCTGGTTGTTTTTGCAGGAGCAGGATTGAGATCTTATTTTTTTTATAACTGGAATATTTGATTCTTACCTTCATTATATGTTCCATGCATAAGTTTAGTATCTGTTATTTTGTGCTCCCATCTCTCTTCTGTGGTTAGGCCTTTCAAGATGCTGTGCTTTGATTAACAGCCCCCTCCCGCCCCCGAACCTCTCCCCCCGAAAAAAAAAATCTTAAGGTAGATAGTGCATCACTTTATGCATGATTGGAAACAAAAATGTCTCTTGTGTTTTTGACCTTCAGGGCAATGTTCACAGGAGGGATGAGAGAAACCAACCAAGATGTGATTGAACTGAAAGGGGTATCTGCGAAAGGACTGAAACACATAATAGACTTTGCTTATAGCGCTGAAGTGACTCTCGATCTTGATTGTATTCAGGATGTGCTGGGAGCTGCAGTCTTCCTCCAGATGGTGCCTGTGGTGGACCTCTGTGAAGAGTTTTTGAAGTCTGCGATGAGTGTTGAAACCTGTCTTAATATCGGGCAGATGGCCACCACCTTCAGTCTTGCATCCTTGAAGGAATCAGTGGACGCATTCACCTTTAGGCACTTTCTTCAGATTTCTGAGGAAGAGGACTTTCTCCACCTGCCCCTGGAGCGCCTTGTCTTCTTCCTGCAGAGCAATAAACTGAAGAGCTGCAGTGAAATAGACCTCTTCCATGCTGCCATCCGCTGGCTGCAGTATGACCAGTCCCGCCGGGCCAACGCCAGCCAGGTGCTCTGCCACATTCGCTTCCCGCTCATGAAATCATCCGAGCTGGTGGACAGCGTGCAGACCCTGGACATCATGGTGGAAGATGTCTTGTGCCGGCAGTATTTGCTGGAGGCATTCAACTACCAGATCCTGCCCTTCCGCCAGCATGAGATGCAGTCTCCTCGAACTACCATCCGCTCAGACGTCCTGTCCCTCATCACCTTTGGCGGCACCCCGTACACTGACAACGACCGGACTGTGAGCGGCAAAGTGTATTACTTGCCGGACACCAACATGCGTCAATTCAAGGAGCTCACTGAGATGGAGGTGGGCAGCAGCCATGCCTGTGTTGCTGTGCTCGACAACTTTGTCTACGTTGTGGGGGGGCAGCATCTGCAGTACCGCAGTGGGGAGGGAGCTGTCGATATCTGCTACCGCTATGATCCTCACTTGAACCAGTGGCTGCGCATCCAAGCCATGCAAGAGAGCAGGATACAATTTCAGCTGAACGTCCTGTACGGCGTGGTGTATGCCACGGGTGGGAGGAACCGGTCAGGGAGCCTGGCCTCCGTAGAGAAGTACTGTCCCAAAAAGAATGAGTGGACCTACGTGTGTTCTCTCAAACGCAGGACGTGGGGGCATGCTGGGGCCACAGGGGGAGGCAAACTGTACATATCGGGTGGATATGGAATATCAGTGGAAGACAAAAAAGCCCTGCATTGTTATGACCCGGCAGTTGATCAATGGGAGTTTAAAACCCCAATGAATGAACCCAGAGTCCTGCATGCCATGGTCAGTGCAAATACAAGGATTTATGCCCTAGGAGGGCGCATGGACCATGTTGACCGTTGTTTTGATGTATTGGCTGTGGAATATTATGTGCCTGAAACTGACCAATGGACAACCGTGAACCCTATGCGGGCAGGTCAGTCAGAAGCTGGTTGTTGCTTGTTAGAAAAGAAGATCTATATTGTGGGAGGGTACAACTGGCACCTGAACAATGTAACGAGCATCGTGCAAGTGTATAACACGGAAACGGATGAATGGGAAAGGGACCTGCATTTCCCAGAGTCGTTTGCTGGCATAGCATGTGCTCCAGTTATACTACCACAAATAACAACCCAGAGATAACCATGTGCGACTGTGCTGTCTGTGAGCTCATCTCTTGTGTTGCATGGTCTCAGGACTGTGTGTTGTCTCTTTGTTGTTTGCAAATAACGGTGTGTGTTTCATTTGTTTGGGGGAGAGGGCAGGGGAAGGAAGGAGGAAAATACCTTGCATTCCCTTCTCCAGGAATCTCCTCCTCCTCCTATGTAGCATTCTGGCAGCGTATTCCAGCAGAAGCACTTGTCGGCCAGTTAGACTTAACATATGCTACAGCTAGACAAGGCTTTTGTTGTTGTTTTGGAGGGGAGGATGCATTTCTCCGGCTGCCCATCTTTTTAACCAGGTCCTGGATTGCAGGCAGGGACCGCTCAGGAGTGTGTTAAGTACTGTGGGATGTTTAGATGAGTTCCGATTTGATTTCATTAATGTTCCTCAGTTCCAGAAGCTCGCTGGGCTGTGTCGATTTGTGTCATCTTGTTGTTTTTAACAAATAAAACCAAACTCTTTCTACCAGACTGACCTCCAGAAGCAATAAGGGGATGCTGGGAACTAGACAAGATGAGGTGCATGGTCTTGGCTTCCCAAGAAGGGATTTTTTTCTTTCCTTTTGTCTAATAGGACACAGGTTCTCTGGTCACTGAGGTTTGTGTTGATTCTGTTTGCTCTTCACCAAGTGGGACAGTTGAATGAAGCTCCTCTTCCCACTCCTCCAGATAACCATGTATTGTCCTACTCAACAACCCCCCCCTTCCCTTGGGGCGCCCAACCTTTGCAACCTTCAGGGGCCAGGTTGGCAGCTCACCAGGAGCTGGAATGCGTTGCTAATTGAGTCTAAACATGCCTGATTTTTATAATCGCCAATAACATGTGACACATCCCTGGCAATAAGAACCTTGGAACTGTTAGGCTGTTAGAGGCAGAAGGCCCCCAGGGCCCTGTTGACTGTCTTTCACATCTCCTTCCCCTCTGAGCGCATTTCCCCTCCCATCCCCTATGCAAATTTACCCAAACTGGGTTTTTTTAAATACTACCAAAGAGCCAGGTGATGCTTGGCCATTTGCGAAAAGGTTCCCCCACCACTCCATTTATGGATAAGAACCGTCTGCTCCTAACAAAACAGAAATCTGTGAAATGTAAATTTCTGTTGCCCCTAAATGTTTTGTTCTTTAACTAGAGATTCATTTTAAGAGGGCTTTGTGGTGTGTGAAATAGATTTGTGTTTTCTGCACATAGAAGGTTATTACCTCTCAGATATGTTTTTTTCCAGGTCAGCTTTCTAAGGAAATTGACCTGTTGGTGCATTGAAGTCTCTTCTTTTATCAGGAATTCTGTGCCAAGGGCTTCATTATCTTTCTCTTTTTTGGTGTATGTAAAATTTTGAGAAACAGTTAGGGTCTGGCATTATATAAATGCTGAGCTGTCACCTTTTATAGGGAGTATAAAACATCTGTTTTGCTAATGTATCATTGATCAGACCTATTTCTGCCCAAGTGATAAAGCATGAGCTTCATAATTCAAATTCATGTTGAGATATCTTTCTCTAAGACTTAAATTCAGGTATTTGAAGAAGTGATACGGTAAGTATGCATGTTACCCAGCTAAGCCCCAAATCTGACTTGTGTTAAAACAAGCTGGTGGAAATTTAATTCTCCATCTTCATTCTGTATTTTGCCAGTGATGAATTAATAAAAATAAAGCCCCTGTTTGCTGCAGACGTACTAGAGACGCTGCAAAAAAGGTGGCGTACCAACGAATGGACAAAATTTGAGAGGAAATAAATGTTAATAGAAGCACTAAAGCAACAAAAGAACAGAGCCCCTTTTATTGAAGTATTCTACCTCTGCATGTTTGTCAGAAGTTAGTAAACCCCAAGTGTAATCTGCCTTTTTTCCTTCCAGTTGCAAAGTCCATGTAACTTTGCGTGGGTTTCCTCCCAGAGGAACACTTAAGGGCTCGTCCTATTTTGTTTCTAACCTTCATATAAATATTCTTTCTACACCAGCAATGCAGAGCCAAAGAGCAGCCCTCTGATAACAAAGCAAGGTGCATATTCCCAGTGCTCACAACTACCCTCCGGTAAACAAACCAGAGAGTCTGCATGAAGGATGAGGTAGGATCCTGGCGCTAAGGAAAATTATTTTTTTTCATTTCAAGCTTTGACAGTGGTGATTAAATTGTTGCAGGGAAAGACGAGGAATATACGTTAGAAATTATGAAAAATACATTCTTGAGGTCCTTTTAAAATTACCCTTATGGAAAAAAAATCAGTTGGAATTTCTCTTTGGAAGGGTGGCTTCCTTGATAGTAGGATATAAAAAGCCATTCTGAAGTGGCCATTAATTAAGCACACTTACTGTAGCTTGACACTTACCCACTGAACTAGCCCAGTCACCGTACTCCCCTTCCGATCCCTCATGGAATCTGTGCCAGGGTGGGTTTCCTGATTCTCTAGCTGGAGACGGTTGGCAGAGCAGTGCTATGCACCATCTGTGCGTCAATGGTATGTTCTTTTTATAGATCTATATAAAAATACAATTATTTTTCATAATGTTAACTTTCAGAATTCTAGTTGTTCTTAATCTAAACGAAAGTGGCTGAACTCTTGTGAAAATGTGTATCTTGCCCACCTGTAATAAAAGTTGTTTTACTCATGTAAAATACATAGTAATGGCTCTGAGCTGTTATATACCTAAGCTCTGTTACCCTGAAAATAAACTGGGTTCTTTGCTGGATAGAAGCTACTTGAATGAACACAAGTCTCCATTACAATAATGCTGCTTTGTTTCTCAGATGCACAATTCAACAACTTTGAGTCTTAAAGGGACTCAGTGAGGGCAAAAGGTTCAGCTTCCCTGTATGCATTCTTCCGTTACGAGTCTGTCAGCTGGGATTGCGTTTGCTTGGAAACCATCTACCTATGTACAAGTAGCATGGACCTGTTTGGGTGCAGATTTCTCCTTCTCTCCTTTGCTCTGACCTCACTGGCCTTGTGCCTGTAATAGGACAGTCTGTTGTTTGATACCATAGTGATGGGCTATGTAGAAATACGCAGATAGATTTGTCCAGAATTCATTTTGGGGAAGGAAGGGGTGTGAAAGGACTCGCTTCGCTTTTTGTTTTTATTGTAGAACTCCTTACTGGCCACGTTTCGCTGGGGGAGCTGCACTCGGCATGGGATCCTCTCCCCTGGAAGAAAGAACAAAGCCAAACAAATGTTTGCTTGCTTCCGAGTCCTGTGTTAGATTCAAAGCAGCAATAAACATTACAAGGATAAACCTGATTTGGCACATTTTTAAATACACTTGAAGAGATGGGGAGCGGTAAAAGCAAAGCGTCATTAGTTCTAGGTATTTGTGCAGCGCAGGCACGTCCCATCAGGGGCTCATGGCACTACCAGGTTAATAGCCTCTGTCATTTTATGGGCCTGAAAATATACTTAAACCTGTAAAGAAAAATGGGAACTCTTGGCAGTGTCCTGTGCTTGACAGTGTTAGTTTCATACAACGGTGTCATTTAATACTTTCCCAAAGCTCTGTCTGCTTCGTAATCTACTTTAGTTTCCCCCTACAATAGAACCTCGCTAATTATCTTAATAACTCTCCAGGGAGGCTGATGCTGACAAGTACACCCCAGCCATCTCACCCCAGTCCTCAAAGTTTTGAGAGCAGGGACTATTTTCTTTTGACTTAGAAGGAATGAAAGCGCTCTTCTGCTAGTTCCAAGCACCCTGCCAATTATTTACAATGACAAAATACAATACATTCGGCTCAGGCCTCTTAGCGAGCCACAGCACATTTATTCAGACACTCCCACACGTGTCCAGGGGCCAGTACCTCAATCCATCTACCCCTCTTCAGAGGCCAAATGAAACAAACAAGCCTGCAGTGTCCCCTGAGTGTCAGCAAATCCCGTACTGATGTCCTTTGTAAAGCACTTTGAGATCTGCTGAGGAAAAGCACTAGTGAATGATTCAAATCTAACGGCTTTTTTCAGAATAAATGATCAATGTCACTTTGTGATGCACCTCAGTGTTTTTAACTCACGTTTGTTAGCAGACTTGTTAAGGGACCAACTGCTGTAAGTTACAGTGGCCACCCATCATTAGTGTGAATCAACAGGGTTTCACTGCAGGGGCCTTAAGGAAAGAGGAAGGAGTGCATTCCTTAATCCATCTAAAGCTCAATTTAAAAAGAGCGGGGACCATCCCAGTATTTCAGCTGGAGATGGGGCTTTTCCAGCAGTACCTCCTAGTACTGCCTTTGCTGACGCTCGCTCAGTTTAGACCAGGCCTGCACAACTTGTAAAGCAGCGAGGGCCATATTACTCCAAAGAAAACACCTTAGGGCCCAGGCCCCACGGGGACACACCCCCAGCACCGCCAAGCCCCCCCGAAACACAACACCCCCCCCCCAGTGCTGCCCAGCCCACCTGAAATACTCCCTCCCCAGCACCGCGTACCCTGTGGAAACAAGCCCTCCTTCCCCAGCGCCACCCCGCTGAAACAGTGGTATTGAACTTTGGTAATATGTTATAGCGGGCCCCTGAGGTACTATAATTAAGGTAAAAGAAAAATGTCTTTTTGCTAGAAGTAGAATAAGATCTTCCCCCCACGTTGTAATTAGTTGCCCCGCTGAATGAATGAGGTGTGACTGAGGAAGGCATGGAAGGCAGCACCTCCAGACAGCTGCAACCCTTGGAGAGGGGATGGGAGCCAGACCAGATCAGTAGAACAGGTCAGCCACAGACTCCTCACTGGCCTCCTCAGCCCTCTTTCCCCCCCACCCCCGGCTCACCTACTCAGCCCCCACCACTGCCTGCCCACTCACTTGCCTCCTCACCCCTGCCACTGCTCACCCACCTCTTCAGCCCCCCTCCCTCACCCAGCGCTTGCTTACTCACCCCCCACAGTGAGCCCACCTACTCACCCCCCCTGGACCACACAGTGAGTCCCCGGGGCCGCATGTTGTGCAGGCCTGGTTTAGACCATATTTCAGGTATTTGTAACTACCTCTCAAGGTCCCTTCCACCCCTACACTTCTATGATTTGCTTTGGGAAGAAACTTAATCTGCAAGGTCCCCACCTGAGCGTTGTTTAATGAAAAACAACCTCCCCTAATTCCATTTGTTGTGGCAATTCTTGCATTGGACTGTGCATTTTAAACCCTGCCTGGGCATGGAACTCAAACTGCTGACCCTAAAGTTTCCTGGTTTTCCATCCTCATCCCAAGCTACTGACTGAATTTCAATAGCACAAGTCTGTCACTTTTTAGTTGAATATTTAAACTGAAGGGAACCACACAGTGAAGTTTGGAACTACATTTATGAGCCAGTTGTGATTTTTAACTTCATGACAGTTCAAAGCCTGTACGTTCCACAAAGCGTGGGGCTAACTCTGCCTGAGGTCTCGGCTGTGGAACCTAGCAAGGAGCAGCTTGAAGACGGCCGCCAAATTAGCTTCATCTGCAGCCTGAAATGAGATTCAGATTGTGGGACAAAGGTAAAGATTTAGTGCCCAAGGACTAGGCAGCACTGGGAGCCCAGAGTTGTGAACTGAAATGGACATCAGACTAACTGCTGCAGCAAAAGTCTCTAAGGTTTATTTACTGCAGAGAGAGCAAATCAAAGACTCTTGGCTTGGTTTCCGAGGCTTCGCAGCTGCAATTTCACACCCAGGTCCTGGCACATGCTGAGGTAGAACAATTTATGTGGCTTTTTAAAAATAAAAATAAAACTTTTTTCACTTGTTTATGCAGGCCAGGGGCCAAACTCTGCTTCTGGTTACATGAGTTTAAATCTGGAGCAATTCCTTTGAAATCACTGGATTTACTCCAGATTAACACTAGGGTAACCAGAGCAGAACTGAGCCCCATTGGTGAGTAGTGATATGTATCTTTTCCCCCTCACATTGCTTTGGAATTGTACCCAGGAGTTTTTTACATATGGTATCTGATAACTTTCTAATCAGACCACTATCTCTGTAGGAACAGAGCTTGCCATTGTTTTAAGTGCATCATCTTTCCTTCATCCACTAGTGCAGCTGAGGATCTCCAAGCTGGAGACCTGTTACACCTGCAGCCTTGGAGGACACAGACTTACAGATTCAACAGCCATTCATCCTGCTGAGCGGAAGGCTTGTGTTCAGAGTAAGCATGTTAATGGCAGCATTAAGATACTGATGCATAAATAAACTTGTGGTTTCACGGAGGGTTGAAGGAGACAAACTTGTAATGCAGTCAATGTACCTAAACTGTAGAATTTGTGGAAAGGATTTTTACATTAGACATGCGTCCTGGCAGTTTCTTAGGCCAGGTCCACACTACAGCGTTAAATCGATTTAAACAGTGTTAAATCGATTTAACGCTATAACCGTCCACACTACAAGGCACTTAAAATCGATTTTAAGGGCTCTTAAAATCGATTTCTGTACTCCAGCTAAACGAAAGGAGTAACCCTAAAATCGATATTACTAAATCGATTTAGGGTTAGTGTGGACGGATATCGAAGTTATTGGTCCTATTCTTTTACTGAGCTCCCAGAGTGCACCGCTTCGTAAATCGATGGTACCCTGGGACCATGGACGCACACCACCGAAGTAATGTGCCCTAGTGTGGACGCGTAAAATCGATTTTATAAAACCGGTTTTATAAAATCGATTTTACTAATATCGATTTAAAGCTGTAGTGTGGACGTAGGCTTAGGAAGTGAAAGTAGTCAAATATCACAGTGATGGGTGCATTCTAACCACCTCTCTAGGTGGAAATGCTTTCTGTTTGCTTAAGGAGGAACTTTCTATCCTGCCCCTTTCTGTCTAGTCACCACTCATCACTTTGAGATCTGGATCACAAAGTGACTGATCAGAGAAATCTACTTAACGTGCTTGTTTTCCTAAGTGGAATTCGGAGTTGGAAATGGTTGACTTAAAAATCTCTGAACAAGGCTGCCCCTTTTCCCCCGCCCCAAACCTGACACGTTTATTGCTTGTTCATTACTTGTGTAAACTAGGGAGAGTCAGGTTATTGCAGGTAATACAGGCATTCTCTGCTTACCGTATGGGCTTGCTTCGTTAGAGGTTTCCCCATCAAGATCTGAGACTTTTAGGTCATCTTAGACAGGGGGAAAACTCTTGTTTGTCCTCTAGGGCTGCAGCTGTTGGGGTGGGGTGGGAACCTGTCCTTATCACTGTCTGTAGCAGTAACAGAGAAAATATTCCAGCCTTTACATCAGGGCATGAATGCTATCATGCTGGAATTCAGAAAAAGCAAGCCATGACCCTGTAAATCCCTTTATAGGAGAGTTTCAGGCAGGAGCCTTGAAAAGAACCAAAAAGCTGCACAGTTTCCCAGGACAGGGACTCAGTGACTACTCTGCTTTGGCTTATGGCTTGCGGTTTGGGGAATCTGTCATTCGCATAGTGCAAAACAGGTAACTACGTTCTGCTTTGGATGGGAATTCTATGAACAAGTAAATAAGGTTTGAATGAATGAATCGTATCTAGCAACGGGGACCTTAAGAAGCTGCTTGGAAAGTGCACCTATTGAGGTGCACAGGCCCAGTATTAAGAAATCACGTAAGCATGTCAGTAATCCATCCCTGTTCAGCAAAGCACTTACAATTGTATTTCAAAGTTCCAGAAGCACAGGCTTAAAATTAATACTTTGCTGAAATAGGACTTAAATCATGTGCTTAAAATTAAACACATGCTTAAGCGCTTTGCTTCTCTGAAACTGGGTGTGCAAGTGAAGTTCAGACTCGTACAACAAAGCCAGCAATCTAGTTATGGAAACCACTAAAACGGGACCACAGTTGGTCTGTAAGTAGTTACCTGGTTACACTGCTGAACAAACAACGTTTTGTAATGTTCCAGAGACTGAAAGTTAAGACACTCAAACACCTGAACTGCTTAGGTTTTCCAGGCGTTCTAGTTTATTTGGGGATCCAGTTCCAATGCAACAAATAAGACTTCTGCCTTCAGAAAGTCACTAAGTTCTCCTCCTTCCTGCTCTGGATTTCTGAGTCCTAAATATAAACTAACATTTTGTTTGTACGTAAAGTGTTCAGCTAGGCAAGGCAGCAGCAGTGATGAAGCCCAGGGCCCTGCACCAGTTTTGTGCTGATGAGTAGGACAGGTAAAAATATGAAGTTCAGCTGTGTGAACCAAATGGAAATATTCTTCTTTGAGTCGTGTCCCTAGAAGTGCTGCACTCAGGGGCGGCTCTAGGCATTTTGCCACCCCAAGCACGGCAGGCAGACTGCCTTGGGCGGCTTGCCTGCAGAGGGGCCGCTGGTCCCGTGGCTTCGGTGGAGCTCCCGCAAGCCGTGGGACCAGCGGACCCTCTGCAGGCAAGCCGCCCAAGGCAGGCTGCCTGCCGCCCTTGCGGCGACCGGCAGAGCGCCCCCCATGGCTTGCCGCCCCAAGCACGTGCTTGGCGTGCTGGGTCCTGGAGCCGCACCTGGCTGCACTTCAGTTGCACATGTGCCCCTCAAGCTCTTCATCAGGGATTTGTTGTTAGCAGTGTCCGTTCAGCCTGCGTATGCATCCTATACATCCTTGTGCCATGCTCAGAGCCTATATAGGGCTGCATGAACAAACCACCCTCAGTTCCTTCTCAACCACCTCAGCCTGAGACAGAGCCTGAGTGCGCCTGCCTTGAGCATGCCTCAGCTATCGTTCTTGTGTAGAGCTGTTAGTTTAGTATTAACGTTGGTGCAGGTGTTCTATGCCTTTGTCCAGCTCCAACAATCGCCGTGACAACAGCTGCATCCCTGTTGGGATGGGAGCTCACCTGGATTCTTTTATGGTTCAGGGCAGATGGTCACCTCAGGAAACCAGTCTCTGCATCACCCTGTTGGAACCCAAGGCATCAGGAACGCCTGCCTTCATTTTCTACCCTGCATTGGGGCAAATAAATCCAAATCATTCACAAAGGAGTAGATGGTTTTCTGGCTAAAGAGAACGTCCACAGTGACATTAGGTAAGAAATATGAGGGATCAAACCTTCATGCCTCAGGGCATATGCTAACTGGCTTGGGCTAGAAAAAAAATCCTGCTGTGGGCTATTTATTCCAGAATGGTCCATTGTGGGGGATTCTTACACCTTTTCTCTGAAGCATCTGATGTGGGGCATTACAATGGGATACTGGACTAAATAGACCATAGGTCTCCTCTGGCCTCTCTGCTGAGTCTGGACATCTGTCTACCAGGGACTAAGACCTATCAACTCAGTAGGAGGTGCTGAGGCTGCATTTCAGCAGTGGGTGAAGTAAGCCCTGTCTTGACAGCCTGTGAAGTTCCTTGCAAGCCAGAGTCTACTGGATTAAAAATGCTGTATCAGTGTAACGAATTATAATCTGTAGAGAGAGAGGTAGAAGGATACAAGAGACTGCAGCTTAATGTAATTTGAAACCTCCCAACAAACAACCGGAGAGACCCCCATCCCAACAGTGGGAACAGCAAGGAGGGATGTGGTCACTTTCAGGATTCACTGTTGCTATGTCAACTACCTCAGGTTGGATGCATCTAAAGCCAGGCCTTGTTTGCAACAAAATCTGATGCAGGCCTTTTAGCCCCTGTGCTTCCCTAACTCCAGATGAGCTTCAGAGCCACCTTCAGCAGTCTGGTCTGTCCTAATCTCAAAGGTGCTTCCCTCACAAAAGGTATAGAGGGATGAGGTCAGTCTGTCTATCATCCCAGGGTATCCCTGTTTCCATTTTCCAGTCAGACCATCAGTGTTCTCCTATGACCCATCTGTGCTCAAGGTGGAAAGTGGGGCAGTCATATAAATAACATTCCTGGCATCAGCTCATCATGTTGTCAAATACTTAGCACGGCATTTGCTGGGGGAAGGGTGAAACCTGGCACTGGGACGAATGGCCTCCTTGCCAGAGCCTTAATGCAATCAAGATTTATATTGGCTTCCAGGCCATGCACTGACTCAGCTGTAGTCCAGACCCCACCCACACCCCATAATGTGCAACTATGAGAGGGGAAGAGAGTCCAGAAGCAAATAAATGTGTGAATTTTTAAAAAGGAAATTTAATACAATTTTCAAAACTATTGAAGTTTTAACAAGTTTACAAATACTTGCCATGTAAATATCAGAAAGAAAACAGTTACCACAAACAGTTAGCTTTTGTTTAGCGAGACATACAGGAATATAGTCATCAGATCTTTGTATCTGTCAGGTTGTTAGCATATTATAGTGAGAATCATTGCAACACCTATAACATCATTTCTAATGATTTTATTAAGTTTAAGATATTTAACAGACCAGGCATATCTATCAGATGTTAATATTCAGGAACAATTGGACAGGTGTGCCTTTTTGTTTTGCAAGCAAGTGTACATTGAATATTGAATACAAGATAATCAAATATCTATCTATCCTCACTCTGTTTTGCTGGGTATGTAATTGATGTGTTAATTTTCCATAACCACAACCTCCCATATTTTTGGAACCATTTCTCTATGGTTGGACTATTTTTTCTTTTTCCCATTAATGGCTACCACTAGCTAAACAGCTACTAGCAGATGAGAGACTAATTTTTCATTTCCTCTCGTATAACTATTTCTATTAGGAACCCCAAGCAGGATTACCAAGGGATCATTAAACAAATTATTTTAAAATCATGGAATGTGAGCACAAGAACAAAACCTAGTTTGGCATTGTAATTCATCCAATCACATCATAGGACTTCGGACCCAAAGCCACATGAGAAAAACACTGTTGGGGAAAAACTGTGTTCCTCCACCATGCACCAGCAGAGAAGCAGAAGTCAGGGGAAGTGAAAGGTTCTGCTGCCTTTGGGATGAAATCTACGCAAATGGCCATCCACAGACTTTCACCCCATATTTAATCACAGAAAGAGAAAGGAAGTTGAATCAAGGTTCATCTTTAGCACTTAATCTCTCATCCGCTAGTAGCTGTTTAGCTAGTGGTAGCCACTAATGGGAAGTGCCCCAGCTTCTTTACTGTCCATGCTGAGTAGCCGGGACCTTAGAAGATCCACCCTCAGTAAAATGCATGGACCTTACTGCCTCTGATTTTGAGAAGATGAAGGGTAGAGATGACTCTGCTCAGATTAGAGCCTGTGGTTCCAGGGAGTGTAGCTGTTTCAAGACAGAAGCTTAGGCTGCTAAGTCACCCCTTGCAGCTGTGTTAATGATGTCTTGGTGTCAAGTGCTGGGATAGGTGAGATGCAGGCATTCAGCAGTAATAAATCCCGATCATGCTAGTATTTCTCAACACCCACACGTTGGCCTTTATACTTCCACTTTTATGTAGCAGCTGAAGTAAAGTTAGCATCATTTGTCACATGAACAGTCCATGCTATAGTACCGATAATGGTGTATTTTGTAATGGTAGAATGGTCAGAGCAGAGGCCTGGGAGTCAGAAAACCTAGAGTCTATTCCTAGCTCTGCCACTGATTCACTGTGCAGTCTCTGCCAAGTCACTTCACCTGTCTGTGCCCCTGTGCCCCTCCCTTTTGAGAGAGAGATAACAATACTTATCCACGTTTTAAAACTCTTGGAAATGGCTGGATGAAATTATGCCTCTGTGAGCACACTATATTATTACTATTAACAACAAAGTAATATTTTACCTTGAGTTCCATTTACCAACCTGCAGTTCATTTATAACTTAGTAACTGATGTATTATTGAACAGGAATAAATAATTAGATAAAAAGCAAACTAAATAGTTAAACACAGTCCAGTTGAGTAACTGGAACTGACTGTATAGTGGTATTAATGTGCAAGGTGCATAATGGATCTTCAGTGCTAAATGCATGTAGATATTTTGTGACTTAAGACTCATTAACTACAGGCATTTATTTTTGCTTGGGAAGAGTGAGAATGATTTGCAGAGTTACCCCGATCTAAGAATTGATTAATACAAATGGGAATTCAGCATCCATAGACCCAGATATCAATCTGCTGGTATTGCCATTAAACTTCTTTGAGAGTGGGTGTGAATAGTGGTCAGGATAAGTTAATCACAAGCCCACCAGCCTAAGACACAAGGGGTTATGAACCTGCCCATGAGTTTAACCTGTGTGGAAAAGGGGTTTTCTAGTACTGGCAGAAGAACACCCAGAATGGGAGAGACTCGGAGGCAAAGAAAAACACAGCCCAACAGCAGCCAGTGAACATGGTGTTGGACTCTGAGAAAAGCCTAGAGAGAGGTTCTTTTGGGTGTGGTGGTGGTTAAAGAAGCTTGCAGCTGTAGCTAAGAAACTGTTCTGTCTCTGGTTTCTCCTGCATTTGGAAAAGCAGGACTTTGTACTTTCCTTGTAAAGACACAAGACTGCATCAAAGTAAATACCAGACTCCATCAATTTCTAGCTCACAACTGGACCATCCCCAGGGCCCCAGACTTTGACTAGCTGCCCAGACCATTGCAGAGGACAATTATCTATATAAATTACTACATGTCTGAACAGGGTGCAGCACAACAGGTCCCTGAGCTGCGAACAAGGCCTCTAGGTGATATCATAAAACAAATCATAAAAATGCTAGTAACTGAGGGTATTATGACAGTTAAAGTCTTGACTAGGTACAGCCTGTTGGTACAGCTCCTGCCATAAAGTGGACCCCTCCTGAGTAAGGTTCTCAGGCTCTCCCACAATACAAGTTACTTGTATTACAATCCTGCCTACAGGAAATTTGTGCTAACCACCGTAAGGTCACACAGGAAATTCATGACAGAGGTAGGAATTGAGCCAGCTCTCCTGAGTCCCAGCTCGGTGCCTTGTCTTTTCTATAACAAAATCCTGCTCAGTATCCTGCCTCCCCCAAGCAGTCAGAAACTAGAAGTCAGGCCCCTAAAATTAATGAGCTTGGCTTAAATACAAGATTAAAAAACATGCTGGGGTACTTATTATTTACCCCCCTGGTTTCTGATCCTTCAGGGTGCCCTTGGGTCACTTTTCCAAGCTTTTCCTGTGTGGGGGTGGGAGGGATTTGGAGGCATCCAGAGCTAGGAGGGTGATGGGGGTAGGGAGCAGGCAGGGCTGGAGTGGAGATGGGGAGGATAGGAGGGGGAAGTGGGGAGTTGGGGGCAGGCAGGGCTGGAGTGGAGGCAGGGGGGACAAGAGGGGAAAGTGGGGGGTTGGGGGCAGGCTGGGGTGGAGACACGGGGCAGGAGAAGGAAATGGGAGGGCAGGGGAAGGCAGGGCTGGGGTGGAGGCTGGGGGACAGATGGGGTGGTTGGGGGTGGACAGGTCTGGGAGGACAGGAGGGGGAAGTGGGGGGTCGCGGTGGGCAGGGCTGGGAGGGGCCAAATGGGGAAATGGGGGGGGGTTGGGGATGGGTAGGGCTGTGGGGGACAGGAGGAGGAAGTGTGGGGCTGGGGGCGAGCGGGGCTGGGGGAGACAGGAGGGGGAAATGGGGGGGTTGCAGGCAGGTAGGGCTGGGGAGGACAGGAGGAGGAAGTGGAGGGGTCAAGGGCAGGCAGGGCTGGGGGGGCCGAAGGGGGAAATGGGGGGGTTGGGGGTAGGCTGGGGTGGAGACAGGGGGCAGGAGAAGGAAGGGGGGCAGGCAGGGCTGGGGGGCAGATGGGGGGTTGGGGGTGGGCACAGCTGGGGGGACGAGGGGAAATGGGGGGGTTGCAGGCAGGCAGGGCTGGCGGGGGCCAGGAGAAGGAAGTGGGGGGTTGGGGGCGGGCAGGGCGGGGGGGGCCGAAGGGGGAAATGGGGGGGTTGGGGGCTGGCGGGGGCCAGGAGGAGGAAGTGGGGGGTTGGGGGCAGGCAGGGCGGGGGGGGGCCGAAGGGGGAAATGGGGGGGTTGGGGGCTGGCGGGGGCCAGGAGGAGGAAGTGGGGGGTTGGGGGCGGGCAGGGCGGGGGGGCCGAAGGGGGAAATGGTGGGGGATGGCGGGGGGGGCCAGGAGGAGGAAGTGGGGGGTTGGGGGCGGACAGGGCTGGGGGGGCCGAAGGGGGAAATGGGGGGGGTTGGGGGCTGGCGGGGGCCAGGAGGAGGAAGTGGGGGGTTGGGGGCGGGCAGAGCTGGGGGGGCCAGGAGGAGGAAGTGGGGGGTTGGGGGCGGGCAGGGCGGGGGGGGGCACAGGGGGAAATGGGGGCGGGCAGGGCGGGGGGGGGGCCGAAGGGGGAAGTGGGGGGTTGGGCGGGCAGGGCGGGGGGGGCCAAAGGGGGAAGTGGGGGGTTGGGGGCGGGCAGGGCTGGGGGGGCCGAAGGGGGAAATGGGGGGTTGGGGGGCAGGGCGGGGGTAGCTAGAACAGGGGACCCCGCCCCATCCCCCCATTTTTGCTGGTTGGCAATCGGCAAAGAGGAGCCTAGCTTTACGGCGCATGCGCGCTGGACCGTGCCCAACCCGCTCCTCTTCCTTCCCCTCCCAACTCATCTTTAAAGGGCCAGTACCTGCGGGGAACGCAGGCGAGCTCGCTGCCGCGCATGTGCAATGGCGTCTGCTGCAGTTCGCCCCGCGTACGCATGCGCACTTGGTTCACTTCGCCCGGTGTCGGGCGCGGGCGCGGGCGCCGTTGGTCTCCACCCCCCGCCCTGCCCCTCCGCCCGCGCATGCGCCTTGCCCCCTCCGGCCCGGGGAGGGGGATGCGGACGGGGGAAGATGGCGGCCTCGAACAACCCGCGGAAATTCAGCGAGAAGATCGCGCTGCACAACCAGAAGCAGGCGGAGGAGACGGCGGCTTTCGAGGAGGTGATGAAGGACCTGAGCCTGACCCGGGCCCACAGGGTGAGTGAGCGCGGGACCCCGACGGGGGCGGGGCGGCGGCGGACCCGGGGCGGCGGGCAGTTCGTGTCCGCCTGTGGGGCCGCTTACATCCCCGCGGGTGCTGAGGAGGAGGAGGAGGCGGGGCGCTTGGACTGAGGGAGGAGGGGGCGATTGACACCCCCTCTGTGTGGGGGGGACTGGGGGGGGGCGGTTGACGTCCCCTCTGTGTGGGGGGGGCTAGGGGGGCGGTTGACGTCCCCTCTGTGTGGGGTGGGGGGCGCTGAGGGAGGGGGGGCGGTTGACACCCCCTCTGTGTGGGGGGGGCTGAGGGAGGGGGGGCGGTTGACATCCCCTTCGTGTGGGGGGGACTGGGGGGGCGGTTGACGTCCCCTCTGTGTGGGGTGGGGGGCGCTGAGGGAGGGGGGGCGGTTGACGCCCCCTCTGTGTGTGTGGGGGGGGCTGAGGGAGGGGGGGCGGTTGACGCCCCCTCTGTGTGTGGGGGGGGCTGAGGGAGGGGGGCGGTTGACGCCCCCTCTGTGTGTGGGGGGGGCTGAGGGAGGGGGGCGGTTGACGCCCCCTCTGTATGTGGGGGGGGCTGAGGGAGGGGGGGCGGTTGACATCCCCTCTGTGTGGGGGGGGCTGAGGGAGGGGGGGCGGTTGACGTCCCCTCTGTGTGTGTGGGGGGGGGGCTGAGGGAGGGGGGGCGGTTGACGTCCCCTCTGTGTGTGTGTGGGGGGGGCTGAGGGAGGAAGGGGCGGTTGACATCCCCCTCTGTGAGGGGGGCTGAGGGAGGAGGGGGTGGTTGATGCCCCCTCTGTGTGTGTGTGGGGCGCTGAGGGAGGAGGGGTGCTGTGTGCAGTCCAAGTGCTGGTTTAACTTCCCCCTCTGGAGAGCAGGGCTTCCCCACTATATATACATGGTAGGTAGTGCCATGTATTCTGGTAGCTCACAGAAGAGTGAAGACTGGGTGGATTGTGGCATGGGGTTCTGCAGGCCCTTCTGCCCTGTCCAGCTTTTGGTGGTTGCCATGATGCTCATCTGCTGAACAGAAGTTGGTTATTACTGCTGGATAGAATCCGTACGTAGGAATGATAATGAGCATCATTGTGTGAGTGAGAGCCCAGACTGAGCTGAGAGAAGTATTATCTGGGGGTGAGATCCATCAGGAGTGTGGGGAGGATTTCATGTAGTATTTAGGTTCAGGGGCCTTTTGTGCTTGGTCGTGTGCAAACATACAGAAAGGCATTGTGTCTCTCACGAAGAGTTTATAATCTGATCCTTGTCCTCCTCCTATGTAAATATGCATTTGCTTTCTTGCTACCTTCTGTAGAGTGCTGAAAGCTTCCTTTTGCTTTACAAAATATAGAGAGATGAGTCCCTGCCTTGAGTAGCTTGCAACTGAACTTAGACATTATGCTGGATGAGTTTAGGCACAAGAAGGTGTAGAGGAGGCACCTGTATTACCATATTGATAATAAGTAAAACTGTGTGACTGCGTGGAGTTAACATCATTAATATTTTTCCCGTTATGTTTTAATTGTCATCAGTGCAAACTAGTGCACCTTCAACTCTGTCTTGTATTGTGCTGTCTTTGGGAAACACATAATTAGAAATTACAGTGTAGTGAATACATTTTTAGTACTTGGCAGGAATGTCAGGGTGCTATTTTGACCGCTTATGGCTTTTTCTGGTTTAGATCTAGTGATGGTTGAGAGAGAGAACTCTCCATTAGTGTCTTCAGCTTATGTGTGTGTCAATATTTTTGATGCTGCTTTAAGTTTTAAAAAAAACAACCAAAAAAAACCAAGCCTGTTTGTAGATCTGTCATACCATGAAAGGGAACATATTGTTGAATTTGCTGTATTGCTTTATATTCCTTGTTGTCAGAATAGTGTAAATACTTGTTTATAGGTTTAATTAAAACAGCTTGGTTTCTTTTACCAATAGAAGCTGGTCCAGTAAAAGATATTACCTCACCCACCTTGCGTCTCTAATAAAACAAAGGCACATTTCTTTTATCAGCTAACTCTTACTATGGCATATACTTACTTACTCTTACTTTGTTCACGCTAAACTATTTGTTGACATTTAATGGAGGATGCTATGTGTAATTTCTCTTGGTATTAGTTGAGGATATAGTGAAGGCAGTTTTAGTCATGTTTGCAGTTATCTGAATCTTCTCTTATCCCTTGTGTTGCTGTTGTCCTGGTAGAGCTTGTCAAGTTGGGTTTTGTAAAGAATCTATTTAAATATACACAAGCTTTGTAATTTTCGACCCTTCAGATACTTCTCAGGATCTGAATATGTTTCAGGAATTCTCTCTCAAGAATACACTTAAAATGTGCCCATTGAAAAGTGATATTCAGTACTGAGCATTCACAGTTTGAAATATTTATATATGGTAAGGATGTATACAAATCACAATTCCAGATCCAATCATACCCAAATATTAATGTTCAAAATTCTATTCTGAATTTTGCAGATGGAACTCATCTTTAGTTTGAGGAAGACCAGCATTGAGAAAGTGACCCAAGCTGAATAAACTTGTTTCTGGAATCTGGGTTCTGAAGTGATGGAAATTTTGACCAAATAGCTGAGCACAATGTCTCCTTTGTGAATTTTTTTATTGCATGATTTCATCTGTGTTTAAAATGCAATGTAAAAAGGGTTTTAAGCACAATCTTACAGTTAGCTCTCAATTTCACTTGGCAACCACACACTTTGCTGTCAATTTGAAAATGCATTATTCTGATTCAGTTTGTGGAACCAACCCAAAATTTCTCGTTTTTTTCATTATTAATAATTTTCTTTTTGCAGTGTTTACCCATCTTGTCTATTTAGTATTAGTTATTGGTCATAGCAGAGGCAAAGACTTGCTATGCAAAGACTTGTGCATACGCACACTAATGCTTTTCTGAGTTGGTATTCTTCCACCTATTTATACAATATAGTCTGTCTTGTGTGGTTTTGTTGTTGTTGAAGTCATGTTATTTTCTTGTTCTTACCCCAAAGTATTTTAAATATGAAACAGCAAAGTCTTGATTTTTTTTCACACCAGAAATGCATTCTTCCCCCTCCCCCAAAACTTAAATTAATTTAGTTTTAATGGTAGCTTAGCCTCATCGTGATGGAGTGGAGAGGAAGTCCCATTTTGCAGCAGAGAGAACTTGGGAGCATGTTTTTTGTTTTGTTTAGTTTTTTTAATTGAGGCAGCGTGTGTGGGGAGAAGGAGGTGAGTGGCTAATACAGGGAACACACTAAACTCAAATGGAATTGATCTTTGTGCCTGTAATTGGAGAGATCTGTGAGACCCCATCTTACCGAAGTGAGTGAAAAGAACTTCTCTTTATTGTGCACTTTAATATCATAAACAGAGAGTAGGAGCTATTTTTATGGTTGGGGAGTGGCTTTTTTGTGGAGAACCCGTTTTTTGGGACAGGGCATGAACTTCCAACAGCTTTCCCCCTACCAATTACTACTTTCTTTTGTTGAATGGACTATCCACATCAATCTCCCCACAAAATATCTACTACAGCACAGCCTGATGAGGCTTTCCACTGCATGTGTCATCTTAAATGATCAAGTAAAAGCCTTAATATTTCTTTATAAATATTAATCCATTTTTCAAGGTTATATGGACCAAAATGTTAGCGCACACACAAATTCAAGTAATGTTGGTATTCATATTTGGACCTTCAAATGTCAGGAAATTCAGGGTCTAAAAAAGCAGTTTAGGCTCAGAATGTCATCCGCCTGTTAAAGGGGGTTCTCATCCAGTTAGAGATGTCCCCTGGATTCTAGCTGTTTGTTTTATATTTTTTGTAAGTCACTAGGATTTGAGGGATCTTGGCCAAAACAGTATTTGAGCTCCCTCTTCTGGACTCAGCTGTGTTAACTAAGTGAGCACTGCTCTGAGAGCTATGCTGACATAGATGATGCTGGTTCATAAACAAGGAAGTAAACAAAAAACTAGCTTCATGTCAACAGTTGGAAACATTTTGCATTATTCCAGGACTCTTGTGTAAAAGTTTGTGTGGTGGATAAAACGCCAATGGTAATGGAAATACATGGAGATGTTTCATTCAACCTTAATATTAATAACAGTACTCTTCATCTGAGGACCCCTAATAATAATAAGCCTGTGATCCACAATGGCACGCATTTGTTTTCTTATGTTCTAAAACACATAATCCAGTGTCATATCAATCCATATGATGGTACTATTACAGTGTTTGTATATGTTTTAAGTATCAGAGGGGTAGCTGTGTTAGTCTGGATCTGTAAAAGCAGCAAAGAGTCCTGTGGCACCTTATAGACTAACAGATGTATTGGAGCATGAGCTTTTGTGGGTGAATACCCACCCGATAAAGTGGGTACTCACTCACGAAAGCTCAAGCTCCAATACATCTGTTAGTCTATAAGGTGCCACAGGACTCTTTGCTGCTTTTGTATATGTTTAAGATGTGAGAAAATGGTGCATGCCTACATTACCTGTTTTTTTTCAGTGTTAGTTACTGAAAATTACTTTTGTGAAATACTTGTTCAAATTTCTCCTTGACTAAGCCTAAATGCTTGAATTTTTATACGACAATGAAGTTTTTAAATTGATCTTTCAATCTTAAACACACAAAGCGACAACAGTAAACTTAATGTAGATGTAGCCTCATGACTGAAGTAAAATTAAATAAAAATGAATGATTAAACAGGGTACGATATCAATACATTTGTGTGTATATATACAATAAAATTGTTATGTGTAAAGTGAGAGAGAATTTAATTACTTGTATTTTGAATTAAAGCCTGTGTAAAAGAGCAATATGTCTTTTATATTCATAGAACACACAATTTGCAAGCAATCAAATATAGACATTATGCAAAACAGTATTTAAAAGATTAGTTAAACCAGGAATGCTCATCCATATTTTTTAAAAGGCAGGCTAAAAATTAATAATGGTGATACAATATTTAATTTTATTAAGATAATGTTTGTTTTTGTTAAAAGAATTTGATAAAAATGCTAACTATGTGGATAGTCATTGCACATATATGTAAAGCTAAAATATATTGAAGTAATATATCATGGGAAGCTAAGGCCTAACCCTGCAAATGCTGTGGGTAGTGCTTTACACTGTGGGTAGTCCCATTCATGTCGATAGTACTACTTGTGGTAATAAGCACTGTACTTCACTTATAAGGGTTTGAGAGATCTGACTGCTACATTATTTAATTAGTGTCTAAAATGCTTAGTCACTTTTTTATTTTATTTCAGATCTTAGCTGCTAATTTCTTAAGCAGAACAACAATTATTATTTGATATTGTACTTTGGTGGTAATTTAAATATTACCTATAAATCAACACACAAATGATGTAGCAGAGTCTGATTACAAAAGACATGTAACTGATTAAAAAAAAAAGTTAGCCATTAGAAAATCATGTGGTATTAGAATGGTCTTCTATGGCACTGTATTTTAGATATTTTTTTTTAAATTCACTGTTAATGGATTTAAAGATGTTTTGTGCTTGTGCGGTTCATGATATTTCTTTTCTTTTTTTAACAGAAGACAGCTTACGTATTGTAAACATGTATCTATCAATACGTAGTTATAAAGGAAGTTAGCCGGATTTTAGACTGAGGTTTCTCCTCAAATGTACATATGAATTTTGACTTTTAGTTCCCTAGGTTTTTTGGGGGAGGTGGGTGGGCTGGTAAAGGTCCTCCCATTTAAGTCCTTCATAATTCTAAAGAAAGACTCAGGTCCCTGGATACCACATCTCTAAGACAAAGACTAGGTCACTTACGGCTGGTTCATAATCTTCCAGTGTGGTAACTGAATTTCTGTGGCAGGACATAGACTAAAGCCATAATCCTGCAATTGCCTGTTTGTGAAGTGATTGGGGATTTGTGTGCAGGTGTCTGCCGGTGTGTAACAGGTTGCAGAATCAGGGCTTAGATGTCCAAGAGGCCATACTGTGTGCCCATTGGCTTTGTGCATTTTGTACTTGTACTCACAAGTTTAGGGAGAATTAAATGTGCAGAATAATTGTACCAAATGTTATTCATTCTTTGTAAGACTTAGTGTAAATTGCATTGTGTGAACATGAAAGTTAATTACCCACAAGGGAATAAAGAGTTTCTGTTCTTGTGCATCACTCTGTGTTCCTTAACTAGTCTGCCTTGTCCAAGGGAAATAGACTTGATTGGCTGATGATATGCCATAGTATAAAACATACATATTTTATTTACCAGTGTAGTATTTCTTACTATAAACTTGCTTACTTTTTGTTTGAAAAAACAAAGGGGGAAAATTTCTTCTTGTCATTTACATGCATTCTTTTTACTGAATTTTCTTAGAGGAAGTGTTTTCCTATAAAGTTGCAGTGTTCTTGTATTTAGGGTCATAGTGTTTTGTTAGATTCTATACACACACAAGAAATTACATTTGTAAAAATCTGTTATTTTTAACAGCATCTTGTAACTGATAGTAGGAGAACACCATATTCAGTTAAACAAGTTCTGTCTTTAAAGTTGTTTCTTTAGCTCTGGTGCTGAACAGTCCGTATGGTGGCTTGCCTTCATAACAGTTACTCAGCTTACAAGTTTCAGAGTGGTAGCCGTGTTAGTCTGTATCGGCAAAAAGAATGAGGAGTACTTATGGCACCTTAGAGACAAATAAATTTGTTAGTTTCTAAGATGCCACAAGTACTCCTCATTCTTTTTTCAGTTTACAAGCAAATCCATTCTGAAAGATATGTATGCTCAGCTCTTCCAGTTGTTTGACATTGAACTCAAGTTTTCCTTCCCAGTAAAATGCATTCTTGACATCCCAGACACAAATTCCAGAAGTTGCAGTATTGGGATATAGACCAATAGTTGAGAACCATTAGTTTTGAGAGCAGGTTTTTCCATAGTTAAGATTCCCAAAAGTTGTTTTGGGTTGTTAATTTTTCACTGTCCTGTTTATAACCAAAGTCTGTAATTTTGACTTAGTGCTGGTTATAGTTACAAAACTTGGCCTGTTGACCTGAGTGGAGAACTGCTCATGTGAATAAGAACCTCCTGCATGAATAAGGGGTTATAGGACTGGACCACAAAACCATGTCTATACTATGATATCGAACAGTTGCTGAAAATGTTTTAGCAACATGTTTCCCTTAAAAATGTTTGAATGTAGATCAGGCGGAGACCATTTTCAGTACTATTTCAGAAAGTGTGATTGCGATTTGGTGGAAGAAAGCAAGGGAAAACAGTTTTGTACAGTCAACTGTTTTCAGTCCTGGTTTGGGGGAATCATTGCATAAAACCATGCTCAGTAATGGTTTAGTTTCTTACAGCAGAAAAGACTTAAGATAAGTTCTCACAACTTCTCTGTTGCCAGCCGCATCTCATTTCCCACAGGACAAAAACATCACCTTTTTCCTTAGCATCTTGATTTTTTTTTAAAATCACCTTAGATTTGACTGTGCCAACTGGGAGAAAGCAGGGTGACAAAATACTGATTGACAAAATACTACCTTTAAAATAGGAAGTAAGTAATTAGTGCTAGAGCCCATCTATTTGTCTGATTGATTTTGTTGCAAACTATTACCTACATTTTAAAGAGAGTCAAGACTTCCTTCTTCACTGATCTTGGGCTGAGTGGACTCATGCCCAGATGGAGCCCCACTGAAACTCTGTGCAGGATCAGTGACTGTAAGGTGGCATTTCAGCTTTCAATGTTTGAGCACAATAATTCTATCAATTATTTGTACTCTTCAGTGAAGTGTCTACATTGAGAACATGTAAGGTACTTGTAAGATGCTATTCCTTAGTAATTTCAAGATGACATACACTTGTTTAAATTCAGTTATGATTTAGTAGCAGCTTCTTAAATCTTCTTGCCATTAACATTTTTGCTTTTAAATTTTGTATCTGTGGTAGTAAATTGAGAGAAATTACAATTATTTAAATTTTTTTAACATGCAGTAATGCTGAAATGATTCAGCAAAATTTTTAATTTTATCAAAGTAAATTTTTTGTTCAAATTGCTGTCCTTAATGTAAGGTAATTTGCATTATCATCTTATATCACTCAACTCTAATTATGAAACAACTTTAGCAATTTCTAATAGTGAATTATTACAGCAGTCTTCTCAGAGCAGCTATGAAAATACTAATTGGTGCACAATAGCTTATTTTGTGTTGGCTTTGTTTTAGTACTGAATATATCATCAGGAACCCACTACTTTAGTGTAGTGTGCAGCAAATGTAAAACTATATCTGAGAGAAGAAAAAACCATGGGGGTTTACATTTTAAAATAAAAATTCAGCTTCTTGTGGTTGTAATATTACTCTAGTATCATAAATGTGCTAAAGTAGCTGTTTTACAGATAAATATATGCTAGCTGGTGGCATTGGAAGAACTAGGTGAAAAGAAATAGGCTGTCAAGATACTCTATTGCAGTTTTTGCTAACCGTGCAACAGTGTTCACTTTGTGACAACAACCGGTTGTGACCTCAACAGTGCATCCTTTGTGCTGCTTTGCTCTTAAACTACTTGCATTTCAGCAAACAAATGCAGTCTAAAGACTAGTGTAAATTTCAGAGAGTGGTGGCGGAAGTGGAGACCTCCATGTAGTTGAAACAATGGAATTCAGGAGGCTAGTGTTTAATATAGTTGTTTGGTTTGTTTAAAATCATCTTTCGTATAGTACTAAACATGCTATGCATGACAACTCCAAACAAGACATTTTTAAAGGTCTCCATTGGCACTTGTTTAGAGTCAAATTAGCATTGCAAAGAGCACATTTTGTCAACCAAAGATGTTTGAAAATGCATCACTACTTTATAACTCATAATGCTACCACTGAATAACTATGATAGAACTGCTTATAACTGATTTTCTAGGAATACATTTTTTTCTCTCTCCCCAGAACAATCCTGTGCATTGTTTAAAAACTACAACAACATAAAACCTTAATTTTTTATGATTTGTTGTGGGTGGTGGGGAGGAATAGAGTGGAACATTCTTAATTTATGGGGTACCCTTACAAATTTCATAAACATGATCACTTTGCTATTCAGAGGAATTGTGGTCTACTGATTAGGTTATTGGGAGCCAAGTCTCCTGAGCTGAGAGCTCCAGTTTCAGTCAGTAACTTAGTGTGTGGCCTTGGGCATGTCACTTAACCTTCGTGTGCTTTTCCCCTCCTTTAAAATGGGAATAATGTTTGCAAAATACTTGTAGGGTCTTGAATGAAAGGTACTAGAAAAGTTCATATATTTTATTAGGAAGTGTCCTAGATATTTACTTTCTTGCCAATTAATCCCATCTCTGTTTTCTTGGTGACTGGGAGAATACCCTCCCTGATGTTCCCACATACCTTAATTTTTGAGGCTGCTTGAGAGTCTTCTGCATGTTAGTAGTTGGGTATGCTAATGGCAAATTGTTGTGATGGTAGGTGAATCTTCAATTCATTTGGATTCCCAACATATAATTACTGTATTATTAGTGATGTGTTTTTTTTCCCTCTGGATTATCAAGGTTTCAGAAGGGAGATAAATTAGAATTGGATGCCCCAAACCACTATCTGCCCAAGACATCAGCTAGCTTAGAATCATGCCCAGGTAGTTCAAGAAGGTGTGTTGCTATTTGAGGCAACTGATTATCTACTGTCAGCTCTTCAGAGGCATCAGGTTAGAAAGAGATACTTGCAGAGGTGTGTAGCTCTACAGAGGATTCTTCATTGTTTTCATTTGTAATTGTTCTGATGCACTGAAATCCCTCAAATTGTGCTTTGACACCTCCAGTGGGCTGGTTCTTTTGAGAAGATCTTGGGGCAGGGGTCAAGGCAATGGACTAGAGCTCCCTTTTCTTTTTCCTCAGTGGCACCCTGAGGCCACTTTTATGGCTTCTAATACTGTTGAGTAGAGTGGGTTATCAGGTTCTTTACCCTTTACTATCTGTATATCCAGAGACCGTCAGATTGCTTCAAAGCTCATTGCAAGGACACAATTGCAGGAAACCCACAATAGAGAGATTTAAATTTTGTAGCATTCTCCCATCTGAGAGGGAGACTGAGGAGGACATTTTAAAAAGTGCCTGATTCCCACCCTTGTGCACGGAATTCAAACTCGGTTAATCTTTTCATTTGTACAGCAAAAGGATTAAATCTATGTGAGCTTTTAGCATTCTGGGCTTGCCAAGTGTTTCCGGACTTAAGGGGGCTTGTTCCTCATCTTGTAAACTCAGTACAGTTCTTGAGGTGCAGCATGAAGGTTGGAGGCTGAAGATCAAGTATAGTCATAATTTAAAGAACTGTCAAAGGGAAAGGCATGTTGCAAAGATTGTGACATCACTGGGCTTGGTGAGGTATAAATTTGGTAGCACCGACATGGTTAAATAACCTTCTCCCCAGTGTGAATGAACACAAGACTCCACAGTGGATGAATCATTTTATTCATTTTGTAACAATAACATTTGAACTAATGGATCACACTAGGCATGCTCCCAGCTACCTATCTGTGGTGTACAGCCATGTGCCCTCATAGTACATGTCAAAGAATGTAAATATGCCGTTTCCCTTTTGATTTATGAAAGCATGTAGGATTATATAACTGAATATTGGTTCTGTGGCTAAAAATAAAAATTGGAGCATAAAAGCTTATTTTTATCTTGCTTAATGAGAGCATCTCTGCTTTTGTTTGATCTTTCCTGAGGCCTTTCTATTTGAGGAGCAGGGCTTGGGGCAAAGAGCAGGTATTAGGGAGGCTCACTTCATTCCAGATCATCCTGTGAAATGTCCATCAGCAAGCAGACACACTTCAAAAATTATTTGTTCACAGTTGGCTAAAGGTGGCTCTACATCATTAAACTTAAAACATATCAACAGGAGAGTTCTTTTCATAATAAACTAACCAATAAGTTTCAAGTCTGAGTCCAGGTTGAGATTTTACATTTAATTGTCAGTGGTAGACATTCTCCTTTTGGCTGGATATTTTTCAAAAACAAAGGGTGACATTTGAGAACTGGCAGTAGATCTGATTTGTGTGTGTGCACACATTTTTTTAAGCACAAATAAGGTTTGGTTTGTATTATAGCGTAGCTTGGCTCCATGCCCAGTGATAGAGCAGAGAATAGTCACTCTTTTTTAAGTCTGTATCCTGATTTTTCTTGTTACTGAGTTGTGACTTGGTTTTAAACTGTACACTTTTAACTAAAAATAGCAAAGTGTATTTAAACTTAGAAAAACAATCTGTTAAATTGTAATTTTTTTTAAATAAATGCTGCAAGATATGTAGGCACTCAGATAGATAGGTTATACTTGTTCGCTTGTTCATTTTCCAGAAGACTTTAGTCTTGGCTAATAGGGGGGAAAAAAAAAAAAGTGACACAGTTCTCTATTAAATCACCCACCCATATTTCTCTGCTATGTCATATCTGGATTCATATGCAAAAGGACTTTTGTCTGACGTATCATGCAAATTTAACATTTGATATATATAAAAATATAAATATTTTCACTCCTAAAATGCATTATTGCAGCTCCCAGAATAAAAAAAGGTAACTTTTATATAACAGCAACAATATCTCCTGTTGCAGAGGTGATCTGTGTGTGTAATTATAATATTGCTTTATTCATGAGACAAATAACCTTATAATTGAGGCCACCTTGAAGATTTGTTTTAAGCTTATGAGGGCAAATCTAGAATGTCATGGAGGTCTAGCTTTATGGAATTTACAGATGAAGCATAAGAGAAGAAATGATTCAGTGAAATGAACCGAGGTCTCAAACATAATCTCTTCATTAAGAAGGCAGAAAAAACCCTCTGTAAACTCATGAAAGACTGTAGTAATTCTTGGCTGCTTTGTAACTGTAAGGATGCAGTGAATACCTCAGCAAGTTCAGAAGCCTAGCTGGCAGGGAATCAAATGAATGATTGCTGACTAAGCTTCTATCAATAAATACCTCAACTCTGAGTTCTTATGATTGGGTGTCATTTGACTGATTGGCACTGATTTTAACAAATTTTGTGTGTATAATTGTTACCTTTTTATAGCTCTGCTATAATATTCTTACAGCAACGATGGCTTACAGAATCATGGACACTAGAAATGGGAATTTGTCATCCAATCCAGAGATTCCTAAACTTTCTTTTTGCTTTTTCCTCCTTTCGGAGAGTCACATTCCATGCACGCTCCCCTCTGCCCTTTTGCAGTGCAGGGAGGAGTAGGAGGCAGGGCTGATGAGTGCATGGGAAGATGCGATGGGTGCCTAGGAAGATACAGGGGACAGACTGTGTGTGAGGTAGGAGGTGGGTTGTTGCCGGGTGCCTGCAGGAGGTGAAGAGGCAGGGGTGCCTCTGATGCATTCACTCCTCCCCCAGTCACACTTCTGTCAGGGACAACTACCAGGTGCCCATCTGCCCCTTTCCTCCTACTTGCTGCTGAGCACAGGAAGATGATCTGCTGCTGCTGGAGAGGCTCTACTTCCTCCTTGCTGCAGCTTTGTAGCGACCTCTCCTGCTCCCATCAAATCCAGTACCTCTGCAGTGTGTATGCAGAGGCACCTGAAGGATGCCCAGCTGCCTACATGCTGTCTGCCTGACCTGAACTTGAGCAAAGCCCAGTTCCCAAGCTGCAAGTGTTGGCAGCAGCCTCCTAACTCTGTCACCAGATGGGGCCTGCAGTGACCTGCACGATGTGACTGACTCGGAAGCACCTGTACTCCATCCTGTTCACTGCTCCCCTGATAACCTCATCCTGCCTCCCTCAGGGAGGTGCACCCCAGTGTTTTAAAACCAATGAACTAGTCCGTTCCTCTCGTCCAAAGCAGAATCACATGAGAGATTAAAAAGACTGGGACTGTGTAGCTTAGAAAAGAGACAACTAAGGGAGGGGATATGATAGGTATACAGAATCATGTATGGTGTGGAAAGTGAATAGAGAAGTGTTGTTTAACCCGTCACATAACACAGAAACCAGATGTCATCCAAGAAAATTAATAGATGGCAGGTTTAAAACAAACATGAGGAAATGCTTCACACAGTGCATAGTGAACCTGTGGAACTCATTACCAGGGAATGTTGTGAAGGCCAAAAATATAACTAGGCTAAAAAAAGAATTAGATATGTTCATGGAGAATAGATCCATCAATGGCTATTAGCCAAGATGGTCAGGAATGCAACCCAATGCTCTGGTTGACCCTAAACATCTGACTGCCAGAAGATGGGAATTGATGACAGGATGAATCACTCAATAATTGCCCTGTTTTGTTCATTCCCTCTGAAGCATCTGGCGCCATCCTCTCTTGGAATACAAGATACTGGGCAAGATGGACCACTGGTCTGACCCAGTGTGGCCATTCTTATGTTCAGTGCATATTTCTTAATGTTTTTATCCCATCTTAAATGACCTGCGTAGGGTTTTGCCAAGTCTTTAGCCTTAGAGACCTTGTGGTTAGCTGAAGTTGCAGTGCACTTAGAACAAAGATATTTTCAAAGGGTTTGAGAAGTTGTACAGATGAATTTTTAGTGCATTGGGAAGGCTCTTGGGCTTGGGTATTACATTTGATAGCATGGAGGTGGACTGCTGATGTCAGTGGAGCTACGTACAGGTGCAATAGTCCACCCATGTGTACTTAATTTTAGGAGTGGGACCTTTTGTTGGAACTTGTGAGCCCCACCAATGGGTATGTACGTACTTTACTGCTCTGATATTGAAAAGGTGTGGGATTTTAAAAAAAAGCTCCAATGAAATATAGCTATGTAGCAAAAACAGTTTTTGTTGCTTTTGTCACTGGCTGATAACTTCTAACATGTTATAGATAGGAGGGTTTTTTTTAGTAATTTTCACTTGGTTTGTAGTAGTCGTTTGGCTTCCTGTTTTTGCTTAGTTGTCTGTGCTGTAGAACCTACAGCACTTAAATATTAATGGCATCACAGCTCAAGTTTGAAGACGTTGGCGGATGCAAGTAGGGAAACTTTCACACAGTCCTATCTACCCTGTCTGGTTGTAGCCAGTGTTGTTACTCTTCTGTTCTATGAGTAACAACAACAAAAATCGCATAAGAAAATAAAACTTACAAAACATTTCACTATAAAGGTGGTGGTGGAATACGTTATGTCCCTTGAGTGCTCTGGAAAGAACAGGTGCTATCACTGTAGGTTACAACTTTGCTCTAATTTCAGGCTTTCACTTCCTGTGCCAATCCTGTTGGAAGAACATCTGTCAGTCTGGATCCAGACACTGCTGTCTGATCAGCATTAGGATTTGCAGGCAATCAGTGTCTTTAGAAAGCTTCGCTTGCTGGAGTTGCTTCCCAATTGTAACAGCATGGAAACAGGGAGAGGAGAAGGGATTTGTTTTGTTTTTTTTCTCTTTGATACAGACTCTGCTGTGCAGTCTGTCTGCACTCTCCTAGTAGAATTGTGAAAAAGCTGGCTGTGCTGTTTCCATTCTTGCACAATATATAGTAACAGTGACTTCTGATGAATGAACACACTAGCGGCTTTACAGAGAAAATCAATATACTGTCATGAGCATTTAACATTTTCCACAACTAATCTAACAACTAAGTAGTATGGCCTGAAATTTAGGTTTGCTAAAAAATAAAAATTATGACACTTCAAATGTTTTAACAGCTTTTATCTGGATGTAAACATTCTCTTATTGGGTTTGCAGTCTAGAGATTGAAGCCTTGTGCTAGTGAATACGAATCATAAAGAGAAATTGGTCTCCTCTTGTTGGATCCCCATCGACTTCAGTGGGTTCTGAATGGGTCTGCCTGTGTGTAACAGTTTTCAGGGTCATGGCCTTGGATAAGGAAGTTTTATTTTAAAAATCATTTCTCTCTCTCTCTCTCTCTCACACACTCTCTCACACACACACACTCACACCATTCTGATCTAGTTATTCAGGTTTATTTGCAGAACATACAACTTGCCGTTTTCTGAAGTAAAAAGAAACTACGTCCAGAATTCTAGCATGTAAACTAGCCAACGTAGAAGCTGAATGCTGGGGTTTTTGACAATCTGAAAAATGCTTGCATTTGATTAGGTAACTATAGATGCTCAAAGTCAGAATTAAATTGTTTAAAAATAAAGGGATTTGTACTCTTTCTCTTCAGTAAAAAAAGACAAATCAAGGATCCATATTTAACCCACATGATCATTAGATTATAATTGGAAATTGAACTGCATTGACCTAGAATTGCTGATTAAATTGATGGAAAAGTCTTACACATTTTCCTTTTGATGACCCTTGCAAATTAGCAGTTATTTCTTCACCTCTACACCCAGTCAGGAATGGAAAGGAATATTTGTTTTCGTCTTAATGTCAGAATTCTACCATTAGAGGTGTGTGTGTCTATCTTTTTGGTGTGGTGGGTAGGTATGTTCAAAAGAAACCACAAAACCAGCAATTTCAGTTATAGATAATATGCTTGTCTTGATTTACAGTGTTTGAAATTTCTCTCAACTGTTCTTGCTAAGTTCGTTAGACTAATTTTTTTCCTCCCCTTAACTGTTCAGTATTGAACATCCCATTTGCACTTACTACTACAATTATTTTTATTATCATAGTGAGTAGGAACATTAGTCATGGACGAGGACTCCATTGTACTAGACTCTGTGCAAACACAACAGAAAACAGTCACTGCCCCAAGAAACGTTAAGTAGAAGACTAGAGGCTGATAGACAGATGGGGGAATACAAAGAAACAGCCTGCATAATAGGCAGTGATCTCAGCACACTATCAGCCTAACTGTTGTCAAGTATTTTGTAAGCATCATGAGGAAGAGTTTTTTAAGGAGGGATTTGAAAGAGAATAACGAGATTACTACTTTTATGTGTGCAGGGAGTTTCTTCCAAACATTCAGGGCAGATACTTCAAGACATGTAATGAACGATATAATAGTCACTGTAACTCACCCTTCGCTGTTTCCAGTGTAATACAAGATGCCACTTCCTGGCTGTCCTCTGTATTCAAGCAGCTGTACACTTATTTGTGAATTGTTCCTGTGGGCCTAAATGTTTGCTGCTTTTTTTTAAATTGTGTTAATTGGTGGTGAGACATTTTATTAGTTTACAAAGCAATGATAGCATCGAAAATTGGACTCCCTTTTGCAGTTTGTGTTTCGTGGTGTTGTGCTGAAGGCGAACTCTAGTCACTGTCCTCGTTAGTGCAGTAAGTGTGCTTACCCGTATTGTCTTGCTGTACAGTAAGCCGTGCCCAGCAGGCGGGGAAAAAAATCTACTAGTTTGAATGTGGACTTTGTCTCTTATAGTGTTTCACCATATTATTTGTTTCACTTCGTATATAATCTGGTATCCTTGAACATAAGGGATCCCAAGTTGATGTGGACCAGAAAAATTAAAAAAGCAAAAGCAACAAGTAATACTCTATACGCTTCATCAAGCAGTCATGTCATTCAAGGCCAAAAACCATCTAAGGAGTTTAATGACAAACGTTAACCAGTTCTCCCGATTATGATGCTGCGTGAGTGACTAACTTGCCTAAGGACGTCCTGGATATTTAGCCTAATAAGGTGTAAAATACCTTGAGGCTAAAAATATTAGCCAGGATGGTCGGGGATGCAACCCTGTGCTCTGGGTGTCCCTAGCCTCTGACTGCCTCTGAAGCACCTGACATTGGCCACTGTTGGAATGCAGGATACTTGACATTGATCTGACCCAGTATGGGTGCTCGTATGTAGTAGGATGGTACCATTTCATTAGTATTGTGCTTCTGATTTGTAATAGGTCTCTATGTGGGTATATGTTGGTCTGCCTGCAAGTATCAGATTGCAGGATACTTGCAGAGTTTGTACAAATGGGAGTACTGGTTTTAAATTTTTCTTCTTAGGAGGGGATATATGGGTAGAAATTTTCTTTTCTTTTTTTCATGGTTGTGCAACTACTTTTGTGATCACAATTAAAAAAAAAACAGATTTATAAATCAGATAGAAATTCTAGATCACTTGTGGATAGGGTGATGTTAGTAAATAAGAGACTCTGTGACTGAGGGGGGTGTAACTGTCCTAAATAACCTTGGGTGAGGGTCTGTGCTGTTGTATGGGTGTAATTTGTAAAAAGTCTAAAACAGCTGAGAACTTAAAATTTGAATAGTAACAGACTGCAAAACCTGGTGGTAATCTAAACAAAGAGCTCTCGGCCATGCTTTTAGCTGTTTTTCATTGGTTCACACTGATTCAACAGACATTCTGTGCTTCAGAGAGAAAGAGACAATGACAATCCTGGAATCTTAGTAAATAGATTAATCAGAGTGATTACCTTGTTAAGATTTCTAGTGTAAAAATGCAAAGTGAATTTCAAAAGTCTGAACAAGAGGGCTATTCTTCTGTAGTTAAAAATGATTTTATGTTCAGAGTTAAACTATTGTATAGTTTTGGGAAGCTTCTAAACATAGGCAGAAAAAACAATGTACTTTAATTTTTTGAAGGCTTGAATAGATTTTGCTTTATGCAGTGAATGGTTGGCGTATGAAGTTTTTTGCCGAAGGCTACGCTGTCAAGTCCAAATCCATATATGTGAATCTCTTATACACTATTCACTTATCTTTCCTTTTAAAATTCTGTTTGCTTTGCTTATCTTCATGAGAGTAGTGGACAGTGAGAAGTCTTGTTTACTTTGGGAGACAGTCTCAAATTCCTCGTGGAAACAAACTGGCCAGTCTTGAGGTTATTAAATTTTGTGTTTAATTTAGGGTTGGAGAAAGGTGCCAGACTGACAGCCTTGGAGACTGTGACATCCACAGGTCAGTCAGAACTTGGACATTTGGATTGACAAACTTTCTTGCTGCCCTGCTGGTATGCCTTACTCCTGCTCTACAGGGTCCATCTTTAGAATGAGAGGGGAGTTTGGTCTCAACTACCCATGTGGTCCATGGCCTCTGCTCAGATGACTAACAAGGGTAACGATTATGGTATGGTGGCTTTTCATTGATGTGGATGTGCAAAGAGGGAGCTGGACTGGGACCACTACCACATTTCATATAGGAGACCCTGTATTAGCTATTGAATAGTAAGTGTGGGTGCCAGCCCAAAAACTTCCAGGCAACTGTAAATACTTCTAGGATATTGTTTCTGTTTCACAGATGGTCATTTAGGAGGGGCAGTTCCTGGGCTCTTTGAAATGTGCCTTATTTGGAGACTGCTTGGAGTGCTGCTCCATGCAATCTCATTTCAGTTGAGACAGATTTGTACTAGCAAACTGCCTGAAGACTCTTCTGTAGTGTAACTTTATGTATTTAAGAGAATTCCTGGTAGCCCTTTAATCAGAGAAGTTTAATATCACTAATGTTTTTTATTTTAAATTATAAATTAGATTAAATCTTTAATTCACAGTATATTTAACTTGAAAGTACGGGCTGATTCTGGAATGGCTAAGTTTGAATTTGTATATAAGGGCTTGGCTACACTCAAAACTCCAAAGCGCTGCCGTGGGAGCGCTCCCGCAGCAGTGCTTTGAAGTGCGAGTGTGGTCGCTGCGCCAGCGCTGGGAGGGAGCTCTCCCAGCGCTGCACATACTCCACCTCCCCATGGGGATTAGCTCATAGCGCTGGGATCCTTGCTCCCAGCGCTGGGGCACTGTTTACACTGGTGCTTTGCAGCGCTGTAACTTGCTGCGCTCAGGGGTATGTTTTTTTCACACTCCTGAGCGAGAAAGCTGCAGCGCTGTAGAGCGCCAGTGTAGCCAAGGCCTAAAATTTAGTATGGAAACTGCAAACTGGCAATTTTCTTGAACTATTACTTCCTGTGTTCATGAGATTGACAAGAGATTCTCTGTTCTCATCAGAAGGACACTCCACCCTTATTATGATATCAGACTTGTGGGAGCCAAGCATTCTGAATGTGTATAAAAAGATGTTTTAAAAAGGATTATCATGAAATTTATCATCTTACTGCAGCTGAGTTCTGTGAACACGCTTGTAACTTGCGGAGAAATTTTTTGGGAAGAGTTTAGAACAGCCAGTGTTCAGTTTGCATAAATGCTGTTATATTCCCAATGATTAGCACTTCCTTTGGCTTCCACCTCCATATTTTGATACTTCTTAAATTTGTGCGGAAAACCCTCATGTAAAAATAACATACTCTTCACTTTCAGAGATCTTTCTCTTTTCGCACTACTCCTCCCTCCCCTACATTCTGAATCCCACTGTCCAAACTCTTACATTTTTAGAAAGTTTTAGCCCAATTTAAATGGGACTCTTGGAGGTAAGTGAAGAGAATGTGACTCTAGTTTTTGCGTGCAAGTCAAAAAGCAGATATAAGGGAAAATTGCAGCACTGCTGGCTGTTAGGACAAGCCAGTAATTGTGTTAAATCTGGTGGTGCTGGATTCTGATCCAGATTTTGATCTAGGTTATACTGTTGTAAATCCAGAGTAACTCCACTAACTTCAGCAACATTGTTCTAGCTTCCTGCTGATGTAACTTGAGTTAGGGTATGGCTACACTTGAAACTTGGCAGCGCTTTGAAGTGCGAGTGTGGTCGCAGCGCCAGCGCTGGGGGAGAGCTCTCCCAGCGCTGCATGTACTTCACATCCTGATGGGGTTTAGCTTGCAGCGCTGGGAGCCGCGCTCCCAGCACTGCGGCACTGTTTACAGTGGCGCTTTACAGCGCTGTAAAGCGACAGTGTAGCCAAGGCCTTAGGAATCTAGTTGTTTGGATGTGCAGGCAGTTAAGGTATCAAACTGTTACATGACAAATTGCCATTTCATTGTAAAGGTGGTGCTGTCAGCATGTAGGATGTTCTTGGCTGTATCACTTTTGTAGCTTTTTGGAAATAATGTTTTGTTTTTAAATATAGCTCCTTTAAGTTCTCAGCTGTTTTAGACTTTTTACAAATTACATCCTTCTTTGAACTAAATAGTTCTGACTCTTCAAAAGGTGGATTGTTAGTAGCATTTTATACCTCACATGGGATACAGGAAGATTGTAACCAGGATGCACACCTCATTGTTATTGCAATTGTCATTGAATGTGTGCAGTATCCAGAGTCTACTGCCACTGGTAGTGAGGTTTTAGCTGCTAATTGTTATTAAAGATTTTAATTATTCTCTGGACTCTTGTGGTACTTTGTCAAGGAAGTGCATGACCCTTTGCCAGCAAAGCTTTTGGAGAGGAGTGTTTGATAATTAGAAATTCTCATTTGAAGACAGTCCGAGGATAGCTTTTCCTTCCAAATATGTCAATTCACTTAAGTTTCTTCCTTTGGGGTAGATTTGGAGCTTTGTTATATTGTACACTCCTGAACCAGTGTGACCACAAAAGAAGCCATTTGTAAAAAATTGCTTGGTGTGTGTGTTCCTCAACTGAAGAGGAAACAATAGGCCTCAATCACAGTCAACACATCATATCTTTATTCCTGCTGTTGTCAGAGATCAGCTGAGCTTCCAAGAAAGAAGCAACTCTTCCACAAGATGTATCCTTGAGCTTTTTCTTTGGGTGCTACTTTGCACCCTCTACTGATCCAACAGGCAACACATTTGACAGTCTTGTCAAGAGCTTCTTCTGAACCGGACCCTCTGATTTATTTTTGGGAAACCTGGAACAATATTACAGCAGGACAATGGGTCCTTGAGGTTATTCAGACTGGATATTCTATTCAGTTCCAGACCATTCCTACCTCCCGCTCAGCTTCCCTGTCTCTTTTCAGGGACCCCTCTCGAGAATTCTGCAACCAGGGCTTGAATCTCTTGTGTCTCAGAGCCATAGAGGAGATTCCTCTTCAGTTCAGGGAAAAGGGTACTTATTCTCCATTTTTTCTGATGCCTTGAAAGAAGAGAGGTTAGAGAGTAATTCTGGATCTGAGAAGAATCAAACTCATTTGACCATTCATATTCAGAGTATCGCCCCTAACCTCAATAATCTCTTCCCTAGATCCACAAGACTGCTTTACATCCATTACATTTCCATATTTCAATCCAACCTGCCCCTAAAAAATATTTGCAGTGGGAACACAATTCCAATGCACAGTTCTCCCATTTGCCTAGCAGCTGCAAAATGCAAAATTTGCAAAATGCCTTGTGGTCATGGTGGCATTTCTCAAAAAGCAGAACATTTCCATTTATACTTATCTTGGCAGCAGGCTGATTCCAGGTACCCCTCCGCAGCTAGCCTCAAGCAACATTTATTATATTCAGGTACCAGCCAAACTGGTGCTCAGTATAAACGGGGAAAAATATCTTTTGATGCCATCAAAGAAGATACATTGTTGCTGTGGTGGTATCTGCTTACCACGGTTCAGGTTCAAAGTCATGACAGAAATTATAAATCAGTTAGAGTGCATCTCTCAAATGTCCCTAAGATCGCATCTAAAGAATTCTAGGCACATGGCATCAGGCACTTTCTTCGTTCCCCATGCCAGACTTCAACTTGATTGTATTCAGGGCTGGCTGAAGTTGATACTCGCTCCAGAGAAGTATCGTATAGACATGCCTTTGAGGGTTCATCAGCACTTACTTTCTTCTTCTTCTCTGATTCATATATGCAAAGGTGTTCCATTGTTGCCTTCTCTTTCCACATTAACACTGATGATGGATGCTTCCAATCTGGGTTGGGGAACACACTTAAATCGTCGGTTGTAGGCTCTCTGGTCAAGAGACAGATCTTGACATCTCTAGTGTAGCTTTCTACTGCTAATCCAAGGCAAATGGATACTGGTGACGACAGACAACACCACTGCAGTATTTTGTATAAACTGGCAGAGAGGATCCAGATAATCCTGTGTCAGGAAGGAATTCAGCTATGGAATTGGTGCATCAGACACTGGATATTGCTCAGGACTGAATTCCCTTGCAGATTGGCTGAACCAGCAGTTTTCTTCTGTCCATGAATGGTCAGAAGAAAGAACTCAGTTACTCAACAGCTCTTATTCAACAGATCTTCCAGAAGCGGAGTCACTCAATCATAGAATATTTTTGCCTTAGATGAACACACAATGCAACACCATTTGCTTGAGAGGGTGCCGAAGTCAAGGATCTCTACTGGATGCTTTTCTAATGGTTTTGGGATCTGATGTGAACCCCAACCCATGCATTCCTGTAATACCGTATACACTGAGAAGGCTCAGGCAGAATACTGTAACGTTATATTAGTAGCGCCAGTTTAGCCCAGACAGTTCTGGTTTCCAAACCTCCTGAGACTTATTGTAGGGACTCCAAAAATGTTGTGTCTGGTCTCAGGCTTGATCGCCCAAGATAACAGGAAGACCTTTCATCCAGACCCAATGTCTCTGCACTGTACATCTTGAATGCTTGCTGCCTAGCTGAAGTGGAGAAATGTGGTTCCAGGGATGTCCTGAACATCTTGAATAATAGTAGGAAGGACTCCACAAGACACAAATGTCAAAAGGAAAAGATTTACCATTTGGACAGAATGACATCACACCTCACTCTTCCTAACAGACATTCTGTTAATTTTGGATGACCTGCTCATGTTAAAATCATCTGGACTTTTTTTAGTTCTACAAAAGTTCAACCTGTGGTTATATCTGCCTATAATCCTCAGATTCAAAACCGCACAGGCAGAGCCATGCAATGTGAACCCAACCGTTTCAGGCTCAGGTCAAGTGGGTGAGGATCTCGGTCAGGCTTAAAAATTAGACCCAAGTAGACCTCTGTGCACAGTGTTTACACATCCAACCGTGTCTAGATCTCTGAAGGGATTAGTACATGTACTCCCTCTGATTAGAGAATCCTCTCCTTTGTAGGATCTTAATGTGTGATATTAGTTGATGTTATGGGTCCTCCATTTGAACAGTTATTTGTGTTCATTACATCATCTTTCCATGAAAACATCATTTTTGGTGGCTGTTACTTCTGCTTGTTGTGTGAGAGAAATTCAAGTTTTAATGGCAGACTCACCATGCACTAACTTTCATAGGGATAAAGTGTCTCTCTAGGTAGGAACCTTGGATGGGATCTAAAATAATACCTAATTTTCATGTTAATTAGACTTTTCATGCACTTCTTTTCTTTCTGAAACCTCATGCCAGTGATTGTGAAAGAAAATTTACTCTTTAGATTTTAAGAGCTTTCTTTGCATGCAGATAGAATTAAGCCATGCAGAGTCTCTTCTAGATTATTCAAAGCCTATGCCCATGCTGTGCTCTGACTGTGTTATCAGATAGGTAAGTTTGATCCCCCTGACCAGTCAAAAGGTCACCCTGCTTGAGTTCATGCTTCATCTGTGGTTTCCTTTAGAAATGTCCCTATTGCTGAAATTTGTAGACCTGTCACCTGGGGTTCAGTTCACACGTTCAAAAAATACTGTGCTATCGGGGAGGTGTGCAGAGCAGATGTTTGCTTTGGCAGAGTGATCCTTCAATCATTATTTGGTTAAGACTCTGATTACCCATCTCCTAGCACAGAGTTACTGTACAAGTCCCAAGAGTGGAATACATGTAGACAGTTGCTTGAAGGAAAGACCATTATTTAGCTTACAATAACTGGTATATTTTGAGATGTTTTTGTGTGTATTCCGTGACCTGTTGGCCTTCCTTGATATTTCGGAATCCATTATCATTTGAATTCTGGTTGGCTGTGGAGCTGAGGCAGTTGGCCCCACTCCATCCTTTTATGCCTTCTTGAGCGGGGAGCATGAGAGCAGCCAAGGCATGGGCCAACTGGCACTGCTGGCCAAAAGGTTCTAGTCTCTGGTGCATGGGATATGTGTGAACCCAAGATTGGACTATGTATAGACAACACATCTCAAACACCTTTATTGTAAGGTGAGTAAAGTCTCTTTTGTACTGCAGGTCCTATTGGGAATGAGAATGGGTCTTTTAAAACACGTATGTTCTTGGTAGAAGGGTGTTAGGTGAGGCATTGAGACTGCTTTGCGCTATTACAGTGAAGTAGGTTGAGTGTTGACTTAACTGTGGGATAACCAGCAGCAGCTGTTGCAGGGCAGAACTTTTAAAATGGAAGAGGCTGAAGAGAATAATAAAAATACAAGATGTAAATTTATACAGTGGTGAAAACTAGTAAATAGCAGCAATAATGAGCAATTAAAATTTAGTAATTTTTCTGCATGGAGTTCACTGAAGGTAGTATTGGTAAAATCAAAGCTACATCAACGCCTTCTAACAAGCTCATTTTAAGACTGTTCTGGTATCAAAGGGGATAATGGAAGAAATCACTTTCACTCTAAATACAGCAAATTGATTCTCAGCTCTTCCATCCTCTGTAGATTGAGTTACATTCTTAAGGAATGGGAAGTGCAGACCACTTGCTTCACGGTTGCTAAACAGCTAGCATAGTTTTTGTGCCTTTTTGACAATAAAATTTCTGTGATTGAGCTTAGATCTGCGAATTGTCAGATACATTGTCAGATTAATCTAGTGCCTCAAACAAAACAGTTCAGAGATCTGGGTTACCTGGGTCTGTGGAAAATTGCTGGCTCTCGTAGAGTGCTCACCATTAAGGGACAAGTAGATTTGTTTTCTAATATTTGGATTTTATCATATCAATGTGCACATTTGTCTATTGAGAGTGACTTCACTGTTTTGTGAAATTGAGCGACCTGAGAACACTGTCTAGAGACAGACAGTACATATTCAAAACTGTTCAGGAGACCTGGTCACATTATTGTTGTTTTGTCTGAGTAAGCCTTGATAGTAACATTTTTCAACTTTTTAGTGGGAACCAAATTCCTCGGCTTGACATAAATGTCTTTGTTCAACCCCATAGTCTTTGTTATAGCCTTTAAAGGCGGGACCATAGGGCCCATTTTATCATTTCAAAAGAAAGGAAAACAAACAAACATGTAAACACTGAGCTTTGGGGATGCTAGATTTTTAGTGGCATTTCTAAACCTCATTCTCTGAAATCCTGGGATTCTAAGAGAACGGCTTAAGGATCCGTTTGTGAGTGAAAATGAGAGATCTGTTGATGTACACGCCACAGTGCTTCTAGTCCATGGATCAAACATTTTTTAAACAAATGATCATTGCCAGTCTAGGAATGCCTTCTTGCTTTTCAGAAACTAAAACATCAAAGCTGTTGCATTTAAATGATCCAAGTCCGGACTTGGTTAGTCTGTCATAGGGACATGGTGGCACCGTGACATCAGATCTGAGTTTGCTATGCAAAAGTAGTACAGAGGTTGAGGAGAAATGACTGAGAACAGAGTTAGTAACTTGGAAAATTTGATTTGGATGCAAGATTTTCTGATCTTGAAAAGAGAGCCAGTCATTTAAAACTTTGTTAAAAGGCAGGTTCTGTTAATCAAAAGTAGTTAAGGACAGACAGTTCTCTGAAAAGAGAAGGAATAACAGTGAAAATAAGATTACTTAATTCCATGTGCAAAGCTTCCTTTTCTCCTTTTATCTCTTCATAAAAACTGTCGTTGGTAAGATGAACATGCTAAAATGTTTTTCAGCTAGTGTGTTGTCATTTAACATTTAAAAATAAGGTGTTTCCTGCATTCTTTAAAACTGTTATTTGTGTTACATTGTTTACTCTCATACAAGTCTGTTATAGTGAGGAATTCCTCTTATGTCCAGAATGTAAAACTTCAATCTAAGAGCTATCTGCAGCTTGTCTAAACAGCCTTTTCCAGTGTTAAGAAACTGGTGCCCTGACAATAAGAGGATTTCCTACACGGCATAAGATTACAATTTAGACTGACTAATTCTGTTCAAATACAAATGCCGAAAACTTTGGAAGTTTGGTTAAACAAATATATGTATTTTAAATTAGAATGATTTTGTTACATATATATCTGAGTTTTTTTGAACTCGTATCTAATTTTGGCATTTGCATGGTCAAATATCAGATTAATGCAAGTTTTTAAAATCTAGCTCTTTAGTGTAGTAGGTGAGACACATACCTTATGGTTTCACATAATTTATTGATATAAACTTGCATGTGATTACAAAGCTGACTTTCTATCATTTGTCAAACAGAATTGGGAAGCTGTCATCTTCAATCTTGCTCTTCATAGTTAAACTTATTTGTGAGCTGGTGTCAATTTTCCTTTCACACTGTTTGGGATGGAAGCTGTTCTTGGTGATGTCGGAAATTAAACACAATAGAATGAAATGAATGTTGTTTTTTAAATACCTCTCCTGGTTGCAATCATCCTTTTTTTTTTCTTATTTCTTCTTTAGTTACAATTACAGAAAACACAGTATTTGCAGTTGGGACAGAGTCGTGGCCAGTACTATGGAGGGTCACTGCCGAATGTGAATCAGATTGGGAACAGTGCCATGGACCTGCCTTTCCAGGTGAGCTTCAGCTGCTGTTCATACATTTTAAATCAGTGCTGTGACTTTCTTCAACTGGAGACTGTACAGTAAAGCCTGATAACAGGCCCAGAGCACAGAATCATTACCTCTGCAGATCAGCATAACTGTATTAAGATTTGTCAGTCCTAAAGAATGTAATTTTAAAATATAAAAAGCACACAGTGCTCTATGGAAAAATATGCATGTTACCAGGAAGTTGGTTTATATAGTTTTGCTGCGTTCTGGTTGTGAACATCTTTCACAATTGGTGCCACATATAAGTGCACGCTGCCAAACGGTAACTCTGCTTTATTAATGGTTATAGTGCCCATGTGCATCTGCATAGTATTGTTCATAGGCAGGGCCCTTCGTTTTCAGTTTTTATTTTGTTTAAAATTTTCTGGGAATTTACTGGTGTTTTATTACAAAAATTAAAAAAAAAAAGTTCAAAAAATTAACTTCACAGTTTCCTGGGTAAATATTGGGGGTTAGGAGGAAAGGAAAAGAGCAACAAATAAAGAGAAGTAAGGATATTGAAAGTATAAGCAGTTTTATGCTGTGGTTTATTTCGTGGACTGTGCATGCGCATGCATATATGTATCTGCCATGACATTGCCTTGCTTGAAAGACAGCCTTGCCTCTATACATAAACTAAAGTGCATCTACTTAATATATTAGATTTTCTTAACATAGTGAGTATTTTTACATACTTGAGTGGTCCATCATTTGGTCAAAATTGGTAAAAACCATGTAATAGCTTTTGTAAAAGATTTCCGTTAAAAAAAAAAAAAGGGCCTTGTTCATAATGTGACCAGTATTGGACTTTATAATAGGACCCATCCCCAAAGGAGTGACAGTCTAAAGGTAAAAGTGGAAACACACTGGACAAAATAATCCTGACCACAGAATAAGATGGGGGTGGGTGGTTAGTCTATTACAGAATGAATATTTTGTGGAATTAGGTGCATATTCTTGGCAACTTTTTTTTGAGGGGGTAAAATCCTTTAGTCAAATGTCCTGTGACTAAACGTCCGCTTCTGAGTAGGCTCCGTTCTTCAATATGGCTAATACTGAGGTTTGTTGTACTCTGGATAATTTTTTTAATGACTGCTTTATCTAGATTATTTTTCTCATGGTGCCTGAAACTGGTGGCTTATTTCATTTCATTATTTGTGGTTTATATACTAAATCTACTTAGCTTGCTCCTGTGTTAAAAGATATTGTCAGGACAATCCTAGTTATGCATTTTTTTTACCCATGTTACTGATTGATATCTCATATTACTAACACTGAAAACTTTTAAAATCTCATTTAATTTTCTCTGTTTAGGTTGCTTGTGTTCTGTGTATTTAAAAGTTTTAGATAATACCGATTGCTACAGTTTCCAAGTGCTCTGCTCCTGGCTTCCCTAGAGTAGGGTAATAATGTCCCAACTCAAAGGAACAAAAATTCTTCCATCCTCCTCAGAATGAATCCTCTGCCCACTTTTCACTGCTCGAGCTCTGCCGAATTCCTTCTCAGTATATCACAAAGCTGCCTCCCAGGGTCTTCTCCATGCAGGCCTGGCTAAGTTCCCTCTCAGCTGCTTATTAATCCCTACGCAGGGGCTCAGGGCTGCGGCGGGGCACTCCTCCCCGCCAGCCCCAGTGCAGACTTGCCATGGCCAGCTGGAGAGAGGAGACCCTTCCTCAGCCTAGCCCAGCTCCGCCGGAGCTGCTGGGGCCGGAGGAGAGGCGTCTCTTGTGGCAGCAGCTCGGGGACAGGGGAGAGAGGACTGGAGGGAGTCCTCTCTCCCCACCACAGCCCTGGGGCAGCCTGCATCCCAAACCTCTCATGTCTGGTTGTGTAATGGCAAGATGGCTCTGTGCTTTGGCAGACAGGACAGTATACTGTATTTGCAAGACCTGAATGAAAGAGCAAATTTAGGATTTCCAAACAGACGGAGCAAAGGGATTCAGCAAAGAGTTGAGGAGTACCCAGTTTTTCCCACATGGACAGCCCTTGATGTAGGAATGGAGGCTGAGCATTCTGTTCTCCCACTTATGCAGCTTTGCACTATGATGATGTAGAGCAGTAGTTCCCAAATTTTAACAACCTGTGAACCCCTTTCAACAAAATGTCAAGTCTTGCGAACCCCCTCCTAAAAATGAATATTTCCGGGTATTTTCTCCTTTACCTGAGTATAAATTATAAAAGCAGTGATCTTGGAAATATAAAATTTGTTTTTATGACATGCCTATTACACACTATTATTAGTTATTTATCATTACAGTATTTTTATTACATTATGAAAATGGCAACATTCTTCCAAGATCTCACTTTTGTAGCTTGTATCATGTTAAATAAGCCTGTTTATAAAACAAGGCTCCTGTGTTTCATCAAGGAGTATCAGAGGTGAAACAGAATAAAGATATTTAAGAAGCCAATTCAAGGAGTTTCTCCTATACAAGCATTCAGGGCTTGAGCAGTCCAGGCAAACTATGCACATTACAACAAAGCTTAACCTTGTTCTTCATAATAATTTTAAAAACAATACTAGCTGCCTATTTAATTTTAAAAACAGCAAAAAATATCCACCTCTTTCCATTTCTTATAAGGAGTCTTGAAGTTTAAATCTCCTCGGTTTGATAAATATGCTTGCTTTGATCTGCTTAGCTCTTGGAAGGCTGCTGGCTCCTTGCTGCCTGGGGTTCCTAGGGACAGCTCTGTCCGCCATTAGGGAATTTCCCCTGTAACATTTTGTGAACCCCCAGGGGTTCACGAATCCCAGTTTGGGAACCACTAATGTAGAAGATTTAGAGTGAGATGGCTTGGAAGTCTTGTCTGCAGCAGCTTCAGGTTCTGGGAAACCTGTTGCCAAGTAGTATAAGTTCTAGTGGCATATACATTGTTTTAAAGCATAAGATCCATAGAGTGGAATTGACCAGACTAGTTGCTTGCCCAATCTAAATGAAACTTTTAGCAAGTAAATTCAATTTAAAAATGTTCGATGCTTTAATCATCTGTGTTAGCAAAAATTTCTTGTTTTGATATTTTTATTTTGTCATTGTCTTAAGATAATTATGATGCTGATAAGAGGAGGTGAAAAAAATGCCTTGGGAGAGACATTTGCTACAGAGCATCAAGTGAATGTTAGGAATCTGAAATAATTCAGTGTATGGGATGAATCCCCTTCCTGCATCTTTTGCCTTGAGAGTTAAGTTTAAGCTCTGTTTGTGAACATGTTCTTTCTGGACCCATGCTGCATGATACACCAGGAGTAACTTATGCACTAGTTAGCAGTAGGTTCATAGGTTACTTTATTCATTTCTATCGTTCCTGGTGTTTCAAAGATGGGGTAGGACTTAAAGGTTGGAAAAATAGTGCAAATTCAGGAGATCTGTTGCTGTCTGCCTCCCCTTATTACTAGCCTCTCTTTTGGGAGGTAGTTTCCAGTTCTTCTCCAATCCAGATATAGTGTGATTTGTCTCGTATATGAAAATTACATTTAAGGAAAAAGTTACATTGCCCAAATGATGATTGGCTGGTGTATTCATAGCGGTTAGGTTTATTTTTAGGGCATACAGAATCAGGCCTAGCTGTGATATTTTGATTCTGGCTGGGTGGTTTCTACATGTATTTTTCTGTTGATAACTTTTTATCTCCCTTAGACTCCTTTTCAGTCATCTGGACTGGATACAAGTAGGACAACTCGGCATCATGGTCTGGTGGACAGAGTGTATCGTGACAGAAACCGCCTTGGGTCACCACACCGGCGTCCGCTGTCTGTGGATAAACATGGAAGGCAGATATCCTTTGGTTTATGGCGTGGCATTAAAATGTTGACTTCATCAGCACTGTTTGTATTTAAAGTTTGTTTTACAAATTACTTCAAATAAGCAGATAAACCCCAACCATTGTAGAGCGTGAGTGTGGATTATAACGGGAGACTCCTGAGTTCCATTCTGGTTTTGCCGCTGATTCATTTTGTGACTTTGGGCATAAAAACATGCTGACTCAAGATTAGAATTCTACATAGTCTTGTATCCTATCTCTGACAGTGAATTGTGTCAAAGGAAGGTGCAAAAACCCCCATAATGGACAACTGTCTTTCTTGCAGGGGATGTTCCTTCTGAAATCTGGACAGTTAATATCTCCTGCTCTGAAGCAGTATCCAGTGTAATGTAACTGGATAGTTAGTCTCCTTATTGCTATATGGCTGTCTGATCTTTCACAAATCCTAATACTTGGCTTCTCTGTATCTCAGCTTCCCCAGCTGTAAAGAGGGGACAGTAATAAATACTTACCTCCCAGAGCTGTTGAGAGGCTTAGGTAGTGCCTTGAGACCCTTTACTGAAAAATACAACAGAAGTACAAAATGGCAGTGTTGTGGGGGTCTGACTCCTGTTTCAAAACTGAGCAGAACCAGGGCTGAATTTTTTTTGCAGGTGATTTCTTTCCATTTCTAATACAAGCTGACTCATATGAGTTCAGCATCTGCCAAGCACTATTTCTTGCTGACTTTCATAAAACAGAATTAGCTTATTGCTGTTGACTAGCTTTAAAAATGCCAGTGCCAGAGTGGTTATTGGCCATGAGGGCGATCCTGCTGTTACTCAAAAGTGACAGCTGCTGGCCAGTTGAGTGGCATTATGTGGTGTCTCTCTCTTCAGAGGAAAGTTTTGATACAACCTGTATATACGGAGGGAGTAGTATTAATGTATATGTGGTGGCGGGAGAGATGTGTAGGTGGAATAAACTGTATCTGAAGCTGTAGGTGAATTGTGTCCTACTAGCAAGGCATCATATTTCATGACCCATCCCTGCTTGTCTGAGAAGACTTCAGCCTGTGTGTGGGTGGTGGTGGGGAGCAGGGAGAGGGGGTCATTTTGTGTGTGGCTAGGGAAAACGTGGGATTATATGGGAGGAGGTCAAGAAAAACATTTGAAAAGGAGGTGGAGAGTGATTACCCCTTCATTTGACTGTTCAGAATGACTCCCTCTATACCACTCCACCCCAATAGGTATAAGCATTTTTTGTTTCTGTATTGGCAGGCTTGAATTTTTAAGTAGGAACTCTTTCCTGCAGCACATACAAAGCCACCATTAATATGCATATTTTGTTTGAAATGTCATGCCAAAATCAGCATGGCCTCCACAAGAAATGCTCTTCACTTTTCTCACTAGAGTGTATTGGCACGACCAAAGTAACTTAAATTATTCTTTGTTCAAAGCTTTCAAATGGGCCTGTTATTTAAACAAGAAGCTCCTGGTTTTCTCCCCCTTAACTAATTGAATCACGTGGACAGTTGTCCATATGGCACTGTGTATCTGTCGCCTCCATCGGATACAAGCTGGAGAAGGTTAGTGGCATAATTCCATGTGCATTAGTCTCTGGTCCGAGGTCTTATATCCTATAACAGCCCTTAGAAGTGCAAGAAACATTTGTTTTTCCCTATGGTAGTTTACAGTACTCAGGGTAATCTGGATTGCCGTGTTTTTTTTTTAACTGAATCTAGAACTTAGTTTTTTCAACTCTTTATGGATTCTTTTAAGAGATTATTTTTTAAACGTAAAATATTCCACTGCACACTTAGATTTTTAGATGTAAAGTTGTCCAGGCATATGTCTATAGAGGACTAGGATGCTCAGAATTACTGAGTTTGAAAATCTTAGTTTTTTACAACTACATTGAAAGTGGGGCTGGTCTTTCTTCACAAGCAATCAGTGAGCAAGGAATGTGGAGTCATCTGTCCCCGCCATCATGCCCCTTGCACTTGACAGCTGGGGACAAGAAGTGCCTATGTGGTGTACTGTGCTTACCAGTTTGAGGACACTACATCATGCAAGAATGGCATGGTTTGAGTAGAAGACTAGGATCCTGGGACTCCCACAGTTTAATGCTAGCTCTAAGACAGGCTACTTTTGTGTTCCTTGACAAGTCAGTTTCCCTTTCTGTAAAATGTGAGTAATATCTTCCTCACAGAGATGCTGTGAAGCTTAAGCAATGTTTATTAATTGCTCTAAACTACAAAAGTGCTGCTGCTTATTATTTTATGAGACCATACGCTGCCCCAACGATACCAGCAAGAGTACACCCCAGATGGTTTTCTATCTATAGCGACTCATTTGTTTGTCTTTGATTTGCCTCCTCTGTGTTGTTGAAACAATTACTCTATAAGCCTGTAATAAATTCAGTTCTCTGTTATCTGATCATTTCGTAGAGAAATCTTGCCCAACATAATCCCAGTGTAATATTTTACAATTATGAAGTGGTATTTCAGGTTTCTTTTAATTTGCTGAATTTCTCATGTGACTAATGGGATTATTATCCTCATAAGCATCCTTAGTTTAAAAAGCTAACAGGTTTATTTGCTTTCTTGCCAGGACCAATTCAGATTCTGCCTTGCATCAAAGTACAATCACCCCAACTCAACAAGAGTCCTTTTCAGGAGGGTCACAAGACATGCAGCAAAAAAGAGGTACACTCTTTAGGGGTGGGTGGTGTGGGGTGGGAAAATGGAAAATCCATTTCAGAACTTGAAATCGTTAAATGGTTTTCCTATGTAAGTGGGACTGCAGGAGTTGTCAAAATGTGGTTGGTGCTGGAGAAAAGTGCCTCAATGACAGTTCTGGAAACCGAAGTCCAAAATAATAGAGCATTATCAGGGATAGAGCAGGCTTCTCATACACTCTATCCTGCCATTTTACTTCAGCCTTGTTTGGCATGGCCCATCTTCAAGCGTGAGAAGGTAGTTTAGATTTCCTGGACCATGCAGTCCATGATTTCTATGCTGGCACTACTTTCAGGGCTTCCAGCTAGCTCCAGTTTGTAGTGATGGTTTGCATTATGGACATGTTCTAGAACTGGACTGAGATCACTATGTTTCACGTTGATCAGTCATTTAGTGGCAACAAGTTTTTGGGTACCAGAGGTCACAATGAGAGCACTGTTCACAAAGAGAATATATTCCAGACTATTTTAACCAAGATTTAATATCCCCTGGTATCAATAGCACTGGTAACTCTGTTGGGGAAAATTGCTGTAATTGGCAAGGTTTCTTTTGGGCATTTCATTTAGTTTGTTACTTGTTGATGATGACTGGCTTGTGACAAACATTCCAAGTTGACAGTCTCATAAAATATTAAAACAAGTGGCAAAACAAAATCAAATTCTTGAAATGAATTCTGGCTTCAGAATCATAGGACTGCTACATTTCCTTTCCAGTAAATTAATCCAACAGCTCTCAAGGACTTTCCTCCAGTGACCAACCTTCCCTCAAAATATAAAACTTCCAGCGTTCAGATTGAAAAACATGACGGTTAACACTAATTGTTTAATGTGCAAACTCTCAACTCTAAATGTTACCTAGGTTCAGATAGTCTGATTCTCCCTTGGGCACATGTTGGGGATCAGGAGAATAGTAAAACTACCCAGGCCTTTTGTTAAATATTTAGGAGTGGCTTTGATAACTTACACTTTCCATTTTTTTAAATTAGCCAGTGTAAGCTACTTGTGCAACAATTGTCAAATAGCTATGATGGAGATGCAGTTCAAATATGGCACCATAGAAGGATCTTCTCCAGTTCTTATGGGTAGCAAATGATCAATGTCTTATACCTCAGGACCAATGTTTAGACATAATGGGTTGGTGTACTTAATGTCACTACTGACAGGTAGCAGTAACCATTAAGCATCACTGATGATTTTTGGTGCCCTCTGCTGGTTATTGCTTCTATTGTCAGTTCCAAAATATATTGAAGGCCCTTTAATCTATGCAGTGAGATTTACAGATGCATCTAAAATGACTTTGTTTTAGTCCTTGAAGAAATACACCGTAATACTGAAATATATAACAGTGAAGTACACACATTCTCCACTGTAACTTCTATTATGTACTCTTTACACCACTGTTAGTGAGCAGTAAAACATGCAATATAAATAACCTTTTACATAGTACTGCAAGCTTATACAGTGATTTCCAAACATAGGCTCTGGTCCTGCAATCAGAGGCATGCACGTGGGCCTTTGTGCCTGCATGGAACCCAGTTGAGTTGTAAAGTCTGCATGGATTGGGGTTATAGTGTAATATGTCATAGCCTAGAAAGGTTTCTGCAGATGGAAATGTGCTTTGTATGGATGTTCTGTCTGTCGCTATGCAGCCTTGCTGCTTGCACGATAAAATTGTTCCCAACTTTGAACCCATAAATGTCCTGGACCACAGAAATAATATAAATTCAGTTTCTCATATCCCAGTGGAAATGTTTAGATTTTGCCCCATTGGGGCAACATTGGTAACTCACTAGAAGCATTTAAGTCTTGCATATCACTTAAAATGGAGCAAATAAAAAAATAGGATAGCCTCAAAGGAGAAACTACAGGTCCCAGCATGCAGTGCTCCATCTAGATTTGAGCAGTCTAAATCAGATTTGGAGTAAAACTTTCAAAGGGTCTTCACTGGGCTCTTATTAGGTCTTGCCCCTAACATCCCTCTCCCTTCCACATACAACTTGCTTGCCCAGGTTTGATGCTTTTAAACTCTTGCCTAGCTGGCCCAACTGGGGTTATAGAGCCTGGGTACGGCTTTCATTCAGACTGATAACCTGCCCTCTATACAGTGAGGACACAAACTGAATCATTCAAGTGCTGATAGTCTTCTAGTACCTTCCCACAGTTCCTCCTCTGTGTCAAGGTCACACAAGTTCTCTCACAATTAATTGGGAAAGAATCTCTGGGAAAAAAACCCATTATGTCGCCACAGCTGGGGTAGGTCAGCTGACTCATGGTCATGGGGCTCCACTGGAAAGGTTGAAGGGTCCCCGAGCTTGGGCTCCTGCCCATTGCCTGAATGTCTACACAGCAGTCTTTCAGCCCTGCAGCCTGAATCCTCCAAGCCTGAGTCCACTGACCCAGGCCAGCCATGTTTTTTTTATCCTTGTGTAGACATAGCCATAGAGTGGTTCACTTACTGCAGCATTGAGAGCCATGGGATATGCCCCCAGAAGTCCACATGTGAATGCAGCACCAGTGAGGTACAGTAACTTGGTCAGGGCTTTGCCATAGGGCTGCTCACACCAGGGCTAGTCTGCTAATCACCCAAGTTAACTCTGCAGTGAACGCAGTTCAAAAATGACTTATGTACTTATCCAAGCCTTACTAAAAGTCAGTGGGACTTAGGCTAAGTCACTTACATGCTTTTGAAAGTTTTCTTGGTCCTAGATGGAAAAACAAATAGGTTTTTAGAAAGCTGATGAGTTACATTTGTGATGAAATGCATTTTGTTTATTGATCTGGATATAGTTTTATTCTGAAATAGACATCTTATTTATCATTTGAGAATAGGAATTGTTATTTAGGGTTAAAAATGACGGGAGCTTTTTGTTCCTGCAGGATTTAGCAAATTTATAATATTGGGATGTGCTAACTTTTATTCTGTTTTCTAGTCTTATTATTGACAGTCCCTGGAATGGAGGAAAGCACATCTGAAACAGACAAAGCCCTCTCTAAACAAGCATGGGACACTAAAAAGGTAGAAACGCCAAATCTTTGTAAGGTTCGAATGTTCTAGTCCAGACAATTTATTTTATAAATATGTTTAGGTAAACATTTTGAATAATGTTGAATTGAAATGAACTTTGCTTGCTCAGACTTGAGTTGAAGTTCTGTATTCTGCAACAAACCACCTAAAGTGAGATCAGGGAGCAGTATATCTATCTCTGTGCCTATTGCTGTCAACTGTCTCGGGGGAAATAGTATTCTAAACCTGATTCTTGGAAGACTTTTCAAAGCAGAATGTCACTTCAATGAAATAAAATGCACTCTACCCCTACCTGTATCTCTGCTTTTATTTCTACCACTCACCATCCTGCCTCTTCTCTGTCTCCTAGATTTCTTTTTTTCTATGAATTTGTCTAATTGGCATTTCTCAAGGCAACTTCAGCTCCCAAAACAATTATCAGATTTTTGTTGTTTGTAAAACAAATGGTAAATATTCAGGACTTCAGTTATTTTGCTCCTACAGAGCTGCTATTGTCTCCCTATTTTCCCCCATCAGCCTGGTTACTAGATAGATAGAAGTAGCAATGGTAGCATTTGCTTTTGAGCTCTGAATACTTACATAAATATGGATGTTTAAACAGGTCTGAATTATTGAATATTAATACACTTTTGATTTAAAAAAAATATATTAAAGAACCAATTGGGAAAGGATGTTTGGTTCATGAAGTTCTTCAAAACCAAGGCTGAATTAATGATTTTCTTGAGCTGTTTTCTGTGTTAAAGTATTTTCAAAGTTTAACTGTGACTTCTCAGCATGGCAGCTTTCCCTTTTCTTCTCTCTTTGCTACAGTCTCCCTGCTTATCTTGGCAATTACATATCTTAACAGTCAGTCTCTAGCAAATGTAACCTTTTATAAAAGGGGATGCATATTTTATAAAAAGACATGCATTTTGGTTTATCAGGTGATCGTTCCCTGTATTACGTGCAGATTTTTATTTATATGAGTAGCTAATTCTGCTTTGTGATCATAAAAGTGACTGCTGCCATCATGTGGGATTTTCATATGAGAAGCCTTGGAAGTGACATTGTTGGGAAGACTTTAAGGTTCTTTTTCTGTGGATTACCACTGTATTATTCATGTCCATAAAGTGTCTAGGAGGCAAGTTTCTCTGAGCTAGTGAGTATTCTGGATGTACTATGGATGCCTGACTGTCTGGTTTATGACAGTTGGATGCATAGTCTTATACCTCATCTGAGAGCTTTTACTTTCTAATAACTGTTCTTTTAGCACAAAGATTTGCTAGCAAAGGCAGTAATTAATACATTTCATATTACGATGTCTTATCAGGAAGGTTGCAATCCTGTTTTGGTAGAATGTACCCTGCAATTGTCCAGGCAGCTTTTCAAGAAAACAAAATGTGACATGGAACAGGAGAAGTCAGAAATATCAAAATGAAAATACTTGATCTAACAAACATTAGGGATCAGAGTTTATATCCTGAGCTGGGAGATATGGGGAACAAGTACTTCCATGTAGCCCTCTTGCAGACTCGTGGAGCTGTGTTAGAGAGCTTTGCGTTTCCTCTCTTCCGCCCCCCTCCCCCCATTGGTATGAAAGTTGCTATGCTGTGGAGCTTTTGGTGTGTGGCACTGTGAGGTGGGAGATAAGGGCTTAGATAACCTATTACAGTTTTACTGATATATACTTGTCTGTACTTTCCAAGGTTTTCTCTAAAACGCTACTTGCTTTTCTGTCACTCAGTTAGCGACTTTGTGATAGTTCATAGATTTCCATTTATTTAATGTCAACACCCCCCCATGTAGAGTGAGAGGCTTAGATTTAGTAAGAAAAATGACGTGGCCGATGTTTGCATGTTGACTCAAGCAGGAGATGTTTTACCCTTGCTCCATCTTCATTTAGTTTAGTTTATCATTGGAACTTTGAAGCTTTGCTGGCTTAAAGTCCATGCTGAGATCAGTGTTTGGTGTGGCACCAAACACTCATTTTGAGCAGGAAAAGGCTTTTAAGTACATATGAGAAACTGCTCTCCTTAGGTTGTTTCATTTAGTAGGTTTCCTATCTTTTTAAACAAATTATTTCCTAAATGTTGTTTTGCACATGTCTGCCTTTCACAGTGTCTTTCTGTTCTATTTTAGACAGGGTCTTCGAGGCCTAAATCATGTGAAGTTCCAGGAATCAAGTAAGTTTGGGACTGGGGTATATGGTTTTGTAGGGATGCATGTAGAAGGTTCACTGCCTGTACCTAAGCTTCCTGCTCCACAAGCTCTATTGATTAAGGTTCCCTCTATACTGACAATGAAATAATGTTAGCCAGGCTACTTTTAAACACTGAACATGTGGTGAATGCTAACGTTCCTTGAAAAATGGTTTGCTTGGCCATGATAACCCAGATGATGAAACCATTTAAAAAATGTTCTAGATTCAGTCTCTAACTAACTGTACAGAGTACATGTGATTAAAACAGGAGACTGAGGGTCAAGAATTCTGAGTTTTATTCCAAGTTTGGCATGTTTTATGTGAACTTGGACAAATCATTTTACTCTCTGTGCCTGATTCACAATCTGTAAAACTGGGGGCTATTGTCAGTTAACGTTTTGTAAAAAGCTTTGAGATAATCAGGAAAGCACATCACACACAGTGAAAGTTCGCTGGCTTTTTTGAGTTCTCTAGATATGCTCTAGAATTCATATTTCTGGAGTAGATAGACGAAAAGCCAGACAGGTTGCCTGAATCTCCTGTTGATTTCCTTAAGTGATGCATTTTTGGGGATGCCTCTAGCAAATCCTGACAAATGAACTCTCTTTCACAGAGGGGACTCTTTTTTTTTTTTTTTTAAAGGACCCATTATTGGCTGAATATTTCTCAGAACCTCCCTACAAAGTGGATTCAGTGCAGAAATCTAGGCGTAATTCAAAACTGATACAACTTGGCAGTTATCTTTGATATGTGTCTTTGTCAGCAAACTTTTATCAGGCGCAGAAGCATGTGATTGTACAAAAAATGTTTCTAAATGACTAAGACACAGGAGACTTATGCATACTACAGGTAGAGTTAGTCACTTAGACGTAGGCTTTTTAAGCACGCAAGGGATCATAATCACCCTGAAATGCAAAAAGTGTAGTTCCCTCTTCTAAATAATATGAAAACAACTGCAACCCCACTGAAAATATTGCTGTGTGACAACCATGGGTAAATGTTGAAACTTTATAACGATGACCATTCTAAATATTTTACATATATATTTTTTACATAGCTTTGTGCATGACAGCTTCAGATAAACTTTCTTTTTGTGTATAATGTGGGAAGTGTGTATGTAGACTGAAATCTGAACTGACTTTTGTTACTGTATTTTTTTTTTTAATTCAGCATCTTTCCATCAGCTGACCAGGAAAACACTACAACGCTGATTCCAGCTGCACATAACACAGGTGGCTCTCTGCCAGACCTGACAAACATCCATTTCCCTTCTCCTCTTCCAACACCACTAGATCCTGAGGAATCCACATTCCCATCCCTGAGTGGCTCGAATAGCACCGGAAATCTTGCAGCCAACTTGACTCACTTGGGCATCAGCACTGCCAGTCAGGGTAAGAACATAGCCAGAGGGCTAATTTATAAATTCTGTCAGTAAAAAGTTACTTTTTATCCCTCAGCAGTTGTGTAGCATTGGTGAACGTTACTAAACAGCTGCTGTGTTTCATCTCAAAGTTGGCTTCATTGATGGTTGAAATTTCTGTGTATGCAACTCGTATAAATCATTTTGGGATAAAGAAATATAAATCATCATAATTAACTGTGTTTTGCGTATACGTACTGTGATATTCTTCCATCTTTCATTCTTGGCACACATGCATAATTCTGGTTTATTTTGTATGAATCTTTCCAGAGTGAGATGCAATGTCCGCATCTTGGCAGTAACTCAACTCATTTTATGAAGTACCAGCCAGAGTGCACCCACACAGGGAAACCACTGCAGCAAACTTCTTGATTTCTTGTTTCCATTCCTTCTGTCCTCTCTCTTTGTTGTGGTGACTCTCTTGAGAGATTGTATCATTCCTTTACCTGAACCTAATGTGGACTGTTAGGCAACTGAATTAGTATTATATAAGCCCCCTAAAATATGTTCTAGTCAGGATTATTTGTAAGTCTGACTGTCTCCTAGCACAGACTGCATTTTTGAAGAGACCCTAAGTACACCCACCTATGTAAGGCTTTCAGGAATAAACTTACAACCACCTGACCACATTGCCTTAATGTTGTATATCCTACTTGCTCTTTGTGGTGTTGTCGTCTTGGACTGTAAACTCTTCAGGGTAAGGACTCTTTGTGTTTGTACACCTCTTAGCACAAAAGGCCTTGATGCTGGTTGGAGCCTCAGGGCTTGCTGCAATACAAATAATATGTCATTAAAAATCACATTATCAACCATGCTAGAAAAATGTCAGTAGACCAGCACAAATACTGTATTTTCAGGACCAGTAACCTTTTCCAGGCAAATAGCCTGAGCCAGTGATCAGAAAGAAAAAAGAATCAATCTCTGACTTGGGTTGTTTTATTTTATTTAGAAATAACTCATGTTGCCTGAGCAAGTAGGCGCCTTGTATCACTGAAAACACCATTAGCAAAGAAATTGCATTTTATAAAGCACCAGCCCAGAGGGCCACTGAATGAGTGCTGCCAGCCTTCATTTCCTTATACAGGTTGTCTTGGTTATACTGCACTCTTCCTTCACTCTTGTGTAGCTTGCCTCTGTTGCTGTGCCCTGTTACTTTGTATCCACTGTACATCAGGGGCTGCAGAAGAGCCAAAGAAATGGGAAACATAATGGGGGGGAGAGAGACTGAGAACAGAATAAGAGACGAAGGACAGAAGGGAGGAGAAGAAAGAAGGTGGTGCTGGGGCATGTGGCATGGGAGTTGGGATAAACATCCTTCTTATGTGGTAGCCATCAGTGATCAGCACAGAATTTGGCTCTTCAAACTGCTGCAGAGCATGACTGTGCATTGTAGCAGAAAAACCTGTAGAAGAGGAGCCTGATGAGTCAGCCTGCTTAGAACCTTGAAGTTATAGGATCCGAGTACCCCTCGGAACAGGGTTTCTAAATGTTACCACAGAGGCTCTCTTTTTCTTCTGAGGTTGTACTTATTAGGAGGATAGATGTGAGTGGGGTTAATAGTTTGTCTGACCATCAAATAATTACAAGCAACTTTTGTTTGCTAGTCAAATAGAGTTGTGCCATTGTATCTGGCAAGAGAAGGGTATTTCCTTGTGCAAAGCACCCCAGCAAGCTTTTTTTTTAAAAAGTACTTACTGCAGAGCATCCTGAGAAACTAATGATTCTAGTCAGGTGGACACATAAGCAATGACAGTAATTTAAAGAATGTCACAAGAATACCGTTAGAAATATTTTTATTCACTGATGTGCCAAACAGTCCTTTTATTAATTTCATCCCCTTATTTTTAGTTACAGTTGTCCAAATGAAAATATAAAACACACTTTTTTTTTAATCAAGCATTTCCCAGGAGTTGTTTCCTATTGTATATGTTGAGATATGCTTTTCTGAACACTTATACTTCTTCCAAAGTACAAGGGTAAGGGGAGAGAAAGCACCTTTTTGGATTTCGTATTAGAGCTAGTTGAAAATATTTACACAAAACATTTTCATCAGAAGTTGATGATTCATCAAAATCTAAGCATTTTGCGGGGCTGTGTTGATATCAATTAAATTCCACTGGAAACCTCCTGCCAGCTCACCTCCCAGCTCCTCAGCAGCCCAGGCGTCCAGGCTTTTCAGCAGCCCCCCCTAGCTGCTGGCAGGGTGCTGGAAGCCTGAGGATTTGGGGTTCTCACATGTCAAGCAGCCCAGGCTTCCAGGGTCTCGGGTTCCAGGACAGCCCACCAGGCTGACTGCTTAAGGGTTGAGATTCCTGGTAAAACTGGGCAGAGAACAGTAATTCTGTTTCAGGGAGGATTTTGACATTTTTGATGTTTTGATTCAAATTGCTATGAAACCAAATTTCTAAATCCTAATGAAATGGAATTGCCATTCTCTGCCCAGCTCTGTTTCTCATGGCTTTCTTGAAAGTCAGTTTCTCCAGCTGCTTATTTTTGCTGCTCTTCTAAGTTCCCTCCAGCTTGTTAGTAGCTCTCTGATGTTTTTGTGCATCTCAACTAACGTTGTTCAGGAAGCAGACTAGAGCTGTATTGAATGGACTGTCCTGTCCTTGTTCCATAACAGAATACCTAAAATTAAGTTCAGTTGCTTTGGCCTGAAGCTGGAAACTCTGGGTGAAAGGCTTTGGCAATCTCTGTAGTGTTGCTTCTTGCATCAGCCTCCAGTGAGTACAGAGAGCACTTTGTCATAATTAAGAATTGAAATCCCCTTTTGTATTAGCTGCATAGTGTTTCTATGAGTGCTGCCTTTATCCCAGTTTTTCAAGGATGAGCTGAAGCTAATAATAGGCAATACAAGTCAGAGCGAATGCAGAACCTTGATGGATGTTATCTGTTGAGATTGGTTGCTTTTGTGGGGAATTCATATTTAATGGAGTTAAATTTATTGTAATGAAAACTATCTGTGTGTCCTGTTCATCTACACATGTGAACAAATCTGTTACACTTAAAATGAATCTGGTCTTGCTTTGTCCTTGTTCGTTGCCTGCCAGTAAACCATTTATCTCCTTTCAAATGCAGCTGGAATAGGGCTGGTGAATACAGTGGGCAGAATCATTGTTCAGGATTCTGTGACATAAGGAGAATAGGGGGGAGGGGGGGAAATACCTGTTACATTTACTACCCTGTAGTATATAAACTGGGAGGCGGAAAGGGCAGAACTAGAGCACACGACTTGGGGCTTGTCTGCACTTAACACTTCAGCAGCACAGTTGCACCGCTGTAGCGCTTCAGTGTAGACACTACCTTCACCTCTCCGTGAGGTGGTAGCTAGAATTCTTCCATAGATGTAGTGCTGTCTACGCGGGGACTTAGGTCAGCTTAATTAAAACCCCTTAAGAGTGTGGATTTTTCATACCTCCTGGTGGATGTAGTTAAAGTGACCTAATTTTCTAGTGTAAACCAGGCCTGAGTAACTTGTTTCCTTGTCTTTCTGCTCTGTTTGTGCAACTCTGATACACCATCTGGAGCTGTTGGATTGTTCAATCTTGTCACATGAATGAGAGACAGAAGCACCAATCAAACTGTGGCAAAAGTTTTGGTGTCAGATTCTGTGTTGTCCTTGGCTCTCATTGATCCCTCAGTCATGACTACTCACAGAAACATGGGCTTGCTCCTTCACTGCAGAAAGAGTTGGTAAATTACAGCAACTTGGCAGGCTTTCATCATAAGGTTGCTTGCTTTATCTTCAGTCATGAGAGCTTGAGGAATGAGAAAAGTATCTCATTTAGCAACAGCGCTTCTAGGGGGTGGAAGGAGTGTCATCTAGTGGTCAGAGCAGGAGATGGCGGGGTTGGGATTGCCAGTTTCTATTTTCAGTGCTGCCATTTTCTTGCTCACTGATTTCTGGAAAAGTAATTTAATCTCTGTGCATTCAATTTACCCAGCTGTAAAGTGGGCATATGAATATCTATGCCACAGGGATGTTGTGAGGGTTAGTTAACAAAGTGCTTAGAGAGACCCTGATGAAAAGTGCTGATGCCATGCAAACTTTGTAGGGGTAGGAATACCCCTAGTAACTGTTGTAGAGTGTTTTGGGCTGACCATTGAAACCTCTCTTATCTATAAATCTGACCTCTTATCCCAGTAACAAAAGAAAAACTCCCCTACAATGCAACCATTCATCTCTGATTCATCTAACAGGTACTTTCTGCCTAGGTGCTCTGTATGGCTCTCCTCATTGTAATATATCAATGCCTGAGATTGCTTATAGATGTGGGCCCCCTACATGGTTCCCAGAATCTGTGTAAGGCTAAACAAATGTCTGTACAGCACTTGAGATCTGTGAATGAAAGGTGTCACAGCAGGGTAAGAATTAATAAACAGGATTGCCTGCAGCCAAAGGGAGTCCATTTGGCATGGAACAATGGTAGCCACAATGCAGGATCTTGAAAGTGCAGGATATTAGTAGGGGAAATAAGAAGTGGCTCAGGACTATGAGATGAACACAGATAACAGACTTCCCCATCATTCCAGGAAACAAAATTATGGCCCTGCTCGCATTAGTTTTTTATAAAATGACCTGACTTCATTTGCCCCTGGAAGTTTCCAGTGGGTCTCATGGGCTTTGGGATAGGTTAGTGGCCCACAGACTGAAAATCAGAACCACTTTGTTAGAAAGGGATCATCTTGCAGACCCCCTTCCTGCTCCCTGCACCACAAATGGCACTGCCCAGTTCTTAAATGAAGCATCAAGAAAGGCTCCGCATGCCAGTTTGGCGTCCACTGGGCTAACTGAATGGCAGTATCTAGTTCTACATTAACAGGAGTGATCAGCAGAGATGCTTGCAACAATCTCCTCTCCATCGTGGCATTTTCACTCTCAAAATCCATTACAGATATGCTAAGAATTTCAGCCTGATGCTGCATTCAGCATAGAATAGTGGCCCAGCCATATTCAACACTTCACTGTAAAGTTTTGTAAAATTCTCCCATTTAGTCGTCATAATTTTACTTCATATAAACAAATTGTTAAATGTAAATAAGCATCACCACAGTTCCTGCGTAAACTGGTTTCTTCCTTTAATGGCAGGAATGACAACGACGCAAGCCTCCTCCCGGCAGCCAGCTGTCAGTCCCCTCTCACTGAATGCAGACTCCAGACGACCACAGTCCCAGCAGATGTCTCCTACGCTTTCACCTCTGTCACCAATTACTCAGGTAGGAGGCTGCTTGGAGATCTGGAGAAGGAGTACATTTTGTAAGAACAACAAACCTTGTTCCACTTTTTGTAAAGTTTTAGATCATAGCTGTCTGTTTCTAACTTCATTCACATAGGGAAATGTTAGCTGCAAGGTTGATAAACCTGTAGTCACATCATTCATTCCATAATTTTCTCCTTTAGGTATGTTTGTAAAGTTAATGTCATTATGCTCCTTTTTATAAATAAATGCTTTGGGTCTGGGTGTTTTTAAATCAAAGCCAGCAGCCAGATCTGAGCAATTCTACCGAGATAAATTCGTGTATGCTGTCAGACAGTGGAGAAGATAGTTTAAGGAAACAGATTTCACTTTGTCTTCCAAGGCCTTGGAAACACTGAGGAAAACATCTTTCTTTAAAGATAACATCACAAGAATCTCTTGTGTTTCATGCTTCCTTGTGAATCATGTGAGAAACTCCTTTGACTCTTACAATTTTTGACCCTTTGATGCACCTGTAGGCTGACTCTGCCATACCTGGCATGCTCTAGTTTTGTCCTTCAGAGGCTCAGAACAGGGACTTAGTGAATGGGTTTTCCTTGACTGACTGAATTGTCAACTCTCAAATCAAACATTAAACTAGGGTTGCAGACACACTTTTTTTATTTATTTACAACAAATAAAATGTCAAATTAGTCCCTTTAAACCACATCCTTGAAGGTTTAAATGCAAGTTTTTTTTAAAATGCAAGACCTCAGCTAACTTTCCAGATTGCTTATGTGATATATAACGCTTAGCTATATATGAATATTCACTTGGTGTGACATTTTAGGAGTCTGAGTTGAACAGAGCTTTGCATAATACATTTTCCTGTTTTCTCTTTAAGGCTGTGGCTATGGATGCATTGTCTTTGGAACAGCAGCTTCCACCGTATCAGTTTTTTACCCAGACTAGTTCCCAGCAACAGCAACAGACCCAAGTGGCAAGTAGTCTGCCTCAGAATACCCCTTTAATGCAGACTTCTGGCTTACAGCGAGGATCACAGCTTCCCCCCCTCTCAGTCACAGTGCCATCTACCATCCCACAGTCACCCCCAGGCAGCCAGACCCAACCTTCTATGGGCATAGACATCAACTCGGTAAGTTTGGGCAATGACTGAAGATGATATAAGTGGAAACAAATAGCTTTCTTCCAGAGAACATGACCGTGTAGAATTCAACAGCAGTGTTGGCCTGCATTATCAGAGGTCTAACTAGATAGCCCTTGTAGCAGTTCCACATCCAGGCACTGTGTACACTGGATTCAAACAGTTTGGTTCAACCAGTTTTTAACATGTTTTAAACATAATATGGCCAACCCGTATGAACCAGGCCAAACTGTTTAAACTACTGAATGTGATTTCTAAAACACTTGGTAAAATGGGAATGGTGCCATAACTCTGGCTAACCCTGTCTAAATTCAGGCCCACTTGAAATAGTTGAATTAGATTTTTTAAAAATCAGTTTAACGAACTCAAGTTTGAAGCAGTAGAGATGCATCTTCAGATATATAGTTTCAGGGCAGCAAAAAACATAAACAGATGGATAATGAAGATGATGCGCTTATTCTTTGGGTGGATGATATATAAAATAATTTATAAACTGCCAAGTCAGAGGTCAAGATGATATGTCTGTAGGATTTATTAATAAAGGAAGTGGTTGGGGAAAAAATTGTCATTTTAAATGACACATCTGTGAGTTCTGCGTGCCCTATGCCTTTAGAAGGGAGGATGTAGATAAGTATCTGTGTTAGCATTGCAGTTTACAAGGTGTTAGTCACTTCATTGCTGTTTTCCATTAGCTAAGCATGGAGAGACTAAATTAAAAGTACCATTTTATAAACATCTCTGTCTGTAAAAAGTGAGAAGCATCTTTTGAAATTTGGCTAGTTTTAAGTTCTGAAAGACCAGACATTTCTATACAATTGGAAAGACCAGAATTTCATAAAACTGAAAAATATTTATCCATATTAACTATGTTCAGGTGTCTACCAAAATGGAGTTTTAATTTTCAGACAGCAGCATTTGCATTTTAGTGCTCATGTACTGCTACCTTCCCAGCCATCATATGTACTTATTTTGACCCAGGTGAATCTGGTATCCACAAGTTGAGTGCTACACAGTCCAGATAAGACATTTAACTGAAGTTTGATAAAAGTCGTGCTAATCAGCATTTTCCACCCAAGATACGGAAAACCACAGATACTGTTTTTTAAAGCACAGCAGTTTGTTCAAGAGGAATTTTTTTGGCTAACATTATTTCTTGGAGAGTTTGTTATAGTTGCTTTCAAGTCTCTCTAAAGAACGGAGTATACACATCTATATGTATGGTGGTTGAACGGCAGAGTTAAACCAAGAAGGCAAATTTTTTCTATTACAAGCTGGAATCCAGAATTCAGAAGGTGGTTCAATATAATAGGCCATCCCTGAGATGATGTCCCATTGCTAGGAAGAGATACTTGGCACATTCTCTGCTGGTTCTGCTCCGAAGGCCAGCGAATTGCTCCCTCTGATTTCATTGGAACATCTTCTCTTCCTGGCAGTGGGGCAATACTAGCGACTGTTTAGATAACAAGAAGAGCCATTTCACTATGGAGGGCTAAAACGTGATTGTGGGTTTCAATCTGGGAATCAGGTTTAAACCAGGTTGTGCTGGTGAAGATGTGGCTTCTATACTAGGATTGTGAGGGAGTAGGAGAAGATAAAGGTGAAAGAGAAATCAGTAGTTTGAAGGGATATTGGTTTTGACATGCCAGCCACTCAAAACAACATGTCTGAATGTTTTCATTCTAATGTTTATGCAATAACTAATACAGATATTCGGATTTTCCTTCTCTGCTTTTCACATTGCTTTTCTCATCCTAAACTTCTCTAAGCCCTTAACATTCAGAATATTAGGTTTCTCTTTAGAACTTGAAATTGTATACAAGTACGCTACATTTTAAACATGGGTAAAAAAGTATTCTAAGCTACAGTGCAGCTTCATTGAAAGGTTTTCCATTAATCCTCATAGCCCCAGTGAAGTCCAGCCTGCAGGATCTCAATATAACACCTGAATTCTATGGATCTTAAAAAACAAACAAAAAAACCTTTGTCAGGAAGGTTTACTAACCTTGAGTTATTCTTTGTGCATTTTAAACAGTGTTAGAAAGTGTTATCAATACACCACTCCTCACTCTATAAAACTGTCTGATTAAATTACTCCTTGCTCAGTGATATTGAGTTCTTCCTCATAATAATCTTGGCTCCCAAAGACAGCATTATAGAAAGAGCTGTGTTTATTATTTCAACAGGTGCTCGGTGTCTGTTTTGAGTTTGAGTGATTCCCTTACCTTAATCCAGGGTACATTATGTGACAGTGAAAAGGTAATTCTGTGAACATCTTATCTCACTAAGGCTAAAAACCATATGGGCATAGCTAGCATTAGCCTACAGACAGTGTATATATCAGATGGTGTCTAGTTCATGCGGTGGGAAAGTATGTAGTTATGAAAAGGGTTTGTCTTTGCAATTATACACTTTAACCTAATTAATATACCAAGACTAATTCCTAAGAGTAGGAAGAAGAATATTCATACCACTTTTCTAAGGGCCATAGGCATCAAATTAAGAAAGGGGAGGGGGTGGCAGTTGAGTTTGAAGGTGTCAATGTCAGTATTTTCAAATTATTCCCAGATTGGGAGGCCTCTTTCCACACGTGTCTCTTTTACGTGTTGGCTGACCGTTTTTTAAACTGAAAACAAAACATAAACCAGAAATACTTCAGTTTTCCTTGAATAAGAGCAGGTCCCTGTTTTTAGGTGTGCATAGCTAGACACCAGACCAAGCCGTGTTGGTATCTTGACCTTTTTCATGATGTTTGGGGCATTATTCACAGTCATAGCATACTTGCTGATCTCCGGGAGTTCTTGAAGATGGTCTCACCTGGCTTCCCCAGCTCTATACCAATAAGTATATAATTTTTCAACCTTTCATCAATCCCATGGTCTTTAATTCTGTGTTGTTCTGTAGGCTTCACTCCAGCAGTACCGCAGTAATGCTGGATCCCCAGCCAACCAGTCTCCCACCTCTCCTGTCTCCAATCAAGGCTTCTCTCCTGGCAGCTCCCCTCAAGTAAGGGACTCTGTGCTTCCACAGGCCTTGCTTCTTGTGTTTGTTTTTTAGTTGAGTCTTTCCATTACTGACCCATGGTTGTCTCACTGTAACTTTATGTGCTTCATGCATCACTGATGTCTCATCATGTTTGCAGCTTCATTCAGATACAGAGTTTTCCAAAAGTTGGTGAATTCAAACTTTAATAGAAACTACTGTTAAACTTTTTTACACTCGATTACTCCTTCATGAGAGCTCCACAGAAAATGAATCCAGAAAGATCCCTTTCAATAAAGGGAATGATGCCTTATAGGAAGTGTGAGTCTATAGCAGTGTTTGTTGGAGTGGCTGGAAGGGCATGGGGATGTGAAAGGAAGTGAGGGGAAGGGGAGGTCTGTCCAGGTGATTTGTGCACCTCTGAATACAGCTCACATCCTCAGGGGCAATTAAAGCAGGAAACAATGGACACTTCTAAAGAAACCTCTGTAGAAAGTGAACTCTTGAAAAGGTAGCAACTCCAGTTCATGACTTGAAAGAAACAGGTTAGAAAAACATTAAATATTAATCTTGCAGTGTGGCTATCTTCCCTGTCTGTGTAAATATTAATTTATATGTGCAGGAGTCCCACAAATCATTGTGCCCGTATTTAAACAGAGCAAAGGGAATTTAATCCACCAGCTGCAGGGCAACTAAAGAAATCATGAACCAGTTTTTAGGGGGAACTGCTAATCAGGCAGTACTGGGATGGTTTAGAATCTCCTATTAATGCTGCTGAAATAGGTGAAAGTTGTTGCCCTTTCCTACATCCCAGAAATGGTGATGGGATGCAGGAGGGAGCGCTCATTGAACACCATGAGAGAGTCTGAAATTGTATTTCCTGTTTTCTGGTACTTTTAATTTTGAAAGGATATTTATAAGGAGAAGCATAATTAAAATAAATAAATTTATTTCTCAAAGTTGGAGATTCATCTCTCCTGGCCATTAGCCAGAGACTTGAATCAGTGGTTTCAGTCACAACGTAGTGAACTCAGTAACAGATTTGAGAGTTAGGGCTGTCAGTCTGACTTGTTAACCTTCCCTTCCCTTCCACTGTAACTGATTCTTCTACCTGCCTCTTCTAGCCCTGCTTTGTCCTTTTATGGCCCAGAGTAGGCAAGAAAATGTAATGCTGCTACCAGACACTATTACTAATTCTCAGCCCTGAAACCCCCAGATGTAGGCTTCTACTGATAGTCCATTGGCTGGTCAGTAACTCCTCCCTGCCGGCCTGTGTCCTCAGGCCAGTTACTTTATTATCATGGGGCAGTCTAAAATGGTGGAATGCAGTTGAAAGCAGTTTTCCCTTTTGGTCTTCCCTCTGTATTTAAACCGAGTCACTATGATGTGCTTAACAGACATGTGGTTCCTCCTCTAGCAGATATGTGGAAGGAGATGAAGTTTAATTACATTGCCTGTTTACTATATGGCCTCTTAAAAAAATTCATTTTATATTTGGTATATTGACAAAGGGATACATGTCAGACCAATTTACAAGGAACAATTAATTAATGTTAGGGCTTAGTTTCCAAACTAGCAGAACTTGGTTTGAAGTACTGTACTTCTAAATAGGGTGCTGAGATACAGTTTGCCGTCTAACAAAAGCCAAATGGGAAAGATTGGAAAATAATTCTTGATACCTTGTTAAATTAAAAAACCTATTCTCCTTCCCACATCTGTAAGCCAACAGGTGGGGGTGGGGGTGACATAAACTAGCTATATATTTTAAGGATGGAGAGAAGTGATAGAAAAGGGTATTCCTAGGAGGAAAAGGAAGATGTAGGCTGACTGGTTGGGGTTGGTAGGGAGAACTTGTTAATAGTGAGGTCTGTTAGATTCCAGCATAAATAGTTTCTCAAGGGAAGAGGTGGAACCCTTATCAGTTGAGACGTTTTAAAAAATAGGCTGGTCAAGAAACTGGAAGATGTAGTGTAGGGGAACAATCTGGCTCTTATTGAGGATGGAGGGGTGGGGTAGTGTGGCTCTGTGAGCCTCTGCCATCTCTAACTTCTGGGTTTTTAATTAATTTTAGGTAAATCCCTATTTTTAGTAACAGGAGAACCAGCTCTCTATATGTAAACTTTTAGGATATAACTTGTTTAATCACGTCTAGTTCATGCAACAGGAATTATCCTCAACTTCCCGCCCCAAATCTATTTGCTATTCACTTGAGTTCCAAATGCTCATTTCTGATCTGTAAGGGACTTTCCATTAAACATGAATGAAAAGCTCTGCTTGTGGTTTCAGCTTGTTTGCATGGCTCTTCATTAACACTGGCTTGTTTATTACTACTTGATTTTTTCCCCTGACATCGTTGTCTCAGTTAGATATAAGTTGCTTTTTTAGTAGAACAGCTAAATACTTGGAAAATATGGTATGTATTTAGTAGACAATGATTTAAGCTAGGTTTCTTGCAGTCACCACGTCATTAACCAAGGAAGATGTACTGTGACAAAACAGACCTTGTGTAGTATTCTGTAGGAGATGGGTTAACAAGATGTATATCAGACCAGTTGATAAATTATTTTTTGGACCCTGAAGTGTTGAAGTAATGAACTTTCTGATTGATTTTCCTTAGGGAGCTTTACTGCTAATAAAATTATTAAATAGTGCATTTAGGAGTCTCAAGAAAAAATTAATGTAGCTTGAGTTTCTGTGATTTGTTCAGGGTGCCTCATGAGGAACAGGGGCTAACGCATGAGAATTTTTGTCCATTCATTGCTTTTCATGTTCTACTTCAGGCTTCTTCCAGGACAGGAGTCATGATAACCATACTTTGGCAAGGACTTTTTCTTCTTTCTTTCTCCTCTCTTTCTTCCTTTTTGCTGTATCTTTGAAAAGTTTGCATAAAAATGGCAGAAGTTAAAGGAGAAGTGTCTTGGGTAGGTTCTGTCTGGGGCTGTCGCATGTCAGCTGCATTTCTAATGACCGTTCCAGATTGGCGTTAGTTGTTCATATTGAGGATATGAGGAGGCACTGTTGAAGTTAGGGTTTGTATTGGGAGCAGGGCAGTCATGTCTCATAAATGAACAACGAGAATCAACAAGGTACTGACAAAGAAGCTCCTTTTTTAACATGCAGGATATAATTCTGGCTAAAACATCTTGTTATAGTACTTAGGAGGAAAAAGTGCATTTATTTTCACTTTTGGATCCAATGAATTATAACTTAGTTAAGAATTCATGAGAAAGTGTTTGAATCATCCCTTTCAAATGTAAAACAATAAGAGTGGGAATATTCTGTGAAGGAAGTCTTGGTTTTGCTGTAAAATCCTGTTCTTTCCTCTTGAATCAGTGTGAAGGAAAAGATTCCTCGCTTCATTTAATAGCCAAGCCCTTTCTGAGAGTGACTGGAGGACCGTGATCTTTCCTGCCAGACAGGATTTACCGAGCATCACGGCTATTTTCTGACGTTACACATCAGAGTTCGGAACATAGAACCTTTGGGCATATATTCAGTGCAGCTGGCAGTGAGTCCTGCAACCTGGGTAGACAGACTCCCGCTGGCAGAGTGAGAATAGCAGTGTGGAGGTTATGGCTTGGGCCTTCAAGCCCACCCGACCCTCTAAGCTTGAGAGCCCAAGCCACAACATCCAAACTGCTGTTTTTTGTTCACTAGTCTGAGCCCTGCTAGTGCTGGTCTGTCTACCTGGCTGGGAGGCTTGCTTCTAGCTGCCTGGAGCAACGCTTTAAGGATGGCTTGCAAGTATCCACCATGTTCCTGCATTGTGCAGGATTCATACAGAATGCTCGCTTCTCGGGAGTTCAACAGTTTTCTATTATCTGAGTGCACTCAAACTATGCCCTCTACCCTCCCACACACAATGGAACGGAGGTTCTCAGTATTATTAAGAACAGGCCTGGTGCATATAGGATCTGTTTAGCAAATGGACTGAATATCTGCACCATGTTGAAACCCTACTGAGCTTTCCTCAAGGCTTTTAGTAATCAGACTATGAATCCACTGATGCTACCATAGCTCAAGAGTCTCCCTACCAGCATAATGACACTGGAAGATTCTGCCTCAAGGTAGAAAGTTCCTTTTTTTTTGCTTCGAAAAGGCATTGTCATCATGTTTTGTTTCATGATGGCTCCTTTTTACAAAAGTCTGTTGGAAGGCTTGCTGATAAAAACAACCATCTCTTCTCCTCTTCATGCTGATTGAAATATTTTATATATATGCATGCACAAACACAAATTATCGGTGCCATTCAGAAAACTGTTTGTTCTGAGATTTTACTATTAGTTATCTTAACTGTTGTCTGCTAAATTGATTTTACGTTCACTGTTGTGGACTTCATCTTGTGCTTTTGAGTATTTTTGCAACTTTGCCATGTTAGTGTCCTTAGTTGTATTAGTTGGTGTAACTGTATAGTTGCTAATTAGGTTTTTGCTTAAATTTATCATTCAACTTTCTGTGGGGAAAAATGATTTGTCTCTTAGCCTTGTGGTTAAATTTCATGAAATTAAAACTGCTTGAAAATACTATGCAAGACATTTAAAATACAAAAACAAATACATCTCTAAACATAGAGAAAACTTAAGTAAGTTCTCTGTAAGTACACTAGTTGTGTTGGATATTGCAGATTCTAGTTGAAAATCTACTAAGTTAGATAGAATTTAAAGAAAGAGTTATATTTTGTGATTTCTATTATAGCCAGTAGCCTTTTGAGTAAATAGAAGTTGGAAGTTGGATGGTGTTTAAAAATAAAATAACACAACTCAAAGCTATTGGTCACCTTCAGAATGACGGATAAATGGACATTTCAGTAAAAGGAAAAGAAGGAAATTAGCATGGTTATAGAATTCCTTCTGCAATTTACCTTCTCTTGGTACTGCTGAAAGCACGTTTCATACCCAGGCATTTTAATAAATAACCTTCTACTATCTGCTCTTGATGCAAAAGACTTGATACGTAAATTGAGATTCACTGTGGCACCTATTGTTTTAGTTAAACTGCTCATTTTGTAAATACTTGGTGAGGGAGATGGGTAACCAGCCATCATAGGCTATTGATGACAGAAGTACTTACTGCATTATCATAGAATCGAAAGGGACCTTGAGAGGTCATCCAGTCCTCTGTACTCATGGTTGAATTAAGTATTATCTAGACCGTTCCTGATAGCTGTTTGTCCAACTTGCTCTTAAAAATCTCCAGTGATGGAGATTCCACAAACCTCCTGAGCTCATTTTTGTTCCAATGTTTAACCACCCTGACAGTGAGGAAGTTTTTCCTAATGTCCAACCTAAACTCCCTTGCTGCAATTTAAGCCCATTGCTTCTTGTCCTATCCTCAGAGGATATCGAGAACAATTTACGGCCCCTCCTCCTTCTAACAACTGAAAACTGTTATCATGTTATCTTTCAGTTGCAATGCACACTGTGCTGCCTTAGCTGTTTTTGTGGTTTTATTCTTTTTATGGAAAAAAATGTTTGTCTTCTGTGCAAAAATTGCAGTGGGTTTTTTATTATAGTATATTTGCATAACTTCTGTTATAAAGCAGAAGTTATGTATGTCCCGTATGGGAGGAAGCTTATGGTTTCCTAGAGCCTATATTTCTTGTGCTTTAATGAAAAGTGTTATACAGGAGGACTCTTGTGTTTGAAGAGAAAATCAATCTTTTATTTTGTTCTTTATTAGTTTTCCTTAATAAATAAATAATAGTATTCTGACCAATTTGATACCGTTCAGTTGGAAGAGTTCAGTCACTCACACACCTTGGGTACGCTAACTGTTTGTGTGACTTTCACAACATAAGGACTCTGTTTTGTTTTCAGCATTCTTCCATCTGGGAGTGTATTTGGTGACCTCCTATTATGATCAGCAGATGACAGGCTAGGCAGGCTAATGCCCTATCCCATCATGTGAGCAAATTCATCTCGGATTTTGACTATATTTTGGCCATTCTGAGATAAAATAATACATAGAATTCAATTTAGGCTATTCTAAAGATCACATTTCTCTCCATATCTTATTACTTTTGTTTTAGTTTGTAATTGCACTGTATTTCATTTTATTTGCTGTTCCCCTTAAGCATATAGCAGGTGGCTTTTAAAGGGACTCTGCCAAGACTATTAGATTTAAACAAAAACCTTCCTGACCAGTGATCCCATTGGAAGATCTCACTTTGTGGGTGGCAACAAATACATATATCTGTAATTGCAACCAAGATGTGTGGGATCCCAAATTTAACAAGCAGACCTCCATGTCTTTATCAGACCAGCCACCCACTATAATCCCTACTTTAGCTGTTAATGTTCCAGTGTAGTTGAGAAAGTGAAATGGCTTCAGAATGGGATTGCACTTGAGGCAGGCAATAGTTGGCTTTAATAGCATCAATCATATTGCTTTAATTTTTGTTGCTATTTTTTCATTATTTTTTAAGTATTGTTTTCTTTATTTATTTCAAAAAGTTGACTGCCTGGTAGGAATTGTCAGCAGCAATTGATTTGGCACAACAGCTGAATTTGGCAGTAAACTATTCTGCAAAGTTAGGTGGAAAATAGACATGTTCTGGTCTACAAAAACTAAAGATGAATTTGTTTGCCTGCCCTTATGAAATGTTCTCTCCCAAAACTAGAGGTTTGTAAATTGCTTCATGGTATTTCCTGGTGGCTGGAAGTAACTATTCCTTTGTGCCCTTGGTCTTCAGCTTGAACAGGTTAATATGATAGAAAACGCCATTAGTTCCAACAGCCTATACAGCCCCTGCTCCACCCTTAACTACTTCCCAGCAGCCATGATGGGACTTACTGGGAGCCATGGCAACTTGCAGGACTCTCAACCAGCTGAACTACTCCAGCCATGGAAACATCCCCAACATCATCCTGACAGGTAAGGCACTTGCTGACCTAACCAAACAGGGACAAGTAAAACTTTCCTTCAGGGAACTGGGTCATTTTCACTGTGTACTGTTCTTGGTGAGTGGAGCCTGGGAAGGCTGTGTTCTAGACTATACAAATATTTGTGCATTTTGTGCTGGTGAAAGGTGCCAGAACGGACATCCTTCAGTTAGTCACAGCGTAGACTGTACTTGCAGTGACAGTGTTAGCTACTTCACCCCAACCTTCTAGGACCATCTGTCATGGTGTGAGAAGAATTCAGCCTTCATGGCCCATTTTATCTTCAGCTTTTCTGCTGAGACTTGGCAACAAGAGAGACCCTAGTGCCAAACGTGTTAATTGAGGTGGATATGAAGCACTGGAAAGTGAAGTGATTTCCCCCAGGGTCACTAAACAAGTCAGTAGCTTAGTCCAAATTTCATTTTAGGATCCTTCTGGTGTCTTGTCCTTGGCATCATGTATATTAAGTTATGGAGAGAGCTTGGTTCTTTTTGAACCTTTGGGAGGGGAGGAGTGAAAGGTGGCTTTGGTCTCACTGCACTCCTCATTTGGAAGTTAAGACCATTTTACTCCTAAAGGTGCCTCTGCAAAGCTTTCTACATTTATTTTTTAATCATCAAGTGTTGGTGTGATAGTCATGTGACTGTGTGGTCTGTCCCTTTCAGTTCCATTCCCACAGGCCTTTGCTTGAGTTATGCTTTGTATTAGACTGCCCATGATGAGTAGAGCCCTTTAATTTAGGCTTTGTGATGCATTTGACAAACCTGCAATGCAGGTTAGGATCTTTTTTTCTTTTTCAAATATATTCTTGCTGATCCAGTAAACTCCCTCTGATCAGTGTGCAGCTGTTTCATCACTTTATCGTAGCCAGAAGATTGTGCAAGAAGTGGGTGTTTTGGTAAATGAGCAGCAATCTCAGGCCTATCTCCCCTCCTCTTCACTCTAGTGACAGGAGAATCTCCTCCCAGCTTATCAAAGGAACTGACCAGCTCTTTGGCAGGGTCGGAGATGTCAGCTTTGATTCGGATTCCCAATTCCCCTCTGGATGAACTCAAATTGACCCTTTAACCTTGGATGGACTGCACATGCTTAATGACCCAGATATGGTCCTCACCGATCCTGCCACAGAGGACACTTTCAGGATGGACCGGCTGTAGACTGAGGACACCATGAGCCTGGGAATAAAATTAGTTCCTGGAGCCCAGCTGAACTGAAGAGTCCAATGGGTCAGTCATGTCAGATTAAAGAGTTACCGAGAGCAGTAGCTCTGTCATGTACAACATGTACAATGAGTAAAGCTTGTTGTTCTAAGCTTGCAGTGCTGCAGACCCCCATTCCCTTTTGCGCCATATTTTATCCCTTATCTACTCATTGCCATTAAATGAGTAAGGAGTTTGCATCAGCCTTCTCCCCTCCCAACCCCCACCAGCGAAGTCCCAGCGTAAGGTTCTCAATTTATCCTTTGCACTAGAAGGGGGTGTTTCTGGGCAGGTGATGAAGGTTCAGAGTCAAGGGTAAAGAGATTCTCTTTGTAAAATACCACATCATTAGCATTTGATCATTGGCTGTTTCTGTAACTGATCAACAGCCATCTCCTTGTGAGACTGAGAGGGGAAGCTCAGACTACTGGCCTCTCACTAACTCTAAAGCAAAATACCTGTATGGCCACCCTCTGGGAAAAGGGGGAGGCTGCTAATTTTGACTCTCCCAGACTACTTTGTGACAGTTGCTTTGTAGAGTAAAATGCTTCTCCCTTGATTGATATGCCATATTTGTTTTCAGGTTTGTTCCTTGACTGTTGTCCAGCACCCACTTGCCTGTTCGTATGCCCTGAGCAAACTCGTGTACTTGGCAAAGCAGGAAAGCGGCCTGGCAGCCCAGTGGGCTCTCGGTAGCCGGTTATCCAAAAAAGCAACTGTAAACACTATTTCCAGAGCCTTTTTCTTGTTTAAAATTTCTGAGCACACAAAAAAGTACTATATTCATTACCTGGTGAGTGTGAAGGAGTGAGTGGAGCATCTGAAGCCACTAAAAGTATATTGGTGCCTAAGTTGCAGAAAATTTTATTTTTAAATTCTACTCTTGTGTGAAATTCATATAGGCAACAGGAAGGGGCTGTTGTGTAGCAATACCTAGCCCAAGTCAGGGTGGCTATTTTTATGATTTTTTTTATTCTTGTTCGTTGCCTATTGAATATTCTGTTACTGTTATTATGCATTTTTTATTTAAGTATTTGGATATTAGAAAAGTAGATAAACTACATAAGGCCAATTGAAGCATGCTGCATAATACTTATACAGTACATTTTGTGATTTTTATTCCAGAAATATATAATATATATAATATTTTAACTAACTGGAATTTGAAGCCAGATGCTGACCAGAAGTAAGCAAAACCCAGGGCAAGTCTGTCAAGTGTTTGCCATTTATATATTCACATTACAGTAACAGGGTTACTGGCCTACTGTGCGGGGGAAGATGATGTAGATGTGATGGATCTTGATTTTACTAAAGTTTCTTGACAGATTCCAACATGATGTTCTCTAAGCAAATTAGTGAAACGTGGCCTAGATGAAGTTACTGAAAGGTGGGTGCACAACTGGTTGAAAAACCATAATCAAAGCATAGTTATCACCAGTCCACTGTCAAACTGGAAGGGCCATATCTAGTGGGGTCTGAGAGAGTCATTCCTGGGTCTGCTACTATTCAATATTTCATTAATGGTTTGATAATGGAGTGGAAAGTATGCTTATATAATTTGTGGGTGACACCAAGATGGGAGGGATTACAAGCACTTTGAGGGACAGGATTAGAATTCAAAATGATCTTGACAAATTAGAGAATTGATCTGAAATCAACAAGATTAAATTCAGTAAAGAGAAATGCAAAGTATTACACTTAGAAAGGAAAAAATCAATTGCACAACTGATTGCACAAAATGGGGAATCACTGGCTAGGCGGTAGCACTGCTGAAAAGGATCTGGGGGGTTATAGTGGATCACAAATTGAGTATGAGTTACAGTGTGATGCAGGTGTGGGAAAAAAACGCTAATATCCTGGGGTTTATTAACTGGAGTGTCATATATAAGACATGAGAGGTAATTGTCACACTTTACTTGCACTGGTGAGGTCTCAGCTGAGTACTGTGTTCTATTCTGGGTGCCACACTTTAGAAGGATGTAGCTAAATTGGAGAGTCCAAGGAGGACAAAAAGTATAAGGTTTAGAAAATCTGACCTGTGAGGAAAGGGTAAAAAACTGGGCATGTTCAGTCTTGGAAAAGATGCCTCGGGAGACCTGATAGTCTTCAAATATGTTAAGGGATGATCAGTTGTTCTCCATGTCCTCTGCAGGTAGGACAAGAAATAATGGGCTTAATCTTCAGCAAGGGAGATTTAGGTTAGATAGTAGAAAAAACTTTCTAGCTATGAGCTCTGGAACAGGCTTCCAAGGGAGGTTGTGGAATCCCCATCATTGGAGATTTTTAGGAACAGGTTGGACAAACACCTGTCAGGGATGTTCTAGGTTTACTTGGTCCTGTCTCAGCGCAGGGGGCTGGACTTAAAGACTTCTCAAAGTCTCTTCCAGCTCTACATTTCTATGAGTTTGTGATATTCCTTCTTATAACCCTGGGAAAAATCACTTGCTAATAGTGAAATGTACTGTATCCTAGCATGCTGAGGCTCTTACATTCATAATAGACTACTTTTGTTAGTCACAGCTGATATTCTTTGGTACAGCATAACAGAATGGTGAATAATTTAAAAGAGCAACCCATCCATTGAGTCTAAAATGGTGGTTTCACTTAAATGTAATGGCTGAAATTGACATACAATGATGAGTCCTAGATTCCTTACACTAGGTCACTGTTTTACAAATCTGAGAAATATGAGTTGCTGTTTACCAAGAGCCCAGTGCGCTTATGGTAATTGTCTGAAGTATAACTGTTAAAATGTTGTGCTCATTACACTAGTCCTCCCAGTAAGAGAACCCACATACATGACCCTTCTCCTCAACAGAAGTTAAAATCTCCATTATTTGACTTGTACTAACAAAAAAATTGATTCCAAATAGTATATTGAATGCGTTAATGAAGGAATTACTGCAAAAAGAGAAGATTTCCCTGCAGCAGGGGCCGAACGAACATCTAAATATATTTTTGATAAATACAATTTCAAATAAAAAAGCCTTCTTAACATATTTAAAGACATCATTTGTTTGTTTGCTTTTCCCGTTTCAGGAATGGTATTTATTCTCCACCCTCTCCAAATCCTGTTCTCCTATTGACTGAGTCTGCATTGCCCTGTTTTGCATTTGGTCAAAAAATGCCTCAATTAGGTTTTATTTTTATTTTTTTCCTGTTATGAAATTTTTTTATCAAAAAACATCCTTCAACCCAATCACCCCACTCCCCAGAAACCTTTCCCTTCCTTTTTTTGAGCAAGGAATGTAAATGTCCATGGCAAAAGTAGGCTACTTCTAATGAGTTATAGCTAGGTTTCTGTGTGCTTCCAGAAATCCATGAGGTGCTGTCCTGAGATGCACAGAGACCTGCTAAGCAGAATTATTGCTGGGATCTTATATAATGGGGGTGCGTGTTTGCTCACATATTTGTGCCATTAGTTGACCATTTGCACTAAAAGTGATGTGGATTTTTATTTTTCGTCTCAGCTTTTGTGTAAGCTTCTTGTTAAAGGATGGTTTTCTTTGGTTCCTCCCCACATAATTGCAAGGCTGTCCTGCATCTCCATTTATAATGTTCATGAACATTTAAGCCAGATGTTACGTGTTACTCCCAAAGTCTGCTTATGTCAGATTGCTAATGCTTTTTCAATTTAAAAAAAAAAAAAAAGGTAGCTTTAAACAGGAGGATACCCTAAAAGAATGTGAGTAATTTGGGCACAGATGATATGAAGTTCTTTGCTTCAAAACAGCCAAAGGTACAGTGTGAATTGAGTACACTTTGTGCAGTTTACTTAATCTCCTTGACAGTACTGTTAGTTCATTGATTGGATCTCTATCTATATCAGCCTCTTGTTCAGATGTCTCTTATGCATGTAAATCCTTGTCTGTGATGATCTATTTTTTTAAAACAAGAGTCACTTAAGAGTGAATCACCCAGTTAGGAATTCACAGACTCCTGACTAGGTAGTTTTACAGGGAGATATCGCTAAATGCTACCTTCTATTTTTTTTAAACTACATGTGTATATAGGAGAGCTTGTTTATTAGACTTGTAAGTAGACATTTAAAATGGCCTTAATTTAAAAATAAATAAATAAACCCATTTAGATGCAATTGTCAAAAACAAAATGTGTGTGTGGGGGGGGGGGTAGATTAGGGACCATCTAGTGAGGAGAAATATCTTTACTTTGTGTTTCTTTTCTGGAAGGAACAAGAGAAGAGGAGGTCATGGGAGAAGGGGATGATGGATGTGTATGAAAGAATGTGATTCATCTCTCTAGCCCCAGTAGGGAGCAGGCTAGTTGCTTTCATTTGTAACCCTTTGAGAATCAGAGCAGTTATTTTAATACAGTGTCAGTAACATTTCAATAGTTTCTGCACTTTGCTCCTTGGGAGAGTGGCCCATTGACAGCAGCATGTGTGCCCTATTCTAGTAGAAGAATATTTTCCCATACCCTTTAAATCTGATTTTTTTTTAACAGTTGTATATGAGTTTACATTATTTTAAACAATAAATTTTTAAAGTTTTTGAGTTCAAACACAGGGTGGATCCCCCCAATGCTTTCAGAACGTAAGTAGATTTCTATTTCATTTTAAAGTTAAGTAATACCTTTTGCATTTTCTACTCTGCTGATGAGGGTGGTAGATGTGGAACAGCATTGGCCATTAGAATAAAGGAACTGATGATGCTTACAGAGATACTTGTGGGAGGAGGGGAAGAAAGGACATTGCTTGGGGGAAAATAAGATGAAAAAATTGGAAGTATTAAATTAGATTTAATTGTTTTTAAACAGTCTCATGTCTCAAAGGGTTAATGTCCAAACATACCTGCTGATTGATTTCTGTAGAACTACGTTTTTATCAGAATGTTCCACCACAGACTGTTGCATTTGCCAATACTTTGGGGAAGCAATAGGAATTAACTCTCAATGTATAAAGTACTGTGATTTAAAAAGAAAAGTAGATTTCTGCTATTTATTGCAGCTTAAGTGGTGGGGGGGACGGGAGAAGCTCTTTTGCATTGTATATAGTACTGATTTCTGCATTCTCTTTAAAAATGGATCTGCACAGGCAAAGTTATGGTAGGTCTGTATGCTGCATGTATGGTTGAGCGCAGGCAGCATCAAACATGTCTGTCTCACTACTGCTTCTGCGTGTTAGTGAACACTTTGCCAGCATTCTTTAACTGGTGCAAAAACCTTTCCTGTACAGAGAGAACCTTTGCTTAGAAAAAAAGGTGGAAAGAAAGATATTGACTTTTAATTATGGAAGAAACTATTGATAATTTATGTACCGTTTTTTGTTTTCCTTTAAAACAAAAAAATTGTGCCTGAGAATACTGGTGCAAAACCTCGTAACAAAGATGGTTGCTTAAAACTTCCTGCTAGGTAAATAGAACCACCCGAAGTTTGTAATAACTGGTACAGGATTCTTTTTTATTAAATTCCACTTCAGCGTAAGGTATGAATTTTTGTTTTTCAAAAGCTCAGTTTCTGTAGGAATGATATTTAAGACTTGCCCTTCCCTTATTAGGATATTACTCAATTTGGAAACCACCTCAGTGTATAATATGGAAGAGGAAACCCCCCTCATCGTACAGTTGGTTAAAATGTACTCTGTGCTTTAAGGATGAAAGCATTTATTACTTTGACAAACGGACCCCCTGTCACTGTGATGGCAATGTGAAAGAGCAATTAGCATTTATTATATGTATATGTTCTCTTTTTAAAAACGGAAAAACTTTGTAGTGTTCCTGTTTGTATTTTTAGTTGCTTACTATTTATACTGCGCAGTGTAGGCATGGATTGCATGTCAGTTTTCTATGCGGGCACCATGATGACGTTACGATAACTGTGTATTATAAATCATTTTTACCTTTTTAAACAGAATCATTGTGTGGAATTTCTATACTGCAAAACAAAACACTACATTAAGTACTATATTCATTTGTGTTATTTATTTTTTTGTGGGTGGGAGGGGTGGTTTTAACTGTGGTGTATATTGCCTTATATGTGGGCTTGACCAACTTTATCAAAATAAAGGCATAAAGGGGAAAATATGCTTACTGTTTTATTCAGTAATACAGTGTGGGGCTGCCACAGAGGTATCTGCAGAAAAGTATATTGTACAAGCATAGAATGAAAGCAAATATATAGTATATAAGTCTTTATAGGACAGGAAATCCAGCTATGTATTATAGACTACAAATAGCGAGGAGGCTTAAAGTCCCGTGAGCAATTAAAAGTTTTTGTATGGAGATTATTATGCCAATCATTTTGTAGTGAGTATTATCAAAGCCTATTCTAACCTGTTCCAGCACACTTAATGTACATTCTACAGTTGTTTGAAGAAACTCAGTCCAGTAAAAGTTTTGATTTGGACACGCCCTGAGAAATCTATTCTCCTGCACCCTGTCGGTTGCAGGAACTTGGCAAACGGTATGGTTAGCTGCCTTTGCCAGAGGTGGTTGCGTTTTCTGAGTTTGGAGTCTCAAGGATTCGTTGGAGCTGTGCATTGTGCTGTGGGTTTCTGAAGGCTGCAGACAAGTCAGGCAATAAGGATTATCACAGAACATTAAAAGGTGTATTTTAAAAGAAGAGAGTAAGAGAACAGGAAGAACTCCTGTTTGAGGCTGTAATTCAGTTTTCGTGTGGTCTATATTCACAAATTACAGAGCAACATATTAACCAGGGGCTTGTGTATTTAAATACTGGACCAGAAAATTGTCCCTAATACAAGACTTCTGATAATAGCATTCTTCCTGTGTGGTAGTTTGACCTCTCCCACACCTTTCAGTCTGCATTCACGTCTTCCTCTTATGCTAAAATATAAGGAGGCATGTTTAAAGCCACAGAATTTCTGTGTTCTGTCCTCTGCTTTCAAATGCATCTAGAATCTATTGGACTCCATTGTGTTTCTTTTCCCCTTGAAGTAGCACTGCAAGAAGGTACAAAGCTCTGAGGAGAGTATTCGTGAGCAAAGAGGTAGAGCAGAACCTTGGCTTGAGGGGCCCACGCCGTTGTGGTGTAATCTATGATAATGGCTGTCATGTTTTCAGATTTCTTTGCAATGGAGTAGTGGGTTTTTCTTCTAATTTTGTGTCCCTCTAATTTTCATTACCAAAAAATTAGTTCATGTGCATTTATTGATGCTTTCTCGATGCAGGTAGGATGAAGAGCCTGCCTACTCGATGCCTGTGTTCTCCTAGATGGGCTGGGTAATACTAGTTTGGAGATAAGAGTCGCAGGTCCTGCAGCCTAATATGGTCAGTGCAATAAAATCAAGTATTGAACAATTGGTCTATTTGTTGTGTAAGCTGAATTTGCGCTAAATGTAATCAGTAAGGGGACTTCATAGAGCTGGACTAGTTTTGCTGCTCTGGTGGAGCGTATTTTAGTTGTGAGCACTGGCCATGTGTCACGAATTACTAACAGCTGTGTGCTGTAGGTGCCTTTACTCCAGTTATTGTGGAATAATTGTGGTTCATATATGGCTTTATTCTTGTGTTGGATCGGGAAAGGAACATTGAATTAGTACTCAGACCACAGCTACAACAATATCTGCAGCAGTGTCACTTGTCTTGGCTCCAAGAAAGGCACCTAGCAAACGCTACAGGAAAGGTGGTAGGTGTAGTTAGCTTGGCAGAGATGAATTACAAGTAACAACTCTCCTGGTTTGTTCAAGCTATTACAGCCAAATATTATTGCTAACTTCTTATAGAGGATATTTTTAAAGGCACGAAAGGGTATTAGTCACCCAGCTGCCATTGAAAGTCAGTGGGAGTTGAGTGTCCCGTTTGCATTTGTAAAACTCCCCTTAGATGCATAGTGACCCAGTAATTGGGTGCTCGTAATTAAAACCAGAGCAGTTTTTAATGTAAAGTGTAATAGCAAAGTTTCATAATGTAAATTCCTTAACTAGAGAGCAGTCCTATACGTGCCATTTACTTCTTATGTTCCAATGTCTGCTGAAGGGAATGCTGGCCGTCTCCTCAATACTAGCTTAATTACGCTGTTGCTTTTTTCAGATTGTATGTCAGGTAAATGAAGGACAGAGATGTGCATAAATAGACTTGATTTAATTTTAGCTTGACTCTTTTTTTGCTGGAACGCTGGATTGTATATTAAATAGCTACAGGAGAATGGGACAAATTATGTCTTTGGAGTTTCTGACTTGTAGTTTCCACCTGCCAGAAAATCAGACAGATGATGTAATCTTAATGTTTACTGGTATTGCTGAAGATCCTGTTTTCTGTTAAATGCATTTTAATCTGGTACATGGCTTAGCATTAATACAGCATCATGATTCAGCAGAGAAAACTGTGGTGAGATCTTCTCTGTAAAACAAAAACATAAAACCTTGACGTCTCTAGCCAGTCTCCAGCAATCTGCTGGGAAGCAACCAACAGTCCTTTTAAGTAGTGTGCAGGTTAGCAGTGTCAGCTGTGCTGAGCTGGCAATAATTGCCTTGTTTGGGGGTGTTTTGCATTTGTTGTCAGAGTCCCAATCCAATTCCCAGTCATGTGTGAGGGCTTTTGTGCCGTTGGCCCTTACATCTGCGATTCCACGAATGTGTGCCGGCAGGAGTGAAGCCCTTAGATGGTAGGTATCTGAGGGAGAGGCTTCAAAGTGTAACAGTCCCCTCACCCAACAACGTGATTGAGGGAAATGAACATCTCTGCTGCTATTTCAGTGTCTGGTTTATCCAGTTACACAGCTGCATATTGGTCATTTTATGAAAGCTCTTGGCAATTGAAAGGTTTACATCCTCTTTTGGAAGGAAAGTTGAATGCTGGAGAACACAGCAAAACACTGAAGCTGTTTCACTCTGAACAGATCTGGCTTCCCCTGACTCATGGGAACTTGCAGTAGCTAATGTGATAGTGACAAAACTTTTATTAATTAGAACAAGAACGAACCCCTCTTCTGGAGCTAGCAACTATCAGAGGACAGTGCTAACTATATTACTGCTTAATTTTGCTTTCCTGCGCTCATTGTAATTTACAAATTTTTACTTTTTAAATGTGCTGAGGGTGTTGCATATTTCTTTGTAGTTAAAATTATACAGTGAGGGGTGTGAATCAGTGGAAGACAGCTCTCTGAACTGGCTTTAGGACAAAAACTAATCACAAACCAGATTATATGACCAAAACCTGGTGCATGCAGGAGCTGTGCATGGGAATATGCCAAGGGTTGGGGTAGTCCGAGCTTCTCAAAACACTCCCTTCAAACATTAGAAAACTGGAGTCCAGTAATTGCAGGAAACCCCGTTCTACACTCTTTCCCTTGGAGAGAGAATGAGTTCGCATTTTATAAGTCACTAATTCTGCAGGTTTTGTTTTAAATGAGCGCTGGATTTTGAATGTGTGCAGTGCTTGGAAATCTAAACTAAATCCAGCTGACTCAGAAAGCTAATTATCTGTTTCAAATGGTTTAGCTCTCAACTAGCAATTTTAGATTTGTCTGTGCAGAGAGGAGCGTTTTTCTGAGCAGGGGTGCTGGGATTCCTCCCTCTCCATGAAGTAGATGTCTCCTACACTGCCTGATTGTAAATCAGGAGTGGGCTGCAGAGCCTGGCACATTAGCATAAATCCTCTGGAAGAACTGAGAGTGCTCATTATGAGTTAAAGAAGGCCTCCCACTCACACATCCACCTTGCAGGCCTGTCAGGCTGGGAAGTTGCTTCATACCTATAAAATCTGGCATGCAAACTTCGTGGCAAGTGGGTGTTGGAAGTTGTCATAGTCCCAGCAGTTCCAACTCCTGTTCAGCAGAGTATTAGTAAATGAAATGAATTTGTTTAAAAATTCTATTTGGAATACAGAATCCTCTCCATTCTGTTGTGTCAGCACTCTTAAATTGAACAGTTCTCAGCATGGAATCTGCTGTGGGATAGAACATATGCAACACATCTGCAGTACCCAGAAGTTAGAAAGGATCCCAGCACCATGTGGGGGATAGGATGCTTGGGTCTGAGCTGTGAACCTTGCTGCTGTGTCCAGAGTTTCTTCCTCTCGTGTGTGTTGCAAGCCAGCATAGTCTAAGGCTTTTGTACAACTGTGTGTGTGCATGTGTGTGTTTAAAATAAGGTTAGAAGTGAAGTGTGGATGTATCATAACCCCCTGGATACTGCGTGGCAGTGGTTTTGCGATGTTGATGTGTAGAGTTCAGTTAGCTAGGCTGAATGAGGTGCTTGCTCCATGTTACTATAGTCCTTGCAGCTCTTTGTTTGCATTTTTGTTTAATATTGGGATCAAGCCTATTGTAGTATTTTCCTTAGGTTTGTGTGGCAGATGAGTCAGAATGAGGTTGGAACCTTCAGTGTTAGAATCAGTATGAGCAAGTTGGATGTTTAATGTGCTAGAGCGTGAGTGACAAAGGTTGACTCATTATATTTTTCTATTTGGCTGTTAAATGTTTTCACAATTCCTGATATCTGGTTAAAAACGGTCAAGTGACTCAAAAATCCTAGTGATGTCTCCCTCCCTCCCCCCACCCACCCCCTTTCTTGTTTTTGGAGGGCAGAGCATTCGAAAATCCTTAATTGAATATTTTAAGGCAGACAAATTAAATCACAGTATGAAAAAAAATCTCAGCACACAAGTTAAATTGGGTTTAGGGCTTGCAAAAATTAAGTTGTAACCAATATTAACCTGAGCTCTCCCCTGCTGCTCCCATCCCCTTGGAAGTTTACATTCTTTAACTGAAGAAAAGTATCAGAGCCTCATGTAATAAGTCGAGTGATGTTCTGTCTCTTAGGGCTCCTAAAATCAGATATGCAAATGAGAACAAAACCAGCTGGTGATTATACTGAAGAAAATGTAGATCTTAGAATCACAGAAAAGAGCAATGGGTAAAGACCTCTTGGGTTTTTCCACCCTAAGCTCCTTGGGGCAGCCGATGTCTCATTTTGTGCCTTGTAAGGTGCTATGTCTGTTATCTGCTCTTAATAGTGAGTCCCCTTTGCTAATGCAGGATTCTTCCCTACATTATGGTTGTCAATAGCGTAATGTAGGGACCCTACATAGCATAGTGCAATAACCCTAACCCTAACTTCTTCCAGTTGGAGATTATCTTGAAGCCAAGAGAAAGGAGAGCACTGATTTGGGTCATCTTGCTTTGAGACTGCTGCTATAAAGCACCATGCCATGTCAGTTGAATCAAATACAAATTGCTTGACTATGAGCCTTTTAAAAAACTCACTCATGTGGATGTTTAATGTTAAAAAACATTCTCCAACATTATATATTAGAAAAGGCACACCCACTGAATTCTGTCAAAGGGAACTCATTTCTGCAAGCCCTAATTATAGAGAAAACTTGAAACAAAGCCTTTGTCTTTTTCATAATTGCAGTTAGGATATTTCAATATCAACATATAAAGCTACAGAAAAAGATGTTTATGGGGAAGATGGTAGTATGAAAGGGAAGTCTCCATCCTACCTGTTGGTAGAGTGTCGTTTTTTGCCATGTGTAGTTTGCTAATGTATGTTTTAAAAAGATCAGCCTGAGATGTGTGCCAATTCATGTGACCTTTATTTCTTTTTCCTAAACTTGTGACGCAAGTTGTTTCCTGAAAAGCTTAAATTGTCGCAATTGAGAGTAAGTGACAAGAGAAGTGGGTTTCCTTAGATAGCAGGAGTTTTACATATGTAATGAATCTTAGCTAAATCTGTGGAAGTAAGGTCAGGCTCATTGGCTAGTTTGAAGGCAGTCTGATCTATCTTGGATCACTTTGAAAAGCAAAGTATCAAACAATTTATTGAAAGGCTGTGTACCTTCTGCTGGTTTTCATTAGAAACGTGTCTGCTTTCAGATGCTCCCTCTTACTGTCTTCTAAACTGTTGTATTTATACAGTAAATGAAATGTAAGGTTCATTTGTACATGTCCTATGGACTAGTCAATCCAATCTTTTTATACTGTGGCTTAGAAAAAAAACGATGGAAGGTGTTTCTTTTTATAAACCTAGTCTAGGGACTCATTCCTGCCACTGTAATAATGGTGTGTCAGTATCTACATGAGACATTTTAGGGGCTTATAACTTGGACACAGAAATTAACTCTGGTTTGAAGTTTACCAGACATGCAGAAATTATTTATTAAAATCTGTTCTAGGTATTTGGTAGTGAAGAAAAGAAAACTAGTTGTTGTCTTTATGCTTTACATAATGCCACAAGAGGTCTCAGTTGGAGAGGAGAAGGTAGTCAGTCATCAAGCCTAATCATTGGCCTAATTGTTGGAATCTGGAAGAAAATTAAACAGACATAAGGAGGATAAGCAGGTAGAAAAAATCTTTCTTTACTTGCAGAATAGAAGATAAATGTAAGTATTGTGTATATATATAGTATTTATGGGACAAAGTATTGAGGGAAATAGGACTCATTTAAACAAATCTTTCTTTACTTACTGGATCCTAAATATTTATGGCACGAGCCTTTACAAGCCTAGATGATACATGGTGTGTATGTATGTGTGTGTGTATATATATATATTATACACATCCAGATACTGTTTGGTCAGCATTATAAAGCATAGCAATTAAAAATACTGTATTTCAATCAGTTCTAAGTCAAAGGTCGGTAGATATTAGGGTTTTGTTTTCTTTGGGAGGGAATTGGAAGTTGTCATTTTTGTTTTTATCTGAGTGGGGTCCCCATCTTTGATTGGATTCCTTTAAAAGAACTGCAAATCAAATGCAATAGGTAAGTACTTGTGAAGGGGAAGGTTTGATTTCAGTAAAGTTAAATCCAGCTGCTTCTGGCAGCTTCTCTCATAGACTGGCAGCTAAAAACAACTTCATGTAGTTTACCGAGTTTGGGGGAAAACGTGTTGGATTTATGTATTTCAGAGACAGTATAATATACTGTTCTTTACAAGCTAAACTTTTCTATCAAAATAACTTGTGGATTATTTCACTGATATATGCAAATCCTATATTCAGCTACAGCTTTGGTGACCCAGGAACTCTGGAGAAATTGTCCCTGTGACATAGAAGTTTAATTTATTGTGCTTTTCTGTAGGTAAAGTGGAAAACTGAAGTTGGCTTTAAGTGTTTGCAATCTGAGAAATGATGTGAAAAAGCAGCTCAACTAAATGTATATCATTTTCAGTCCTTTTTTGTGTGAAGGCTTTTGTCTTTGTATCTTTGCATTATTTGTAAATGAAATGTAATAAAGTTCAAATGTTTTTTCGTCTCTGGCTGCTCAGCTTTTCTTCCTTAATAGTTTTCTTACTGAAGCTTTTTAATGTTCAAGTGGTTAAAAAAAAAGAGAAAAGAAAAAACCATTTTAGTAACAGAAACCATGGAGGCAAATCATTGTGGCTGGCTAACATTATGCTTGATAATGCTTTTGCGGGTATGCAAACTGATAATGACCTAGGTAATGAAATCCCAGCTTCAGGATGTGCCTTGTGCTTTTAGATAGCAGGTCTAGAAAGATAAAGCATTGTGTTAACCCTCAATGTTTAAGTTACTTAGAAAAGTCCCCAGTCTTCTCAGCACCAGTGGTAACAGTAGAGGGGTCAATGCTGCCATCATTTCAATGGGACATAACCCAAAGTTCTGATCACTTGTGATCATTGACTATCCTGTGGTGCTGTTTGTAAACGTTGGGTGCCTAATGCTAGTATCCTGACCAAGTTCTGAATTAGGTAAGTTCTAGCTGACTTTGCTGAATTCTCCCTGGCGGATTTGTGGAAAGTAGTGGTATTCTTCTGCACTTCCTGATCTAACTTGCTGCTGCTGTGTTATATTGGGGTGGATGCATTTCAGTAGTGGGAGAATGGATCCGTACATATCCTTCACAGCTCAGCGCCCTGTGAAATAGATAACCGGGCAAAGACTGTAAGATGTCTGAAAAGGTGCTAAAAAACAGTTACTTTGTGAGCTCCATGCATTGTATTTCAGTGATCTGTAGATAAACTTGAGACAGTAAGGTGGTTTTCCCAACTGGCAGTGCCACAAACTCCACCTGGGATCTGAAATAGTTACTGACACAAATTAGCAGACCATCTTATTGCTGAAGTATAGCACAAAATTACACCCAAGCTCGTTCTCCTACAGCTGTGTTAACTCTGCAGTGCTAAATGCAGGAGTGTCAAAGGAAATGAGTTGGAGTGGGGAGGGGTTGTGGATAGAACATGAGTGGGAGTTGGATAACTTGGTTTTCTTTCCTGGTATTGAAGAGTTTCTGTGTGACCTTGGCCAGGTCACTTCACTTCTAGGTCCTACTTCATCTAATATGTGTCTAATCCCTTATGTGTAGGGGAGTCATGGAACTTAGCACTTATAAACGTTAACAAATGATATAATTTTAGAGCATTATAAAGTAAGATGGGGCTGTTTTAGAGTAATTTTTAAGCTATAATGGACTTTTTAAAAAAATCATGCAAAAGTTCAAGCAATTTGCTTGGTTGACCCTTCAAGCATACACCCATATACTGAAACCTGGGTGCAGATGATAAATGCGGTGAAACCTGCTATATAAATTAGTTGTTAGAGATGTGAGACAGGTATGACCAGTGGTGAACGGGACAAGTTTACAGAGGTAATCCATAGTTGGGATATGGTGACTAACTATTTAGCTCTTGAGATACAGCTATTACTGAACCCTCCCTGGAAGGAATTCACCTTCTGTTACATTTTGATTTATTCCTGTTTGTGGGAGGTAAATTGATGGAGGTTTAGCTCTAACCAGAATTCTGAATGAAGGGGCAGCAGCACTCCTGTTCTTATAGTGATGAGGTGCAGTTCTGGTGGGACTGTTTTGCATGAGATGTATATTACTTTGTGGGAGAATCTACACCCAGTGTGACTGAAGGACCACCTACAATAAAATACGTGCCCTTTGTGCATGTAAATGAAGTGTGATTTATACTGAAGATGTATTTCGCTTTCCAAAGGAAGATGTGGAATCCACATCGCTTAACTGTTTGAAATCAGATGGGACAAATCTTGACACACAGAATGGTTTTTGAACAAACCTGCACTGGGCCCTGCAGATGAACTGAGGGGCTTTCCCTTCACGGAGCTCTCAAGGGATAATTTCTTGTTGAGTTTTTAATTCCTGTCCTTCTGATGCCTCTGTTCCTGCCCCAGTATATTTTGCATAGGGATTTTTAAAAATAATTTAAAACTTTTCATTCTTTGTTTTGGAACATCACTCATTTGCGTTTTGTCCTCTGGTAGAACAACATCTTGGTTGGCTCTGTGTTTTCATGGTAACCTTAAAGGGAGGGAGGCACTGTCAAGAAAAGTTACCAGAGAAATCCCTGTCTTGTTGTTCGTTTGGCTAGAACAGCAAAACTCGACTTGGCAGCGTCACTTTAGGCTCTTTGTACATGGAGAGGAGGAAGAGGATAGTGCTGTGTGATTGGCGACTGCAGTATCATTGCGGCAAGCACTAGCCTGTGAACTAACTCGCTATCCAACACTTGCTGGGTTCTGTGAAAGTAAGCAGGGCTCTGCAGAATGGATGTCCCATTTTTGGGTCTATCGTTCAAATGCAAAAACATGTCAGACCTGGGCTCTACTAGGTGAGTTTTGAAGCTTTTGGAGTCATGGCTGAGGAACACTCTGATAAACTTGAGGAAGAGGTCGCCTCTGTGGTTCTTGCAGATCTGAAATTCTTGTGCTTGGCTACATGGTAACACTCAACAGCAGCAGAAACCAGACATGATCCCCAGGTACCTTTTCAAGGCATGGCTATATTAAGAATGCCCAGAATAGCATGGTCAGAAACAGAGTATGACGTGTCCTATCCAGAAATGCTGGGCGTGCGATCTGCAGCATTCACAGAATGCGGTTTTGCAAACTGGAGTATTGAAGCATTGATTGATTCAAGAACCACCCTTTCTGCAATGCTGGGGCCACTGCCATAGATAGTGTGATAAATAGGGGACTGAACGCTACATCCATAGTTATTCCTGCAGAATTCGGTCTCCACTCTAATCCCCTCCTTCAGAAAGGGAAAAGCCGTTCAAAGAGGCATTTCAGGATGAATGCTCTTGGCAAATTCAGCCTGATGAGTTATCCTGAGAGGGAAAGGTATCCTGCAGTGTCAGTAGTTAGACTAGTGACAAGAAAACCAAGTGCTCTTATGGCTCTGGCTTACCTACCTCTGGAAATAGCTACAAGTCCCCCAGGTGGTGGAGTGGAAGAACGTGGTAAGTAAAATCTAATATATTAAGAAGGGCATAGGGGAAGAAGTCTCTTCAGTGATAAAGCTCTAGGTGGGAGGGACCTGTGCTAATATTTTGACCGTCTTATAGTGCTTGGAGCCTGGAGTAGTTCCTCTTTAGGCTCACCTCAGCTGAACTCTCCAGTACAATTCAGCATGACTTTCACCTGTGGAGAGCAGAAGCCACCCCTAAACCCCTTTATCATCTGGGAGCTGCTGTAAACGTATCATACCAAACGGGATGGAGAAGAGAGAGGAACAGCTTGAGTTATTTTTAACAAACCCAGGACAGGGCAGGGGTACCACCACCATGTGGTCAGCCTGCAGTGGGGAACCAGCCAGAGACTCCAGCCTGTAGGAGCAGCCAAAGCAGGGACCTCTGGAGACAGTGAGAACTTCCTGCAGTCTCTTCACCTCAGTTTCACTCCCCCTGGGCCCTCCTCACCCTCTTCTCACCTGTAGGATCCCTGCTCTTCACTTCTTTCAATTTAGCTTCTTCCCTCCTACCTAAACCCAGAAGAAAAATCTGTCCTGTGAATTGAGATTTGGGGTAGGGTATGTCTTACTCTGGAGTGCCCAGCACATTCTTGGGGAGTTCTTAGATGCTACGTAACAAAGCAAATCTGACTGCTTCTCCCACCTGCTCCAGCCAGTCCGTAAAGGAGATTTAAATAGGTCAGTGATCACAAAAAAGTACTTAAGTCTATTAGGGTGTTGTTTATTATCCAAATTATTCCAGAACTAAGGTGCCCTTTTAAAGTGCCTTTTGTGTTCCATGAGTAATTCAAACATCCTGCGCATCTTTAATGTACAGGTGCTTTTCAAACTGACATTTCCTGGCTTGCACCAGTAATGGGACTTGGTCTAACAGGAGGCAAAGTAAAAATCTTTTTAAGGCTTCAGAGCCACTACGTAGGGGACAGTTATTCAAATAGTTCCAGCCACAGCAGGTAGCGTCTCAGCACATCTGTTTCCAGGCCATGTGGAAGACTAGTGTTAACAGCACAGTCATTGTTTTTGGCTTCTATTCACACGTCATTTATGAATCTCCTTCCAGCACCTAAAATCTCTGCAGTTCCAATAGACTTTCATAGCAATTAAAGAGATTTGCTGTTGTGGAAAGGATGCCAGATAGGCAGGGACACCTGCTGCTGTACGGAGTGCAGTGGTACATTACATAGTTCTTTATTCAGTATAGCAGAGCTGCAGTAGTGGATAGCTGAGTACTTTTTTAAAGCAAATTTTGATAGACAAACATTTAGGCCGTGGGCTGGTCCTGCTGAGTTCGGAATGTCTCATAATCTTCAGGAATGGTATCTGAAGGGGATGAAATTGAAGTTGGTGTAGATTAGCATCAAGATTGCAAATGAGAAGCTTAGTAAACCAGTAACACGAAATAAACACCCACAACCCTGTCGTGTGCAAAGAGGAATCCAACAAGACCTGAGTGGGGAGACAGGTGAGAGGAGCTGGGAACCTCAAGAAAAGCCAAGCATGATTCCAAGGGATCACCGTTCAGTAGTAATAGTCTTTTGTCTGAAACCCCAAATTCAGATCTTGACTAAGTGTAGGAGATTGCCAGTCTCAGGTGCAGTGACGGCATTCCATCTCCCTAAGGCCCCTGCAGTTTAATGGGAAGTCAACTCCTGGCTTCCTGTCTTCACCAGTGCTGCTGGAGAAGAATTGCTGCCAGATTTCGCTCCAGAGCTGGGTGCATTTTAGTAATCAACAACCCATTTTCATTCACGTGGGATCCCATAAATGCTGCACCAGCTCGGTTGCACAAATTGAGAGACATGAATCTCTCCATCACTGACGTGCAGCAGTCCCTTAAGGGGAACAAGGAGCGGGGCCATACATTGCATGGGGAAATGTCAGGCAGTCAGATTCCACCTTCCCGCCCTGCAGGCTGCTGTACTTCTAGGATAAAATGCAAGTTGTGTTGCTTCGTCTCTCAGAGCAGGTAGCACTGCTGGCTGGGACAGCTGGCAGCAACGTTCCTGCTGATGGGAGCAAGAGGCTAGTCCCCAAAGTGTCAGCACAGGGAACCACTCACCATTGCAGCGGTAACGCAGGTTGGACCAGATAATGTTCTCCTGGGAGAAGCAGAAGACCCCCAGCCGACCCCCTCGCATGGTTGTATCAAGGACGACTCCGCTGTCTGCTACCATTTCAGGGCCTTCATAGAAGCGAGCTCTGGAAGGGGATGATGTATCTTAAGAGGCCTCCCCCTATTAAAAGTGATTTTCCTTTCCCAAAGGAGGGAGTATTCCCCCATCATCTCCTGGACATGCTGAGTAAGGAGAGGGGCACGGTGTTTGACTTTATAAACAGGAGCTGAGTTTAGCAGTTGCTTCCCCCTTTCTTTAATCGTCTTAGTGCAGTTTTTAGGTTGACTCCCCTTCCTTGCACAGGGCACAGAGCAAGCCCTGCTCCTTACCTGATGTATCCAACTTGAGGCCGGTGCTGTAGGAACCAACGATATGACGTCTTGTCCTTCCAGCCAGAATTCCTGGGGTCTTTCCATAGCAGTTTGACCTGGTCTGTCGTGTCTCCAGTGTGCCAAAGGGAATTACGGAGATATTCTCCTGGCCCTGTATTAGATTTCACTGCCTGAGGGAGGAGAAAGGGCCATGCTCATGTAGTAGGAACACTAGAGGAAGCTAGTGCTACATTCACTACATGTACATACCTTCTGTTCATAAAGAGGAGTTCTGGCCAGATTGACAGCAAAGCTAGAGAGTCCTGCCCTTCCCCCACGTAAGGTGCTTGATCTTAAACCAACTGATGCCCCCCTCCCACCCGCATGGGAGGACAGGAGCAGGGTGATCTGAAGTCCCCATGGGTCTTGTGGTCCTACCTTCAGCTGAATTCCGGGCTCTGCTACTGCTCGGAAGGGGTTTGCCTGCCAGTATGTCTGCTCCATCTGCTTCCACATCACCACATAAAAACTAGAGCTGTCCTGGTAACCGAAGATAAAGCCCGCATAGTCGTCGTCTGTGGCGGTGTTCACGTGGAAGGTGCCCTCGAAATCCACCCCATTGAATGCAGTGTAACCTCAACCGGTAGGAAGGGGGAGAAATAATCACTGCTCCTGAGCCAAGAAACAAAAACAGCCCAGTCCCCACTATAGCCTCAACCATCCTGTTGGGATCCAGGCCTTCCCTTCATGGGCTAATCCAGAGACCCATACAAACACGGTCTCTCCCTCTTCTCCCCCAGCATTAAGTCCTAATAGCAGATCAAACCCAGACCCTTGTCTGGTTGAACCAAGCCGCCTGCTCAAGTGTCTAGTTTGTCCAGCTTCCATGTTTTCCAGAAACTTCCCCTCTTCTAGGTGTTGCTAAGAAAAATCCCTTAACTTCATTGCACCCAGATTGCTTATTACAGAGCCAGAACGTTCAAGACAAGAATTTCTTTTCTCCAAAGGAGGGAATTTGGCTGAGCCACTAAAACAATCTCCAAAATGTTCTTTGAAAATTGTGCTGGGAAGAGGAATTACACCTATGAATAAGGCCCTGCTAGGCTAGAGAGCCGATTCTTACCCACAGCCAGGCCAGGATCGCTGTTCATGGTCTGGACAATTTCCATGCCCTGTGAAATGCAAATGTTAACTCATTACCATCTGGAGCTGAAAACTTTTATCATTGTCATGTGGACTTGGAGCAAAGAGGTGAAAACGTGCTTCCCTCTCCAAGGAGGAGATAGCAAAATCCCTCTCAACAAGAGTTCATTCCAGTCATCTGTGAAAATCTGGTGCTGATTTAAGACTTGCTGTAATCCCCACCCCAAAGGGTTGGGAAGTAAGGGAGAGATTCGGCTACTCCAGCAGGCTGGTGCCACCCCGCAGGGGCTTCCAGCCATGTCTCTGTAACCTGAGCCATCTCTCCTCCTCTTCTGGCTCTCCCTAATGACAACACAACTGGGCAAAGGGCGGGGCCCAGGCTCAGGCTTTGCGGGTCATTCCCCTCCCACTTCCGTTCAACCAGCCAACAGAAGGACTTTGGGGTTTGTGGCTCTAAGTCAGTGGATTCTGCTAAGCCGTCTAGCTGCATCACTCACTAATTCCTAGCACCCCCTCACACTAGATCTGAAGCCGTCTCCTACCTGGTTAAGGACAATCCAGTTAGGGTCAATCTGTGCATCGCCTTCAGGGTCCAACACGACTGTCTGGAAGGCCCTGAAATCTGTCAGGGTCACCTCTGCATTCTCTGGGCACACGTCGATTCTGTCAATCACCTGGTCACTGTCAAAGTCGTCTTCACAGCGATCCCCCACACCATCACCTGTAATGAAGCGCACCAAGTTACCCGTTCTACGATAGCACCATCTCCTCGCACCCACTCGGCTCTCAGCCATAGGTTTCAGGGTGGTTGTATCTATGCTGTGATAACTAGGCCTACAGATTTACCCAGTGAAAGGGCATAAAATGTCACAATAACCCAGAACCACCAATGTTGAGGGGAGAAGGTGCAAAAGCGAGACAGACTGAATTAGTCCCTACAAAAAGACCACCTGATACAACTCAAGCACAGTCTTAAAATCGTTCCTGGTAAACAAGTGTGAGATACGAGGGGGCAGAGGACGGATGTGTCAGAAATTGGGCCTTACTGGACAAAATAATGCAAGGGCAGGCTGTTCCAGCCATCACTCCCGGGGGAGGAAATACAGGCCAACAGGGGGAGGCTACTGCCACACTGACTGAAGGAAGGGGAAGGAACAAACTTCACTTATGGCTGCCACCCTCACTGTCTCTGGGGACCTTGGACCCCCTTCATCCTAATCCTGAGCCATGTCCTGACTTGACTAGACCAGAGAGGGACCCAGATGACACCACCACCCCTTGCCTGGTTGACTCCTGAACACCAGCTGGGATGTGACACTGTGTCCTTCCATATCTTATTTCTTCTCCGTCTGTCTGATAAGTGTCTAGCTTAGCTGGCCAACACTGCCCGGAGGGCAGCTAAAAGCCGGGCCCTAAACAGTCTGATGCTGGTACAGGTTTGCCAGGTCTCGGAGCAGCTGATCAGACCATGGGCTGGGCCTGTGTTTTTCCAGCAGTGAGGCTGCAAGTGAAAGTCAACCCCAGAGCCAGAAGCTGTTTTTTTTCCTCTTTGTTGCTCTTTTCTCTCCTTTGGGTGTGTTCATCTTGTTTTGTCTTAGGAAACAGGATCAGACTTTGACAGCAGCTCCTGCCCAACTCAACTAATTTCCTCTCTTTTCCCTAAAAGGACAATTATTACCATCTTTTAGTACGATCTAAGAAACTGTCAGACGAGGAGGGTGGTGCTTCGAAAAACTCTCGCTAGGGAACAAGGGACTTTAGCATAAAAGCCTTAATTAATACTTAGCATTTCAAATGCTTTAACCAGCCCCACTTCCCTTTCTGTGCCTTTTTATTAAAGGGTAACAGGACTTGTAATGGTGTTGGTGCCATGGTGCCAAGCAGCTGGAGGTCTCTCCAGCAAACCTCAGATCTGTTTAGCCTAGTTTAGTGACTAGGTTCTGGTAACGCCTTTAGCCCATGTATTCCATCTACATTAATACAACCACCTCCCAGATAGGTGCCCTGCTGGGGCCAAGTGTCCATGCACAGCTGGACTTCTCTTGGGACCGTTCTGTAGGAACCCCCACCTGGGGCTGGTTCCCCCTCCCAGTCACAGATGCTAATAATGCTGGGAGTGGGGGAGGAGGAATTTCACACCTTTTAATCCAGTCACTACACCCAAGAAAAGGAAGTCACTGGGTCACCTAGGTCAGTCACTACACCAAGAAAAGGAAGTCACTGGGTCACCTAGGTCAGTCACTACACCCAAGAAAAGGAAGTCACGTCTTCCTAAATGTTCTTTAAACTAGCTAGCACGTGACTGAAAGCAAGAAGGGGCAGGTCCTGCAGGGCTCGTGCAACACTTGTTCCCCTTACGGTCTGAATCGTCTTGGCTGGGGTTGGGGACTAGCCGGCAGTTGTCAGGGCCGGGAGGTCTTAGATCCGGAATCCCGTCGTTGTCGTCGTCGTCATCACATTCATCTCCAATCCCGTCGTGGTCCGTGTCCAGCTGGGAGCTGTTGGGCACTGAGGGGCAGTTGTCATGTGAGTCCTGGTGGCCGTCCCCGTCCCTGGCAGAGAGAACATCAGACAAGCGGAGATCAGAACATCTGGCAAGAAGACCAGTAGATGCTAAAGGGCGCAACAGGGGCACATGAACTCTGCCCCACATGCAACAGCAAGAAGCCTGCAACAAGTGTGTGTGTGTGTGTGTGTGTGTTTTACAAAGGCACCCACCTGTCAGGTGAGCTGGGATCCTGCCTGACAGCAGGAAAGTGGCAGCTGGTGGTTTCGCCAGCCATAAAAATCTAACCTGTGACTTAAGCCAGGATGAGTTAAATTCACTCAAGTTGGACATGCCTTAATAGATCAGGGGTGGGAAAACTTTTTGGCCCAAGGGCCACCTCGAGGTTGCAAAACTGTATAGAGGGCTGGGTAGGGAAGGCTGTGCCTCCCCAAACAGTCTGACCCCTATGCACCCCCTCCCACTTTCTACCCCCTGAAAAACCCCCATAGAACTCCTGACCCATCTAACCCCCCCCCCCCCCCCCCGCTCCTTGTCCCCTGACTGCCCTGACCCCATCCACCCCCCGACAGGCCCCTGGGACTCCCAAGCCTATCCAACCCTGCCTGCTCTCTGACTGCTCTGACCCCTATCCACACCCCTGCCCCCTGATAGGCCCCCCAGGACTCCCACATTTATCTGAACCTCCACCCCATCCATGCCCCCCCCCCGCTCCCTGTTCCCTGACTGCCCCTCGGGTCCCCCGCCCCTTATCCAACCCCCCGACCCCCTTACCATACTGCTCAGAGCAGCATGTCTGGCAGCCGTGCTGCCCAGCTGGAGCCAGACATGCTGCTGTGCTGCCCTGCAGGAGTGCGAGCCCCAGCACCCAGACCGCTGCCCTCAGGGTGGCATGGCTTCAGGAAGGAGGGACAGCAGGGGAGGGGCCGGGGGCCAGTCTCCCCGGCCGGAAGCTCAAGGGCCAGGCAGGAGCGTCCCGTGGGCCGGACGTGGCCCACAGGCTGTAGTTTGCCCACCTCTGTAATAGGCTGATAGTTGTCTCAAGAGCAGCTGTTACTTGTTCCCCAAATGAGCCTGGGGGCAGCTGGTTCTCACCGGTCCTGGTTAGTGTCACACAGGTCCCCCACGAGGTCATGGTCAGCATCTTCCTGGTAAAACAAAACATTAACCATCAGCTGAAATGTGCCCCAGGTGGACTGAAGATTTAGTTCCCAAGGAAGAACAGACTGCTTGGGCCTAAGCACCTGCCCCCTCAATTGATATTTAGCGCTGGCAAGGTGAAGAGGGCCCCACAGAGGAAGCAATTTCTGCAGTGCTCATGGTGAACTGGTGGATTTCTCCCTGCAACAGTCATGGAGAGCAGTATTTTAGGATGCAAAGCTGCTGCTCCATCAGGCCCATGCATGCTGGGAGCTGTGGTCTCTACAGGCTGCCCTTCTGTAGTAGAGATTGAGCTACCAGCAAGGCAGCCCGTGGCTGGGCAGTGTGGGTGGCATCCCTGCTACTACACCCGCTGATGAGAGCTCAAGCAGGAGTGACGTTTACTTGCCTGGTTTGGGTTACTGATGGTAGGGCAGCTGTCACACACGTCCCCCACTCCGTCCCCATCGCTGTCTTTCTGATCAGGGTTGTGGATGTTTTTGCAGTTGTCCTCCACATTTTTGATCTCTGTAAGCCACAAACACAAGGCCCTTTAACCCAGCACTGCCATGAGAGGCAGGTGCAGCAACCTTGGCTAGGTTAGAGAGGGCAGGAAGCTGGGCCTGGCCCAGTTCTTCATGCCCCTCTGTGTGCATTTCATGTATTTATGTTCCCTGGCATTTCAGTGCCTCCAAAGGCTCTTCTCTGGGGCTGAATCATTCCTGGGGACTGAAATCAGAAAACCAGAGGCCACATTATTTTGAACCCTTTAATGGTTCAAGGCAGAAGCACATGCTGTAAACGTAAATGAGTTTGTTCAGCACGGTATAACCTTACTAACTAAAGAGGCAAAAAGAAAACAGAAGATTTGGGTCAGGTAAACAGCCTGATGGGAACCTGAAGCCAAAGGAGAGCATTGAATTGTTGAGCTTTTGGCACTAGAGGTGTGAACGTACTTGACTTGAGTTTTGGCCGGCAATACCACAAGTTGCCTACAGAGGGCAGCTATGTCTGTCAAAGGCCAAAACGGTGCCCACAGCTGTTCGCTGCATTCACCAAACTGGGCTTTGTCCACACTAGATTTTTTCCCCCTTTGCCGCTCCAAGGGTGGGAGACTTTAGTTTTCCAAGCAATTAATGCTCATCCAGAAGTTACAGCAGCCCACCCGTGACATCTCCCCCAGGACACAGGATTCTCCCTAGTGCCCATATCCCCTCTGTGACCTGGGTGAGAGCTAAACCTTTCCTGGGTCCTCCAAATATCCAGCCGGTATGTGAGGGGTGAGGAAGGAAGGGTGTTTAGTGGGAGGGAGACCGATGAGAAAATCCCCCTGGACTCGTAGTTCCCAGCCTGTGGCTCAGGGTACTGGACACAGGGTGTTAGCTCTCCTTGTTAACAGCTGCTTCTACAAGTGTCCAGGTTTCCCATTACAAAGAAATCTCACCCACGTTATCATTCCTAGACACATCTGTACCATGCTGGCCTGAGAGAGGAACTGTTCTCAAACCTGCATTCCTCACAGAGAGTGACAGAGCTGCAAACAGTCAGCATCTTCTCTGTCCAGGAGTAACCGGCTGCAGAGGGTTTAGACCGAAGTTGTCAGTGTTTTCCCAAACTTCTCTAAAGCAGATTTTATGTATTAGCCTTGGCTTATTTACTACATATTGGCTGTTAGACTTGGAAAACTCCAACAGCATCTTCTGGAGGTCTGAGATAGGCCAGACACAATATACTCAGCAACCTCTCTGACTTCACTTCTTATCACAATGCCATGAGCTTCTCCCCCAATGAATCGCGCCAAGGAGATTCCTTAGTTGTAGCGACTCTGGAGAATAGTCTGTAAAGGAATTTCCTCTCTCCCAGGCCTGGGGCAGTTGTGGTTTCTGGCTCTAGAAAACGTGCGTTTACCCCCAGCCCAGCTATCTGGTGATGACGTATAGAGCAGCAAACCTCTTCCAGGACCTCGCCCTGACACTTCCCCTCATCAGCCTGAGGCAGGTGGCGCACTCAGCAGGCCTTCAGCCACTCAGCGGCTAGGCTGGGAGCCGCTAAGTGTGCCCAGCGGCTTCGTTTCTACGTGGAAGCTGCTGCAGCTCTGGTTTGGGAAGTTGGAATCTAGGGCCGGTGTGGAGATCGCGTGCGTTGTGGCCTCTTGTGAACCGTGAAGGCTCTTGGCCTGTGTCCTTGGTGGGGGGCGAATCTCTGCCCAAGGACACAGTGATTAGAAGGGCTTTAGCTAGTCAGAAATTAGTTCTTTTCCTGCAGCACTCTAGGCCACCTGTCTCCAGTATCTGGTTTCTGCCCGATGTGACTCAGTCTGTGGCCCAGGGGCCGGGGCCAGCTCGAGGCACCGCCACTCTCGTTTGGGTGTGGTCTGTGTCCCAGCCCCCCCACCCTTACTGTCTCCATCGATGTCATCATCACATGCGTCTCCCTTCCCGTCCCTGTCGCTGTCCCGCTGGTCGTTGTTCTTCACATGCCGGCAGTTGTCACAGGCGTCACCGAAGCGATCCTTGTCCGTGTTGCGCTGGTCCGTATTGCGCACAAAGACGCAGTTGTCCTGTGAGGTGGGGGGAAGGGAGCCGTGATGAAGCTGCGCCCGGCTGTGGGGAAGGTACAGAAAGGGGTCCCGGGACAGACCTACTCTGAACGATCTGAGCCCATCCTGATGCCCTCATTCCAGGCATTGTCGCAAAGCCCAGGAGCGGTGTATGTTCAGCTGGGACCAGCATTTGCCCAGGACCAACACTGAAAAGCTAGGACACACCCATCCCTGCCACTCCCTCAGAGAAGCACGATTTCATCCAATTGCAGCCTCCCCCTCTTCCTCCACATCCACCCCTTCCTGCCTTGATCGTTTCACGAGAGGATTAAAGCCTCCGGTCAGCACTGGACAGAACAATGGCTCCTCAGGGCACATCTGAAGCCCTCACCCCAGAAAGCCCCCTTTGCTTCAGGTACCGTAGAGGCCACCCAAGCTGTGCCCAGCAGAGGCACATCCTGATTAGCGCCAGCCTCAACTTCAGCATCCCAGGGTGAAGGCTACAGGTCTCCCGCCATGTAGGCAGAGCTGGAGCACTGCATGCTGGGACCTCCTTGTTTCTCTGGGTTCGGTGGGTGTGTGCTGGCACGGCTTGGGGCTAAGCATTAGAGAGTCCAAACCTCTGCATTTAATATCCCATCTCCATCAGCATCATCATCGCACGCGTCACCGATGCCATCCTTGTCTGCATCCTCCTGGCCGGAGTTGGGGATGGTCACGCAGTTATCCTGACAGAAGAGCAGCCGTGAAGTACCTTGAGCTGCTGGTGTATTGTGCAAACACTCTCCCCGCCGCCCTTTTTCAAACTACAAAATCCTGGACAAGCCTGCCCTGGAGTCAGGTCACTGCTGAGCCTGTCCCGGGGCGGCTGCTCCGAGCGACATGCCTGCCCTGGAGTCAGGTCACTCCTGAGCCAGTCCCGGGGCGGCTGAAAGCGACATGCCTGCCCTGGAGTCAGGTCACTGCTGAGCCAGTCCCGGGGTGGCTGAGAGCGATGTGCCTGTGCTGGGAGTCAGGTCACTCCTGAGCCAGTCTCAGGGCGGCTGCTCCGAGCGACGCGCCTGCCCTGGGAATCAGGTCACTCCTGAGCCTGTCCCGGGGCGGCTGCTCCAAGTGACGTGCCTGCCCCGGAGCCAGGTCACTCCTGAGCCAGTCCCAGAGCGGCTGCTCTGAGCGACGCGCCTGCCCTGGAGTCAGGTCACTCCTGAGCCAGTCCCGGGGCGGCTGAGAGCGACGTGCCTGTGCTGGGAGTCAGGTCACTCCTGAGCCAGTCCCAGGGTGGCTGCTCCAAGTGACGCGCCTACCCTGGAGTCAGGTCACTCCTGAGCCAGTCCCAGAGCGGCTGCTCTGAGCGACGCGCCTGCCCTGGAGTCAGGTCACTCCTGAGCCAGTCCCGGGGCGGCTGAGAGCGACGTGCCTGTGCTGGGAGTCAGGTCACTCCTGAGCCAGTCCCGGGGTGGCTGAGAGCGACGTGCCTGTGCTGGGAGTCAGGTCACTCCTGAGCCAGTCCCGGGGTGGCTGAGAGCGACGTGCCTGTGCTGGGAGTCAGGTCACTCCTGAGCCAGTCCCAGAGCAGCTGCTCTGAGCGACGCGCCTGCCCTGGAGTCAGGTCACTCCTGAGCCAGTCCCAGAGCGGCTGCTCTGAGCGACGTGCCTGTGCTGGGAGTCAGGTCACTCCTGAGCCAGTCCCGGGGTGGCTGAGAGCGACGTGCCTGTGCTGGGAGTCAGGTCACTCCTGAGCCAGTCCCAGAGCAGCTGCTCTGAGCGACGCGCCTGCCCTGGAGTCAGGTCACTCCTGAGCCAGTCCCGGGGCGGCTGAGAGCGACGTGCCTGTGCTGGGAGTCAGGTCACTCCTGAGCCAGTCCCAGGGTGGCTGCTCCAAGTGACGCGCCTACCCTGGAGTCAGGTCACTCCTGAGCCAGTCCCAGAGCGGCTGCTCTGAGCGACGCGCCTGCCCTGGAGTCAGGTCACTCCTGAGCCAGTCCCGGGGTGGCTGAGAGCGACGTGCCTGTGCTGGGAGTCAGGTCACTCCTGAGCCAGTCCCGGGGCGGCTACAAGCGACGCGCCTGCATGGCTTGGGACAGTGGTCCCATGGGGTGGGGAAGCGGAGCTGACCTGCGTTTTGAACTCTTTAGCGCTGGCCTCTTGCTCTGCTCTGCCCTGGTGTCCTGCTCAGTCTCTTACCTTGCGGCATTTTCGGTCTGTGCAGCGCAGCTTCTCATCTGGGAATCCATCAATGTCTGTGTCCCTCCCGCAGACGTAGCCATTCCCAGCCCAGCCAACAATGCACTACAAGACAGCAAATGTGGGGAGTGAGGGTGCAGTGAGAGATCTACTGCAGACCCATCCCCTGAGCACATGCAGCCAGGCTGCATACCACGGGCTGCACTTCGCCTCACAAATCCTGGGGGATTGGATGCCTCATTCCGCAGGTGAGCTGTCCCCTGGAAGAGGCAGCTGTGCTGTGACGTGTTAGTTCAGATCGGAGCTCTCAGCTGTATACTGAGGCATAGAGAGATTCAGCAGCCCTGGGCTCCCCCTGTCCCCAGCGAGTTCCACTGGACCTTAGCGCCCAGTCTGAACAGGGCTCACCCCCCTTCAGCATCAGTGCAGTGCTCAGAGGCTGTGGACACACAGAGACCTGGAAGCATTGGCTCACTGCACGTAGGTAGCATCTTTGCGAGCAACAGGCCGCTCTGCGGTGTGCTAACGGAGAAGTTCCTCTTTCAGCTCCGCTGGCCAGTAGGGGTCAGTGATAGACACAGGATCTGGAGTACGGACGTGAAGGGAAAACAGCCCCCCCCAGCCCTCCCGAAGGCCTTGCTGTCTAAGCGAAGGGCAGTTTGGTTCTCACCACACACGAGATGGTCCCGTCACGTTCAACGATGCAGCGAGCTCTCTCATGGCACGGACTGAATTCCCCATTGGGACAGCGTCTCTCCGCCTGGCTCCTGCACCCAGCAATCTGGTCCCCAACAAAGCCAGGCTTACAGGACCCGCACCGGTAGGATCCCTGCCAGAGGAGCGACAAGAAGTAAGATGGGTGCTGGGAAAACGTTGCTTGAACCCCCATCCAGTGGGTGCAACTGCTCCATCCCAACGGAAAGGGGACGCTACAGGGTGTCTAGGGGCAGTGGCCCAGGCCAGCTGGTGCTACTTACCCGAGTGTTGATGCAGATGGAGTTTGGGACACAAGCCCTGGCGCTGTCCGTCTCACATTCATTGATGTCTGTACAGACCTGTCCGGGAAGGAGAAAGTGGGAGGGTGAATCGCACCTCAGTAGAAAGCAGCCACCTCACTTGAAGTGGCTTTTGGGGATGGGATGAGGGGGGTGGATGTACCTGTTTGTTGGCTCTGGCGAATGCCAGCCCAACCCCTTGGGGTGCTGGCCCAGTGTAGCCGGTGGGACAAGGGTCACAATGGAAGCCAGGGGCCGTGTTAACGCAGTTGACTCTCGGGAAGCAGGGATTCGTGCTGCACTGTAGGCAGGAAGGAGAGTTCCTGCTGAATTGCTAGTTGTGATTGTAAACCAGCCATTCCTATAGTCTGACCCTGGCGGGACAGGGCAAGGAGGGACGGCCTCACGGGGCAGGCAGGAGTGAATGGAGATATTTGAATTTCTGTGCCAGTGGAAAGTGCAGTTCCCCATAGGGTGACCAGATGTCCCGATTTTATTGGGACAGTCCTGATTTTGGGGTATTTTTCTTACATAGGCTCCTATTACCCCCCATCCCCGTCCAAATTTTTCACTTTTGCTGTCTGGTCACCCTAGCTCCCCATGTCCTCTGCTCTCCCAAGCTGAATAGGATGCAGACAAGGAAAGCAAATCAACTGAGAAGATTCTTTCCCGTTAATTTCCAAGGTGCGTCTGGTTTCCAGGCAGCGTAGTAACTGACCCTTCTTGGCAGTATCTGAGTCCGAAGTTCTGTATAATTGACCATGCTGGTTTTGAAGGGTCAGGGTTTATTCACAGCACCGTGGTGAAGTTGCCCATCTCAGAAGGAGAGCATTAGCGTTCAGCAGCGCCTCCAGCCCCAAAGATTATACTTCCCTTCATTTTAAATTGCTTCATCTTTTCCCACCGTTTTAATTTAATCTTTGTGCATTATATCCCCAGTGTTATTAAACAAGGAAACCTGTTACCATCCAACAAACCTCAGCTGAACGAAATTCTAGCCGTACAAAGGACATAAAACCGGTCTTTAGTAAGCAACTAGCCAAAGAATCGGGGGAAAAAATCATTTGCCTAGCAGAATCTGATCTTAAACTGCAGAGACAGATTGGAAACACTGAGGCTGGTTTAGTGTGTTCGGAGGGAGCCTGCTGTGCAGGTTTCAGGGGTCCATTATGATCAGCTAGTCTGAGGTGCATATCACAGGCCAGCGACCCTCACCTGATAACGTTTTGCATCAGGCCCCTGTTTGCATCACTTTTAGAAAGAGACACCAGGCCTTTAAAGACTTCTCAGATGGAGCACGAAGAAGGGAGTTTTAATACATGAGAGATGCATCCACTCCAGTTAAATTACAGAGGGCATTGGTCTGTTGCATTAGGCAGGGAAGTGGAACTGTGTGACCTCCACTGCTGACGACAGGGCTAAAATGAGAGACTCCTATTCTGCTCCAGATAGGAGTTAGCCACAGGTTTCTGTAACGTCCACTGACTCACTGCAGGTGGGTTCTGACCTCATTGATATCTGTGCAGTTGGTCCCATTGCCAGTGAAGCCCAGGGGGCAGGGTCCACAGTGGAAGCCAGAGTCAGTCTCTGTGCAGGTAACTCCAGGGAAACATGAGTTTGGCAAACATCTGGGAAATCGTGTTATGCTGATCCCTGGGCCTATTGCCCCTGGGTGCATACCTGAAGAATAGAAAACATGTTAGGAACAGAGCTGCCACAGACAGCACCTATCCTATGTTACACTTACCAGGGGCCTTCTCATAGTGCTTCACAAATAGTGAATGATCTCTCTCAGCCCTGGGAGAGAAAACAGTGATGTTCCTATTTTGCAGTTGGGGAAACTGAGGCACAAAGAAGTTACTTGTCTGAGGCCTCTCAGACTCAGTGGGAAATACAGCCTGGAATCTTGACTCCCCATCTGGTACATTAATGACATCCACATCCTTCTCAATCCTGCTCGCCTAACCATCACACCCATTACCCAGACTCCCAAGGGTAGCAGAGGGTCCAGAACTGGCCCCAGAAGGGAGGGCTGGTACAACTCCCGGCTGGGGATCTAAGATTAGCATCTATTTCTGAAGCTCCAAGGTTGTCCCATGAGAGGACTGTTACCCAGTCTGCCTTGACGGTATGGATTAGAGCTGCAGGGATGCTATGAAGTGTTCTCGTTCAAGGCCCTGACAGCTCGAAGGATAGCCCCAGGAATGCCAAGTAATCCATCTTTCCCCAGACTCTTTGGTAACCAGAGTAATGAGCAGGGAAGACAAAGATCAAGTGAGGAGAAGAAAGTTCAAGACAGTTTTATGAGCAACTTATTAAAACAACTGCTGTGGATGAATGGGATTCTGTACGGTGGGTCCCAGAGGCTCTGACTAATCTCTTTTGCTGCAGAAATGTGGAACCAGTTACTGCTCTATTCTTTAGATGTGCTGGCAAATAACGGAACATCTCACTCAACTGCACTCTCCTAAAACCAAGTACACTGGAAGTAAATCTCAGTCCAGAAAGTCACTTAGTGGGGAGCAGGCAGCAATTGATGTACAAAATGTTGATTGATTGTTTCCTTGCTCAGCCGAGGCAGAAGTGGCTTGGAAGGACTGGCACAGAGTAATGTTCCATGTCATTCACAGCTCAGGAGTGGCCAACTCTTAACTAGCAAACTTGCCCCCAACCACCCCCTCCCACTTCCGCCCCTAACAACCCCACGGGGCAGAGGTTCTGAGGGGTAATTAGGCGACAGGAGGCTGTAGGCACCTGAAAACCGAAATGACTGCCCTGCCTGGTGCAGTGTGGCCCAGCAGAGGGCTGTTATGGAACGGAGTCTATCAAGGGCTGAGGGTACAAAGAGGTGGGGGTTGTGTGGACTAAGGCTGGTCCCGAGGCAGCCGGCAATCGAGAGGACTCCGGGCTCGCCTCCTTGCAGCACTGCACAGGTTTAACTTGAGGCCTGATTTTCAAACAGATGCGAAAGGCTGTGTGAGCACGCCGCGTTCAGGTGAAGAGCAGCGGTTTAGTTTACGTTGACTAGGAACACGTCTGAGCTGATCTAAAAGACAACTGTCCACACAGCGTTTTACAGCAGTGTAATTAACCTAGTGCATGTGTGTCTGGGCAAGGCCTGGGTGGCAGAAGGGAAGAGGCTTATGTAGGCGCGTGCGGCTCCCAGCCCCTGCACCAGCTAATTGTTGCGCCTGCGATTGCTAAGGGGGTGACATCCTAGGAAAAAGACCTGAGCACAGGGCTGGGGTCCAGAAATACCCACGTTCTAACCCAAGCTCCGACACTGACTTCCTGGGGGCAAGTTGCTTCACTTTCCCTAGATCACAGCTGAGTATAATTATCCTCAGCTGCCTCCCAGGAGTGGGTGACAAAGCTTAGTTAATGGTTATGAAGTGCTTCGAAGAGGGGCGTTGCCAAGTCTGAGGATTATCCTAGGGCACTTCTCGTGAATGTGAACAAGCCAACCCCTTGATGGGGGCTGTGGTAGGTGATGGTCTGTTGCTTGTTTAAACAAACGTAGGAGGCAGCAGTGAGCAGCTGGGTCTGGGGCATTTCACGGAGCAACTCACCACAGGCATCGCACTCCATGACCGTGTTTTTCAGGAACGTGATCTCCTTAATCTAGGAAGGAAACGAGTCACCAGTTAGCCAGAAGCTTCCACTCCCATTCACGTCGCTTGAACTGAGGCTTTTCAGCGCCAGAAGGGACTCGCACACTTCTACACGTCTGTTTACAAGAGGTGTAGTCTTGCACCAAAACCTGAGTTGTGGGCCTTGTGTGGACTGAGACTGCCCTCCGCACCTCTCTCACCCTTCAGCCTAGAGGAGGCAGGCCCCCCTTGCTGCCGAGATGAGCTTACCATGGGCCAGGGGAGAGACAGGTTTCCTTTTTCCAGGGGCTTTCATACTCGTGCAAGTTGCTGGGCTTCTCCCTCATAGCACTGAGTGCTATTCCCTGCAGCTGTACCTCCCCTCTAAGCTGGAGGGCATGAAAGGGAAAGTCAGGGCCAGTAAGGGGCAGAGGCGGCTCCAGGCCCCAGCATGCCAAGCACGTACCTGGGGCGGCAAGCCATGGCGGGCGCTCTGCCGGTCGCCGCGAGGGCAGCAGGCAGGTTGCCTTTGGCAACATGCCTGCGGAGGGTCCGCTGGTCCTGTGGCTTCGCTGGAACTCCCACAGGCGTGCCACCGCATCCGTGGCATCGGGGACCTCCCACAGGCAAGCCACCGAAGGCAGCCTGCCTGCTGTGCTTGGGGCAGCAAAATGCCTAGAGCTGCCCCTGGTAAGGGGTTAATTAGTGTCACACAGGGGCCACTAGATGAAGGGCCTGGTTTGACAGGTGGGAAATCGAGGGAGAGCAGAGACTCTCCAAACATCTGGGGTGTCAGACAGCCTGCCCAGCACTGCAGGTGCCACAGCTGGTGCACAGCTGCTCTGAGACCAAGGTTCAGTCCTGCTCTTCCCCTCCCAAAGGCACTTACTCCAGGGACCGCCCTCCCCCATCCCCATTCACTTAGCAACCTGCTGCGTTTTCTAGTGTGGGAGGATGAAAGCAAAGCAGCTGGCAGAAGTCACTGAAATGGCTGCAAGGGACTGGCCACCGGCCTAGCCAGTTCCTTTAATCCAAAGAGGGGGTGGGGGAAGATCAACAGGGTCATTAAAAAATATCTGGATAATCTGCAGTGGTGGGGGTAGAGACAGGCTGTCCCTTCAGTGGAGTAAAGGATGTTGGCCTGGCACAGACAACGATGTATGTGTTTCAAGGCACATGTAGAACCCCGCACTGCAGGGCTCTCCATGACCCCAGCTCTCCTAAAGCTACACCCAAGCCAGAGAGCCTGGTTATAACCCAGATAAAGCAGCTAGCAAGGGAGGGAGCAGCCCAAGGTTTTAGTCTGGTTCTGGGGACACCAGTTAGGTCCCAGGCAAAACACCCCTTTCATCTGTGGCCCCATTGCAACTAGGAAAATGCATGAGCTAAGGTGTTTTAAGGCAAGACTTTGCACTCAGCGTAGGCACCTTTAAAAATAGCAATGGCAGACCCTGACTGCCTGGGAGCCCAGTGGACAAAGTGCACTGGAATTGTCTAGATGACTTCATAGGTCTTTTCCAGCTCCCATTTCCGTGGTTCCATAACATCGGAGGGAGCAGCGCTGCCCAAATGAGGAAAGGGAAGAAGTCAGACTGCAAAGCGCCATCCCCTGGTTTCTGTCCAGCACCCACAGACCTTGTGTTCTCATCACCATAGATCAGGATTGTGCCCACACAAAAGCACCTGTTCATACCTCGCCCACAGCTCCTACGTACAAGGGCAGGGTCTCACTTTACACCAGACTCTTCCTCCATCCAGCGTTACCCTGGGGCTACAGTAATCGTCATGTCGTGTTTAGAATAATTTAATCTAAGCCAGATGTCGCACCAAACTCAAATCCTCAATTCAAAGCATTCCAGCCAGTGAGACAGTTTGGAGCAGGATTGGAGCACTGCTATCCAGCACCACCTCTAATTCAACTTGATGCTGTGAATTCGGGCTGCATAGCCACCTGTTGCTCATTACTGGTGTGTGAAATGCTGAATTGTGGAAAATAAAGTAATAGAAAAACTTAACAAAACGAACAGCACCTCTGTGTAAGCTTCCACCTTAGCTCTCTAGTGATGTGCGTGAGTCCTTCGTTCGAGAGAGTCTGTTAGAGACTGAATCCATGGCAGAATAAATAAATAAAGCCTGTGTGGAGAAGCTTGAAGGGCGTGTTGGAAAGCACTGCCCCAGGCTACCAGGAGCCATGTCTGACCTGATTCCTAGCAAACACTGAATATTTATGCAACAGCCTGAAATGGGAGAGTAACTCAGTGTAACAGATGGTTTGGCAGATTAGAGGCTGCCCAGTTTGCACTGGCACAGGGGCCTGGCTGCCATTCCAATTCTCTGGGAGGCAGAGGCTGCTGCCTTCTGTGAACAGAGGCGAGAGAGGGAGAATAGAACCTTTCTATGGAGTTAGAAAGGAGCTGACCAGACAAATTGCCACCTCCTTGGTAAAACAGGCAAGATCTAAACTCACCCAACGTTCCAAAGTCCCTCAGCTGCTGCTGGAGCCTGCGAGGTGTAGAATTAAAGCACCAGGAGGAAACAGAGCGTGAATACAAGGCTTGTTCAGATCCCATGTGACTTCTGTTTCCTAGACCTTACTCAGTGGCTGAATGGGTTCCTCTCTCTTCCAGCCTGGCCTCTGCCTGTTGATTTCATAAGCCCACAAAACCAAGGAAAAAATGATTCTCCTACTGGCCCTGCCATGCATTACTCCAGTGATATATGTCCAGTCTGTCTGTCTATTCATGGACAAAAATAATTCTTCATTTGTGTTAGTTTTTGGTAAGATGAGGGCCCAAGCAGTTTGCATGGAAATTTGAATCCAAATGATCTCAGAATTCAGCGATGCTCAGAGCTCGGTGTGGGGATCACCTGGGGATCCTACCCTTGCATGGGATGAGAATACCATTTTGATCTCCCTGTTCAACAGGTCAGTGTGCGAGGCAGCTGCCTCCCTGGTCCCTCTGGCACGGTGTGAGGGAGACCTGGACCGCTTTCTCACGTACCTGCTGCTTCAGCAAATCTCTGACTTCCTTCAGCGCCAGGTTAGTTTCTCTCATCTCTGCGAGCATCTGGTGCCCGACATCCCCTCCTACTGAAAACAGGAGCATCAGTAGTGGAACATGCCAAATGGTCTGCTCACCTCTGCATTGTGTTTGCTGATTCTTAATTGTTATGCCTCTCCAAATAATTACAACCCACTAGCGAGGATCCCCTCCCCAGTCTGGGGCTAGGAGGCGGTTGCTGAGAGTAATCAGGAGTTGCACATGCTAGAAGGAAAATTACATTGGACTTCAATGGCGCTGAGTCAGAGACGAGAATGCAGGGACTTTTTCAAGGAGTACCTGGTAACGTGATCAACATTAAAACCGTAGGAGGAACCTGTCTTCCTTTCACCCCAAAGCCACTAACCAGACCCCTCTTCCTCAAAGGGTAACCATCGACTTCCATAATGCATTTACTGGGCACATTGTGACAGGTGCAAGAAAGGCAAGATGGGTGACACACCTCCCTGTCTCTCTCCCCCTACTCCAGGGAGGGAGAGGGCGTGGGTGACGTTTGGGTAACCTGCCAAGATGACATTTAGCCCCACCGCTAAACTGCCAGGCCAGCTCATGCGCCGGCTGTGGGACCAACGGTTCGTGGGGCAGGTTTTGTGCTGGCTGCATATAGAAGGGGTGTGCTGCTGACTAGGCAGAAGGCAGTTTACAGCCCAAGGCGGTGGAGGATTCTATGAGGGGCAGCACCAAACATCAGCTGGCCCTAAGGCTGTGCCCATGCATAGAAAGAAGAGCTGCTGCCCGGGGGGCACAGCCCACCCTGTTCCTAAGATCCAGGAGGCTCTTCATCCACTGCGTAAGGGCGCTTTGCGGGGCAGTTTCACCTGCCCACTTGTGGACAGCAGCAGATCCCCCGGCATAGAATTGCCTTGTGGATTCTGGGACGTGCAAGGGATGAGGCACATGCACCTGCAGGCACTGCTGCTCCAGGGGGTTGAACAGAGGTGTGCAAAACAATTCCCAGGTCCCCACTGGGCAAAACCAACCCCTCTGAATTCTGATTTGGCTCCTCTTTGAAATATTTGATGGTCTTGCTCATGACAAGGGAACGTTCCAGCTGAATTAACTAACCCCTGCGGCTAGTTCACTCGAATCCCCTGCCATGCTGAGTGAGAGCGTCTCTGTCTAGTATATACTCCTGGATACTGATTGGCTGGGGGGCGGGGTCACGTGATTTATAACACAGCGCAATTGTCCATGCATTTGTGTCTGTGAGGTGACACCACTGCACATGCCACACGGGATTGGGCCTGAAGATCATTTGGAAATCGCAGCTAATTCAGAACATGACAGCCTGCGACCTGCCTTGGCTCTCAGTCAGTTCTGCAATGAAATTCAAGGCATTTCTTTTAACCCGTGAAGTCTTGAGTGGTTTTGGCCTTGTCTGCCTAGAGACTGCCTCTGTCCTCATGCAGTCCCATAGCAGCCATAAGCTACAGGGTCACCGAAGCAAATAAAATTTCTTGCCATTAGCCCCTGGGTTTTCAGGGAGGGGAACTGGGCTCGAGATTTTAGTTCCTCACAACTTGGTCTTTAGGTCCAGCTCTGCCAAGGTATTTAAGCCTCTACCGTCCATTGCAATCAATGGTGCTTAAAAACCATTCTGGTTCTGGGCGCTAGAACCTAAACTAGGGTAGCCTTTCAGGCATGCTGCAAAGCTCATCTATGCTCCAGTGGGGAACAGCACATTTAACAAATTGCTCAGTAAAGGCCATGACAGATGAGTCAGCTGTGCTGCTCTTTTCCTGACCCCAAAAGGGAGACCACCACTCTTTCTCTTCTCTTCTCTCCTCAAGGCATTTCTGACCAACCTGATCCCCCAGTACCTCGCACAGGGAGCAGTAAGGAAATTTCCTATCCACACACAGCACTGTGTAATTGGGCAAGTGCATTATGGGAAAAGAGACTGTCCTCCTCCTCTGAAGCCTGAGGTATATGCCAACTCCAGTGGCGGGATATCAGACATGAAGGTCCATGTAGTTGACTCCATACAGCACGTTGTATGTTCTGTAATGAATAACCCTGAATGTCTGGAAGGTTGGCTCTGACAAGTATTTCAAAGTTTGGGTGAATATTTGTCACCTCTCCAGCACAATTCGGTCTAGGAAACGAACCGACAAACACCACAAGAGTGTCTAAGTCAAACATCAAATGAAACCTGCTTTTCCCAGTAGGGAGTGGAGGGTGGTCAAACATTTTCTGACTTCACAAACCTATTCTGTGAGGGTTCTGGCTTAAGGTTCTATTTTATGTGAACGGGTTTGTCTGTCCCTAGTAGCCCAGTACTATTTTAAAATGAACAGCAGAAAAGGTTGCATAACGCGCCCGAGGAGCCAGGTGCCCCAGTGGGATTCCCCCAGGCAATCTGAGCATTTGCAGACATGCCGGTTAGTTTGCAGCCCATATTCCTGAGCTCCCTCGCGTTCTTTGCAATCGCATTTTGCCCTTTGGAACCGGCTCTTTTTGTTCTTGCTTTGCTTGACATGGGAATCACAGATTCCTCATGACTTGAGCAACAGTCCTGACCATACTGCTCAAGAAACAAAGCACTGCCATGAATCCCACCCAGGGCTGAATTCCTAGCCTAGGCGATAGGGTTTCCCTGAGCTGTGTGCGTATGCAGAGCATACAGAAATCCCAGGTATCTGCCACAGAACATCCTGCAGCAAACAGGTCTTTAATCTCATCATTTGCAAAACAAAGATGACTTGCCAGGGGCACGTTATCCTATTTGCAAAATAACAAAAATTTGGTCAGTTCCAGCTGCCAAAGGGGAAGAGGTTTAATTTGTCAAAACATTGTTAAATAGAGGAAAAACTACAGCCTAGGACTGGAACGTTTAAACCGACTGGCCCAAGGTTTTATATGAAGGTACAACTGATAAAAATCGAATTCAGGTATCACCAGCTATGGTTGATGAGTCATCTGCTTTTTCGCAGCTCTGCTGCTCACAGTGTTTGCAGAGAAGGTCCGCGCACATAGAGGTAATTAAAACCCACTTACCTCCTACATCTGTCATCTGACTTGATGCAAAAGGACAACAGAGGCTTAGGAGAAAAATGAAGGCTAGAGTCGAAATCATTCTTGAATCCCAGAGAGGTGAGAACGTGTGGGCTTCTCTTGCAAGGAATTTAACCTGCAGGCTTGCTCTGCTCCCCATTAGTGTCTGTGGTTCGCTGTTTATGAAGTTGCATTCCTTCCTCTGAAGTTCTTCTTCTCTGATGCTGGACTAGGAGTGGACGTCATTTCTGGCTCCCAGTCCACAGAGAAGGGTTACAAAAGTAAACAATATGAAAAAGTCATCAGGAGAGCAGCTTAGTGGTTTTTTTAAAACCATCTTACACCACAAAAAGGTCAGAAAATTCCAGAATTAAATGGATTCCCTTTTAGATCAGTGACTTGTTTTTTTGGATGGAGCAGGCCAGGGAGGGTGGAATTTATAGTCCTGGCTCTAATGGCATTTTCCTTCTAGCATTGCTCACAAGAACACACCAGCTTATAGTGAACATGGGCTTAACTAGAGATTCGTCCAGGGTCCTTTGGACTCCCAAAAGACAGTTCTACCACTTGCTGTATTGTTCCATCCTCTTCCAGCCATTAGAGGACAAACCCATCACATACGTCTCCCATTCAGTGGCTTCCCATGGGGCACAGGCTCAGCGCAGACTATTACAGTAGCCAGGGGCCGAGCTGCAACAGACTGTTTGGGGGGCTACAGTGACCAAAGGTGGTTACCTACTCTGAACTGGTCAGAAGGTGAAGTGTCCCTGTCGCACAAACCACCAACACAAGCGGTGGTACCTGGCCTTCATGTTAGTTATCTTGCAGAAGAGGCCAGCACTTAACAGGCCACGGACTCCTACCCTCGCTCCTACGGAGAACGAAGCATATTGGCAGGGTGGTGGGAGGAAAAGCTCTTTCTGCTGCTCCCTTTGCTGGTCCGACTGTGTGGATAATTGACTCCCAATCCAGCACCTTCCACCAGCACCAAATTCACCACACAGCAAACACAGGAGGACTCAAAAATCCACTTACAAGGCAGCTTTAGGATGACCCTGCTCATATGGGGATTAGGGCAGGAGCCTCTCAGTGTCATCAGAATAAGAGGAAGTTATGGGTACCACTGCGGCCCACACTGGAAGATTTTCAGGAGTGACAAAAGCCAGCTAGTGCTGCTCCTTGCTCTGTGCACACTCACAGGAGGATTGTGAACTCTGACTTGCTGCAGCTGTGCTCTGGCAGCCTCTCATTCATGCTGTTCTCTTGGAGTTGCCACAAACAGCAGAGCCCCAGAGCGTGGCACCCTGGGCTCCTAGGCTGGTGGAGCAGCAGGACCTTTGCATGCTCATCTGAAACTTTTGGTAAGGTCTGAAGACAAAATGACCACATAGCCTGTGTGCTAGAGTGGGAGGTGAGGTGCTGCGGAGGGACCCCACTGGTGAAGGTGGCAGTCCAGCAGTGGTTAATTTTAAATTCCAGTAATGGTGGAACAGGAAGTTTTTACTTTGTAGAGCCAGCCTTTATATATAGTAAATTTGCAGCTGTTAAGCAGCCTTTATATTACTCTTAACTTGTCTGAAACACACAAGAGTCATCTTTAGCCAACTAGGGCTGGCTACAGCTGGGTCAGGAGCCCCTAGGAATGCTAACGATGCTGTACATAAAATGTTTGCTCTAAACAAAAGGAGTTCAGCTTGAATTGAAAATAACTGTCACTTCCCACCCGTACTGCAATTTTCATCATTTTTTCCAGCACCTTCGTGGCAAACCAAAGCAAAACCACTGTGACTGTCAGATCTTCACTAACAACCCAGTGCCTCTCTCAGGGCCACTCACTGGGCAAGCCAGCCCTACCTTTTTTTTTTTTTTTAAGCCAAAAAATTTCAGTCAACTAAATTCTGTCAGAGATGCTGGACTGAGAGCCCTAAAGCCCAAGTCTTCTGTTCCAAGAACACGTATCACTTGGGCAGCCACCATGCAGGCTTTCCACACATTATCCCCCAACTACCATCCCTCCAGCCTACTTTGGAAAGACCCCTTGCTAAGGGGAAAGAGAGTTGTTCAGTGTCTGTGGCCCACTCAGCCTATGGCCTTCCTGCTGGATGGCCAACAAGGGACCCATTTGTGCCACTTCTGGTGGTGGCAGAGTTTGATGGGAAGCATGTTACTTTAACAGAAGCCTGATGGCTATAATGCCAGACCCAGCACTGACTCTCCAAAATACCTGTTTGGTTCAAGGAAGAAAAGCACAGAATGAGAGAGATGTAACCCAGATGGAATGAGGAGCGCACACAAGGGTCCCTTGTGAGCTAGTCCCAGCAGGAATTCACATGGGAGAATCTACTTAACATGGAGAAATATCTGTATCTGTATAGACACAGACCAGCTCATCAAAACCGCAGCATTACAAAAATAAAAACTGGAACCATTCAATCCAAAGCAAATAAAATGTGCCTGTGCAGTAATAACCTTTTCTGCCATCCAAGTGAGGCATTGCTTAATGATACCAGAGCAATAAAAATCCTTAAGGTCGAACGCCCCATAAACAGGAGTTTGGATGCCATGTCACAGTGAGTACTGCTCTGGCCCCTCTGCATCTCCTAGCCAAGCCCAGAGAAGGGCAAATGAGGACACGCACTGCCCTTCAAAAACTAAATAAAAAAAAGTACAGGCAGTTAAAGCAAGTGGTTAGACCAATGCAGGTATTGTTCCCTTGGAATTCATAAGGGTTTTATTGTCTTGCACTGTTAGTTTTGGTTTCTGAAATTTTATTGCAAAAGGATAAGTCTCTGACCTGCCTCATGTCTCCTCTCCAAACCAGATGTTTGCCAACCCCTGGGGAATGGACATGTGAAATGATACAGCCCCTAACCAGAAAGGGAGCAGCACCTGGAGCCATGCAAAGTCCTGGGGGGGACAGGGACATCAGCAGCAATCCTGCCCCCTCAGCTTGGGACTCAGCAGTTATAGCTCGAACACCTCTCCTGCCGTGGCTACCCCGTGCCTCACCTGGGGCTTCGGGAGCCTGTTGCCCACACTGGGGTGTGAAACCCCCACGACTTTCACATACCATGTAGTGATTTAACAACCCTCTGAAACAACAAACATTAGATGTTAATTCACTTCCTTCCGTGTTAGTCTGGGGACTGAAAACAAAACCTAAAGAGAAGACTGGGAGGGAGAAAAACAAATGCAAACCTGGGGTGAAGGGCATCTGGGACAGGCTCATGGGACAGCAGGAGCAAGCCAAGCGCCTCCTTCCAGGCAGTTAGTCCCTTCCCACAAGATGAAATCATGGAAGCACTAACAACAGTCGGGGTTCCCACCTGTGACGTTGCCGCTGCTGGCTGGTAAAGCCGTAGAGAACATCTGGGCCCCCCACTAACAGAGCCCAGCCACATTTCTTCCTTTACCTTCCATCCCTTAGGACACAATAGTCTAATACTAACAAAGCCATCAGGGGACCCTGGAGACCTCATTAATTTGCCCAGTGTAGAACCGTGCCTTTCTAAGCTAAATAATAGGGAAGTTAGCAGAACACACCCCCCAATCTGTTCGTTTTAAATCCCACCTGTGAAGGAGAGAGAAAAGTGATTGTTACTTGGGCTCAGATTGTATGGTGCTGGGGAGCCGTGACAGTCAGGAAAGCGTTTTCACTGCACACCAATCCACTGCCAATGGACTGCGGTGGAGGATCCAGCTCTCAGGGCTGGAAGGAAAGGGCAGTCTCCATTGCCCATTCAATCCTCAGCCTCTGTGCCAAGACTGCTAACTGTAATGTCTCTTTCTGGGGCTTGGATGGCTTTCCGCAAGGAGCCAGACCAAGACCCTGCGCCTGTGCAACTATGTCTGATGGCATTTTAGAAACAGGCACTTCCTTCACTCACAATTAATTTTGTGCACATCAGATGTGGCAGCTGTCAGTCCCCAGCTACTTGGTCAGGTTGGAACTGAAAACCCAGAGGGGGTTTCCCTGTCACCAATCCCTTGTAGGCCTCATTCCTAGTGCATAGAGGTGTTTGCCAAACTATGTTTTATTCTACAAAACAAAGTGAAAATCCTTCCCCTCTGCCCCCCTCCTTTATACACACACACACTATACAGAATTTTTCAGCAAGATACAGAAGATAGGTCTCCAAAGCAACAGGCCTGGACTATTCCCCTTGAGTGAGTTTTCTTAGGTACCATGTTTGAAATCTGGGCCTGATTTGCCTCTCACTGACACTACCGTAAATCACAAGTCACCCCAATGAAGCCCATGGAGATACTGCAGCACAAGAGGAACACTAGGCTCTTGGCATATGCAAGTAGCTACGGACGTGCTAAGCTGTATGCACCGCTCTGAATGCAGGAAACTCAGTGACGGCACATTCATCTCTGTCCATTTCTCTACAAGTGGGTAAACCAGTACAATGCAGAATGATGACAGATGGAAGGATTTTGAAAATGCAGTGCAAAGCCTGTTAAATACAGATAAAACCTCATCCCTTTTCTAGACAGATCTCTATGTAACATGGGGACACAGACATTTGATGTTTGTAGCCTTTCCTTCGGAAGTTATAGGTCACTTTTCTTCCAGAACAGCTTCTGGAAATCATTTCCACTCTCATTCATAGTAGGAGTGTACACATGCACAGGAAAATAGTGAGGGTTTCTACATGTCTGTCTGGAGTTTAGCAGACACACAGTGTCCCCACAGGGTGAGATCATTCTTACTTGTATTTTCCTTGGACTCATCCTGCACCTTTCTTTATTTGGGTCAGAGAGCTAGAAATCTCCCTACAGCCAACATTCTAACAGCTTAAATACACAGCAGACTAGAGAGTGTGCAGACAGAGCTTACGCCTGCCTTTTTTCTTACAAGGGCCATATTAAAAGTTGCTGACATACCTTAAACATTTTTGATCTAATGGGAAAAGGTTTTCCCAGTTTCCAGGGTCTTGTTTTTAATATTGCTGAGACAAGAATGAAGAAGAGCCAATGTTTATGTAGGCCCTAGTGTAACAATATTTTGTTCCCTGTGCAGTGGCAGAACTTAATGTACACCTTGTCCCCAGAGCTGTGCTGACACCAGTAGCGAGGCTAGTGCACAAACAACAAAAAGTTCATGTTGATTTCAAGTTCAATTAGAAATACAGAGGATGGAAAATATTCAGTGAAGGACAAAATCAGAAGGAAAAATAAGTGATTTTCAAGCCTATAAGGGTGGACATCTTAAACAAAGAAGAGAAAAATAAACACTTCTAACCTTTAGAATAGTAAGTACTTTACAAAGTACTTGACAATGTCCTTTATAAACTGGTGCTCATATTAAGGACAATCCTAGGCTCTTGTAGAATACATGGAGATTTATGTTCATGGAGATTTTATACATACAGTATATAAAAATGGAGCTGACCAGTCATCCTAGCAGTTAAGGATAGACAGAAGAGATGGAACAAAGAGACCTACACGTCTCCAAGACAGTGTAGCCCAATAGAGGCTGCAATACCTGGCATTTAAATAGGCCACTTTCATCTGTAGCTTTAAGTGCCATATGAAGATGGATATTTTCCCCATTTTACAGATGGTGAAACTCCAGCACAGAGAGGTGAGGTGACTTATCTAAAGCCACACAGCAGCCTCAGTGGCAGAGAGCAGAGGGCTCCCAAATTCCAGTCGAGTGCCATCATCCCAGGGCTGGCCTTAGAGAAAGAAACAACATTAGTGGGCTTGATTGTTCAGCAGCTGAACAGCTGCATTAAATCGCAGACCAATCAGATCACTGAGATTGGGGGAAAAATGGTACTTTATAATTTAACAGTCAGATACACAGGCAGAGGTGGTGTGATGGGAGGGCTTGTACAGGCTCTAGCCACCTTAAACTTTGCCTCCCCCATTCCCCCTTCCTGTAACCGCCCGTCCCAGTGCAAAGGCCAAATGTTGCACAGAAGTAAGAGTAGCCTTGGAAAGTTGTGAAACTCGGAAGATGAGGATTAAAAAAGTTATATTTGAAAATTTTCCCTGTATGGAAGTCCCATTTTCAAGAGAACATTGATTTTCGCCCTCAGGACTTTCTTAAAATTGTTTTAGAAGGATTGACTATGCGCCATCACAACGTTCCAGTGTATAAGTAGCTATGGAGTGCCAGCTGTATCCTTCTGAAAAAGGGTGCTGAAATATATATGTGAATATGAAACTAAAATAAGGAGAGATTCCTTCCAACATCTGAGGAAGAATTCCCATAAATAAAAACAAATACACATTCTCTTTGTTCTCTTCAACTCTTAGCCTCCAGCCAAATGTAAGAATCAAAATTAGCATGACTTGACTGGGAATTATTCAGTGTTGTCCCATTGTCCAGATACTGTGTAACATATGCACACTGATAACTTTTCTATGGAGTAGGTGACATTTGTAATCCATCCATTGCAAGGCAAGACAGAAAGATGTTGTACAGACAAAGGCTTTATTTTATTTTGTAAAGGGAATTCAATCTGTGCTGGCAAAAGGTGCCTGATTGAAAACTTTGGAGACTGAATCCGCTCTTTATCCTCAGAGCCAGAACAGTGCAGGCTGTGCACACTTCCTCAGACAGGCCACCTACTTCAGTCCCTCTGGTGCACTTATTTTGTGGTGTCTCTGCTGAGAAACCCAGCAAGGAAGCCAATTAGTACTAAGTGAGAGAGAGTTGCGTTTGTGTGGTGTCCACTAGGCAATGGACTCTGAACTCAATAACTTTCCATCATGAGTGCCCTCCAGGGCCAAACGCACTCCAGTGATCTAGAGCTGAAAGAGGTTCGATGTCTCACTATCAGTCTCCTGAAACCTCTGATGTTCCCCAAGAATCACGGGGGAGCTCTGCATCTGAGAGGATCCCTTGCTGTCGTAAGTACTCATAGGGTCCCAATTACCGTAGTATCTGAGCAGCTCACAATCTTTAATGTATTTATCTTCACGACGTCCCCATGAGGCAGGGCCAGGCTATGGTACCTGTTTTACAGATGGGGAAACTGAGGCACAGAGAGGCTTGACCAAGGTCACACAAGGCGTTTGTAGCAGAGCAGGGAACAGAACCTGGATCCTCCCAAGGCCTAAGCTACTGCTGTAACCACTGAGCCTTCCTGCCTCTCCTTATGTTAAGTTCATGATTCCCAGCAGCTGGCAGAGGTGATGAACATTAGTCAATACACTCAACCCTAACAAAGGCAATGGAATATTGACTGAGCACCCTCACCTGCAACTTTCCCAGGAGAGAATATTAGCTTGCAAAGGGTGTCTCAGTAGCCAGGAGGATGAGTCACTGAGAGGGGACTGACAGGAGAAAGCACAGATTTCAGGGCAGACAGGGAATGAGGTGTCTGACGCTCTGGGAGAAAGAAAAAGAGGGAAAAGGAGCAAAGATTCCTTCACTAACTCTTCCCGTCAGCAACATAAAATATATGTAGCCAGTGACCACCCCTGAGTCCAGCTGTATCAGAACCCCTGAGATTCTGAGCCATGGCTTTATATGGAGATGTACCTATCTCATCAAACTGAAGGGACCCCAAAAAGCCTCCAGTCCAGCCCCCTGCCTTCACTGGCAGGACCAAGTACTGATTTTGCCCCAGAACCCTATGTGGCCCCCTCAAGGACTGAACTCAACTCTCAGCGGGGAGTCTGGATCAGGCTAAACCAGAGCAGCCAATGGCTGTGGAAGTCCACATCTTTGTTAAATGTGTGAATTCTAAACTCACTGGTGTAGGAGGAACGTCTGTCAATTGCACCGGAGTTAGCGTCCTGCTTGCAGCATACCTGCCTACAGAGGAAATGAAGGAGACCGAGATTTTCCTCTCATCTGACTCACTGCACCCAGCCTGGGTTTCTCTCTGACATGGCAAAAAGCTGACAAATGTAAATGTGAAGGAAGAAGTCAGCAAGAGAATAATCCCTAATTTAAATAGGCTCAACGGTGGGCTCAAGAACTGCCTTCTCCCTTGCTTGACTCGCTCTCTCTATTCTGGTCAGTCAGTGTCACTGCCAGGCTTGCAGCACCACTGGCTATCCTGTGCTTCTGGAGCTCTGACAGCGAGAAATGTCCCCCTCCCGCAAGCAGCTGACTCCAATTAACCACGCCTCTCAGAGACTGCTGGGAGTGGGAGGGGCCTGGGGGCTATTTAACCAGGTTTAGTTCCTTGCAGAGAAGCAAAGAAGGAGAAGGTGAGGCAATACCCACAAAGACTGAAATGCTGGAAGAGTGCTGAGGGGGAAAGCCGCTCCAGAAAGGGGCTGGAGGAGAGAATCATCTTGTGGAAAAGGTGCTGAGTTTGGGGAGAGTTGGGCATCTGGGCCCTGCCTCCCTAGGAATCTTTGGACTTGCCTGCGAGGTAAGAGAACCTATGGGGAAATGGGACTAAAGACTGGCTGTTTGAAGACAAACTGGATATTGATCCATCCTTTATTAGTGTGATGCTCCTCAAACGTACACCCAGGGTTGTGAGGCTCCTCCCCACTGCCTGTCCTCAGCATGTGACAGCCTTGTCTGTGCCTGCTGTGGATTAGCTCCCTGAATCCACTAGCCTCTGCAATGCAAGCTCTACCAGGCCTCATTGTCTCTGTACAGGTATTGACAGGCACACACCAACCTCTGAATATGTCAGGTGCTCCCTGCAGCATCCAGCCCCTTATCCCCTGAACACTCCCAGAATGATGAGGATCGCTGTTCCCAAAAGAACAGTACGTTCCAGCTTTTGTGATTCAGTTCAGGACCAGCACCTTGCTTAACAACACAGCCCTTAGATTGATCTATAGAGAAAATGTTTATTATCAACAATTAGAAAGTCAGGTAGTACTGAGTAAGAATATTGGAAAAAGAATCGAAATCGTAACACGCTTTCTAGAGACTAAACTTAGCTAACAGATTAACCTCCTGGCTGAAGAAGTTTTCTCACCCCAAGCCAGTGGCACAGCATGACACTTAGTAAGGCAATAATTCACTTGCATGTCTTAGGTGACCCAAAATGGCATCTTCCAAGCAGTGTGACCTTGATGCACGCTGCGCAGAGGATGCCATTTTGCTCTACAGAAGAGCATCTTCCACGGGGGCCAGATGGAATACTCCTGTGGGCCAGATCTGGCCTGTGGGCCACTAGTTCCCCAAGGCACAGCTGCCTGAGCACATAGGACATACTTTGCATGTGTACATGGTGTGCCACTGCCCAAAGTTCTTATCAGTGTTTTGACCAAGCCTGGCTGAGGCCCTTCTTCATGAAGCAAAACCACTGTCCTTTTACTTCCTCAGTGCAGGGTGTTTGGGAGTCTTCTCTGCCCCCCCCCCCAAACATAGCCAAGCAAACCTTTGGTAAGGTTCTCTTCCCCCCCCCCCCCAGCTGTTTCTCTCCCTCTCTTGGTTCCTTTCTCCAAAGTTCTCACAGACCTAGATTTGCATTCAGTTCAGACTGGTGACAAGAAGTCTGCTGTGAATGAGACAATACTCAGTTTACACGTTAGACCAACAAACATACCTTGTCTGACAGCAAACCTGTTTTCCACCTTTGCTGGTGATCAGGACCTACAGACTTGAAGAATATCTTTTATTCACACACACTCACATTTTCTCTCTCTCTCTCGCCTTACCTGGTATCCAAACATCCATTCCACAGTGATTTTGTTGACCAGAGTGACACAGGCATTTACTCAAGACCTCACATGACACTCTGGTGAACCAGAATGTACACACCAGACCCAGGAGATGCCTGTAACCTCTCTGCACCCCCATTGACAGGTGGCATTAAGAGGTTCTTGGGTCCCAGTGAGTACTGCTACACTCTCTCAGGTGTCTCTTTCCCCACCACCCTTTTTGCTGTGGTCAGGTCATCCTGGCCCATTAGGCAACAGCTTGGTGATACTTGGGGTTGGCTGGAAGGCCAACTCACCCTAGTGCTTGTCGGCCCAACTCTTTAGGGCTGTTGACTCAAAGCTCATCATGACAAATCTCCTATAAAGCACAAATCTCAGACCAGAAGCCTGATATTAAATGTGGAGGCCCAGCTGTTTGGACTCTTCACAAGCCCAAGAACAAGTGGGTGCTCGAGGGATTTTTATCAGTCTACAGACTTCCCACAATTCCCCCTCAATTGTGCCTTGTCCTCAGCTCTTGCTCCCTGGGATGGTTCAGATTCTGGAGCCTGGAGGACTAGAAAGCAGCGACGTGCTCTGGCCTTGGTTGTTTCTCCCCCCTGTCCTCTCAAATAGCTCGTTGTAATGAGGCTTGCAGATGGGGATGCAAGATGCTGCCAGAGCGCCTCTTCCCCACCACCACCCTGCTAACCTACCCCCGCACATGTTGTAATCACATGCCCAGGAGAGCTCTTAAAGGCCTTACAGGAAACATCTGACATTTTTTCCTTTGCTATTCATGCTATTTTCTGTTAAGAACCATAAAGGCTTCTAACATTGGATTAAACTCATTTGCAACAATGAGTTACTCCTGTTCCAAGGGCCAGCAGGAGCTCAGGCTTGCTGGGGGGGAATAGGAGGGAGCTGGGATAATTAGTTGACCTGGACTAGGGAAAAAGAAGCTGATGAAGTGTTGCTCTCTCCGGAAGGAGATGCAAACGGATGGTGTGGTTAAGGCTGCATGCTTTGCTGGGAGAAGTTTTCCCCAGGGCTAGGAGCAGGCTCCATTTTCGGTATGCAGTAAAACTATTTTGGCACCGGCCTCTCTTTTTGGTCCTTTCATTTCCCAGAAGCCTCTACCCTTAAGACAAACAACACCGTCTACCAACTGCTTTCCACTTGTTGGCTCAGTGCCCCCTGAACAACAGGTCACATCCCAAAATTTCCATGGATTTGGCAGAGTTCAAAACAGTTGCAGTAAGCAAGCTATTATTTGAAAAGTGACGTACGTAATCCATCTAGGCAGACAAAGCCTCTTAATGTGTCACGAAGTGGTTTTTAGCAAAGGCGTTAACAGGAATTCTCTCCTACAACGGGGACTGGAACTGCTCAGGGCTCTGAGATCACATGTGAAGGTTGGAGACATGATGTACAAGTTTAAGTATTTGAGGGCCAACAACATTTCTCATGGAGCCCAGAGAGGCAAGATCTTGTGACTCTTTCATCAGATCTTTTATTAACACACCACAAGTATCTAGTGTTAACACCACTAGAGGCAAGGTGCCAAATTTGATGGACCCAGTCTTGATGTCCTAGGCCAGGGGTGGCCAAACTTTTTGGCCTGAGGGCCACATCTGGCTTTAGAAATTGTATGGCAGGCCATGAATGCTCAATAAATTGGGATTGGGGTGCAGCATTTTGAACCAGTGGTTCCAGCAACTGTGTTTCACACAGACCACAAAGCTGTCCCCTCTAATTATGATCTTCCCTATGGAACACCATGAAAATCATGCTTTATAGCAGCACAGAGGGGTCCATGCCTCCTGACCATCTAAACCACAACGGTCCTCAAACTTTTCAGAGTGTTGACCAAATCTTAATTAAGAATTGTTTTTAGATATTTCCTCTCATTGGCATTCATAAGGCCCACCTCTCCTACCACTTTTTCATGCTTACATAACATCCCTGTGGCAACCAGTGATATTACTTATCAGGAAAAGAAACCCCAGGAAAAGATGTAATGTATGTTTAGCCATCCAGTACAGGTTAGCAGCTGGAAATGAGGTGGAGCAGTAACATACAACCAGCCAGCTCTTTGCAGGATCCCACTGATCACTTGCTTGGAAACCGCTGTTCTAGACGTCTAAGCTGCCATCAGATCTTCCAAGAGATGTAACCCTCCTTGGTGCCTGCGACTGGAATTATCCTGCATTAAGAGGGGAGAAAGGCTACACCACAGGATACCTCTAGGCTGCACTTGCTGATAGTCTTAGTTGGGGGATGCCCTGAAGTGAAAATCTGCAAACTAAAGCAAGTGCAACATTGCACTCTTGAACTCCCTGGAAAAGTAAAAAAACTTAGAACCCCGTGGCTAACGTTTCGGGAACACGGCCCAGAATGTTACTCTGGGTGTCTAAACAGTCTAGGTGCCGAGCTATGCCTGCCATGGATCTCAAGCAATTAAGAAAAGGTAGAGATTGGGACTTGGAGGCAGATGGTACAACTAGCATCTCCTGCTATGCCTATCCCTCACAGCAGTAAAATTACCTGCACAGCCCTCTATATCTACTGCTCGGGATTCATGGAGCAGATAACGTCCCAGACATTCTGAATCTCTCCCCAGCCTACTCTCACCACTGGCTCTTTTTAATTTGAGAGCTGGGAAATCATGGGCTCAGATGTCGAGCTCTTCTTTTCTTCAGCATGGATCCCGGGTGTCTGGATTGCATAACTGACAGCTGTGGTTTTTGGAAGGGGATGCATAACTCAAACCTGTTTTCACCAATTACGTTTTTTTTCCCACCAGGCTTTAACCACACACAATTTTCCTGCCTTTGGAAGAAAACACACACACGTTTTGTCTATTTCCAGGAAAGTGGGATTTTTCTGGTATTAAATCCTTCACATAGTTAATAAGACCGATCACACGAGCCTTACTTTTTAGTTTAATGTCTGCCTTTCCTCAACATCTTTTCCTTTCTTATACTACTGCCTGAAGACACAAATTCTTCCTCTTCGGATCAGTCAATGGACTCTAGAAAAAAGAGTCTTTTTTCTATTGGGGAAAAAATATTCTTGGGGTACCTGCAGTTCACAGTGTCCTGTATGGAAGGACCAAGGGAGCTGCGGCTAGTTCCGAATATCAGCCCTTAGAATAAGCAGGGTTAAGGAGTCTTGAAGAGGCCGAATACAGCACAGGTAGTTATACAATGCAGCATAGCTTCTCTGATCAAGCTGGAGCAGGGCAGTCTGTTTCACCTCTCTTTCTGAAAGATTAGGCAAGTTCTTAATAGGCTCCCTTTGGGGCGGATGTGGCCCATAGACTCCTGGTAAGTAATCAAGGCAACTATCAACTGTGCCAAAGTTTTGGGAGCCCCTGTTCTGCAAACCACCTTCATGGCGTGGCCTTTCCTTATTTTTGTCTGTTAACTTTAATGCTCACAGGGGTGACCTGGAGATTGGAGTCTTCCTGTCCTCCAAGAACAGCAAGAGCACAGGCAGAAATGTAGCAGGCTTACCTCAAATCCTAAACCCCTCATCACCAAACTGGATACGCACTGAGGCAGCTGACTATGGGGCCCAAAAGCACTGGATTTTGCAGTGTGAACACTCAACAACTGGGAACTGGATTGAGAGATTTGGAGGGGGTGGTATTTTTAAGAATACCTTTAGGGAACTAACAAAACCATACTCAGAGGAGCTCCAAACACTACCTTGCCAAAGCTGGAGTGATTGCCCCAGCCCCCAGAGCTTCATTACAGGTACAAGACACACAGGGAAACCAAGATCAGAGGAGAAATTCTCTGAAATGAGGAGAAAGCATTTTATGAATTGCCATGGAAATTCTTCAGGTGCGGGTGCTCACTGCAGTTGCTATGGAAATGGGAAGGCACTTCACACAAGGGAGGTTCCTGGGGAGTGCAACACACACAAAGCTACACCTTGCCCAAACAGCTTGGCCAGACCATATGCTGCAGGATCCTGGTTAGTCACACGGTAGAATTACAATCTCAAGGATCAAACAGTCTGAGCTTGGGACTGTAGCAGAGCCTCAGTCCTGCAGATTACATTTTCCCCCTGTATGTTCTGGTGGGAGGCTCCTTGAAAGATTTTTAGCAAACAGGACTTGGGGTGATGGAGCGCCTCCTTCTCAAAAACTCTTCAATGCCTCCACCAGCCACCCCAAAAGCTTAAACCTCTTAAGAGGTTTAGACTCCTCACGAACATGTGTGGAACTGTAAAACCCGGTGGTGTCCTTGACAGAGACCCTGTTACACCCTGAAGAGGCAGTTTGCCAGTGTATTTGCTCCTTTCCAGTGTTTGCCTGTGGGATTCTGCAGGTCCCTGTCAAAGACACTTACAGCTGTCATAGGACTGAACAAACACCAGAGAGATGTTTACACGGCCCACGCTATGGGAGTGAGGAAGGACACAGCCATCATCCTTGGACAACGGTGCACTTCATCTCTCCACAAAAGAAACGCAGCTGGTTGTAAGGATGGAGTTTTAAAGAGAAACAGCAGCACAGATCTCCCCAGCTGAGCCCTCATTCACAGCTGGTTAGAAAATGGCATTGAATGATCAGATCCACTCTCATGCATAAGCATCCTCCTGCTCAGCCTCAAAGCAGGCAGGTGCTGTTCAGTGAGGTACCAAAAACCACAGCAGCTTCACTGCTGATGCGAAGGAACACTTGTTTATCTGGCTGGAGCTACCTTAAAATTGTTACCAGCCAGCGGGAGTCAGCTGGGCTCTAGAATCTAAAATAGTGATTTAATATAAAACGTGCACAACTTTATTGTGTGAAACTGACTAAAGCTACTAGCTCCCATTTCTCTATGTATGCTGTGTCGCTGTAGCCGTGTTGGTCCCCAGATATCTGAGAGACGAGGTGGGTGAGGTATCCAATAAAAACCACCTTGTCTCTCTAATTTTGCTAGTGTGACACACCAATACACCAGTGCGTGAGTTCCCCCTAGTGCTCCAGACTGTCCTTTCACCTCACTGTGTGTTTCTTCTTCTGCAGTATTTGTGATGCTTTAGCCGGGATGGGATACTGGCGGGTTTGTAATTTGGGCCTTTTTGTGTATCGTTCACAAGCTTGAGAAGAAAAATCGAGTCTGCAGCATCCTCCAGGTGAAGAGCATAATGTTGTCTCCCTGGAGAGCTGCACAAGATGGAGCACATCTGCACAGACTAACTAGTGACAGGCGGCCCTCCAGATGCTTGGAGCCTTGAGGATTAGCCAAACTGCTCAAATCTGGAAAAATATCAGGCCAAAAACCATGCAAGAATGAGCTGGCCCTTCCTTCTCCTGGCCCACCTGGATCTGGTGAGGAAAAGCGTTTATTTAGTTTTATTTATTTATTTATTTTCAGCATTAAGAAAGATTCAGTGTGGTGGTTTGGGTGAAGATTCAGGACCCATTCCCATCTCATCAAAGCCACTTTGCGGATCCCAGGGTTAGATGGGCACAAGCGCCCACTCATCTCCAGCTCACAGGCTTGCTCTAATTTTAATTCCACAGTCAAACCCAGTGTTGGTCCCATGAACTCAGTTTGTACGGTTTTTCCTCCCACAAAGGCCGATCTCCTCCAGCTCACACAGAGTCAGTTCCTCTTAGCAGTCTCGGCTACAGCCAAAACACCATGTGTATAAGAGGTACTGCGTTCCTAACAAAGGCAGTAGAGGTCAAGCAGAGAAATGCCTATCATGGGGTGAATGTGAGAGTCCTCTTTATGTGCCTTGTCTCTCCTCTACTTGACAGCTTTTCAATCTTCAAGCCTCTCTCAGTGCCAGCCATTCCATCCACCACTTCTTTCAGCCAAACACACACAATTCAAGGAAACACCATGCCTGAGCTGAACAGCCAGCATGGTCACCAAAGATATAGCAAGAGACAGATTTTAATGGCAAAGCAGGAGTCGGGGGAGAGGCTGAGGGGGGTGGTCTCTGCGTGACTCTTGACTTCCTGCTTATATGAAAAAGTAAAGCAAACAGATGGTCAGCATGTCTCCCAGGGAAATCCCACGTACCCAGGCAAGTGGGTAGCAACACCTGGGATTTCTCAGGAGATCTTCCACCCCATCCAAGCAGTGGACAAGTCTGACCCTACCTACTTTGTAAAATCTGACCTGCAGGCTTGTACTTACAGCTGGGAGCTGCTCCTTTAACTCAGCTGGCAGAGAAACTGTCCTAGGGAGAACCAAGTTCCAGTTGTGCCCCCAGATTCTCCCTGTAAAACACAGAGCTATTTGCCATGTATTCCAGTTGGTGCCCTTTTCTTAAATGAGGTTTGCGGTGGCCTCTAGTGGTATGCAGGAAGAACAGTCCCCACTGTAACAACACAAAAAGGAGATTGATTCACGTCTCCTGCAAAGCAGACCAGCCACTCAGCCATGCACACTGAGATTCCTGTGCTACATGGGGGGGAGTACTTGGAAGACAGTTACTCACAAGTAACTGGTCAAATTCCAAATGTTGGGATTAAAGAATCCATACATTCAGACCAATTGTGTTTCCATAACTGAGTCACAATCTTACAAAATCAGGTTCTCACAGGACTTCTGGTGCTTCCTGATACTCATCAAGCCAGATATACCATAAGAACAACCCCTCCAAGTGGTATCTCAGCATTTCTGCTTCCAGAAGAGCCAACAGGAAGAACATAATGTGCAAGGTGGAGGGAAAATAATCAAACACATTTTTCTAAGCTCCAGGGAAAAGGTTCAAGATCAGTTTGAGATTCTGGCAACGGTTCAGGTCAGTTCTTTATCTAAACCAGTTCTTCCATCTGTCACACTTTGCTCTCCCAGCAAATGACCTGAAAGCCTGAGCCAGCAGCCACAAACCTATGCAATAAGCATGTCAACAGGCAGGCAACGTCCCATGGCAAAGTCTGCTCTCCTCTGGGACAAGAATCCTCAGAGTTTTATTCCACCGACCAGTGTTCACACATCCTGACAAAGGAGAGCTGTAGATGGGCTTTGGGTAGGACCCATTTCCACCACTTATGTTAGAGTGATGTGAACAGCTACTCTGCCCTAGAATGAATGTGCAACTTCTGTGGTGTTCCTATCAGCCTGGGATTTGGCTTCCAACTTCAAAACCAGCAATGCATGGTCTGGTTGCAGATGAATGCACTTGTCACTTGAAAAGGATGCACCAGCTCCCTCCCCTCCAAATTCCACTCATCCCCAGATCTGGGGGAGTTACTGGGTTTTGTTTTGGTGGTTTTAAAAAAAAATTGTTTCCAACTTCTGTTACAATTCTTTTCTCTTCTGCCCTGTGCGGTGTTGGACTTTTTATGAGCCATCTGGTATATTGTGCAAGTTCCACTCCTAACGCAGAAAGTATTTCCTCATGTCCTGATGTGTTTTGGCAAGTGGCCTGGTGTTGATCTTGGCTCACAGGAGTCCGCTGCCCAATGCATTCATATTACTCAACATGAGGTGTGTGGGTGTGGGTGTGAGATTAAAGGCATTGTCCAAGTGCCACTTAGAATTATGGCTCTGCCAGCCTTCCCTCAAGTTCCATTTGTGAGCCTTTCTTCCAACAGAATCACATGCAAATCTGTTGCCAGTAAGTTGGCCTATAACATGATAAATCCTTTGTCAGTGACCAGCATGCCATCTGTTTCCCAAAAAGCTAACCACATGGTGCCTTCATTCTGCCTTGGTGCAGCATCTGAAACCACAAGCCATGGGAGGAGGTCGAGGCCCAGTTCAAGTTCAATGACATTTTGTCTCTTTAATAAATGTTTTCTTGCAACTGCATGAAAAGATTCTCTCCCCTCTTGTTTTTTCCATGTGACATAAGCAAGGCTCTGGGATTTCTGGACCAGAGCTCAGCAACAGCTCCAAGTAATGCTTCTATTTGGTCATAAGTCACGCCAGGTAATTCGTTTTCTGGTGCGACAGCCCAAGTCTACAATGTCCCAGACTTTGTGATGAGTTACTGTTGCCATGGGCCCAGCTCAGAACCAAGAAATGCAAACAGATTACTCCTAATTACGGAGCTCGCACCAGCTACTGCTGAATGAGTCTCGCAAGACACCCCTTGTAACGTTTGCTGGCCTATCTGGCATGACATAGAGATGCCCTGCTTATGTTTCCATTTCTTCGTGGCATTTTTATTTCCCTTCCCGTCATTCGTTCACTGTTCGAGTGTCCTACTTCTTCACCTGGTTTATGGAACAACTGGGGACTCAAATGACCCAAAGGAAGATCAGGCTTTGAATAGCACTTTGGGACTATGAGTGCTCCAGTTTCGTTGGGGCTCAGACATTGTCCCCAAAGGTGCCACATAGAACCCTGCAAATCTATAGATATCCGCTTTATAGCCATGGATATCACGTGTGTGGATTACAGATTGGATGCGGATACAGATTTTGTACCCATAAAAGGCTGTAGTGCCATGGTCCTCAAGGTATGGAATGAAGGTGTTGGGTGGGTCACACTGCATCAGCCATTAGCAGCCCCTTGTTGCCAGCCCCTGTGCAGCAGCATCTCAAAGGGGAATCTTTGCTCCTACGTGGTTGTGGCTCAGCAGCTGACCAGTGGGATGTAAGATTGGGGCTGTCCATGAAAATCTCCAAAAAATGTTTTGTATTTTAAGATCCACCCACCCCTGGTGATACTGAAAGAAACATATAAAGTTAAGGACCCACCCACCCACTAATGCATTATGTAATGTATGGACAGCCCCATTGTACTGGAAGGAGAAGTGTCAAACAGTGACCCCCCCCCCCAAACTAGAGAACTAGATGAAACCCTCAGTTAATATTCTGAAACATGGCTTCTGGGAGACAGGGGAAAACCCACTGCAGTTCAGGTCCTGGTTCAGGAAGTCGACATTCTAGCCATCTGAGACCTCCACTCTCATGGGTACAGTTAAAATCTTGGTTCTGACTGGGTTAGGGATCCTACTGAGCCCCGTTTGATCAAGTTCCACAAATGACCCAGGTTCACTTTGGGAGAACGTGATTTCTGGGAGGCAATGCCTGGCACACTGGAACTATTCATGACCTATGTACAGATGGGTTTGGATCCCTCTCAAACCCACAACGTTCTGGGAGATCGACATTCTGTATGGGAAACACATTCCTTCCTCTGAGAGTCAGCTTCCCTATCCCCAAACCACTGGCTTCCAAATCCACTCTCCTGCTGTCCTGCGCTGGCCCTTGGACATCAGGAATAATACAGCCTAGGGGGGTTGGCAGCTCTCTATTATAAGGGCTTTCAGCCTGGCAAACCTGGACTGTAACTCCTTGTGTTCTCTCCTGCTTTCTCGCTCTTCATCATCTCTAGCTTTGGTTTGTTGGGGGTTGAGAAGAAACAGCAACAGGACAACAAAGAACCTCAGGATTAGCAATATTACCATGGTGTAGAAAAGTTTACACTGATTTTGTGAAGATTGAACATCTGCAGAAGGGAAACAGTTTGTTTACTTGGTGGGGTCTGCACTTATCCGAGATGCCAGTCAAGATGTCAGGACAGGTGGCAGCTCAAGATGCACTAGATGGGGAATGCAAAAAGAACAGGAGAACTTGTGGCACCTTAGAGACTATCAAATTTATTTCAGCATGAGCTGTCGTGGGCTACAGCCTACTTCATCGGACACAGGGTCGGCACTTCCATTTAGGTGACCGGGCGCCAGGATTTGGGAGAGCGGCAGACTGCTCCGGTGGACCTCCCGCAGGCGTTCCTGCGGATGGTCCGCTGGTCCCGCAGCTCCGGTGGAGCATCCACAGGCATGCCTGTGGCAGGTCCACCGGAGCCGTGGGACCGGCGAGCCGGCCCTGTGCCTAGGGCACCAAAAACCCTCGCACCACTCCTGACTGGACACATAGAAACATGCATCCAAAGACGCGGGCTGTAGCCCACGAAAGCTTATGCTCAAATAAATTTGTTAGTCTCTAAGGTGCCACAAGGACTCCTGTTCTTTTTGCGGATACAGACTAACACAGCTGCTACTCTGAAACCTAGATGGGGAATGTGTGGTCTGTATTAGCATGTGCTATTGCAGATGGGCAGGTTCACTCATGTTGATCAAGGGATTGTGGGATCAGGGCCTTAAGCTGTAGGCTCTACGGGGAAAGGACTGCCCTACATGCTTGTACAATGTCTACCACAATGGGATTGGAAGTGCTAACTCAGTACAGGTAATACTGACACATCATATGGTTAAATATACATTATAACATTTACAACTTTCAGAAGAGTTTAGATACAGAATTGGAAAACCCAGAGGGTAATGCAGCTAATTAATGAACTGCTTGCATTATTTCATTTTTAACACAACTGCAAATCAACAGATTTCTCCCACAGCAGGAGAAGGATATTTCCATTCTATGCATACATTCCAAATAAAGATGTTATTCAGTTACACTCTAGGCTGAAACACAGCAACAACTAGTAATGAAAAATTCAAGGTGTGACTCAAAAAATATTGTTTTTCAAATGTAATTCTCTCTCTCAAGACATCACTTGCAAAAGCCAAGTTTAGATTTAACCTCTGTGCAAACTATACCACATCAAAGTTCAAAACAAACCTCTAAGGCAATCACAGATTTGAAGAGGAAGAAAGCTGTCTCCATAATCACAAATCATGTAGCTATAATTTGAACTATTTACAACCTTAAATGAGACACCAAGGAGAATTTAAACCCACTAGTCTTAGTTTCTTTCCGCCACAGAAACAGAAGGGAGAATCACAGATGATCCATCAGCTCTTGAAATTCAAACAAAATAAAAACCCTGTATGTGGTGTCAGGTTCTACATTACATTGAAATAACCTCACTGCTCAGCATCTGCTCAAAGTGTCCAGAAATTAAAACAAAGAAAATATACAGCCTCTTAGTGAATCAGGAACTTTTAAAAATTGTTTTTAAACTCAGATAAGGGTAGGGTTTGTTTTTTTTAAATCCTACTTGAAGAACCCATGATGCCCCTTTGGAAAACTGAATATTTTCAGACAATTCTGCTTCATTCCCATATTTTTTTCTATGTGATAGACCTTGTACAAAGAGCTAACTTCACTAGGCAACAGCTTCCCTCAAGTTACTACTTGAAAGTATCCCCAATATTTCCAGTAAATTTCCTTGAACTTTAAAAGGCCAGTCCTTTCTGGTAGCAAACTGATTTTTGGCAATCACTTAAAAGAAGGCCATTCCATAATTCAGTTCACGCAATTTTAACTAGAGAGATGAAGACAAAACTTATCTGTTTATTCTTGAGGAGTTTCTTCCACTTTCATTCCCTAACTTAAGAACTGTTTTAACATTGTGATTGCTTGGGATAAGACTTGAACCTACAGATTTACAGAAGGGAGTAAGTTAGGGTGACCAGACGGCAAATGTGAAAAATCGGGACAGGGGGTGGGGGGTCATAGGAGCCTATATAAGAAAAGACCCAAAAATCGGGACTTTCCCGATAAAATCGGGACATCTGGTCACCCTAGAGTAAGTGCAGTACAGCTAGCAGGGAAGCTGTAGCATGTCCTCAAACAGTTCCAGATGAAGGTTGTCCCCTAATGAGTTACTCAGTTTTAAAACAGGCTGAAGGAGCACTCTCCTGTGAGACCTCTGGTTGCTAGCAGACTCGTTTTACTTGTGATGGTCACCAGGAATGCCTGGATGGGAGCTGTTTGTTTATGCTACACAGATATTTACTCATCCCCTGACTTTGGGAAACCTCTGAACAGTGGCATCTGCACCTGTGCAGGTGCTCAGTTATTCCACAGCTTTCACCTGAGAGGGGGATAATGAGGATTTGTTAAAAGAGATATTGCTGCGGGGGGGGGGGGAATCCTATATTGAAAGAAATATTTCCCTGCATTGTTGATATTTTTAAAACTAACTTGACTTCACAGTTTATGCTATTTGTTAACATGTTCTCATTCCCTGCCCTTGGAAAGTGAAATTAGATTTGTCAGAGAGTTTAAGGCCAAAAGGGACCATCGGATCATCTAGTCTGACCTCCTGTCTATCACAGGCCACCAGGACCACCCATACCCACACACTAAACCTAACACCTGAAATTAGACCAAAGTATCACAGCCCACAAGAGACTAGACTATTACATGCCCCATACAACTGGAGGGACTGAGGTACACCAGTACGCAGCGCTTTTTATTTATAACCAGTTTCATCTATTGGCATTATTACTACATGCCTTCTTATGGCACTCATCACTGTAGTGCCTAGGCACTGTTTCATTACAAAGAATGATCCTTCAGGAGTTCAACTAGCTTTTAAGGTCTCTTTCCTCCCTTCCTCCTTCTCCACATTTTTAAAGCTACTTACTTGTGACTGGCTTCCGGAGCACCTTCCATGGCCATGTTGTAGCTTGGGGAATCCCCTTGGAAAAGAGAATTCTTACACCACATTGCAGGCTGCAAGATCTCAGATGGAAGAAAGTTCCACAGTAAGGGGGCTCTGCTCCACTGCTGGTGCCTCTGAGAACACAGCTGGGCTATACGTTTCCAGTGCTTTAGGGAAACTTTTGCATTCACAAAGTATCTGTTTTCATGGAAATGACTTTAGTTCAAGAAAACATCTTTTGTAAAGCCCTTTTCATGCAAAATTTAAATATTCAGCCTAAAGATACTTGAAAAAGTCTCTTTTATGTTTTGTTGCTCTGAAGGGTTATGGTTCAGTATCGTGCTCTCTATAGCTATAATGCAAAATTAAATATCTTTATTTCAGCTTCCCTCATAACTGCAGATAAACACAAAATGCTTCTCCCTGTAATATTATAGTGACTATTAACCAAAAATGGTATATGAACAGGTGATACCATTCTTATTTCTGTTAGTGAACTGGGTTACTCTCTGAGCAGCTTAATACAGAAAATATATTGGCTTCAGTGGGTTTACCACAGAGATGATTTTAGCTCACCATTCTTAGCAGAACAAATTTGCTTTGAGAAAGGCTCTTCATATTCCCAAGGCTATTTTTAGAACGAATCAAGAGAGAAGCACACACGGGATTTATACCAGTATGCATATGAAATTAATTGAAACAAGGATCACCATCCATTCATAAAACACTTAGAGGAGAGTGGATAGCATTTGATAAGAAGAACCAAATAACATTCAGATAAGATGAAGGTGGGGATGCAAACTGAGAAAAGTGAGGGTATTCAGAAATCAGGGGGTTGCACCAGCTTTACCTGCCTGCTACCTAACACCAGCTGTCTGGGGTTCTCTGCTTGGTGTCCCCGTCAGGTTCCCTTCATTTAGCCCTGTGACCTCACTCCCGTTCCTGTTATCTCATTAATTGGAATCCTGGACCTGTGGATCCTCCCCTTATGCTGGGGGAGGTCCTTTAGTACCAGCTTGGCCCCCAGCAGTTACATCTCAAATTTCAAAGATTGGTGGCACCAGCATTCACAGGCATTGTGAAAACAGACAGAGGCTAAACAGGTCCACCCTTTATAGGCTTCACTCCTGCAACCGAGTGCTGGGGTATATCTGCACACAGTTAGTGTTCCATAGGGGGGCTTAGGCCATCAGTTCAAATCCAGATCATGTTGGTAGTGATTAAAAGTTGTTTGACTGGCCAGTGGTCCTGACACGAAATTGGTTGGTGTATTTGTGCTCAGCTCCCAGTGGCTAAGTGTCTACATCAGAATTGGAACCCCCGCTAGCAAGCTCAGCAGAAGGGCCAGGGGTTGTATAGGCTATGGAGACTGAACTGCCTTTTTATATCCCTACCAGGGCAGTATGAGAGCGCATTCACATGGTGAGGATAATACAAGACGCTTCCACTGCCTGTGTGCCACTACCATTCAGCCGATAAATGTGGGACACATCTCTCTAGATCTGCCCTTCACCAGAATTCAGCTAACTACAACAGGCACTGAAAAACCCCATGGAGAGCATAAAAGGAGATCAGAAAGGGGAAATAACTTCTTCACTCTGTTGTTGGTTTCTCTTGTTTTGGTGGATCTTCTCCAGGGCTGTCCAGTTAAAAAGGAAGACACAGACAGAGGGGTCTAAAGAAATTTCTGTGCTCTCTGTCTGCTAGGAACATGTAGATATTCACTTGTATTCAGTAGACCCACCCTGATTTTGGTGTTTGCTTTTAATATTTTATATATACATATATATACACATGTGCACACACACACACTGTTGCAGCTAATACAGCAGAGCTGTTACTGACTAAGGGTACAATTTTCAAAACACTTAAGTCCCATCTACAAAAGTGACAGGCTCTTAAGCACCCAAGTCACTTTTGAAAATGGGACTTAGGGTAAAATCATCAAAAATGCCTAAATAACTTGATCATATAACTCATATAAATAGCCCCACCATCTCTCCGCTTAGCCAAGCAATTGCCCTGCCTCCTGGGACAAGCTGTGAGGATGAATGTTCTGGCGCACCCACAACTGCACCTGACTATTCATCCAGGCCTCATGGGACTACTAAAGATCTGTACAATGGGGAAGATTGACTTTTGTGCTGCCTCCTAGCTACGCTCTTGCTCTGTCTCCCATGGGCACTACAGTGTGCTTCCTGCCAAAGAGTTTCGAGCCCGCTGTGAGCAGCCAAAGATGCACTCCCAGAATGTGCCGCACAGTGTAATCGTGGCAGGGGGTAACACTGCACTGAAGTCACTGGGGTGCAAAGATTACATGAGTTTGAATATTCACTGTGCATTAAGTACAGCGGAGCACATGCTAGCGCTGTGCTTTTGAGTTCCACAGGAACCCAATAACCCTTGACATTTGTTAGTTTTTTTCCTAAGGCTTCTTTTGTCTCAAGGAGCCACTTACAGGCTGAAATAACATGAGATCTGACATTGCCACCATCAGCCTAAACCCACGGAAAACAAACACAAATACTAGCCACCTACCCTTCTAGTCCACATACCTATTAGAGATGTTCCTGTAGTTTTTGGTCCAGTAGCTAGACACAGAGCACGGATGGACACTGCAGGCAGCACTGGACGGAGGAGCAACTGTGCTGCTGTCTCAGCCCTATCTGCCCCCACTGCATTCAGGTCAGCCCTGGGCCCCTCCAGGGCACACACTCCCCCCACCCCAGCTTCACCAGCCAGAGCCCAGCCAAGGGGCCCTTTGCACCAGTGAGGGCCAGAGCCAGCTGCAGGGCGCTGCTGGAGAACGCCAGAGCTGCCACGTAGTGGCTGCTGCTGACCAGGCCGCATGGACAACCCACCTCCTGCATGACCCAATACTACAGCTGACTTTCCAAAAGTGAAAAGGTGATGACAAGCTACAGGTATGAAGGCTTGAGAAAAGAACCATTTTACTTATTAATCATTATCATAGCTTCTCACATCCGAAAAGCGCTTTGGGATTGTTTGGGATGAAAGGGGCTATAGAAAGAGGCTATAGAAAGAAAAATTATTATCTCAGCGTAACCTTCCAAACAAAAAGAAAATATACATTGCTGTGTACGTGCACAGAGCTGTTCTCGCAATGCTACACTGGTGGCCTTTTATGTCCCTCTTGTGGTGAAGTAGCATTGCAGCATCTGCAATGGTAGTTTATTTACTTCAAAACCCCAAATTTGCTCCATTGCTGCTGTTATTTTATGTTTCTGTCTTCAAGATTCTTTGATATTGAAATTTGCCCAGTATATTTTCGAGCTGAGTAATGAAAGACCAGGAAGTATTCACTGCAGCCAAGCTGTGCAGCAAACTTTGCAAGATTAGAAGTGGAAGGATGTATTTTGTTATAGGTTGAGAACAATGAATAATTAAAAATAAAAATCAATTCCGTTAATAAGAAAGAAAGGGAGGAGGAAAGAGATGCCTAAGCACAGAAATAAAAATGACAGAACAGAGAGAGGAAAGATTAAGCGGTTAAATGTGCTTGAGAAATTAATTTATTACATGCCCCTGCAATTCTGTAATTCATTTAATCATTCTTTATCATATGACTGTCACCAACACAAATGGTGTGTGTGTGTGTGTGAGTGTGTGTGTGTGTGTGTGTGTGAGAGAGAGAGAGAGAGAGAGAGAGAGAACATGCACACTATAAATAAAAATGAGGGGAAACTGGGAGCACCAGATCTCTAGTGGGAAAATCACACAAATACTAAGAAGCATAACAGACATCAGCGTAACTCTGGGGGTGGGGAGTGAGAACAGGTAAAGAAAGAGGAGGACAGCCAGAAAGTGAGACATCTGATGGAAGAAGCAGTTCCAGCTTCTAGTTGCTGAAATGAATTGTTCATCTTTTCTTAGTGCTAGTCTTGTCCAAAGTGGGAACGTTTCCAAAGCTAAACCAGGGAGAATTCAGAACCTTTCTTTAAAGAGAGTCTGAGACGGGTTATTTCTCTTCCTCAAAAATTATCTCATCAGCATGTATTGCACAATTTTTGTGACACGAATGTATTATGCTCCATACTATGCACGCATCTGAACAATTACTGTTTCGATGAAGTGATGGGAGTGGGAAAGCAGCACTGGTGTTAATAATTAGAACAGACAGTGGTATCTTCCGTAGCAATTTACCATCCCTAACCTCCCCCTTCCTGGAGCCACTTCAGCTGATGCTGGATGTCTCTGCTGATAGCTGATGTCTCTTGCTGTTGCTAACGCATGTTGCTAGGCACCATCACACACATAAATATGGCTACTCCATCTTTTGGATGGGGCTGACTTCAAACAGGAAACTGGAGAGCTACATGCCAAAATCTTTATTTATGTTTGTATCTTACTTTTCTTTGTGCTCTAAAAGTTCAGACAAAAGAGGATCTAAGAAGTAGTAAAAAGACAATAGAAGCCCTAATTTAAGTGCATCCCTACATTATAAATAGCTTGTTAATATAACTGATCTTCACTGCCTGAACTGCAGATTGGAGCAGTCCATCCTATTGAGGATGAGAGTGAGAAACTGGAGACGAAGTCCAAAAATGAGGGATGAAAGGAACATAGCCACACAAGCAAATTAAAAGAATGTGGGGTTCATATCTTTGGCATCAATATCATTTTCTATAACTTCAATTACACAGCTGAGCACTGTCCACCAATAATTTATCATTAGAAAATGAGAGACAACAGTTACTTCTGATGGGACAGATGTAAACGTAGGTCTGAAAAGGAGAGTTGAATGATATAGGCCAGTCTGAAATTCAGTCATTTTGCATTAACAAAATGATCCATCTCAAATGTCTCAAGGCAACCCACACCCTCACTTCTCCCTCTGCAGCAGCTCTTTCTTTGAGAACTCCCCCTTATAAATAGATGACCTCCCCTGATGTTCATTCAGGTGAATATGAACATGTGCTTTGCATGATAATTCTGTGGTTCCCCTCACCCTGGGTTATTTGATCCCAGATAAAATTGCTTGGATTCTTTGGCTGTCATTTCAAACAAGCTGTTTTGTTGTGATTTTTCACATTCATGTCTATTGGCTCTAACATTTTATGTTATGGTGACACTTCCTGACACTGTCTCCAGGGCTTGGAGTTTTCAGAGACCAATCAGCTTCTTCCTTTTCATAACAGCTTGTTTTCTCTGAATGGGAGATGTTATCAAATCCCAGCATTCATGTGTCTTTGGAGTGAAATGTGTCAAGGGAAATCATGTGGCAAAGCTGGCTATTCTGAAAGTGGCTTGAGTTATTTGCACTAACTAACAGATGAACTGTTGTATATGTCACTTGTATAGCTACAATTAGCAGATACCTTTATAATAACCTGTTTGGGTAGACAGTGGGGATCCATAAAAAAATTAAACTACCTTTCACATTGAAGCATGCAATTAGCAAACATAAAACATCCTTTGCAAAAAGAAATCCATCCATGTCTGCTTCCTACACAGCTCCATATTACTGAGCACTGCGTATAAAACCTAGCTGGCAATAATGGTAGAGAATAATGACTTCAACAAAGATTGTGCTCTAACTTTCCAGAGCTTTAGTTTCCTTAATTTAGCCATGAAGACTAAAGTTTCAGTGAGTGCCCATGCACAAGCACAGAATTTAAAGATAAACTTACTGTTAACAGTGCCATTGGTTGAAGTGTGGCTCACAAGACAAATGTAGCCATGGAAATTCTGTGATGCAGCCCACAGACATAAAGTAGTGCAGTCCAGAGAGAGTACAGGTCCCAGCATGAATGCTCTCTGGTTTGGGTGATATTGCCAAACTGTTCTATTGCTGAAATAATAACCTATAGTTTTCACTGGCCACATCTTCACGTTCGCTAAAAGAGCAATGGCAGTCTCCTCTATTTTACACAATTCAGGTGTGGCCATCAGGCTCTTGGTTAATTAACAGATTGATTGATTTGGGTGAGCCTTGTCTACACATGTCAAAGTGAGCAAAAGGTACCCAAATACCCGGTTCACTGTTATTTGGGCACTGGAGAGACTGAACCAACTTTGAAGGGGTGGGGGACTGGAGCAACTTCCTTTGCAGCCCTCCCATTTCAGCACCTTAGACAGCAGCCTGATTTTGCAGGAGGACATAGCCAACATTGGTGCTCTCAGTTCAGAAGCTGAACCAGCTGCAAAATTCACCATAGGCTCTCTTGTGCCAGCGGTGTTGTTTACACTTTCAAAATGACCTGTTAAAGTCCATGTTTATCTTCCATTTCATATAGGATATGGGGGGCAGGGGAATCAAGACATCCATCAGCAATGATCCAATCCTTTGGATCTGTTCCCAGAACTCAGATATTGATGATGCCATAAAACAGCCAAAGGACGGAAGGGCATTTTGGGTGATGAAACCAAACGAGCAGCCCACTTGACTTCCTAATTTTCCTTTCCAGCATTGCCACAACAAATAGCTTTGAAGCTGAAGTAGGATTTACTGTTCTTTCACAATTGTGCTGTTGTATGAGCTCTGGGAACAAACTGGGTGTTTGTGGATGCACCGATTTGGCTTCATCCGACCCCCATGCTTTGTAACCCAGAGTTCTGATGAATTGCTCCCTCTTTCAGCTTCACTCTACTATCACCCTTCAGGGAATCACAAGAAATTGATCATTCAGACTATCCTGTAACACTGGACAACTGAATTGAGAATGAGCCTAATTTGTACCGACCTTAGTCCATGAATCTGGAAGCCTGTAGTCAGTGTCATTTTAAACTTTCCTGCTTCAGAAGTCACAGCTTCCCAGAAGAGAGGGCAAACAACTTCTCTCCAAAATTAAAAGGAAGGTCTACAGAAAAACGAAGGTTACTGGTTTGCAAATAGGATGCAAAATCTTTCAAAACCTCTAGGCCACCAAGTGATTCTGGCCTGGGTTGATAATAAACTAATCATAATTGCTATAATCCAATCGAATATAGTGTTTAATTTTGATGGATAATATCAAAGTTCATTTTAAAACATTTTTTTCTTCAATTTTTATCAATTTATATTTTCATAGTTGTGCAAAATTATGGGTTTTAAGCATTTTTATTTAAATTTCACAGTTTCAGGAAATTATAGGGGGTGTCACACAATAATTACTTAATGATAGGAGATGTGGAGATTTAAACAGCTTAAGGTTTATAATTGTTAAAACACAAATTGCCAACATGACGCAAAAATATACAATGTAAATATCCCTAGATCCAACTCTAACAAGTTCTCAAGCAGCATTTCTCTTAATTTACCTATCTGTAAATTTTTATTATTGATGGAAATATTTTTCGGTGGCGTGTGTGTATGTGTGGTGAAACTGATGTTTACCAACATTTACTGATAAACAGCTAATCCTTTCAAACTTAGCTCTGTAAATGGAGTTGTTAGTCTCGAGTTCTTAGTGGCACAGTTTCTATACTGTAAAACCACTGCCACAATTATTCCCTTTATTGGCAATCTCAGAAGAAAAGACAAGCTCTCAGTTTTAAATGGGCTCTCTCCAGAATGCAGCTGATATATATTACTGGAAAACAGTATGGGAGAAGCTTGCATGACTACTGCCCAGGCCATGCCTGTTGTGTATAAACAGGGTTTAAGTTTTCAGTGCTGTTTGGACTGTTGCCATTCACCAGAATAAAATTCATGATTTTTCTTTCACAAGGGGGTTCTATGTGGTGGGCAAACTCCTTGGGATAAGTCTAGACTTTGAGTCAAAGGGAGTATGATTTTTACTCTCAGCTCTGAACTGCCTGAGAAATGTTTGTTAGTTTTGTTTACCCACTTGTCAACAGCCTCCACTATCTCCAGGCCCATATACACCCACTATTACCCATGATGTATTCACAAGTACTTCTTTCATGAAAATCCATGGAAGCCTATGACTGCCCAGAGCTTCATGACTGACACGGGGCCCAGAGGAGTCTCGGACCCAGATAATTGTCTCTCTGCTGTTCCTGACGCATAGAGCAAGCCTGATTTATTCCTCTCCTCTGTAGAATGGGGATGTTGTAAACTACAGAGAGGTACTGTAATCTGGCAGTTCCCTTTCCCAATAACTCTCCTGTCATAGCACACAGAACAGAAAGTACCTTGAAAGTCCAAGGTCATGAAAACCTGATGATATCATTTTAACATCCTTCTCCATGGAAGACTAGACATAGTGAGGCTAGTAAAACAGGAGAAGCTGTCTTTGAGACTTGAAGGACTGAAAATAACTCTGGTCCTGATTTTATACTTTACACACAAACACTTGGTGCTTGAATGTGTGTGTGCTGGGTTACTGCTGAACTGTGGAAACGCCATGAAATGACTTAACTTGGTGCCATATTACAGTGTAACAGCAGGGACTGTGGTCATTTATTGCCACAATCGGTTTTCCATACTGTCTCTTACAGTTAGTGGCTCATTTGACTAACTTATCTTAGTCTTCTGGATCTATTTTCACAAGAAGGGACTCTCCTGAATGACTGGCAGGGTAAAAACTTATCGCTACTACCCCTCATTATTAAAAAAGTCAGAGCGGCACAGTAGTGAGAAGGGATACTAGATAGATAAAAGTCATAACAAGCAAGTCCTTTTCAACCTTAGGTTCTAAATCACTTCTGTGACTCAATGGAATCCTCCATCCTATAGCCAGGGCAGCCCTTAGAAATCATAATGGCTTGATCAAACTGGACCAATGGGCAGATCTTTTAGCCTCAAACAGCTGGATTTGTTGGTTCAGGAAAACATATATATATATAAATATTTGTGATTCCAGACCTGGAAAATCATCCTACCAAGTAGGAGAGCAAGACAAAGAATTGCCACAGTGCAGTACAAATGTCGGTGGGCTGACTCAAGTGATTCTGAATGTGGATAGTTTAAAGATAAACCCATAGTGTATCCTGCTTCCTCACAGAGGCTTAGAACTTTAAAGGTGACATCAAACAAGCCATGTGGGGAAATCCTGGCCTTCCCAACCACTGTACTTGCTTTCCTATGTTTGAGTGGTGCGTGATATTTCAAAGAGAGAGAAGGAGCGATTTGCCAGTCTCCATCAATGTGAATACTTCTTCAAGATCTGATGGACAGCAGGTAACCTGGACATAGGCTTTCTCCTACACTGAAACTAGGACCAACATAAAAGTTAGATGTAGAAGGAAACATAGTCCACTTTCAGCAGCTGTGAATACAAATTTCGGGACAGGGGAGAAAAGGTTTAATGTCTGCAGTTTTACATGCCCGTTTTGCCACAACTGACCTTAGAAAAATTCCTAATTTTGTGCTGGTAAAAAATGATGGGAGCACTAGAAACCAAAATCCTCTATATATTCATCTCACCTATGCCACAAATCTAATGTGTCTCAGTCTTGACATGGAAGCGCCATTTCTAATGATGAGCAGGGATTTCAGTCTCCACAGCCCATTCAATTACTAGCACCCCCGTGCAACTGTCAGCCAAAGTTCCAATTAGTATAAATCATTAATAATAATACTTAACACTTTTCTATCACCTTCTGACTATCTCACAGTGCTTTAAAACTCTAGTTAATACTCATACCTTCCTGTGATATGCATATTTGTATTCCTGGTATACAGATGGGAAATTGAGGCAGACAGAGGGAAAATGAACCCAGGGTCCTGCTTCCCATACTCTTGTTTAACGACTATGTCACACACCCTCTGATCTGGGAACGGCACCCAAGAGTCCTGACTCAAAGTACCTTGCTTTAACCTCATCACAAATTACAAGAGATGGCTTTTCAGATGTAAACAAGCGTCCCTAAGGGCATGGGGGCAACTAAGCAGCTGACGTGACATGAAATTACCCTGGGCCGTGGTCGGATTCAAACCGGTGACAGGAAGGTGAAAAAGCCCCCTATATTAGTAGTTCTCAAACTTTTATACTGGTGACCCCTTTTGCATAGGAAGCCTCTTGAGCATGACCCCCCGTTGTAAATTAAAAACATTTAACACCATTATAAATGCTGGAGGCAAAGCGGGTTTTAGGTGGAGACTGAGAGCTCACGACCCCCCATGTAATAACCTCACGACCCCCTGAGGGGTCCCCCAATCCCCAGTTTGAGACTCCTGCCCTACACGAACCAAAGGCAGCAGAGATTTCTGCTCTGATCATGAAGATCTTCCCCTCATCTCAGCCTCCTGTGGGGAGGGGACAGCTATGGACCTTCCTCCCCCGTGGGGTGGGTTGGTGTGTGTGTGTGGGGGGCAGCCTGAGACCTCCACCCACCCAGAGGGGGCAGTTAGAGACCTCTCCCTCCCACCAAGGGGGGCAATCAGAGATCATCTCCACCACTGGGGCAGGGAGAGACCTCCCACCTCCCCCCATGGGGGCAGCGAGAGACCTCCCACCTCCCCTGCCCATGGGGGCAGCGAGAGACCACCCCTCCCTCCAGGTGGGGGAAGGGAGAGACCTCCCACCTCCCCCCATGGGGGCAGCGAGAGACCTCCCCTCCCCCCAGGTGGGGGAAGGGAGAGACCTCCCACCTCCCCCCATGGGGGCAGCGAGAGACCTCCCCTCCCCTCCCCCCAGGGGGGCAGCGAGACACCGCCTCGTCCTCCCCCCCCACTCCCCGGGGGAGGGGGCACTGAGAGGGTCACACACACCCCAGGGGCGTGGCCTACGGTTACAGCCTAGCTCGGGCCCCACCCCCGCGCCTTTCCCTCCCCGCCCGGGTGTGCGTGCGTGCGTGCGTACGTCACGGCCCCACGCGTACGGGGCGCACCGCGTCGCCGCCGCCGTGCGTCCCGCGTCACCCTGGCCTGGCGCGCGGCTGCGGCGCCGGCCTGTTCCGCTCCCAGCGCCTCGGGATCGGTCCCGCTGCGGCCCGAGCCCGTTGATTCGGCTGCGTCCGGCCAAGGCGACGGTTGCTTCGTCGGCGTCCGGCTCCTCGCGCGGCCGCCCCGGGGGTTCGCGCAGCGCCGTGAGGCGAGGCCCCGCCGGCCGGAGGCGGAGGGGGAGGGGGCCCGCTCCTCGCCGCCGCCATGAGCGTGGAGGCCTACGGCCCCAGCTCGCAGACGCTCACCTTCCTGGACACCGAGGAGGCCGAGCTGCTCGGCGCCGACACCCAGGGCTCCGAGTTCGAGTTCACCGACTTCACCCTCCCCAGCCAGACCCAGACCCCGCCCGGGCCCGGACACGGGGGCCCGGGGCAGGGGCCGCCCGGACAGATCGAGGCACAGGTGGGTCCGCGCTGTGGGGGCAGGCGGGGCAGAGTGCCCCCCTCCCCATGGGCTGCGCTCGCGGGGCGGCCGCCTTGCCCGGGGCTGGGGGTTCCCCCGTGGGAAGCCAGCGCCGCTGGGCTCCGGAGCTGGGCCCCGCCTTGCCCGGGGCTGGGGGCTCCCCCGTGGGAAGCCAGCGCCGCTGGGCTCCGGAGCTGGGCCCCGCCTTGCCCGGGGCTGCTGGTTCCCCCGTGGGAAGCCAGCGCCGCGCAGCGCATCCCGGGTGGGCAGGTGGCGCCCAGGAAAGGAGCCCGCGGCCCGGCGTGGGGCCATTGCTCCACCTCGGCGTGAAAGCCTTGTCCGCCCGGCCCGGGTGCGCCGCACTAGGGGGCTGCAAAGGTCTGGGGGGGGGGGGCAGCGCTGGAGCCTGAGCCCTTTTCACGGGGCGGGTAAGGGGAAAACCTGACAGAGTGTCCGATTTCACGGTTGCATCGCGAAGAATTCGTGGCTTCCTGCGGTAGCTAAGCGTGGTTCTGGGGAGCGCTTGGCCGAACCCTGTCTAGCTTCTGCTGCTTATGGCAAACAGCGAAAAATCCTGTGACCTATCCCTTTCCAGGTTTGAAATCTAGTTTTGAGGAAACAAATTCTGGACAACGTTTCCTGTTTCTAAACTGGTTTTTTCTTATTATCCATCTTTTCCAACTGCATTGTTGCTAAGCTGGTTTGTTGTGGGCTTGCCTCTATGTATGTGCCTGTCACAACCTGGGATTGAAGTTCAGAGACTTTTAAAATGTAATAGGCAAAATAGAAAATATTTGTAAGGAAATATGACAGCAGCTAATATCCCACTGAGCATTAACTTTGTGTAGTGTCTTTATTGATATTGAAAAAGAAGGGAAACTAGGATTTTATTGGAAAATGGAGTGAAAGAAAAGAGGAAGTTAGTGGGATACATGTATAGGATGAAATACTATAATTTGAGGGTAACATAAATTTAGATTTTATGACTATGTGGCAAAAAATTTACATTGCTGTTTTTAAACAATCTGAAGCTTCATAATTTGCTGTAATGTTTAAAGATCACAGAATATGCAAATTAGTCAACTGCATAGACAAGCAAATACCTATATAATCCCATACCAACAATGAGCTGTTTGTAAACAATGTAAAGGTTAAAATGCAAATTAAAAGATGAATTGAAGTGCTATTAAAATAAGTTTAAGATCCCAATTCAAGAATATTGTGTGCACTTTCATTTCTCCCTTTATTTATGAAGACTTATATTCAGAGTTCTGGTCTCTCCTACAATTGACAGCTGCCTAAGGCAGAAGTGGGGATGCAACTCCCTGAGCTGTTTTAGGTGTTCTTGATGTGTTCTATTGTAAGAGAAACCCAGACTCCTGAACTCAAGTCATGGCAGTTAAAAGGATTCTCAGTTCATGTTATTGGTCTCTTTACTCATGCACTCTGATATAAAATCTTAGCAAAAACCCAAGTTGCATATATCTAGCCAGAGGACTTATTTCTATAGAAGATAAATAAGAGGGGAAACAATTTACAACATTGCAGTTTTTCTTGTTTCACTCAGTTACCATCTTATCTGCATGCTGTTGGTATAGAAATAATCACACATCCTACAAAAGAGAACCATACTAATATCATATGTTGTCCTCCCAAAAGTCTTTAGAAGTCTTTTGTAAGTTTCTAAATAAATTCTACTTTGTAGTTCTATCAGATCTGGGTAATATTCCCCTTAGATTTTTTTGATTAGGAGTCTTACAGATGCTAAAATTCCCTGACTGAGGATTAATACCAAATGCAGTTTCCTTTAAACATGTGATTAGAAAAGAAAACAAATGTAGAAGTTAAAACCTATGTACAGTATGTTTAGATACTGACAGATAAAATCTGTAGCTATCCTGTGGAAAAACTTGTTTTTATATCTCTTTAACAAGCTGCTGAAGCAATGTCTTTAAGAAGTTTTTACAAGCTGTCATATTTTTCTTGATACTCATTTTGCCTCTAAATACTTGTTTCACAGCTTGATTTTTTTTTTAGATGTTGTATAGGCAGTGTTCCTTTTGAACCGTAATATAGCAGGAACTATAGATCTCCTTAGTTTTCCTAATTTTGTTACGTAGCTGTCCAGTCCTGTACATTTTAGCAGACTCAGCTTGTGATCATATAGATTGGGGTCTTTCCCAAAGGCTTCTGGGAAATATTTTTCTGCTTTAAGTAGATATATAAATTTGTAATCTGCGTGTGCAAGAGAAGTAACAAAAAATATAACTTATAGGCCTGAAAGTTGATCACTTCTAAGTATTTTTTCACTTCATTAAATCCAGTTTAATCTTATTTTTAAATATGCGCACATTGTTTACTTGCTATGGAGTAATGTTCAAATGTCTCCCTAACTCCTAGGTGTTAGGAGGTGAGAGAGTTAAATATGTTTCCTTCACTCTCTCTTCTAACAAAGTATAGGCAATTGTTTCTGCTCTCCATCATGACTTTCTTCCTCTAATATACGTTAAACCATGAATTTGAGTGCTTGTTGAAGTTGGTTGGTGTCCCACCATTGACAGAAGGTGTAAGGGATCAGCAGTGTGAAAGTCATGGCCATACTATTTCTTCTTGCCAAAAGTCATCTGATTCAGCCATCCACCTGTAGCTTGTACATAACTGGCCTTTTTAGATGCACTGTGATGTTTCTGATCTTGTCACTGTAGCTTTGATTTGCTGTCTTACCCTTGTTGTCTCTTTCCCTACTCTTCACAGCATTCTCTAAACTAGCATTTAAAATTTGTAATGTTGGCATATGTAAGTTAATACTTACTAACAAGTTTTTGAAGGTTTGTGTAGACAAGGCATACGGTCTCTCTCATGTGCTAAACTGATTGAGTGACCACATCTGGGAAGGAAGGAAGGAAGGAAGGAAGGATGGTCCAGTGGTTATGGCTGTAGCCTAAGACATGGGAGATTTGGGTTCAATTCTCTGCTTTACCAGACTTCCTTTGTGACCTGGGGCAAATCAGTTAGCATCTCTGTCAGTTCTCAATCTGTAAAATAGGGATAATAGTTCTGTCTTACCTCACCTCACAAGGATGTTTTGAGGATAAACATTAAAGATTGAGGTCTTCCGGAACTGTATTAATGGGGGCCATGTAAGCACCTAGAGTAGAATAGTAATGTGCTTTGTCTACACTAATTTTTAAAATATGTAAACATGTTTTCATTAACATCAGACCTTATAATATGCTAGGTAGACAAAGCCCACCTGTCCTAAGACTTGTACATCTTACCGAGAGACCATGGTTTGACGACTGCTATCATTGTCTGTTTTGTGATCCTCATTTTCTGTATCTTGTTAAACTTAGATGGTGTGCTGTTTGGGGTTCTCTGTTTTGGTAAGGTCTAGCACATTTCTGGATGCTTGAAAAATAAATGCTTGTGATGGGACAGTATGCTGTCCTGTCCTGGGGACAACAATCGTGTAGTGGTGGAATGGGTATTGCACCCAGTACATAGCTCCGTGGCCTGAAATGAACCCTGTTTATGTGAATACTGGAAGAGTTCCATATACTTGTCTAAGTCATTAGTGTTTATCCCACTGTACCTACCTTATAAGTGGAAAGGCAATAAGTGGATACATTTATGCCTATGTATAGATCAGGGGATTGCCAGACAGTGTCTCCCCCCCCCCCCTTCAGAAATGTAGAATGGCACTTCCATAATATTGTTACCACTGACTTGAGAAGTAATCATGTATTCAGGAGAAGCCTCTATTCAAAGAATCCTTCAGCTACTTTACCCAACCAGAATAGTGCTGCTCTGTAATTTTGTCTCCTAAGTCTGATAAAGTGTTATTGATCAGTTTTGCAAGGGAAGAGAACAAAAATTCTGAAGGACAGACCAACTCTTTTGTGATGTCAGTATTTTTATTGGCTAAGTCCCCATCTTTCAAAATTTTATTACTAGGGTGATAAATTCATTTTTTAAGATAAACACAAGACTTCTTTAATAAACAATTTGTGCCAGATCATTAGCAATATGCATATAGGCTAAAATTACAAGAAGGCTTTAAAACAATAGTTAAATCACTTCCTTATTACTTGCCTGCCAAGCCCTGAGTCTAGGCTACTGTTTGTACCTAGCAACAGGTGACGTCACGCACACCTAAAGTTCTGAAAGGATGGAAGCTCTGTATGATATCTTGGGTGCAGCTGACAGTCAGTTGTTGTGGTTAGTTGTTGCAGGAGTACAGCACAACTCTGCTCTTAGCTGATGAAATACTTTTAATTTCACTGTCCTTTAAAATGAAAACCTGTACAGTTCCACAGAAGCTAATTATCCACTTTGACATCTAAATTTATATAAGCATCCAAACAGTTTGATTACAGACAAGGCAATTGACAAGTTTAATATATAATTGCTTTTTGAATTTAGGCCATTTACATTCAAAGTGCACCTGTATGTGCTCAGTATTTGTACTGTACTGTATTTGAAGATCTGAATACTCTTTTGTTGTGTTTCATGACCAGTTAATGATATTTTAGTTACAAAATTGCACTATGTATTTAAGGAAGTTACCAGTTATCATCTTTCTATGTCTTCCAGGGGACTGTTGTTCAGTCATTTAGCTGATGAAGTTTGGATTTGTCTTTCTTTGGAGTCAGTCCAACATGCTGTTGTTGGGTATTGCAATCCCTGTGGCCACTGGAATTCTTCTTTCCTCTCTGAACCTTTATTCCTCATATAGCAGCACTCTTTAAGCCTCTGGGCTGACTACAAATCATTTTTAAATAAAAGCAATACTTTTGAGGAGGTAGTTACCCTGAATATTCATACTTTTAGGTTGTCTGAAGGTGGTTGGCCCTGTGCCTTGTACCACACCTGATACATTTTTAGCTTGCAAGTGTTAGTCCATTCTAATTTGTATTTTGTAAATTAGAATTTACTTGCTTTTGAGATTAACTCTGGAATTGGGTATTAATTAACTATGGGGTACTTGGATATCTAGATGAGAGGCAGGCAGTGAAGCAGATTTATTTTGTTCTAATTTAATGTAGCTTTTGCAATACTTCTGGAAAAAACTACTACTACTTCACTGAGATGTGTAGCGTTTAGACAGCACTTCGTCTCTTAATGTGAACCCTAGAAAGAATATGCCTCCGTTACTCCTTGGTCTTGCTTTTTCTCAGACTGCAGAGAGGTTTATTCAGAAAATCCTTGAGTTTATTAATGGGGACAACAAAAGTCTGAAGAAACTTAGAAATAAGGTCAGAAGCCAGCATTTTTTGGATTTCATTTTTTTAAGATTGACCATCTTGTCATGAGGATAGTGGTAACAAGTTTCTCTGTGGAAATGCAGATTTCATTGTCTGAGAGAACTAAAGAAATCATTTGAAGGTGAAAGCAGATATCAAGAATAGACTTTGCATAAAATGTCTGACTCAGTAAACACATTAAATTAATATCCAAACTGTGGGCCTCACACTCACCAAATCTTAAGCATTAAACTTCCCTTTACTATGACATTCAGAGGCAAATACTTCTCATGCATTTGCCTGATCCAGTCTAATTAACCTAATCCCCATAGAAGAATTTAATTATATCGTATGTCCCTTGAGAGTGCCTGTCTTCTCTGGAGTAACTTTAGCCAATAACACTGTTCCAAAATGTTATGTTGACTAAGCCTATGCTAATCAATATGCTCAGGTTGTGATGTTTGTTTTCATAGAATATCAGGTTGGAAGGGACCTCTGGAAGTCATCTAGTCCAACCTCCTGCTCAAAGCAGGACCAATCCCCAGACAGAGTTTTACCCCAGGTCCCTAAATGGCCCTCTCAAGGATTGAACTCACAACCTTGGGTTTGGCAGGCCAATGCTCAAACCACATACCTGAAAGTGGATTTGGGATTAAGTGGTATTCCTCTTTGTGTTATTGCTTGTCTGCCTGCAGTGTGGTCTTAATTACAAGATAATAGGTTAGATATGTGGGTGAGGTGGACAAAGCTTTTCGGGACATTCATCTTGGCTTTTTCTTTTGACGCTAATATATTACGTGAGCCTGTTTGCATGAGTGTATGACAAGCTAATTATTTATCTGCTTTTAAATGTTATAATAGACACTGGAATTAAACTAGGGCACCTATAACTCTATGTGACAATGGCTGCTTTAATCTGATACATTGAGTCAGATTCTTTTCTTGATGACCTTCATTACTAGTAACAGAAGCGCCCAAACCTGAAGCACTACAGAGATGCGGAGAGAAATGGCAATTCAGCTACTGCATTCTAAATATCTGTGAAAGTGTGATCATTTTATTGCATACATTTTCTTTGTGTTTATCTCCAGTGTCTGAGGAGCTAATGTTACGTAAGCATAAAAGGAACAAAATATATTTGTAGCATGCATAAGGTTGAGATTTGGAGCATTAACTTTGCTGACACGCATCCTGAGTCAGTGTTGCAGAACTGTATGGTGATAGTGAATAGTGCTCCATTAGTGAAGGGGTAGAGCAGTCCTTTCATCACTCTTGTTGTACAGGCTTTGTTGTTCTGGATCTTTGAAATCATGTTTCTCTGAAACTTGGCAGACAGGCTAGGCTGTCTGTTCAGACTGAGTCTTGCATAGTTTGTCTTGGATTTTTTTATAGTGATAAAAAGCCATTATTTGGGTTTTGATTTGGAAGAATCATGAAATAGTTAAAACAAGCTTGAAAAATGTCTTATGTATAGTAATTTTCATACCAGATCTAATGTGCACAGTATTTTGTGATGCAGCATGTTATATCGCTAATATTACTGCATTTGTGTATTAAGTACTCTTTTTGTTAAAGAGCATCAGACACACTCATGGAGAGCTTTGAATGATGATCTGCTTAGAAACAATTTTTGCTTAAATTTATTTTCTGTACTTCTCTCATTTTTGAACTAGACTTACAAAAATAAGTTATTTTTGTTTAAGAATTCATTTACTCATTGATGTCCTCATGTAATGGAATCAGTAATTTTGATGTGCCAGACAAAAGATTATGGCCTTGTGGGCCAGGAACAACAGAAATAGATGCAGGGGGAGGGCCTAGACAAATAAAGGTCCTATTTTCAGGTAAATATCCTTAGGAAACTATGAGGAATGAGAAAAAAACATATTTGACGCCTATATAATTGTTTGAGCATAATTTGTGATTTGATTAAATTCTGACTATGGGCAGAACAGCAGCCAATCTATATTCTTAAAATTTCCATATTTATTTTATTGGATTATTCTAGCATCTCACATATAGACTCATAATCAGTCAATTCTTGTTTTGTTACCACTGTATACTCCAGTATTATCTTTTCTTACAACTACTTTTCTCTCCAAATTAGACCCTTTCAAAAACTTGTTGTATTTTCATAAGCACATGTGAAGTAGATTAGTGCCCCAACTCCAGTCTTTCTGGCATGAGGTATAATTTATAACTGGGGCATTAACTATGTAACTTAAATCATCACATTTCTTTTTTAGGTTAATGGTCCTGATGGGATCCTCCAAAATGGTGCAGTGGATGATAATGTAGCTAAAACCAGTCAACTGCTTGCAGAATTAAACTTTGAAGAAGATGAAGAAGATACCTATTACACCAAGGATCTTCCTGTGCATGCTTGCAGGTAGTCTGAGATCTGCATGAACTTCAGAGGGAGCCTCAATTAGGATTAAGTAATCACATTGAAAACTATAAATCTTAATGACACTGTATACCCAATAAATATCAAAAGGACATCAGAATTGGTGTAAATATGTAAGATGTAAATATATCCTGTTTCACTGTAGCCAAACTTAAAAATTAATAAGTTTGAGCCATTTTGTATGCATTTTAGTGAAGTACTTCCTTCATACCCAACATAAATAACCTTCTTTCTGCCTTTAAATGAAGCTGCAGTCCATTGGTTAAGCACAGGGATGGAAATAGGATTTTAGCTTTAATCCAACTCTGCTGTCGATTTGTAATCTTTGGGAAACTGACAGATTAAGTCAATTGCTTGTCTGTAAAGTAGGGATAGTTATTCAGTGTTCAGGGGTGTTGAGGACTAATTTAATGGTTGTAAAATGTTCTGAAGGCCTTGAGTGGGAGGTACTCTATAGAAGTGACCAACTGAAGTCTTGAGTCCTGTGTAGTAAACACACAAATGCTCAGTTAGCATACAAGCAGCAGGTACATAGCTTAACCTGTGTACTAACAGTACTAGTCCACTGCAGTTTCTGCATATTGTAACACAGTGTCCTAGCAAGGAATAGTGCCCTCTGGCGAGGCACTATGTACATAATACATGAGGCAGAGAACCTTTTAATATAAATTCAGCTGCTAAAATATTTATCGCAATTAAAACTGGGAGATGTTTGACCTCAAAATGAGAATTTAGTTAGTGCAACTTGGATGGAAGTGACTGAGGCTGATTTGGTGGTTTAAAGGCGGAATTACAGAGCATTGCAAAGATTCTGTCAAAATGAAAATTAAGAGTATGGAATAATAGTTTAGCCCATCTCACACCATTTCCCCAGTGCCGCCTAGTTGCCAGTTTCAGCTTGTGTCTATAGTACAGTGAATGGTTTGTGGATTTTTAATTGTACATTACCGTAAACAGTTACCTGATTATTTTTACTTTTCTGTCTTTGATTTTAGTTACTGTGGCATCCATGACCCAGCTTGTGTGGTTTACTGTAATACCAGCAAGAAGTGGTTCTGTAATGGGCGTGGAAATACATCTGGCAGGTAAATGACTAAATGATGGAAATGGCAATAATATATTCTGTTTGTAGAGAAAACAAATTAGGTTTCTGATGCAGCCTACTTCATTTTCTCATGTGATTGTTGACTCCAAAAGAAGGATGGCTTTTAAACATCCACTTGAGTTCTTAACATGCACAATTAACGTTTTTTTTTAAAAATTTGCTCTGTGGATCTGCATCTGAGCTTTTAGCTTCCTTCCCCACCCAATCTTCCCATTATCAGCAGCACATACCAATGAAACCATCACCTCTTCAAAGTCAGTGACTTAGGAGAGTTGTCTGAGTGAAGCTAGCAATGGTTTCATTGGTCATTTGTCTACTAAATGAACTTTGTTTCCTCTCCTTACTGTTGCTCAGCAGCATCTGTAATTGCTGCTCTTGCCCTGCAGTTGATCTGTAAGGAAGCCCCAGACACTTTACAAGTCATTTTTTAAAAAATGTGCATTTTCCCTGGGAGTCAAGTCATTCCTTCACGTCTATCCAAGGGCTTCTCTGCTCTTACAGCTCTGCAGCGGAGTAGCTGCAGCACTTAGTGAAAACCCTGCCTACAGGGGGAGAAGTTCTCCTGTCATTGTAGGTACTCCACCTCCCTGAGAGGCAGTAGCTATGTCAATAGGAGAAGCTCTTCTGTTGACATAGCACTGTTTACACCAGGGGTTAGGTCAGTGTAATTGTCACTCAGGCGTGTGGATTTTCCACACCCCTTAGCAACATAGTTATACTGACATAAATTCCAAGTGTAGGCCAAACCCTAGGTCAGCTGAGTGAAGTGCTAGTGGTTAACTTCTTCTGTTGGTGAAAATAGCAAGTATTTGTAACAGACATTCTTTGTGTTTAGTGCTAACTGAGCTGTTCTATTGTCTTAAATTAGGATTAAAACTGAGTCCAGTGGCCAGAATTGTTTTCTGCATTAACTGTGTATGAACGTTTGTGTTTTCTGCTTTCAGCCACATTGTAAATCATCTTGTGAGAGCAAAGTGTAAAGAGGTGACTCTTCACAAAGATGGTCCTTTGGGAGAGACTGTCTTGGAGTGTTATAATTGTGGATGTCGTAATGTGTTCCTCCTCGGCTTCATTCCAGCTAAGGCTGACTCGGTAGTTGTATTACTATGCAGGTGAGAGAATCTCTTTTTTGGGGGAGTTCAAATAATGGCTGAAGCAGAGTAGAATTTGATGGGATAGCCACATGTATTTCTAAAGGGTAATACTTCCTGTTTTCACATAATACACCTCTACCCCAATATAACACAAACTGACATAACACTAATTTGGATGTAACGCTGTGCTTGGGGGGAGGCGGGGCAGGGCTGTGCACTCTGGATCAAAGCAAGTTCGATATAATGCTGTTTTCCCTATAACATGGTAAGATTTTTTGGCTCCCAAGGACAGGATTATATCAACAGTTCAGTACACTACACCTCTACCTCATCAGGCACTTTGTTGGTGAGTGCTTAGGCTTCATGTATTAAATAACATTTTTTTTCCAAGGCATACTGGAATATGCCTATGCCTCTTATTCTGGGAAATCATCCTAGTTTTATGAAGGAAATCTCAGGCAATGAGTCTTTCCTTTTATTAAGCACGTTAAACTTTTGAATAATTTTATGTCAGATATACCAAAGTAACACTTCCAGTTGAAAGCTGACACATGACCCTCTAACTAGAGTGGTGTACCGTCGTTCAGACTGACAAGACTTCTCTCGTCCCATAAGATTACAGCTGTTCAAGAACAGAGTAATCTTGTATTAAATTTAAAATGGTCCTGTAACAGAACATAGTCATGAAATCATGGTCTCTGCTATGTCTGATAAATGCTATAGCTTGCTATTTATCTAGCAGTAGAAGACCCATTTCTGTGGTAAGCTTCTATTCTGTTGTTTAATTATATAATGGCATATTAGAAATAGTCCTCTGTTTCTGTTCTGTATGCCATCCTGATGAACAGTAGCTGAATCAGAAGCACACACTCTTAGGCACTTGCTACCTTAGATGCTAGCATTGTCCAGGTGGTGCAATATCATTCATGAATATTTTGAGAGCACTTATCTCCATGATACCATAGTGGCAAGTGTAGCACCTAATCATAGTGGACTCTTGGCCCAATTTAATTTTTGAAAATATTGAAAGATTTGACTTCAAAAGCAGTCTTCACATGGGTAAACTTGTTTTTACACTTGTCTTATTTAATAAATTCATTATCAATATCTTGATTGTGCAGGCAACCGTGTGCCAGTCAGAGCAGTTTAAAGGATATTAATTGGGACAGCTCACAGTGGCAACCTCTTATCCAAGACCGCTGTTTCCTTTCCTGGCTGGTAAAGATTCCTTCTGAACAGGAGCAGTTGAGAGCACGTCAGATTACAGCTCAACAAATTAACAAACTGGAAGAGCTCTGGAAGGTATGTGCCACTCTAAATTAGAAAAGTGTCGCCAAATATTAAAAATTCTGGGTATTTAATGAGGATGAAAGAGACCTCATTATTAACCGTTTGTGTTATGCCGTAGGTTTACACAGCATTTTACTTTCATGCAGACATGTTTCCCACACCGACTTTACCATCCAAAGTCTTGACAAACTGGACATTGGATAGCAGTTCATGAGAGTGAAGGTTCGGGAGATTACTAATCAGATGGAAGAAAGGATCATTTGGTTAATAGTGGATAATGCTATGGATTCTGAATTTTTGTTAGCGTTCTGCATTTTTGAGTAGATCACAAAATTCCAACATGCTCTTATCATTTAACATTGAAAGGACACTGCCATTTTAAACTCTATCTGTAAAACCAGATTTCCTTACATGTATTAACACATTAGATTAAAGTTCCGTTCTACTCCAAGCAATGATTAAATACAAACATCCGAGTACGGAGATGCCAATCTGCTCTTGGTATTCAGTCTTATCTAACTTCAGTGACAAACTTTTACATCTAATAGCAGTTCAGACACAACCCAGCTAAGTGCAAGCAACTTTAATGAGCTTGCACAGTTTTAATTGAGGCCAGAATTTTGCCTCGGTGATTTATTATTGATAGTGGCATCTGCCCCAGAGAACACAACTTAACTGTCATGTCCAAGTCCGAGCTTGCAGGGATAACAGTTTAAAAAAAACCAAAACAAAACAGCCCAAAGCTGATCAAAGGTCAGATGATGGTAAATAAGGAACCCGGTGATGCTGTTTAGTCACTTTTTAAAGGATTGAATTTTTAGTCTGAAACAATTTTTAAAATTTACTTTACCCTCCCTGTAGTATTTACTACTCTTATCTCAGCTTTGACAACGAAAGTCTCGTCAGCTTGATGTTCTGGATCTCATGCCTTAGAACTTAATGTACCGTTTCCCAATTCTAGGAAAATCCATCTGCAACCCTTGAAGACTTGGAAAAACCTGGTGTGGATGAAGAACCGCAGCATGTCTTACTTAGATATGAGGATGCTTATCAATACCAAAATATTTTTGGCCCTCTAGTCAAGCTTGAAGCAGATTACGACAAGAAACTCAAGGAGTCCCAGGTAGTGTGATTTGAAACACTGAAATATGCTTATTATTTAGTTATACTTAAGCAGTTCAAATTGATAACAAGAAATACCTGACTCCTAACAATAAAAAAGAGTACTTAAGTGAAATAAATGTAAGGCTCTTTACTACAGTAGCAACTGTCACCATTATCATTACCTGTACCATGGGAGGTAGATGGAAAATGATCACACAGAATTGAAAGAGATTGGAGGTGGGGGGAGTGACAGAAAGCAACAGTGGTGGTGCTACTGGGTTTTGAAACGTGTCTGAATCCTTAGTCTCTCCTTCCTTCTTTGAGAGGGAATCTCCTCCTTAGTCTTTAGAGAATGTGATTCTGTGGAGGACATCCCAACTTTGAGAGAACTGTTACTAGTTTCATTGACATTCTGTTGGGTCATCTCCTCCGTGGAACCACACTTGCCTATCTGCCAGTTTTGGATTTCTCAGATGGGCTCCCAGCGGAACTTAGGGTGTCGTATGGGGGCACATAAACACCTGGCATATGTGATTAGTGCACACGCTTATGTGCAGTGCCTGAAATTCAACATCTTTGGGGCCAAAAGCAGCATTCTTGAAGAAACTGTAAAGAAATTGGAGATGATGGCTCAGTACCTCAATGGTGCCAGTTGCTGGTAAGTAATTCAGTTTTGTAGAAATACAGTTGTTTATGCAAATGGTATAAACTCTCTAAGTGTTTGTAAATATTTGGCTGTTGTGAGCATTATAGAAAAGGAGGATAGTCAAGAAATGTCTCTGGTACAATTCTTTTAGAAAGTAAAAGATGCCTTTTCTTTACAACTTAGACCCAAGATAACATCACAGTGAGATGGGACCTGGGCTTGAACAAGAAGAGAATTGCTTACTTCACTTTGCCAAAGACTGACTCAGGTAATGATGTCTAAGGTATATCTTCTTAGATTGTTTTGAGCTAGGTGTGTTGTAACCAGTAATTGCTGGTTTGGCTTGGGGCACAGAACAGTTTTTTATAACTCTTGTTTTTATTGGAGGGTTGATTTACCAGTACAGACTTCAAAAATAACTGCTTGAATGTTCTTCTGTTTAGATATGCGTCTTATGCAGGGAGACGAAATCTGCCTGAGATATAAAGGAGACCTGGCCCCTTTGTGGAAAGGAATTGGTCATGTTATTAAAGTTCCTGATAGTATCCTTTACTTTTTTCCAGAGATGCAGATCATTTCACTGACACAGCTGCACTGTGACTTGAGTAGTTCATCAGTTTAATCTCAGGGATAGGGAGATTGAGGCAGTTCTTCAGAGGAAAATGGAGTTGCTTCCATCCCAATTTAATTCTTTCACTCGTGCATGTAAAGTACTTGTTATCTTGGTCAGGTCGCTTAGATTCTGTGTGCCTCAATTCCCCATCTGTACAATGGGGTAGTAGCACAGTCCTTCCTCACAGGAGAGTTGTGTGGATAAATACGTTAGGCTGTGAAGTGCTCAAACACGACAATAATAGGGGTCCATAGAAGTATCTGAGATGATCTGTTGACAGTAGACAGGAAAAGAGAGAGAAAGGAAATTAACTTTTAAACTGCTTTAATCACTGTCCAGCTGATGCCCAGGGATCTGCTTACATTTCCACTTTCCAATATTTTTAAAGTGGAAAAATAAATTCCAAATTTATAAGATAAATTACTACTTAACAAGGCTCTGCAGATTATGGTGATGAGATAGCTATTGAGTTGAGGAGCAGTGTTGGAGCACCTGTGGAGGTTACTCATAACTTCCAAGTGGATTTTGTGTGGAAGTCCACTTCATTTGACAGGTACGTAAATTTACTGGCATTCAGAAAGCAGTTTAGAGTGCAGCATGTGTTTGACATAATTGAACTCCAGGAAAAAGTGCTTGATTTGAATTTTTACTGGGGAGGAAGTACTTCTGTATCTGTTTCATGAAATTTACCTCCAGAGAGAAAATGATGTGCACATATCAAAATTAGGAGTATATAGATCCTTTGCTTCAGAGATAATTTTCTTTCTCCATATTCTGTTTAGAACTTGATCTGATCTCAAAAGCATCTTTGAACTCCTCATTTGTGTACCTCATTCTGAATGCACATTGATTTGTATCATGAATATTATTAACATAAAAGAAAGACACACACCTTTTCTCAAATTTTATCTTTTCTGGTTATTCTCTAGAGCTTCAGTCCATTTTGGATATGACTTCACTACAAGGGAAGGTGTGCTTGTGGCATGAATAGGCATACCCATGCTAGCTTTAATCTAGGTAGGTCTGGTAAAATAATAGTGAAGATGTGGTGTCACCGGCTTTAGTGCAGGCTAGCAACCTGAGTATCTACCAGGGTTCCTTTCGGCTAGCCTATTCTACAAACACACCTTCGCTTTGCAGTGAAATCACGTAACAGTTCAGTAGCATATAAGTATCCAGTTTTGTCTCTAAAACCTTAACAGCTGAAAATGGCAATGAAATCCGAACTGCAGTCTTTGAAGTTAGTAATCATTGGGACACTAAAGTCTCCAGTCTTTTATTTACAGAGTTCTGTGAGCCATGTGAGGCTGCTCCAAAAGAAACCTGTTTAACACAACTCTTCCGCAAAGCCTGCAGGGTGTGTGGAAAGTAATCTTGACTATCTGTAGTGGTGTTTGCCTTCCTTGGAGCTTTCCTCCTTTGGGAACACACTATGATTCGTTTGCCCGTGAACAGTATCTGAGGGCTTGTCTACATCAGAAAGTTGCAGCGCTGGTGAGGGAGTTACAGCGCTGCAACTTTGAAGGTGTACACATCTGCAGGGCACCACCAGCGCTGCAACTCCCTGTTTGCAGCGCTGGCCGTACTCCCGTTTTGTCTCGGGTGTAGAGGATCCAGCGCTGGTGATCCAGCGCTGGTAATCCAATGTAGACAGTTACCAGCGCTTTTCTTGACCTCCGTGGAAGGAGGAAGCCTCTGGTAATCAAGCTGGTTTCCTTTCCCGGTTTGCTCTCTCGGTCCCGGAGCCACCCAGCAAACCGCAGGGAAGGAGACCTGCTTGCTCGGGGTTCCGGGACCGAGAGAGCAAACCGGGAACGCCGCGGTTTGCTCTCTCGGTCCCGGAGCCACCCAGCAAACCGCAGGGAAGGAGACCTGCTTGCTCGGGGTTCCGGGACCGAGAGAGCAAACCGGGAACGCCGCGGTTTGCTCTCTCGGTCCCGGAGCCACCCAGCAAACCGCAGGGAAGGAGACCTGCTTGCTCGGGGTTCCGGGACCGAGAGAGCAAACCGGGAAAGGAAACCAGCTTCGCCGCGGTTTGCTCTCTCGGTCCCGGAACCCCGAGCAAGCCGGTCTCCTTCCCTGCGGTTTGCTGGGTGGCTCCGGGACCGAGAGAGCAAACCGCGGGGAAGCTGGTTTCCTTTCCCGGTTTGCTCTCTCGTCCCGGAACCCCCCTTGAAGCCGCCCAACAGCGCTGCAGTGTGGCCACATCTAACACCACTTGCAGCGCTGGTTGCTGTAAGTGTGGCCACTCTGCAGCGCTGGCCCTATACAGCTGTACTAATACAGCTGTAACAACCAGCGCTGCAAAATTTTAGATGTAGACATGGCCTAAGAACATAGGGAGCTCGGAAGGCTAACTCTGTTTGCCAGGCTGAAAGTGTTTTGTCTCCTCCCCAACCTGCTTATTAAGCTAATGGGGTTTTGAGTTTGTTGTGTCTTGTACCTAATTCACCTCCACATTACAGAAGTTTGTGGATGAATATGTTCAGTTCATGTTTTGTGATCTGTGTTTTCACTTGCAGAATGCAGAGTGCTTTAAAAACATTTGCCGTGGATGAAACTTCAGTGTCTGGCTACATCTACCACAAATTGTTAGGTCATGAGGTAGAAGATGTGATTATTAAATGTCAGCTGCCAAAGCGTTTTACAGCACAAGGACTTCCTGACCTCAATCATTCTCAGGTAATCCTATCTTTTCTCTTGTCAGCCATAATTTCATAAAGGATTTACATACGAGGATTATAGACTTGAGTGAAAAAATATATAATAACCTAACTATGCTTACCTACTTTAAGTACAAATGATATGCTAAAATAACAAAACTTTTTTCAGGTTTATGCTGTAAAGACTGTCTTGCAGCGTCCTCTGAGCCTTATCCAAGGTCCCCCTGGTACAGGAAAAACTGTGACATCAGCCACTATTGTCTACCATTTAGCTAGGCAGGGCAATGGGTAAGAAATTTTTAACTGATAACTGAATATTTTTATATATGTTGAAGCCGTGTGATACCTTAAGCACTTATTCTGTATTGATAAATAGAAATTATATTCTATGGCTATTAAAGTATATACGTAAAATACAATACAAAAAAAAATGAACAGCTTATCTTTAGGATATATTCAGATTTTGAATGATTCTGATCTTGTCTTGATTTAGTTTTTTTTTCCTCTAGGAAAGTTTTATAATTCCTCATCACTTGTGTTGACATCAGTTTTTTCTTCTGTTTAATTTTTAAGGCCTGTGTTAGTTTGTGCCCCAAGTAACATAGCTGTGGATCAGCTCACTGAGAAGATCCATCAGACAGGGCTAAAAGTTGTTCGTCTATGTGCTAAAAGCCGTGAGGCAATTGATTCTCCTGTATCTTTCCTGGCATTGCACAACCAGATTAGAAACATGGATAGGTAAGAAGTTGTCCAAGAAAAATGTCTTGGGGGCTTGGTGTTGCAGTAGGTTATCACGTGAGAATGGCAAAATGCATTCTATTTAATGCAGTGATTGGGGTAAGCCATGACTTAATAAATAATGTGAGTTCAGTTGTTCCTTGTGGACTGCCAAAAAAACAAAGTGCACTGCACAACTGCCATTCTGCTCAAGGGAGCCCTAGACCCCAAATATCAGGAGTTTTACACTGGAATTTTAAGAAGAAAACATGATTGTTTTGACAAATTCCTTTGCTGTGTAGTATGCCTGAGCTTCAGAAACTGCAGCAGCTGAAAGATGAAACTGGAGAATTGTCATCTGCTGATGAGAAACGCTATCGTGCACTGAAACGAACAGCGGAGCGTGAATTACTTATGGTACAGACTCCTTTTCTCTTTGTTGGGACTTGTCATTTTTTTGCAGACTAGTGAAGGTTGGATAAGTAAATGTTAAAAACTGTATGTTCTTTGGAGCAGGGTCACAACCATCTACATGTGTTCGTAATATAGGCATAACAATTTGTTTACAACCTGTGATTAAGTAATGTCCCTCTTTAAATAGCTGCCTCTTTTCAACCCTGAAGTGGCTACACTTCACCGGTAGGTGGAGATCTGTGTATCATTTGTAAACCACTTGGAAATTTTCAGATTTGTAGATTTCAAGGCCTTAAGGGACCATTGTGATCATCTAGGTTGATCTATCTAGCACAGGCCATAGAACTTCCCCAAAGAAAATTCCTAGAGCAGATCTTCTGGACACTTCTAAACACTGCCTTGATCTAAAAATTGCCAATGAAGTACTAAAAAAACTTGCATGTTTTCCATATAAAAATATTATCTATTGATATACAACTTGGTCAGTATTTACTAGCATGTCCTTTCATAACTGAAATTTGTAACTGAGAGTGCTGGTGCTGAAATACATGTTTTTGTCTGTTTATCAGAATGCAGATGTTATTTGCTGCACATGTGTGGGAGCAGGTGACCCAAGACTTGCAAAAATGCAGTTTCGTTCCATTTTAATTGATGAAAGCACACAGGCTACTGAACCAGAGTGTATGGTGCCAGTTGTTCTGGGAGCCAAACAGGTATGAAGGGCTGATCTAAAAAATAATGGAACTCGTAAACAGATACAAACCAATCTAATTGCTACTTATAATTCACAGAAAATGATTGATGCAGTTTTTCCTGTTTGTGCTCCTATGGGAGTGAAAACTCCTCATTTTCTGGGTAGACAATTCTCTATTGCAGGTCCAAACAACTTGTTTTATGTGACAGCAATAAAATTGTCTTCTTTCCAGAGTGCGAACTTTGTTTCAGCGTGATTGACATGTTAAGGTCTGACTGGAGACTTCACCTCTGAATGACTCTAAGCCCTCGTCCAGACTAACCCGCGGCATCGGCGGGTTAAAATCGATTGCTCGGGGATCGATATATCGCGTCTAGTCTGGACGCGATGTATCGATCCCCGAGCGCGCTTACATCGATTCCGGAACTCCATCAATCCGAACGGAGTTCCGGAATCGACACGGAGAGCCACGGACATCGATGCAGCGCCGTCCAGACTGGTGAGTACCTCGATTTTAGAAATTCGACTTCAGCTACGTTATTCTCGTAGCTGAAGTTGCGTATCTAAAATCGATTTTAATTCCTAGTCTGGACGTGGCCTAAGGTGCTACAAGGTCTCCTGTTTGTTACTGGATATAAAGCATATATGAAACTCATCAGCATTCTTGCTGAGTAATGTGCTATAAATTCAGTCTGACTTGAAATCAGTCTGTTCTAGTATTGCATCAGCTAGGACATCTGCTTGAGAGCTTAAGGTGTCTATACTATGTAGTTAGTGTTGAATGTTTCTTTTCTTTTTTGTATACAGCTGATCCTTGTTGGTGATCACTGCCAGCTTGGTCCTGTCGTGATGTGTAAAAAAGCCGCGAAGGCAGGCCTGTCTCAGTCCCTTTTTGAGAGGCTTGTGGTGTTGGGTATCCGTCCAATTCGCCTGCAAGTGCAGTATCGTATGCACCCTGCTCTCAGTGCTTTCCCATCCAACATCTTCTATGAGGGGTCACTCCAGAATGGTGTTACTGCAGGTAACGTACAATTGACACAGTACAAGTTGACTTACATGCAATCCACTTTGAATCAGAACAAGGGATCCATTAAGATAGAATGTCTTAACTGCATGTGTTGAAAAGGGGGCACTGACCCTGGACTGCAGCTAATTTTAATAGTTGCTCAGTGCATTTAAGGTATATGATGCTAAAGGAGCATTGTGAATGTTTTGGTTTATATTTTTTTCCTCCTCAGCGGACCGTGTGAAAAAGGGATTTGATTTCCAGTGGCCCCAGCCAGATAAGCCAATGTTTTTCTATGTGACACAGGGTCAAGAAGAAATTGCCAGTTCAGGCACCTCTTACTTAAACAGGTAAATAAAATTCAATGCTAATGTTATATAAGTGAGGAAAAATTTCAGTAGTGACTAAGTCCCATTGAAAATCAATTAGACTTAAGTGCTTAGGAATTTTTCCCCTCTGACTTCACATTTAGAGCCTTAATGATCCCCTAATATTCGTAGGAAGGATGATGGATGACCTTGTGTCTAAGGCACCGGAGAAGGACTTGAGACTGGCTGGGGTTCAGTTCCTAGCTCGGGAGCAGACTGTGACCCATGGGCAAATCACTTTATCTCTGTGCCTCAGTTCCCTATCTGTAAAATGAAAAATTCTCCTATCGCAGGGCTCTTTTGTCACTAAATTTATAATATTTGGGAGGTGAGAACATAAGAACGGCCATAAGGGGTCAGACCAAAGGTCTGTCCAGCCCAGTGTCCTGTCTGCTGACAGTGGCCATGCCAGGTACCCCAGAGCAGTGGTCTTCAACGTTTTTGTGACCAGTAGCACATTCATGTTTTAGAAGAGTGTGGCAGGCGCCAACAATTTTTCAAGGCTTATTTTGTATTTGTACAATAATACAAAAAAAAATTTAATATTACATAATATATGAATCCAAAGAGAAGAGAGAAGCCGCGAGGACAGAAAACAGTGGCGCCGCAGCCCCGGAGTACTCTGTCCCCAGCAGGCGCAGGGGCCTGGATTCTCTCCCCTGCTGGGCACTAGGCGGGTCCTACGCCTGCAGGGGACTGAGAACACCAGCGCCCTCAGCCTGCAGCCCTGGAGCTCTCTGTCCCTGGCAGACAGGGGGACGCAGCTTCTCTCCCCTGCGGGGCACTAGGCAGGCCCCGCACCTGCTGGGAACAGAGAACACTGTGCCCACAGCCTGAGTTCTCTGTCCCCGGCAGGCACAGGGCCGCAGCTTCTCTCCCCTGCTGGGCACTAGGCGGGCACACATAAATTCCCTGGAGGGCGCCATGGTGCCTGTGGGCACCACGTTGGGGACCACTGCCCCAGAGGGAGTGAACCTAACAGGTAATGATCAAGTGATCTCTCTCCTGCCATCCAGCTCCACCCTCTGACAAACGGAGGCTAGGGACACCATTCCTTACCCATCCTGGCTAACGCCATTAATGGACTTAATCTCCATGAATTTATCTAGTTCTCTTTTAAACCCTTTTATGGTCCTAGCCTTCACAAGCTCCTCAGGCAAGGACTTCCACAGGTTGACTGTGTGCTGTGTGAAGGAGAACTTCCTTTTATTTGTTTTAAACCTGCTGCCCATTAATTTCATTTGGTGGCCCCTAGTTCTTATATTATGGGAACATGTAAATCACTTTTTCTTACTCACTTTCTCCACACCACTCATGATTTTATATACCTCTGTCATATCCCCCCTTAGTCTCCTCTTTTCCAAGCTGAAGAGTCCTAGCCTCTTTAATCTCTCCTCGTATGGGACCCGTTTCAAACCCCTAATCATTTTAGTTGCCCTTTTCTGAACTTTTTCTAATGCCAGCATATCTTTTTTTGAGATGAGGAGACCGCATCTGTACACAGTATTCAAGATGTGTACCATGGATTTATATAAGGGCAATAAGATATTCTCCTTCTTATTCTCTATCCCCTTTTTAATGATTCTTAACATCTTGTTGCTTTTTTGATTGCCGCTGCACACTGCATGGACGTTTTCAGAGAACTATCCACGATGACTCCAAGATCTTTCCTAATTAGTTGTAGCTAAATTATCCACCATCATACTGTATGTATAGTTGGGGTTATACATACAATATGATGGGGGCTAATTTAGCTACAATTAAACTACAACTAGGTGCTTGGATACTGTGGCAATGGAGGGGCAAACAAGTTCTTAGATGTATAAACGAGCATCGAAGTTAGAGTTTCATCTCGTTTAGATGAGAAATTAATTTGGATAGCTCAGTGGTTTGAGCATTAGCCTGCTAAACCCAGGGTTGTGAGTTCAATCCTTGAGGGGGCCATTTAGGGATCTGGGGCAAAAATCTGTCAGGACTGGTCCTGCTTTGAGCAGGGGGTTAGACTAGATGACCTCCTGAAGTCTCTTCCAACCCTGATAATCTAAGTCATGAAATGGAGTTACACAGTAATGCCCTGGTCCCAGATATTTGAACTCCAAAGTACTGTTTTAAATCGGTAGGAGAGAAGGATTTGTTGTCCTGCTAACACCAGAGATTGAAATAATTGTATGTACATTTAAGTTTACTTGTATGCTGTGTAACACTGTGGATACATGGTCTCACTTTCAAAAGCAAGCCACTATCAAGCACAGATCTGTGATAGTGTGAATTGATTACTGCAGCAGCAAATTCCAGTCAGCTGCTGTGTGGAAGCATTGGGCCCCAATGTACACTAGCTTCTGAAGAAAAAAGGCTTCTCTCTTGGAGGTGTCAGTCTGATAACATAGGTCAAAGAGTCTGAGTAATAAACACACATAGTAGAAGAGGATATCTTTAATCTGGCACTTCTCCCCTCCTCCTCCTTCCGCTTCTCCCTCTCCCTCTGCTCCTTTAACACCTCCCCCAGGAAGTTTACTTCTGTGTTTATGCAACTATTGGGAGTGCTTGTCGCTGCTTCACGCCCATGGTATTAATATAGTTTCTCTCATAGTGCGTTTCATCACAATACTATACATCGCTGCTGAAATGCAGCAAGGAAGGAAACCAACTTACAGACGAATGATACAACAGCAGGCAGAAAGCAAAGTTTAGTTAAGAACTGTGTAGTGTTTAAAAAAAAAAAGAATAAATAAGTGCCCATGGGATCTTTACTCTCCATACAGCAGACAGGATCAGTTTTTAAAATCTCCTCCAAAATACATTTGCACAATAAACTGTAAGGTATACAGATTCTCTGCTTTGGAAGGATGAAGACAGACAGACTTCAACTTGTCATTCCAGGGCATCTAGGTATTTAGCTTTGCTGGGTAAGGAATACTGTATGTAAGAGAAGGTTCGTTTCTATTTTAACCTCTTCCTTTTTCAGGTGCAGATAGTTTTAGCTCAAAGGAAATTTAGTAAAAAAGCTTTCTTTCCATGTATGGTCTCATCTGCAAAGCTTGAGTTGAATCAGTCTAACTGTTTGAGTGATGCAAGCATAAGAACATACTTTCCACTCAAAATAGCCTTCGTACAAAGGCATTAAGCCTTGATTTTTTTATAGACCCCGATAAGTTGCAAGAAGTATTTAGCAAGTTAAACTTATTATTCATTTAACTTAATTCTGCAATATATTTAGTTTAGTGACTTCAAAAATAAAACAAAAAACCTCTCTTCTAGGACGGAAGCTGCTAATGTGGAGAAGATAACTACAAAGTTATTGAAAGCTGGTGCCAAACCTGATCAGATTGGCATTATAACTCCCTATGAGGGCCAGCGCTCTTACCTGGTGCAGTACATGCAGTTCAGCGGTTCCTTGCATACAAAACTCTATCAGGTATGGAATCTTTGTACAGTTTCATAGTAACTTTATTTCTGGGCTTCTTTTCACTTTCAAGATATTTTGAGATTCCAGTTTCAGCTTACTTCAAAAGAGCAGCTCTCCCGCAATGGCTGCAATATACCAACTATTATACTCAGGCTCATGCTGCAAACGAGACCAAGGCTGTATACTCACTAGAAGCCCTTTTTTGTAAAGCTGAAGACATTTTGTGACGATATCGTCCACTGAAGGATGACCTTGGTGGAAATTAGGCTAGTAGAATATTCCTGGCAGGAGCAAATCTAATTTCTCTGTCAGTTATCTGGATTTTCCAGTATGATGGCTTGAGAGCTGCAACACCCATTAGTACTGTTTAAAATAGCAGTGTTTCAGAATAGTGGGGAGCCCACAGGGCAGTCTGGCAGTGGCGGGGCTAATTTATTTTTCTGGTACAAATGTTAACATGCCTCTTGAATGATAACTTTTATATGTCAGTGCATTATGGTTATGCTATTTGTTCTAGAACCAAGAATGCTTTTTTGTCCCTTAATTAAACTGCTTTTAGTCATTAACTGATCCGATCATTCCACTAATGTCACAAGAACAATGTTGTTTGCAGAGTGATGGGTTGGGTAGAGATGTTCAGGCAAAATGCCTTAAAATACTGATCCTTAGCACGTTCTCTTCCTTGCACTGGGCTTCAAATGGGACATAGTTTACATGGTGGTTCTCCTTTGCAGGAAGTGGAAATAGCAAGTGTTGATGCTTTCCAAGGACGAGAGAAGGACTTTATTATCCTTTCTTGTGTAAGAGCCAACGAGCACCAAGGAATTGGATTTTTAAATGATCCCAGACGTCTTAATGTGGCTCTCACCAGAGCAAGGTGCAGTATGATTATAATACTCTGCATGGATGTAGCAGACTTTTATTACTTACCTGAGCTCTTGCCCAACAAAAATTACACTGTTACTGAAAATGTGAGAGTGACCAGAACCATCTGAGTAAGCTGACAGGAGTGTTACAATGATTCCCACATCTCTAGAAACCCTCTGATACCAACTGAAACCACATTAGTCCATATACCTTTAATAGTCAAGTGACTACAGATTGTCAGAAAATAATCTATTTGTAGATGGAGGAGTCCGACCTTGAAGCAGGCATGCCCCTTCTTCCTCACATCCATTTGCTGCAGCAGAAAGGGAGTTCCATGTCTTTCATTTTCTCCCCATTTTCCAACAGTCAGCAGAAGCTGGGGTGTCTGGACTGCTCTGCCTCTCTCTCAGCAACTGTTTCTCTGGGTTCTTCTCCTGTGCATAGGTCTAGAGTTTGCCTCATGGGGGGCACTTGAGGGGTAGAGGAGTGTGAAATTAATGCTTTGTCAGTTTCACTGATGACCACAGGTTTACTTTAAAAGGTTTTTGGGGGGGTAAACTAATCTGGTTGAAGCACACAGTAGGTTTGTTTGCTAAACTAGTCAATATAGCATTCTATTACTGGTATAATGAGATCACTGCAGCAATCTTTCTCAAAGGATTGTATGGCATACTAAAGTCTTTTTGTGATAAATATTGGCCACAGGATCAATGTCTCTTGGCTTCACCTTAATGGGTTTTGCAATAGATCAAGGCATCTAATGAAAGGAGCTAGTTAATCTGAGGCTGCATCGCCTTCCATTGTCCTCTTCTAAACCATAGCCTTTAGAGGCCTTATGTAAGGCTGTAAGTGTTTAATTGCAGGCACAGATGTTCACCAGCACAGCAAAAGCAGCATATTTAAACATTCCGCAGTCCCACATGCTCCTTCTCATTTTTCTCTCCTTGACAATTCCTGCTGTAGGCAGAAGTAATCTGGTAGGCCTGTAGGGCAATCTTTTGGGAGTGGTATGCACGAAACAACCACTAGTAAGATTCTGTGAGCCCCACTGGTTTGGGAAAAGCTGGAAGCAGGGTATAAAACTAACACAACCTGCTTCTCAGCTGCCACTCAGGTGTGTGCCTAGGAACCTGAGGCCTTAGTTTGAGCCGGGACTGTATTCTCTTTGCAGTTCATACAAATAAGGATAGTGAGAGCTACAGCCACATAGAGGGAGACTGTATCTCAACTTGAGCAACTTTTACTACATTATTCTGCATTTTGTCATGTCATGTTAACTTGATTAACGTAGAATTTCTTAAAAATAAGCTTTACAATTGACTTCTGACTTATCTGATATTCCATAGATATGGAGTAATTATTGTTGGGAACCCAAAAGCTCTGTCTAAACAACCACTTTGGAATCACCTGCTGAACTACTACAAGGAGCAGAAGGTACTGGTAGAGGGACCACTAAACAATCTCCGAGAAAGCCTTATGCAGTTCAGCAAGCCTCGTAAACTTGTCAATACCATCAACCCAGTAAGTTACTACAAATACACTAGTCTGTCTTTTTGAAAAATGTATACGGGAGAAAGGGGAACATGACTATCAGATGATCAGATTTTCCTGAGACCCACTTTATCTCGAGTTTGTGGCCAGTGGGGATTTTGGTCCTAGTGAGAAACTGATGGTGGTGGGGCTGACTTTTGTAGGAGACAGTAGTGACTGTCCTGCTGTCTCTTGCCTGCACAGTGCTTTTACAGGGCCAGCACTGCTTCAGGATACTGCAGGACTGGTTCTATAGTGTTTTGAAGCCCCGCTTCTTATGGTCTGAAGCTGAGCCCTATGTGGGATGAGGGAAAGGTGAAAGCTGCCCTGGGATCCAGAGGCAGAGCAGTGGGGGGAGGGAGCTTGCTCATTCTCTCACTTACTGGGTCTGTTTTTTCTTCTTCTTTTTTTTTTTTTTTTTAAGCTAGTGGGATGTGACCAAGCAGGTTGCCTCCTCAGATCTGCTTCCAGGGATGAGAAGCCTTTTTGTAGTAACCTTCTCTTTCTTGTGTAGGGTTTTAAATGTAGGCAGTAGTTTTCAAGATTAAGCATTCTGTAGGCATGTCAGATTTCCTAGATATGACTAAACTTATTAAGCTTTAATGTGCTTTTGTCCTACTACACCTCTACCTCGATATCACGCTGTCCTCAGGAGCCAAAAAATCGTACCACGTTATAGGTGAAACCGTGTTATGTTGAACTTGCTTAGATCCACAGGTGTGTCCCGTTCTCTCCCCCCCCCACCCCCCGCGCGAGCACTGCTTTACCGCATTGTATCCGAATTCATGTTATATCAGGTCGCGTTATATCAGGGTAGAGGTGTATCTTCAGCTAAATATAGATCAGTGACAGTAAATTCAAATAACTTGTCATTGGGTTCTGGTGGTACCCTAAGTCAGAAGGAACAGAGCAGAGGAGAACTGTGTGATAAGAACTGTGAAATGGAGTCAGTCTCATGAAACTCCAGCACATTTTAAATTTTAAAAACTCTTAAAATACCAACTGGAAATAAACGAAATGACTGGTTTAAATGGCAGATTTGGATCTTTTTAATGCATATATCTAAAGCTGAAATGTATTTGATACTTTGACAGGTAGAACCTAACACAGTCCCTACCCTGAAGAACTTTAGAGTAAAGTTGCAATGCTGTTCAGTTTGCAACATTGGTTCTAAATGTAAGGATGTATTGTTTAACTTCATGTAACGTTTTTAGGGTGCCCGTTTCATGACTACTGCCATGTATGATGCACGTGAAGCTATTATTCCAGGATCAGTCTATGACCGGAGCAGTCAAGGTAAGGAAGCTGTGGTAGCTGAACTCCTTTATTGACTTTCCAATCATGTAGTTATCGGTGGGTTCTTTACTTTTTGATGCTGAACTAAGATTCCTCTGGAAAGCTCCCAAGTAAAGAACAGCTTCTCACCATGTACAAACTAAACTGCTTTGGGCAAAATTTTAAATGAAAACTGATTTCTAAATTTAATTGTGGCACGGACCACCGGGCAAACGTGGCATTTCAGAAATCTCAAATTAACCTTTAGTGTAAACTATTTCATAACTTAACTAAACCCTGACTTAACCATTTGACTGTTGCTGATCTGTGGGTTGCTCTACGGAATGCTTTGACAGTACAAAACATCCAGAGACAATAACATTGAGCTGTTAATTAAGCTGTTAAATTTTTCTAGGACGCCCATCAAACATGTACTTCCAAACACATGATCAGATTGGGATGATTAGTGCTGGACCCAGCCATGTCACTGCTATGAACATTCCTATCCCTTTCAACCTTGTGATGCCACCAATGCCACCACCAGGATATTTTGGGCAGCCTAATGGACCAGCCGCAGGTATGTAATCATTAAATACAAACCAAAAATACCATCTTAGTTACCTTTGGCTCTCCCTCCCAGCGACACTACGGAGTGAGACATTTTGAGGCCCAGGTGGAGGGAGTGTTTTACAATGGCTTCTGGTAATACTTTTGGGTAAACTTGAAGCAGTGTTGATGGTTTCAGAGGAGATTGTCTAGCCTTCCTCAGCTGTAAGGATTGGTGGACATGATATAAAGTTTCTGATTATCCAGCAGGCTCTGAGAAAACTTCCTGTCCGTCAGGGTCTAACAGTATACTTTATACTGTCTCTAAACCTTTAGATTCATAGATAGTTGCTACCTGAATAAGTATAATGTGTAGTTTGCTAAGCCACCAGTATACATTTGACTAGAAACAAAATGTAAAATCATTACATATATAAAATATTTTCACTCCCTTGGTGGGGGCTAACTTTTTCAGGACGTGGGACACCTAAAGGAAAGACTAGTCGAGGTGGGCGCCAGAAAAATCGTTTTGGGATTCCTGGAACTAGCCAGTCAAACCTTCCAAACAGTCAAGCAAGTCAAGATGTGGTGTCTCAGCCATTCTCCCAGGGTCCACTGACTCAGGGTTATATCTCCATGAGTCAGCCATCACAGATGAGCCAACCAGGACTCTCCCAGCCAGAATTGTCACAGGTAAGAGTGTAATAATCCTATCTATAAACTGCCTAGGCTACAGAGTGGCTTTTTTCCGCTAGGCGTCCTGTGCGTGGAAGAGGGGTGTGTGTGTATATATCGTGTAGTATTTGGGAGTAGCTTTCATTGCCCTTCCTCAGCACATTCACAGTCTGAATATAAGGATATTTCCCTGTGAGGTACATCCACTAAACTCTCTGGTGTATGTGTATTCAGGTACATCTATGTTGCCCTTCATTTTTACATGGTAAATTCATTTCACTTCACCGTAGGCCCTAACCTGAAATCAGACCTATTCCTAAAGAGGAACATAAATTATTGCAAATACTGGGCATTTCAGTAATACTTGCAACTACACTGGGTAAATCACTGTAGAAATTCAGCAGCAAAGGGGTTGATTAAGGGGACAGTTAGTCTGAAGGAAAAATTTGTTACATGGCAGCCACAATCCCATTTGCTACCTAATGCAGCATACGCTCTTGAGACCCTAATACTACAAAAGCTTTGGGAGCTTAACAGAACAACTCTCTCATTTCAGGACAGTTACCTTGGTGATGAGTTTAAATCTCAGATTGATGTGGCGCTGTCACAGGACTCTACTTACCAGGGTGAACGTGCATATCAACATGGTGGAGTGACAGGACTGTCACAGTATTAGAGTGTAAGGCACTTCGATTCAGTTCTGTTTCTTTACTCGAAGCAACCTCTAGCCCACATGGCAGTGGGGAAATGGTTAATGTGAATGTTGTTGTCCTTTCCTTTCTTTAGGTTGAGGAAGAAGAGCTAAGCTTGTGTGGAGCTTAGTTCCATCAGCATTTTATTCTGGGTAATAAAAAAAATAAAATAAAATGGATACCTGTTTTCCACTGCTAAAACTGAAGCACCACTGTGTGAGAGCAACAGGAGAAAGAAAGAGAAAGCAACCAAGGGAGAGGACAGAGAAAGGAGCGCGCGAGAGAGCCCACTGCTAGCTCACTGAGACAAGGAGACTGACCGGAGAGGAGAGAGAGCACCAAAGGACTGACTGGCGCCTCACTGGGAAGGCAACTCAGCTGACCACTCATTCTTTCAGGGCGAGTCCCTGCTCCCCCAGTCAACCAAGCTTGAGAGGAGGGCCTTAAGCAGGTTTCACTTCATTCCATACTTCTCTTTGCGAGCAGGGCATCACTTTTCAGAGCAGGAGGGGAAAGGAAAACCCTCATCTCAGAGTTGTTCTCATTTGAAAAGGTACTAGATTTTAGCAGTAAGTGTTGACGTTTTAAAAGCAGAGTATCTAAAGAGGAAAGATCCTGCCGAAAAGTGACAGTAAGCCAAGCAGAAAACCAACCAGAACATGGTGACTGTTCAACGCTGAGATGCAGGTTTTGTTGTCCAAAACTGGCTCTGAAATTCTAGTGTCATCATGTCGCCCCCATTCTGAACGGGTATTTCGTGACAAGGTGGTTTTAAAGAGATTCTTTCAAAGGAGCACTGAATTTGTAGAAGTGTCTCTGAATTCTTAGTAGTGGACCTGGGAGATCCTTGTTCTGAGAAGCTTACAAAAAAATTTAAATCTAAATTAGAGCACCAACCTTGAGAACTTTCAGTGTGATTTAAAGTTGCAGCAATCAGCCTCTTCTTCCTACAATGGATAGCAGTTAGGAGTGAAAGGAGCCTGCATGCTCAAGCAGGAGCAGGGTTTCAAAGTGTTTTCTGTATGCTTTAATTGGCTACTGTCTGGACTCTACTCTATGAAAACAAGCCTTTCTGTAAGATGAACTGTGCGCTTAAAAGGGGATGGGTTCCTGTGCCCTTCGGCCCTGGAGGGAAAGACGCTAGGAGGCCTGCTTTATTCACTCCCATTGATGCTGGGAGGAAGTAGTGGAAACTGGGGATTATATTGGTTTTGAAGTAAAGACTCTATAATGATATTGAAGCAGGTTGGAAAAAAAAATGGAAAAAGCAGGCAGTTGTTGGAAGGTGGCCTCTGATAGATGGGTATAATTAGAGACAATGGACTAGGCTTTTGTGTGGCTTCTTCAGTGATTTAATGCAGCTACCTGAATGATTCAGGTGTTGAAGTTAAAAACAACCCTGGAGACTGCATTTCAGGTCGTGAACGTGGCTGTGGCATCAGTGCTAGCTTGAGAAGTAATTGGAAGTCAAACTGAAAACAGCACATAAATAAGCCATCCAGTTTCTAAGTTGTATCTGTGTCCTAAACAAGTCAAGTGGGAACACTGGGAGCATTTTATTTGTCTAAACCTTTCTAGAAACAGCACAGAGAACTTAAATTCCTACTAACCCATTTTTATCAGATCTCTAAATTAGAATAACCTCTACCTCCTAATTGGCTAAAAATCAGTAGTGTGAGAATTAATTAGTAGACTAGATGTTTTTTAATGTTTATGAAATAAGTTAGCTTTATAATCAAAGGGCTCCAAGTGTTTCTAGTTGTTTTTTTTTTGAGGAACTAAAAAAAACCAACAAAAACACAACAGAAAACAACCCTCTCAATGAATGTACTTAGACTAAATAACAAAACCCACTTGTAATTCGGAAACACCCACTTGCATTATTCTGTCCTTTCTATAGATTATCAAACTGCTTTCATAACTTGTATTTGCTGTAGTTTTCTCTGTCTTCCCCCCCATCCCCAGTATAGTATAGTATACCCACAGGTTTTGTAAGTAGTGTGCACATGAAATTTAGAACAGATGTTCTGAATTCACTTTTCGTTTATACTGTCCATAAACTGCAAAATAAATTAGAAACCTTCCTGAAACAAAAAACCATTCTTGTTTATAAAAAGCCTCCAGCGTTTAGACTTCTACAGTGTGCAAAGAATGGAGACACAGGCCACCTTCCTTCATGTAAGAGGGACTATTTTATTTATTAACATTTTTAATTTTTTTCCTTCTGGGTAGGCTGCGTAGTTGCATAGAGATTTGATAGGTTTATGCTGTAACTCTTTGTGCAATGCAATCCATTGAGTAATGTAACCCCTTCTCCCCCTGCCCCCAACCCCTTTATTTCACTGGGTGGAATGCTTGCCTCTGCTTTGTGCTGTTTTTTTCCTTTGTAGCAGTTACTCTGAGTTTTATAAATCCACAGACATCAGTGCTAGCACTGTTACTCTTTTTTTGATTTTGTCTGTATGTTTTAAACCTGTTTGTCATCAATAAAAAAATTAATAAAGAGCTCTTGCATTCAAGCTGGGGCCTATATTTCAGTAATCATTTTGGACCTTTTAAAAACAATATTTGTGACAGTTTGGCCCAGTGTTTGATTGTATAAACTTCAAGTTTATTACAGTTTAACACATACTAGTACAAAAGTGTGGTGTGTTTATAGCATACATGGATAAGCAAATGAACTGTGAAAAGTTTGTTAAAGGTAAGTACTCCACCTGTATCCCCTCCTTTGGGTCTTGTCCAGGCATGTGCATGCTGTAGGAATGTTTAGAAACCCACTGAGGCAGTCTGTGCCCACGCACATAGAGGTTATATGGCAGTAGTCAGTTCCCCTTTTTATGAAAGGATGTTAGAGGAGCTTGATCTTTTTTTAATATTGATGGCAAGAGCTTACTTCTTCCAGTAAGACCCTGTTAAGGCTTTCATCTGCCCCCCTTCGAGTTACTCTGATCATGGCTCTGGTGGTAAATCTGAGACAACATAGTAATTGAACAGGTCCTTTTAATAAAAAATTCAGCTCACACATGCTGACTTAAGACTGGGCCTATCAATCTAAACTATTCACGCCACCAACTGCATTTGGTACAGCAGTCAAGCATTTGAAAGTAGCATTATTTAAGGTACAAATACAGTAAACTTTGTCACACTGCTTTCGGACTGAAGCACAAGCTCAGCTTAGTATAGCAGGCTGCTGATGCTGTGAGCACGTTTCATGTTTTAGATTCATAGACTCTAGGACTGGAAGGGACCTCGAGAGGTCATCGAGTCTAGTCCCCTGCCCTCATGGCAGGACCAAATACTGTCTAGACCATCCCTGACAGACATTTATCTAACCTACTCTTAAATATCTCCAGAGATGGAGATTCCACAACCTCCCTAGGCAATCTATTCCAGTGTTTAACTACCCTGACAGTTAGGAACTTTTTCCTAATGTCCAACCTAAATCTCCCTTGCTGCAGTTTAAGCCCATTGCTTCTTGTTCTATCACTGGAGGCTAAGGTGAACAAGTTTTCTCCCTCCTCCTGAAGACACCCTTTTAGATACCTGAAAACTGCTATCATGTCCCCTTTCAGTCTTCTCTTTTCCAAACTAAACAAACCCAGTTGTTAGTGTTAGTGCACTGACATCACTTCACAGGGGCTGTGATCACTAAAGTAGCTATTTCATGTGTCCATTGTGGTCCACGAAGTATTTCCCATGGTTATAGCTGTCTTTCCCTGCTAGTGTGAGAATCCTCTTAATTGTTTGGACTGCCCAGTGGATAGGACAGAGCCCATTAGTCAGTCATCTTTGTGCTTTGGTAAATGCAAGTGGAGATTTAGATAGAAAGAAAGCAAAAGCCTCCCTCACAAATGTGACCCAAATGAACTGAGCTTTGAGTTCCTGGATCTGCTGTGGACACTCAGTAAAACAAAAACTAGAATTCCTCTTTTCATAGAAATTCAAGTTTGTTTAGTTCCAGGAAATACCCTGCACATGAAGAGGTCAGGGTAAGTATTTAAAAAGGAAAAACATTATAGCTTGTCACTGTTACGTTCTAGTTTTTTCAGAAGCAATTGACTGACTCCTTTAAGATGGGGCTAGCCACTGGAGTTCATAAAATATTAAACTTGAGTAATTGATCTTATAAACCACAGTCACTAATCTAACTAGCATCTAACTCCTTTATAAATGGCAGTGCAGAGGGTACCTGAAAATGTTAGTGCATAACAGCAGGTCACCTGTGTGGAACTGTGGTAGCCTTAAAGTACTCAGCCTTACTTGCTCCTGTTCAACAAAGACTTGGGTGTATCTAGTAGCACAACACATTCATTATGTAAGGTAGGGGGAGTACATTGTCTGTGCAAATTAATTAAAATAAGGATAAACCTTTTTGTTTTTCCACAGGGACAAAAGTCTTTCCTGTTAATACTTAGTGAAACCTTTAATAGACACATTACAAGGTAGATACAAAAAACCAAGTCTCCACTAATTTCAATCTGACTGACATTTAAAAAACAGTTTCAAGTCTAATTCAGATTCCTTGCTCCTTGTCTCCCCCCCCAACCCCCCTCCCAAAACTGATTAAAATAATTGTCCTGTATTTGTCACTGAAAAGCAAAACTTCACTTTGCGCTCCAGTTTGACATGCACCCATAGAGGTTGCCACCATGCACAGATCTAAAGTGTAGGGCCCTGTGCCTGTAGCTCGCAACTGCTATATTGTTTTAGCTACAGCAGAAGAGGGGGAGGTTCAGTGCTTGGTGCCTTGGGAAGGGTTCTGTTGTGATAACTTGTCTAAAATTCAGTCACTGAAACACTTCAATGCAAGGGGGAGAGTTTAGCACTTCCCCCAGAAGTTTTCAGCTGGAAGGGGAGGAAAGTGGGGATTACTCAAGTCACATGACTCAGAGCTTCAGTTAAGCAGCTGTGGTTGATTTAACAAGTGCAGCACCTCAGTGGCATGACTTTAAAGACAGGAATGAGCTGGCAACCTTGCCCATGCTTCAAGCATAGCTACTTTAAGACTTCAAACATCCCCCCGCCCCCCAATCTCATTTTAACATGAGTCCCACTTTGAAGAAAACAGGCCATCCCTCAGCCACCTAGCCCCGGCACAAGCTAATAAACTGATTCCTTTCAGAACAGGGCTGGCTTGCACTCTGCATGGTCGTGCAGGGGGAGACCTACTCAAACTTCAACTGCCCCTGCTCCTCTGGCCTTCAGGCTGAGCATTGCTGCTATGAAGGAGCCCTGTGAAATTCTGTACTTAGAAGTCATCCCTTTTCCTGTTTTTCGTCTTGTACCTGTCATTGTAGGTGTTGAAGAGGGAGAGGGTCCTCACCCCACTGACTTGAATACAGCAAACTTGATCTGCCATGGCTGGTCCATCAGATCCATTGGACATACCCCTGATGCCTTAACATACGTAATCTGTCTAAACAGTGCAATAAGGACAGGACTAAGTAGTCCTAGTTCCTGCTACAAACAGTGTTAAACTCGTACGGAGTCAACTGGAATCAGGCTCAAATGAGACTATTGAACTTTCACGGAGCCAAGTCCTCAGTGCTCCACGGGTGCCAGGCTAGTGCATTAAATAATTGCGCAAGCCACTGCTTTACCCCTCTCTTCCCCCCACCCCCCTTTATTCACTAGGATGTTGTTTAGGCATTGGCTGCTCAGCTAGTGCAAGGTGACTTATGAAAGACACAATTATTAGGAGGAGGGGAATATTTTTCTTTCCCTATTACTAGAGAACTCTGACAATAATCAAGGTGAAAACACATTTTAAAAGGAGACTTTTGTCTATTCATCTTTCTACTGCTTTCTGCAGCCATCTGCCTGCTTGCCCGCCGTAGACTGGATTCACACTCAATGGGTAACGTAACACTTTTCAAGAATCAATGAATTGTCTTTAAGTTGTTTTGAAATACTTTGGCCGCTTGAATTTTCCCCCCCTGCAATGAGTCAGTGGGATTGGTGAGTGCTCAGCATCCCTCAATCAAGGTGGACGCCCAAAATTGATGGCCCCTTAAAAAAACAAATTTAGGCCAAATTTCCCAAGCCAGGATTCTTGCCTTACTCAAAAGCCAGAGCCTGACCTCTTAGGCAACCTCTTCACCACAAAAAGGCGTGTTTACATTGCTAGGAGCTCTCAGTCTGAAAACACTTCACTTCAATTCCCCATGCCCCACTGTCCTGACATCTAACAGCTGGTAGCAGTAATGCCCTTTCAAAAGCAATGTGGTATCAGGCACAGGTGATATTTTAGTTGAAGTACAGCCCAGTGGAGGAGAAAGAACTCAATCAAACTGAAGCCCTGGTCATTTCTTCACTCACTGGAAAGAGGGCAGAGTTTAGTCACTGTCTTCCTGTTCTGGGGGGGAAAAATCCATGCTAGGCTCACCCCGCTAGGCTCAAGAAGCTGAGAATCCAGTGCTGCTCCTTAGAGCAAGGGTGGCAATGCTACTGTTCCTGCAAGTGTGGGCAAGCTAAGCTGCGGGGCACTGAAGGGCCAGCAGAATTCATTCTTCAGTGTCATGGGCACCAGCTCCAGCCATATGGGATGGATACAGTACTGCACCACACCAGTGCCTCCAGGTCAGAACTGAGGAAGGAGAAAGAGGGAGAGGAGTGCTGGGATTAAGGAGCTGGTGCCAACATCCTCTGCTCAGTACTGGGGGACATGGGGGGGGGGGGGGAGGGAGGAGGCTCAGACTATCACCCTTAGATTTCACCAGGCTCCCAGCAAGGCTCCAGGGAGTTTGGAAGTCTGATGCCTCCAGCCAATCAGCATTACATTAGAATCCCAAACTGCATTATCCTCTTGATGCCAGAAGTCAAGAGCTCCCCCCTTGAGGCTGCATTTTTCAACAATGCGTCAAAGGGGTAGTTCTGCCATTAACTGCACCAAGGGATGGAAGGGAGGGTCCCTACCCACCCACACAAAGGAGACATAATACATTTTGACCTATTACATCAAAAATCCCAGTTACTCCAGGCACTGACCATTCCCTATTCACATCTCAATGAGCAGCTCCATTACCTGCAGCCACACTCATCCACCACCATGTCCTCGTAGTGTCTCAGCACCACGTTATCATGGTTGTCGTAATACAGGATAGAGATGGGGGACAGCCTGACTGGGACGCAGCAGGGCTGGGGGGTTCCTTCTGGGTCAAGGGAGTGCACCATAGTTTGGAGGATGGCATGGTTGGTGCTATTGAGTTCTGCCGTCAGTGGGAAGGGACACTCCCCAAGGCAATAGTTGGCCATGTATCCCTGCGGCGCGATGATCCAGTTCTCCCAGCCCACGTCACTGAAGCTGATGTAAAGCCGCCTTGGCTTGCAGAGGTTGCTTGGGGTGACTGGGGTATAATAGGAACTTCGCCTCTTCCTGGAGGCCTGGCACTGCTTCTGACTGAGGGACACCACCAACAGCGAGGTGTCAAGGAAGGAGTCGATGCTGGCACAGAGGTTCTGCAGCCTTCGGGGCGGCAAGGCCATGGTGCTGTCCCTGCTGCCCACAGAGATCTCCAGGATCAAGCCCAGGTTCTTGCTGGGGGTTCGCCAGCCCTTTGCCACTTCGGTCAGGTTGAAGAGGAGGGACTTGTGCAGCTGTGCGAAGGATTGTGCCACCAGCAGCTTGTGGTTGTACATGTGGGAGGCCATTCCCCGCAGAGACATCTGCAGGGCTTGGTACAGACGCAGCTCAAAGACCTGCCCGCCACTGGAAGTGTGATAGGAGTTGTGGCTGAAGTTGATCTCCAGCTGAGCCATTGTCAGTTGCTCCCCCTCCTCCAACACAGAGAAATTAAAGTACAGCCGTTTCTCCAGACACAGGAAGGTCTTGGGCTCCCCACTGTGAATGAAGTGGCCTGAGAGGGAAGGAAAACAGGAGGTGGCATTCGGTGAGCAGGAAGGGCGTCCCCACACCCACTAATGCTCAGAGCAGTAGCGACCTGACCTGAACTCCCCATTCCCCAGACGAGAAGCGGGCAAACTCCAATTCCCCAATACCTGCCTTGACCATCAACTACATTCTTGCCTCAGCCTGTGCCTGGAGCCGCACGCTGTCCCTCTGCTCTTCAACTCTCCCAGTGCAGTCAGGGCTCTCCTGAGGAACAGAACGAGTCCACAAGAGTCTCTCCCACTTTCTGATCAGTGCGAGGAGGGAGGAGGTCATCCCGGGGAGCTGAGGGGTGTGCTTCTCTGCCCCCTCCCCAATGATACAGGCATTGCTCTCACCCAGGGCCCCTGTTCAGGGCCTGGACAAGGTTCAATATTTTAAAGATACAGCTGCCCTCTCAGCCAGTCACTGCTGGGGCACGAGGCTCCCACTAGCCCGGCATCATCTGGAAGCTGCACCACAGCAGAGTCATGTCCCTGCTGCTGGGCGAAGGCTGCTTGGCTAAGAGAAAGTGGCAGACTGTACAAGAGAAACAAGCCAGAGCCAGCACCAGAGGCAAAGGTCTGCATAAGCTACAGGGCTGGGTAGTCTGAATTCGTGGCTAAAGAACAGACCTGGGAGCCAGAACGCCTGGGTTCTCTGCCACTCGCTGTTTGATTCTCAGAGAGACACTAAACCTCTCTGTGCTTCAGCTTCCTCATCTGAGAGAGGATAATATCTGCCTCCTTCGCGGCAGGGGCTGCAGAATGTACTGCTCATTTCAGTGCTACGATTACCAGGGCCTGCTCGAGCAGGACCGGTCTGCTGGGCCCTTTGGACTCAGGCCCTGATTGCAACTGGAAACAGCAGATCACTAAAGCAGCGAGTCTAGTGGGGCTGCACCCTAGGGGTCTAGCAAACAACTGGGAAAGGCCCGGAGAGGCCCAGGCCTGAATCAGCTGGAGCTGCTGCCCGTCCAGCTAAGGTACAAGGACTGAATGGTGAGGTGGGAGCCAGGCCTGCAGATGAAAAAGAGAAAACCAGCCAGGCCTTGTCGGTGAGCCAGGGCCCAGGGCACTGGGAGTTCAAGCTTTTCTGCATTCTCTGCCCTAAGTGGAAGACGTGAATGCAAACCTGAGCTAAGCCACCGGAGACGCAGCAGCTGCCTTAATCACACCCAGTTAAGGGACCTTACCTCCAGCCCAACTATCCCCAGTTCCTTTAAAACATGCACAGGGCTGCTGCCTCTGGGAAAGCAAGGGCCTGCCGTGTAGGAAGGAGTATTACAGAACTGAAGGGTTGGGTGTCAGACAGGGCCAGGGCTCTGCTCCGGGGAAGTGCACTACAGGGCACTGAACTCAAATCCCCAGCGTCTTCTGCCCTGGTCTTGTCCTCAGCTACGCACCAGACACAGAAAAAGTCCCTCCCAGGATGTCAGAGGAGGCGGCGAGGCTGGAGGTACAATAACAACTCAGCCCCACACTGTCCTGCAGGATCCCAACGTGTCTCACAAACATCCCTACTCAGCTCACCCTGGAGAGACTATCTGCCATGGCACGGCTAGGGAAACTGAGGCACAGAGCAGTGACCTGCCTGAGCTTGCTCAGCGAGTCAGTCCCTCCCAGCCCTTTGCTACAACCACAGGACCCCCCCGCCTCCCTCCAGCACACGCCACGAGGCCTGATGCAAAGGCTCCCAGCCGGGGGTTAGGAAGCAGGGGGACGCGCCAGACGGGCTGGCCCCAGCCCCCGAGGGACCCCCGGGTCTCTGTACCTTGGTCAGCCAAGACGCGGATGATGTTTCCAGGCACGTCCAATTCCTCCACCCGGCAGGCGCGGTCCGGCGCGCTGGCCCCGGGGGGCTGCAGCTGCCTCCGCTGGAAGATCCGCCACAGCACGGAGGGCACCGGGGCCGGCGCCGCGGGGCCGGGCTTGGCGCTCAGGCCCAGGGCTTGGCCAAGCGGAGTCTCCTGCCTGCCCAGCGCCGCGCCCAGCAGCGCCCAGAGGAGGCTGGATGCGAGCCGGGCTCTGGCCAGGGATGGGGCCGGGCCCATGGCCGGGCAGACAACGCGCCCGGAGCCCGGGGCCGCCAGGCGGGGGTTGGCTGCGCGAGTGGCGTTTTGCTCCGGCGAGGGCGCAAAGAGCAGCGCGGACTGGGCAGGGAGGGGGAACGACCCCTTAGCCCTTTGGCGTCAGGGGGCGGTGGCTTCGCCTGGTGCAGCCTCCAGCTGCTGCTAAACTCCCGGGGGGGCTGCCTGGCACCACCTTCCCTTGGCTGCACCCCCGCCCGGCCGGACCAGGCAGGGGATGTGCTGCCCTGCACCCCGGGGAGAGGGGCTGAGTGTGGGACGGCGCTGCCCCTAGGCTGGGGAGGGGATGGAGGGTTTTTGCAGCTCAGGCTGCAGCGTAAAGCCACCTCAAGGCCCTGTGCTGGCTGAAGCCCACCGAGTGGCCGGGGCCTTGTGTGCCAGGCGCTGAGAAGGGAGAGTGGCCCATGCCCAGGACCCTGCCTGTGAAGCGGAGGGGATGGGGGCACTGTGCCCGCTGCACGGGGCAGGCGGCCAGAGAGCAACAGGGGCTTCCCGGGAACGAGCCGGCCAGGTGCTCACAGGGGCCCATGCTCAGACTCTGGCTAGGCCAGAGCTGTGCCCAGGGCAGGTAGGTTGCACCGGGGACTTCCAGCCTGGCCCTTCCTGGGCATCAGCACACACAGCCCCCACCCCAGCTCCTCTTTGCAGGGCCCACCAGCAAACCCTCCCTGGAGACAGGAATGGGGCCATCCTCCTCCCACAACTGCAAGGCACCCAGCCTGTCCAGGCGTTGGCCTGGTGCCCTGGGGAAGGAGACGTGTGAAGTTTCCTCCCTTGAGATCAACAATTCTGCAGTGATCAGGGGCCCACATCCTCTCTCCCTCTTCGGCACCTCCTGACTGTCTGACACTCCCCCAGCCCTGCCATCCAGCCTGATGGGCTGTTAACTTCCACAACAACCTTGTCAAGTGGTTCCCTGCAGAGCAAAAGACTATCAGGTACCAAGCATAAAAGTTGCTCATTCTGTGCCAGCCCTGCCCTGGAGCACCCTGGGAAGCAGCCTCCTGTGCACTGGAGGCCAATCAGTGGAGCAGGGGAATTAAATTATGAAAGGAAAATAACCCATCCAGCTGCCTCTGCCATTTCCAGCTGCAGCGCAGGGGACAACCCATCGCTTGCTGCGTTCCACGAGCCCAGGGGCCTGGCCGCTCAGAGATGGAGCACTGCAAGCTGGGGGCTGCAGTTCCCAGGCTGTGCTTTGGCCACGCCTGCATTAGTGGAGTCTCTTGTTTAACCCAACTAAACATTTAAGCAGGCTGCAGACTCAACACCCCGCCCTGGCCTTGCCCTGCCCAGTCCCTCGGGTTGTCACTCACCCCTGTGAAGTGGGCACGCTGGCGGCAGAAGGGGCGAGTTCTGAGCCAGCAGCCACTTTTGCACAGGGGTAACTGACAACACACAGCGTCGGGCCAGGGTGGCTTGGCCCATCGATCCCGAAGGGCATCAGGCCAGTTAAACAGCACCCAAGTGGTCCTGCTGCAGCTGCCTCTGTTCTGACTCTTCAACCCATCTGTCCAGAGCAGGACACGAATCCCTAGGAAATCTGCCAGAGAACCCTGCAGCACTTCCCTCATGTTGCCCAGGCCTGCCCCAGCAGCTGGGTCAGCCACGCGTCAGTATTCACCCCTGACTCACCGTGCTGCTAGCACAGTTGCAGCTGCTAACTGGCACTAGAGCAGCCAGCTGGTTTTAAAGCACAAGCTACCATTAAACTCCAAGTTACCAAATGCACCACACCTGCGGGTTAGCCACCATCTGTGGAGTCACTGCTGATTTACGCTGCAAGTTATGAGAGCAGGATCAGGCCCTGTAGGATTTGTTTCCCCAGTGAACCCCACGCAAAACCGCTTTGAAAGTCAGGGAACAAAAGCAGCCAGTGGGTGGGATGTTTAATTTCCTGTCCTCGCTAGTTCAGCTGGCTGGGGGGACCAGCCAGAACTGGGGGATTTCTAACAACCTGGCTCATGTTTTCACGTTACCTCCCAGTCGCTGATGTTTTCCAGGGAGTCTCTTTGTGGCATATGCAGCACTATCTGGGGTCTGCATCTAAGCAAGGACCAGAAACAACAACCAGCCCCTCACCCCCTGCCCGTTTGGATTAACCCTCTGCAGGCCGGCTGCAATTCCCTTCACTGGCCTATTGTCCCCCTGGCTTGGAGTTAGGCCCCTCGGAGAAGAGCAGGCAGCAGCCGACACTGCAGGAGTATTGCGATGGGAGATGGGATGAGTCCAGAGGCCAGATCCAGGGGGAGGGATGGGTGCAAACCTCCACAGGGTTTCTTTCCCACTGAGCGGAAACAGCTGCAGCTCAGCCCAGCCCAGCCTGCAGGAAATGCAACACTCAGAACTCAAACCGAGTCACTCGGGACTTTCGTGAGTCCTTTAAGCCAGCGCTGGTTTCTCAGGCCAGGGGATTCATCAAGGCAGGAGCCCTAGCAGGAGCCACTGTCCCTTCTCTCTCTGATCCAGGCACTGGCCTCCTAAGGGCCTAAAGGTGCAGCGGTACTGAGGGCAGGCCGGTCGGATCAGCCTCAGGAGGCTGCAGGGAGAATCCTCTAGGCTCTGGCCCAGGGGGTTCCAGGCAGGGGCCTGGGTTGCTCTGTGGAGTAACCCCTGGATGCATTTACAGCAGCTCCCTGTACTACACTGACCCCTACTGGCCAGCAGGGCACATAGCAGCACAACACTTCTCCCTGGTGGTATGTCACCATTCCCTGTTTGCAAGCTCCAGAGAGCTGGCTCTGGGCGCCCACGCTTGGGACACTGGTGCTGAAGGGGCAGAGGCGTTTGCCTCCCTGCTTCGAGCCCCTCACCAGCTCCACGGTGTCAGCCAGTGCTCCAGAGACAAAAGCTGCCTGGGATGCCACAACTTGCCAGATCTGGGGAAATCACAGAGAGGGAGGATGGCGAAGGGGTGGAGTTGGCACAGGGGATCCCAGGTAACCAAAAGCAAGTTTCATATCTGACCTGGACCCTGCTAGGAAATCCCGCCCCCATCCCCCCTTATCAGCCGACCCGTCCAACAGCCTGCAGGGTGCCCAGCGCAAACAGGCTCCAGAAGCCACGTCAGGATCAAGTGAAGCCTGGCCCGAGCCGAGCCAAGTGGACTGTTTCTGTCGGCTGCCAGCTGCTCCCCAGCTCCAGGCAGGGTTTTTGGGGGTGGGGGGCTTGGGGTCTTGCACTCCTTCTCCGTGGGCTCTCTCCTTCGCTGGGTTCATGGAGGGCCACGGGTCAGTCCCCAGAGGCTGCCCAGCGGTTCCATTATAACCGTTTGTCTTTTATCAGCCCATTCTTCAGATGGTTCCTGTGAAAGAGACCACAGCAGAAAATGACGTTCCGTATTTGGACCAGCCCCTCCCCTTGGCCATCACTTGCCCCTCTCCGGGGTCACCCCTCAGCTCCGACCCACACGTCCCTCCATTCCCCGTAGACCTGGCCTCAATCCCATGTGATGGGCGCATGCAGCGAGTTTGAGCACGACCCAGGTGGGGGTCAGCACATCGGGCCATCACGGGCCATCTCCTGCCAGACTGGACGAGACTCTCAGCCCGTTCCCCAATGCCAGGTACAAGGAGAACCCCCCGATAATGCAGCAGGGCCAGGCAGCAGGGATGGAGAGGTGTATGGGAAGGGACAGAGGGATGGACAGACAGACAGACAGGCAGATGGATGATTCCTTCCTGACCCCACCAGCAACCAATGTATAGCCTGCAGCCAGGGATCCAGCCCCCGTGCTCTCACCTGGCACAGACTCCCGCCTCTGCGGCCCCGCCACTGACCCCCTGTCTTCTCTTACAGGCCCTGTTGTTCCCAGGACTCCGGGACCTGAGGGGTGGGGGCGTTATCCATAGCGAACATTTCCCTCACCCACCTGCAGCATTCCCAGCCTCCTTGACGGCTGTGTCCCTGCCCCCTCTCCCCACTGGGGGGCTGGGTCTGCCCCCTGCTCACCCTTCTTTCCAGGACTTGGGGAGCTGGAGTTCGCCCGCTTTCTGGGGCCCTGTGGTTTTCTTGCTCTCCTCCACGTCGTATTCACGCACGTCGTTCACCTCCTGCATCTGCCCCGTCAGCACCTTGGCCACAAACAGGACGATGTACTGCGGGGAGAGGAACCAGGGAATGACCCTGCTGGCCACGGTGCCTGCTCAGCACCTCTCCCTCCCCCCCCCGGCCAAACACACTCATCCACTAACTAGGGCTAACATCTGCCCTGGGGGCCGCCCCGCTAGTCCAAGGAGGCTGGTCTGAGAGCAGGGACTTCTTGGGCTGCTGGGCTTCTGGAAGGTGCACGCCAGGCTGGGAGCCGGGGGCCTGGCGCGGCGTGGGAGCAGCAGGGCTGCCTCACCTCAAGAGGGGAGCAGGATCCTGGGGGGCATGTAAGGAGATTCCAGCAGCAGATGAAGGGAGCCCAGAAAGACCCCTCCCACCCCCATGCTGGAGATCCACCGCTGAGACCGGGGCCAGGATCAATGGACCCTCTCCCGTACACACACAAGATAACAGGTGTGCGGGGGGTGCAGCTCCAAACAAAGCAAGCTGGGTTGAAGAGCTCCCCGAGTACAAATTACCCATCATGCCCCTGCTGCAGCCCCACCCCCAAATCTGTTTGCCCAGCACAAGGGCAGGAGACTTCTATTCCTCTGGACTCCACACCCCTTCCCCACTGCACTGCCCTGCCCCACCCTCACAAGGCCTGGGACCCTCCTGGCCAGGGTCATGACTAAGGCTACCGGTAGGTCACGGCACCTGCGGAAGTCACAGAATCCGTAACTCCCAGAGACGTCTGTGACATTGGAGCCCCGCAGATCCCAGCCCGCACCGGTAGGGGACCCCGCAGATCCCAGCCCAGGGGTCAAGGGGCCCTCCCAGCCATTGGCAGGAGTGCAGGGGCTGCAGGTCCCTGCCGCTGCATGCAGTGAGCTGGACCCTCCTTCCTCCCTATTTTGTCAGGTCATGGCTTCCTGCCCGGAACCTGTCCATGACAAAACCATGGCCTTAGTCATGACACCTGCCGGTCCCGGCGAGTGGGGGGCAGCTCAGAGCTTAGCGAAGGCAGGATCCAGCCTAGAGGCTACTTGACTGCACGAGCTGCAGCTGGGCAGGGGGATTCCACCCCGGGACGTCCCCCAGCTCCGTCCCCAATTCCCCAGCGGCTGGGAGGAGCTGTGGGACCCTCGGCCCATAGGGAGGCTGGAGGGAAGCAGGCAGCAGCCACGCAGTAAGGACTGGACGGAGCAGCACAGCGGCCTGCCCAGGCCTGATTCTCTCCCCACCAGCCCCAGCTCTGCCTTGCAGGCTCTGGGGGCGCCTGGCTGATGCGACCCCTTTGGGAGATGGCTGCCCCCCCACCCCCGCACTGACAGCCTCTCTCTCCACAGTTCCCATCCATCCTGGAGCCCCAGGAAATGCCCAGTCTCCCTCCATCAGCAGGGAGGAGGCTGGGGGTGATGGTGAGGGGGTAGCATCACCTTGTGTGTCTGTCCTGCCCCCTCCCCCACACGCCCCCCAGCCGTGTCCAGGGCCATGGGGCTGAGCCGCCCCCTCCCCCACACGACCCCCAGCCCCCCAGCGGCAGGCCCGTGGGGCCGAGCCGCCCCCTCCCCCACACCCCCCGCAGTCCCCCAGCCGTGTCCAGGGCTGCGGGGCCGAGCCGCCCCCTTCCCCCCAGCCCCCCAGCCGTGTCCAGGGCCGCGGGGCCGAGCCGCCCCGACTCACCAGGAACCAGTAGAGGTTCAGGAGGGTGAGGGCGAGGAGCAGGGCGTTGAAGAAGAAGTAAAAGGGGACGTCGGGCACAGACTGCAGGCTGCTGTGGCAAGTGGCGTAAAGCACTTTGAGGGGGAACCAGTAGAGGCGGAACCAGAACCTGCCAGGACAGACACAGAGGGTGGGGGGTGGGTTGAGTGGCACTGAGGGGAGCCCCCCAGAGAGGGGCCCAGGGCCGAGCATCACCCCCCTCCCAGCATTGCCAGGCAGCCTGGTCTAGCCCCTTCCCTCGTGCCTGACTGTCTGCGGCAGGAGAGCTGGATTTTCAGGAAGTCACCCAGACCCCGCAGGTGGCTGCTAAGGGGGGTTACACTGAGCCCAGGCGTCCCGGGATGACAGTAGAGAGACTGTCCTGGGGCAGAGGGAAGATCTGCAAACTGCTGCTACAAGCCCATCAATGGCACATCTGCCCCCCCACTCCTTGGGTCTGAGTCCAGTGGGTCCCGCCCCTTCTGCCCCCGCATGGCCATGCCAGGGGACGGGGGAGAAAGAGGCCGGGGAGGAGGTGCGGGGGTGAAGTACTTGAGCCAGGAGCTGGTCCCTGGCTTCCAACCAAGGTTTTCATGCTGTCTAGGTGTGGCCCTGCCCCTGACCTGGCCCAAGAGGGGCTGTGACGGGAGCATGACTCTGTCTCCCTCCTTTCCTCTCCTTGAATCTGAGCCGCTCTCACTGCCAGAGCTGGACTGTGAAGAGGCCTGGCCCCAGCTCCTCCTTCCGCCTGCCCGGGTGTGGCCATGCTCTGCGTGCCTGATGCCATCAGCATCTCCGTGGCCACCCACCGGGACCTCACAAAGGCAGGATTCCCAGCCCAGCAGGCAGCAGGGGGGACCCCGCAGCCCAGCCAGCTCACAGCATGGCTGTGTCCCCCAGACGAAGCACTGGGGCCTGGCAGCGTGGGGGGTGACGGGGGGTGGAGTGGGGCAGGGGCCAGAGCTCACCAGCTGATGCTGAATGTGAGGCAGCCGAGGTTGGAGATGACGTCGTTGAGCCGGTGATAGATCCCGCCCCGGTGTTTGAAATAGACATTGAGCTTGGTGAACTCCAGCTGCACGTCGCTGATGTCGTGCAGGAAGAGGACGAGAATCCCCACGTTGTGGAACCTGCGGGGAGAAGGGGTCACGGGTGCGTTTGTGAGCAGGGCTGTGCTCATCAGGCCGGGGGGAGGCGGTGGGCTCTATGCCCAGGCCAGACTGTATCGGAGCTGCAGGCTCCATGCGGTGCAGACTGAGAGTGCTGGATGGCCTGGCACTGGGTGGACCATATTAGAGCGGGGATGGGGGTCATCATGGGGCCAACTGGAGCACTGTGGGGCAGCTCAGAGAAAGAGACACGCTGCGAGTCCCTCTGATGGAGCCCAGAGGCAGTGCGAGCCATAGCTGGGTGTGGAACAGCTGCTGCATTTCCCAGTGGCTGCCCAGCGCTGGGGCCCCCCAGCTCTGAACATGCCTTGTGCAGAGGGCAGTGGGATGCGGACAGACAGGCAGGGGAGGGGCTTACCTGAACGCGTAGGAGAAGACGATAAGCGTCAGTGTCACCACGTGGTGGATGAGCATGACCACGGAGTCCCTGCGCCAGGCGTCCATGTACACGGTGGCATAGATGGAATGCCCGTAGAAGCTGCCCTGCAGCAAGTAGGCGATGCCAATGTCGGTGGGTACATCCATACCCTTCTCCCAACCTAGGAGCAGCACGGAGATCCCTGCATGAGCCCTGCATGGACACCTCCCCCCGCAGCCAGCCCAGCATGCTCAGAGCACCAGCCAGAGCATTGCCCAGGGGAGCAGGGCCCCACCCACGCAGGGACAGTTCCTGAGCTCACATGTTATTGGCAGCACAAGGAAGGTGATTTGGGGAGCTTAAGCTACGGATTCCCCCTCAACATCGGCCTCTTTGTTTGCCCCTTGAAGAAGCTGATCCCTTGAGAACATAAGAACGGCCAGGCTGGGTCAGACCAAAGGTCCATCCAGCCCAGTATCCTGTCTTCCGACAGTGGCCAATGCCAAGTGCCCAGAGGGAATGAACAGGACAGGGAATCATCAAGTGATCCATCCCGTCATCCATTCCCAGCTGCTGGCAAACCAAGGCCAGGGACACCATCTCTGTCTTCTGGGCATTAGCATCTGAGCTTCTCCGTGGCGCTGACGTACCATAGAAGACGGAGGGCGGGTCGTGGAAGAAGGGGTACTCGGTGAAGAAGAGCAGGTAGGCGCCGTATGACCAGGACAGTGTGTAGAACAGCAGCTTCCAGGCGCTCTCGGGCATCTTGGCAGCATCCTTTGGCTGCAGGTTACACCACTCCCCAAATGGCTGCCGGGAGAGAGGGGACATGGTGCAGGGCTCAGGGAGGGGGACAGCAGCACCCCCGGATGGTGCCTCATAACAAGGACGCAGCTCCGGGAGATTCACAGCAGCTCGCCGCAGCCCTCTGCACACACAGACCTGGCTCCAGAGATCCCCACGCCCAGGGCACAAGGGGCTGAGCTGCCACATGTTTATAACTCAGCAAAAAGTCCTTGAGGGCAGCTCCTTGGCTGGGCCTCATCCCCCCTGAACACTGGCCACAGGACAGATCCAGACTTGCACTGAGATGCCCTGTGCCGCTGAGCTCAGTTTGGGGTTCCCCTTGTGCACAGCGGGAACCAGTGACACTAACAGCTCACAGGAGAGGGACACAACTGTGGACTGGAGACAGGAATTTCAGCTAGACTGCCTCAAACACTGTGGTGTCCTTAACTCAGATGTCTAATGAACATGTGGGCGAAAGGACGTCTTTGTGCAATATTCATGCCCCCTGCAGCCGCAGTGATGGTGCGACACCACCAGGAGGCCTCCCCACCAAACCAGATTTCACTGTCCAGGAAAAAACAGGTGGGAAGAACATTTGTAAAGAATCTTCCCAGCCCTGCTCTCCATCAGAAGGGAGTGAAAACAGGGACCAGAACTTGACTTAACCCGCCCAGACTTTTCAGATTCCTTCCACTGCTCCAGAAGGGTGAGGGAGGTGGGAGAGGAGCCCCAGCAGACAGCCAGAGCGGGAGAAAAGCAAGCTCAGGTTTCCATCCGGCTCACACTCAGCCACAGCGGCAGCTGCTGTCAACACTGAGCAGTGGAGAAAGCAAACGCCAAAGGCACGTGGTCTCCACAAGCCCATCAGGGTCATTCCCAGAGGAGCAGGGCTGGCCCCAGCCAGCCTTCTGCAACCAGGGAGGGAATTCAAAATGAATAAATCCAGAGTCCTGTCTGCACTAAGAAACCCCCGGGCTGAGGCTGTAACGTGACCTGAGTGCCCTGTGAATGGGCTTCTGCCAGCATGTGCCCCCTCCCCCGAAAAGAACCTTCACATCTGAGAGGGGCTTGGGGCCAAATGAAAATCCCACAGTCGCAGACACCGTCCTCCTGCGAGAAGTGGGAGCAAGGGCATCTCTGGGGCAGTGAGTGCTGGGGGAGTGGACAGCTAGTGGGCGTCTGGCTCGGTTACTCCCTGACACGTGGATAATCACCAAGGCCCCATGCTGTGCTGAGTGTGCTGGAGAAACACCGGATGAGCTCCAGAGGAAAATAAAATGCCTGCAAAGTAACCAAACCCTTCCTCGGATCAGCAATTTCCAGAGCTGGCTGCTTGGCTCTCATTGGCTCCTTGAAGGCTATATTAAGACCCCAGCTGTTCGGTGGAGGTGGCTGGCCCAGCCATAGCGCCTCTGTGCATGACGGGGGAGCGAGATTCATGCAAAAGGCTCCGTTCCAAAGGCGGCCACATCCTGCCTGGCTATGGATGGCTGATGAGTTCACAGCACCAGTTGCTTCCAGGGGGGAAACACCAACTTTGCAGCACCCAAGTCCAGAGAATGCCCTGAAACTGGCAATATCCTGCACCCCCCAGCCATGCCATCTGGGCCTCCATCAGCCATTGCCCACCCCCAGATCCTGCATGTGGGGCAGGGCAGGGCCGCCCCATTCAAAGCCCCACACTGCAACAGGGGGAGAGGCTGCACTAAGGGAGGGTGAAGAATGCACAGGCCCCTGGAAGCCAGGAATTATTTGTGGCTCTATAAAATGCAGCCCAGAGAGGAGCTCGAATAAGCCCCATTTGGAGACAGCTCAGCTCCCGAGCAGGCCTCGTGTGCTAATGGTGCAGGGACTCCTGGGCAGAAAACCAGAGAGCCTGGCTGGCCCACTGATCATCCTGGCAGTGGTTCAGGAGATGGCATGACCTTGTCTCTCCTAGCCTCAGTTTCCCCTATCAGTACAAGCAGACAGTGGCACTGTCCTACCTCCCAGGGGGACTGCAGACAAACCCATCAAAGGCTGAGGCGTTCAGACACTGTGGAGCCGAGTAAGCAGGCAGAGAGAGAACTGGCTCTGAGATCTCAGCAGGAAGAGGATGTCGCCATATCAGGGAGGGGAGGGTGGAATCGCCACCTACAGCCAATTCGGAAATCCACCCTCCCGAGCAGGAGCAAGCCCCTACAGACGCTGTTCCTCTCCCTTCTCTTTCCAGTGAAGACTCCCATGCTTTTTGCATGGCTAACTCTGACCCTGAACTGAGCACCTCAGACCGAGACCTGTCCATGCTGTCTCTCCCCTCTCGATAGAGCCCTCTGGGAAATCGCAGGCAGCAGCTGGCTTTGGGGGTGCAACGAGGAGCAGAATGAGGGTGGGAGACAGCAGAACAGGGAGAGCCTAGACAGAAGGGCTGGAGGAGGCCAGGAGAATAATACACCCTGGGGAGCTGGTCACTGGGGCAGCCCACGGCCCAGACGAGCACGCTGAGGCCACCCACGCAGATGTGCATCAGCAGGTCCTGCACGCAGACAGCCATCCCATGAATGATTAAGCAGGAGCCCTGCTCCCACTGCCACGCCAGGCGGGCACCAATTACTTCTCCTCTTCATTCTGGGGTGGGGGACATGCGGGGGTGGGGGGTACCCTCTTTGCTGTCAGCCAGCTGCTGTTGCCATAGCAATGACAGAGCGATGCCCATGTTGCTAGGAGCAACTGGTGCTGCAGCAGGAACAATGCATTGCTGGCTCTGGCTGAAAGAGCCCCAGGTTCTGGTGAGTGATGTAATGTGGCTGCATTTAAAGGGCCAGTGCTGTGGTGAAGCTGGTTGCAAGATTATGGCTTGGGAACCTCCCCGTTGCTCCCCCTCCAAATGGAAACCAGAGCCGGGCCAGGTGGGTCTAAACTGTCTTCTCCAGCATTTCACCCTGGTGCAGGCTCCTGGCTCCAGGAACACACCTTACTTCATACTCCGCGTAGTACCAAGCCCAGACAACCCAGCAACCCCGGGAACCAGAAAATGAAAACAAACAGAAACATGAAACTGATCAAGACTTAGGGTGACCAGACAGCTAACCCCGGGACGGGGGTCGGGGGCGTAATAGAAGCCTATATAAGAAAAAGACCCAAAAATCAGGACTGTCCCTGTAAAATCAGGACATCTCCAGTGCTAGAAGGATGGAATTTGACGTATCCCTTCAAATCCGCCATGGGAGAAACGTAGAAAGAGGCAGTCCGCAAGTCCCCCCAGCCCCGCGTGCAGCAATGGGTCAGGAATCGAGGCTTGCTAATGAAGGAGAATCACCGGAGTCCCAGCTGTGCCCAAAGAGGTCTCCATCCAGCTTGCGATGGATGTTGCTTTGCCCACGGTAGGAGATACTGATCAGTAACCAGAGTAACAGGTTTCCATTGGAAGCCAGGGCTTTGGCTCCCACACACAGCAATATCACAGCCCCCTCATTGCTTTCAGGCCTGGGCCTCCCCACTGCTGCCCCTCAATCCCAAGCTACAATGCCCCTGCCTGGGCACCCCCCAAGCTCCACTGCCCCTGGGATCCTCTCTCGTAGGATTGTGGGGAACACGGCGCAGGACCACGGTTGGAATTCTGTGGCACACTTTCACAGGCCTTGGGTGGCAGGCCAGTCCTTGCCCACAGACAACCTGCCAACCTGAAACATATTCTCACCAGTAACTGCACACCGCACCATAATAACTCTAGCTCAGGAACCAATCCATGCAACAAACCTCGATGCCAACTCTGCCCACATATCTACACCAGCGACACCATCACAGGACCTAATCAGATCAGCCACACCATCACTGGTTCATTCACCTGCACATCCACCAATGTAATATACGCCATCATATGCCAGCAATGCCCCTCTGCTATGTACATCGGCCAAACTGGATAGTCTCTACGGAAAAGGATAAATGGACACAAATCAGACATTAGGAATGGCAATATACAAAAACCTGTAGGACAGCACTTCAACCTCCCTGGCCACACTATAGCAGACCTTAAGGTGGCCATCCTGCAGCAAAAAAACTTCAAGACCAGACTTCAAAGAGAAACTGCTGAGCTTCAGTTCATCTGCAAATTTGACACCATCAGCTCAGGATTGAACAAAGACTGTGAATGGCTTGCCAATTACAGAACCAGTTTCTCCTCTCTTGGTTTTCACACCTCAACTGTTAGAACAGGGCCTCATCCTCCCTCATTGAACTGACCTCGTTATCTCTAGCTTGCTTGCTAGCATATATATACCTGCCCCTGGAAATTTCCACTACATGCATCTGAGGAAGTGGGTATTCACCCACGAAAGCTCATGCTCCAAAACGTCTGTTAGTCTATAAGGTGCCACAGGATTCTTTGCTGCTTTTACAGATCCAGACTAACACGGCTACCCTCTGATACTTGACACTGGAATGGTTTCCTCTTTACTCATCTGGTGCAGGTCACCTGGGCTCAGTGGAATGAAAATGAAACATGACTGCACCCCCCTTTACCCAGAGAAACGGGTCCCCAAAGCCTGCAGAACCAAGGATAATGCCTGCAGAACCAGCCGCCCGCTATCTAAGGCTATCGCTAACCATCTTGGGAGGGGTGTGGTCTGAGCACAGGCCTGGGGACCCCCAACACTGTCCTCCTGCTCAACACCAACCCTATCTATGGGCTCAGGCAAGTCACTGAGCTGCTCCGTGCCTCGGTTTCCCCACCTGGAAAACAGGGATATTGTTCACCTGCCCCCTCGGTGTTGCGAAGGCTTTGGAAAATGCAGTGAGAAATATCATGACAGTTGCCATAAATCATTAAAAGCCATTTCCTCTTCGCTCGAGCATCTGCAACCAGTAGAGACCAGCCTTTGGAGTGGGCACCCTCGGTAGCCCAGGCATAGATGCCTTTTGAGCCCTGCGGGGGCTGATTAGCCGCCTGAGCAGCGCGGCTCAGCTCCTGAACGCTGACGCGCAGCACGTGAAACCCAGCCCCCGCCCTGGACCCAAGGAAAATGGCTTCATTCTCTTCCACAAGAAACGGCCCATTGTGGCTTTCTCCCCGTGGCATCACAGGCCTGCCAACGGTGGCTAGGGCACACGAGCGAGAGGACACCACTCTCAGGTCACAGGAGAGCTACTCTTTGCACCCCGAGAGGGACAAGGGGCAGGTCACACTCACTGGCACTGCAGGAAGGAAGCACTCCAGGCTGCTCATGGCTCCCAAGGCAATTCTTACTGGAGGGTCTTCCTGCTGGTTTGCTGTGAGTGGCCCTGCCACCTCCTGGGGCATTCACCCCAGCCAGGAGGAAAGCAGGGCTGGGAACTCACTCCGGTGAATGTTTTGGGTCCTGGGGAGAAGCTGGCTCTTCAAGGCACAAAACACTTCACTAGAAAAGCCAGCGGAGAGGGGAGCGTGAAGAAGCAAATGCTGCACCCAGCCTAGGTGGCCAGCATCCATTCACGGCACCAAAGGAGGTTTTCACGTTGCAGCACTCTGCAAATTGAGAACCACCCGGGGATCAACCAGCTGTGTCTGGCCACGAGGTGGAAGGTGTGTAGCAGCTGCAGAGAAATGCCAGGCAGCAATTGAGGACAGGCAATGGAGAATATCTGACAAACTTCACAAGCCGCAGTGGGAGAGGCAGGGTCAGGTATTCGTGTGGGATTTTGGCCAGCACCCAGGGGTCAACACTTCTCATTCTTGTGAAAAATACCACAGGGCCTTTAATAGCCCTAAGTGGTTGGAACCTAGGTTTTCTCTCATCTGAGAGATGGCAGCTTCGTTCCCCTGGAAAGAAAGTGGGAACAAAAGGAGAGCGTGCGGGTCCACCCTTTCCACGGGTCTATCTAGGTCAGGGGTTCTCAAACTGGGGGTCGGGACCCCTCTGGGGGTCATGAGATTATTATGGGGGGTCGCGAGCTGTCAGCCTCCACCCCAAACCCCGTTTTGCCTCCAGCATTTATAATGGTGTTAAATATATAAAAGAGTGTTTTTAATTGATAAGCGGGGGTTGCACTCAGAGGCTTGCTGCGTGAAAGTGGTCACCAGCACAAAAGTTTGAAAACCACTGATCTAGGTTCTGCACTGGTCCTAGCACCAGGATGTGAGAGTCTCCAATCTCATCTTCCAGCTTTCTCTCCAGCCTGGGATTTTCACACTCCTTCTCTGGTAACGTGCCCCAGATACCTACTACTTTTAGCCTGGATCAGTTCTCTCATAGGCTGTTCCTGGGATTTTGGAGCACAGCAGCTAGTTTTCCACTGTCACCAGTGGGGAAACAAAAAAACCACTCAAGGGCTCCTTCTTTCTACGTCACCCTGGCACCAGCACTTGGCGCACGACTGGCCACAAAGCCAACAGTATCTGCCAGAAGCAGCCAGAAAAGAGTTTATTGGTGTGAGCTCAGTGTCCGTCTAGGCCTGCCCTCCCTCTCTTGACCCTCCCTTGCCCAGTTCTGCCCTCGGTTACATTCATGCAACTTCACTGCACAACCCTTGGGCCTGCCTGAAAGAGCAGCAGCTAGTACAGGCCTGATGGGCTATCAGACACCGAGTCAAGTGCCCTTGTCCTGTGCTGGGTACAGAGAACCCCATGATGGACACAGCCCTGGCTTCCCTTCCCCAGACACACAGCTTGGGATCTCATTTCTCTTGTCCCAGCACACAGGGCTGTTCACAGACAACTGCCTGGAGACTGAGGTAGCTTCCTCCATAGGCAAGTCAATACCCCGACAGACACAGGTACATTCCCTTCACTGTCACAATTCTCCACACAGGTTAACGGGTAAGGTATAGGGACGCTCACCTTCCACTATCCTTGTCTTCCCAAACTGCTATTGGGCTATTAAATTGTCAGTCAGTGCAGCACAGGCTGATGCTTTGCTCAACTCCTCCAGCTCCTCGGCAGCAGCTGCTCCCTCAGGAGTGCTTGCTCCTCACCAGGGACAGCTGCCTTCCACAGACCAGCTGAGCGAGGGCCACCAAAGAGACTGTATGGGAGAGGGGGCAGAGAGGAGGTCTGGCCTGGCCATCTCACAAGCCCTGCTTGTGGTCAGACACATCCAGGAGACTCTCAGGTTTGAACACTCAGCAGCCAGGCCCTGCCACTGCCACTGCGAGAGGACAAAGATTCCTTCCATTTCCTAGAGAAGAGGCAGGCGGCTACAGAAACCCCACACCAGACAAGAAATACATTTCCTCTCCCGCTTTCTCATGGGTGCCCCGCAGGCCGCCCCCTCCCAAACCGATCAGTCATAGGAACGTCAGGCTAGAAGGGCCCTCGAGAGGTCTGAGGCAGGACTAAATTTTGTCTAGACCGTCCCTGACAGGGGTTAGTTACCTAATGATGGAGATTCCACACCCTCCCTAGGCAATTTATTCCAGTGTTTAACCACCCTGACAGTTAGGAAGTTTTTCCTAATGTCCAACCTAAACCTCCCTTGCTGCAATTTAAGCCCATTGCTTCTTGTCCTGTCCTCAGAGGCTATTGAGAACAATTTATCACCTTCCTCTTGATAACAACTTTTTACATACTTGCAGACTGTTACCATAGCCCCCCTCAATCTTCCCTTCTCCAGACTGAACAAACCCAATTTTTTCAATCTTTCTAGCCCTTTAATCATTTTTGTAGCCCTCCTCTGGACTTTCTCTAATTTGTCCATGTCGTTCCTGAAGCTTGGTGTCCGGAACTGGACACAATACTCGCATTGAGGCCTTATCAGTGCTGAGTAGAACAGAAGAATTACTTCTTGTGTCTTGCTTACAACATTCCTGGTAATACATCTCAGAACGATGTTTGCTTTTTGAAACAATATTACATTGTTGACTCATATTTGGCTTGTGATCCTCTATAATTCCCAGATCCTTTTCTGCTGTACTCCTCTTTAGAAAGTTATTTCCAATTTTGTATTTGTGAAACCGATTACTCCTTCCTAAGTGTAGTACCTTGCATTTGTCTTATTGAATTTTATTCTATTTCAGTCCATTTCTCCAGTTGTTCAGATCATTTTTAATTCTAATCCAGTCCTTGCAACCCTTCACATCTTGCCATCGTTCACAAACGTGTAAGTGTGCTCTCTGTGCCGTTATCCAAATCATTTATGAAGACACTGAACAGAACCAGATCCAGGACAGATCCCTATGGGATCCCACTTGATAGGCCCTTCCAGTTTGATTTTTAGCCATAGATAACTACTCTCGGAGTACAGTCCAAACAGTTGTGCATGCACCTTATAACAAGTTTGTCTATTTTCCTAGTTTGCTCATAAGAAGGTCATGTGAGATGGTATCAAAAGCCTTACTAAAGTTGGGATAGACCACCTCTACGGCTTCTTCCCTAGCCATGGGCTTGATACCCTGGCAAAGAAGGATATTAGATTGGACTGACATGTGCCGGTACCAGAGCTCAGCTGAGTTCACCTCTTCCCTGTGCAGAAATGATCCGGTCTTCCTATATGGATACTGCAGTTTGAATAACAAGAGGCCAACGGGCGAACTAATTATCTTGGTTTCAAGGATCACTTTGGAAAAGCCACATGTACAACACAGCTACAAATCTGACAATTGCAACAGGTAAAGTCCATGCTAGTTCCCCTCCATAGTCCACTCGCTGTCCCTCCCCCTTCCAGCCCTCCACCCACTGTACTTCTCTCCCAGTCAATCTCTGTGATATCCTACAGAGCCAGGGCATGGCCTATGAATAAATGCTTTGTTCCTGGCGGCCTCTGAAGACATTGGGAACCTAGATTTCATCTGCACTCCTTGCACACTCTGAATGCCCAGTGAAAACAATGGGCGCTCCAGATGATGCAGGAGTAGGATCCACATGTCACAGGAAGATGTGGGTTTCTTTACGCAGCTGTTTTCAGAGATATCTGGCCACAGACAGAGCTAAATTAAGGTGCATTTTAAGTCACAATCTTTGTCCTCCTGCTAAGAACGTGAGTTCCTCTTTAGGTGCGTAGCAGCTACAGGCCAAGTGCCGAGATCTATGACATATAATGACTAATGCTCAGTAAGGCGGCATTCTTGGGGGACACAGAATTAATTGATTTCACAAGGATGAGCCTTTCAGTCTCTGAGAGAACGTTAAAGGATTAATTGCCAGAGATGTAGGAACTGAACTCTAGCGGCAAAGAGGAACAACTGCCCTTGGGTTCTACACTGGGCAGTGGCTGTCTCTGGCATAGAAGGAGTTTACTCCCAACGGCACGCAGCAGATGGAAGAGTCCCAAGGATGACAGAGGAGGTGAAAGCCTCCACTCACCTGCTGTTGAATGACTCCTCCTCTGAACAGCCTCCAGATCAGATATATGCCACAAGACACAGCTCAATTCTCATTAAAAATGGCAAAGCTCTTCTGGGAGCCAGCCCCTCCAATTTCCCCTTTAAAGCTCCAGCACGTGAATCACGCCCAGGTGTGGGATGTTTTTATAAAGCCGTTTCCTCTCCCTCCTGCCCACTGGTGGGAAATTGACCCCCCCACAGCACCATTTGCCATCTCGGCCCCACATCAAACTCTGTGGCAGTATTTCAAGGCAAAGCAGCACAATCCCGATGTAGCCATGAGAACTGGCTCTCTGCTCATCCCTTCTCATGCTTTGGATACAAGAAGCGTGACCAAGGGATGACACCCCATTGTCAGCAAGAGCTGCCAATTACCCATGGAGCACCAGCTAAGCTGCAACGCACAGCGCTCCTACTGTGCTTTTCACCTCAGATCTCAAAGCACTTTACAAAGGGGAAGGGGCACTCAGTTTACAGAGGGGAAACTGAGGCACGACAACAGTTGCTCAGTGACTTGCTCAAGATCACACTGTGTGACAGTGCTGGGATTAAACTCCAGGAATCCTGACTCCCAGGCAGTGCCCTACTCACTGGGGTATCCAGAGAGATCCAGGTGCTGGGTGTAGGGTTGTCAACCTTCCAGGATTGTCTTGGAGCCCCCAGGAATTAAAGATGAATCTTTCATTAAAGATTATGTCAAGTGATAAAATCTCCAGGGATACGTCCAACCAAAACTGGCAACCCTGGCTGCGGGCAAACGGGGCTGGAGGGAGAAGGGTGACAGAAAGGCAGCACAAGTCCTACCTAACCCATTTTGAGTGCTTCATGTCTTGTGCTAGTTCTTGGCACCAGGCAAGCTTCGCTCTGTGACTCAATATGGAGCAAGCAATGACACGAGTGACTGGCTCAGGCAGAGCTTCCCATCAGGGAGGCCCCCTGTGCGACGGAGCTGTGGGGATGGGAGCCCAGAGCAGCTACTGGGCTGAGGATGGATCATGGTTACTAATAAAGTGCTGCTCCCTGCAGCCTGTGTCACCCCACAGCAAATCGCCTCTGGAGACGGCAAGTTCTCCAGGGGGAGCCAACCCACGCTGAAGCAGAATGTGTCCGAGATGTCTCCGGGGAGAACCACCTCCCTCCAAACTCCCCCCAGCCCCTGGAAACTGTCTTGTCACCATTGGCGCTGAGGAAAGGGTTTGGTTTGTGCCTCTGACGGCTCCGGATTGTTACATGACCCAGGACACAGCATCCTCCATCTCTTCTGCCTTGAAAGCCCCATCAAGGGTAGGGTCAAAAAGCCTCTGACATACACCAGGCACCCAGGGGCCGCTCCCCCGGGCCAGGACACACACCTCGGGGAGAAGGGGCAGCTTTCATCTCATGACATTTGTTCAGTGCAATCAACACAGAGCGACCCTTCTGCCAGGGCGTCGAGCCATCCTCTCCCTTCGCGGGCAGCCACTCCATCATCTCATTCTAGCCAGCCCAGCACTCTGAACTAGGGCAGCCTGTACTGCAGCTACCAAGCCTTGTGCCCCGGGGGGAGCGGGGAAGCCATTCAGCACCGCACATTAGTGACAGCCTGCAGGAGCACAGTCAGGCCCTGCAGCCAGCCCCCCCACCCCGGAGCCAGGCCCCGCAGTCAGCCCGCCCCCACCCCTTTGCAAGACAGAAATCTCATTACTTCACCCCAGACGTGCCTTGGGGGGCGGGGGAGTTAAGTAGCAGCAAGATACAACACACAGGTCCTGCTTGCAATGTAGCCCTCCCCAACCTCAACGCCCCCGGACCAGCCCCCGCACCGCACAATGCAGCCTCCTCTTTCCCCCTGCCCTGCCCCCAGGCGATATACCCCCCATCGCTGCCCCTTCCCCGCAGTGCAGCCTAGGGTGACCAGATGTCCCGATTTTGGGTCTTTTTCTTATGTAGGCTCCTACTACCCCCCACTCGTGTCCCGATTTCTCACACTTGCTGTCTGCTCACCCCAGTGCAGCCCCCCTCCGCGGCCCCCTCCCCTCCGTGCAGCCCCCCCGGGGCCGGCACCCACCCGAAAGAGGCAGCCGGAGGCGGCCCTGCGCAGCCAGGTCCAGCCGATGGCGCACAGCAGGCAGAGGAGCGTCTCGCTGCAGGCGAGGGACGCGTTCTCGGCCCAGCTCCGCCGGGAGAGCTCCCAGCCGCAGTCCGTGCAGCTCCGCACCGCCCCCGCCAGCCCCCGGTAGCAGCGCTGCAGCAGCTGCCCGTAGCCGGGCATGGGCTCGGGCCGCGGCATCCCGGCCCCAGGTCACAGGCTGCGCGATCGCCCCCGGCCCATCGCTCCGGGAGCGGCGAGCGCCCGCGCTGCAGCCCGCTCGGGAGGTTGGGAGCTGCTGCCCGCAACGCGCAGGCTCCCGGAGGCGGCTGAAGATAGGGGGCAGCAGTGCGCGCTGGAGCAGGGGATGCGCCACCCGCAGCCCGCTGCGCCTGGGGAGGGGGGAGGCTAGTCCAGGCCCCGGCAAGAGCAGCACAGAGCCTCAGCCCCAGCAGCCTTTTTATCCCAAGTTAAGGGGGAAATTCCCCAGGGACCAAAATGGACCTGCCCAGCTGCTTAGAGAAAGCTGGGGCAGGGGTCTCCTTTTCTCCCCCTCCCCTTTTTAACTGGGGGAGGGGAGGAAATGCAGTGCCAGGGGAAGCTTTCCTGAATATTTTACTCTCACAGAGGTGGGAATCAGGCCCCTTTTTCAACAGGGAACCCAAAAAAAAACCCAGTCATTTTTGATGAGTTGGTCCACATTCTGCAATCTACCCCTAGGGCCTCACTGTCACCCACATGACAGCTTTATCCTCACCAGCAGTGGTACACAGGGGTCTTTCAGGGGGTGCATCAACTTATCCAGCTCTTTGCCTAGTTTTACAACAGGATACAGAGCACAGCGACATCAGTACTAACCAAAATTCATACAGAGGGAATAAAGTCAGCAAGCTGTCAGTAACAGGGTGCTATGACGTTTGTACTTTTATGGCTGATTTTGTAAGCAAGTCGTTTTTAAGTGGAGGCAAAACTTGGAGTATGTAAGAGATCAGACTCCCGAAAGGGGTACGGTTGTCTGGAAAGGTTGAGAACCACTGCTCTACAGTATCCTTCACCCAAATGCTCCCTTCCCAGCTAGACACAGCTGAGGGGGAAATAGAGGGTCTCTCCACTTAGAATGCTACAGCAGCACTTCAGCATAGACCCTATTGGGCCAGGAGGTGTTCTCCCCTCGCTGTAGTTAATCCACCTCCCATGAGAGGCAGGAGACTACGTCAACAAATTCTTCCATTGACCTAGCACTGTCTCCAGAAGGGCTAGATCGTCTTAGCTATGTGGCTCGGGGGTGTGGATTTTTTCACATCGCCAAGGGACAAGCTGGCTTGTCCTAATTTTTCAGTATAGACCAGCCCGTAGTGTTTTCATGTTGACAGATTTCAGTTTTTCCCTTCAGAACACATTCAGCCAAGATCACCGGTGGAGGAGAGCGTGCAGAGTTCTTGATAAAATATTATTTAATACTTTTTGAATCAACACACACAACAGGAAGACTTCCCCTGAGCCTTCCTCTGTCCACAAAGGATCTCAGGAAGAAGATATTCTGAGCAGAAGGAAGATGTACATTAGCACGAGGTATAATAGCCAAGTAGACAGCTTGGTGCAGAGAAATGAGGTTGGTTTACTCTGCTTTCCACACCTTTCCTGGAAAGCACATGAAATACAGCACAGCTGAAGTGTCTCATACAAGTCATAGCAGAGTGCAGAATAGCCAACAATGCTTTTGAAGAAATGCAAATATAACTTCCTCCTGCTTTAATTGTATCGGACTTCCAAGCTGACAAAGCCTTTGCTAAATGCGCCATTTCAAAGCTAGTACAACAAATCAGCTTAGCACTCCCGCCAGCTGCCCAGGTGGTAGGTTACATACAAGATTGGAAAGTAAACCAACATCTGTAGTCACCAATAACCACTTGAGACAGATGTTTCTGTGCTCCACTGGGAACAATCTGAAGGTAGAACCCTGAGCCCCTACATTCCCATTCTTCACTCTTACTTGCTCCCACCCTACAAAACCCCAGATGACCAGGCAATGGGGCTGCCTGACAGGAGAGGCTCCCCTCCCGCCCATGAAATGAGTGTGCTGCCTTTGCACAAACTTGGTCCCAAACAGAAGTGGCTCCCATGCTCTGGGATCCTGGCGGCCAGGCCGCCCAGACACCTCTCTCAGGTAACAGCTGCTTGTTGAGCAGACAGATCAGTGCCTGCTGTTCCCCATTATCTGACAAAACAGCAATGTTGGAGCGAGAGCACAAAGCACTTCGCTAGGCTGCAATTTGTATCTGATTAACAGATGCCTCGTTCACTGCTGCTCCTCTATGCAGCCGCTGTGAATACAGCAGCCATTCCACTGAACATGCACCCACCCTCCTTCAGGGTGTTAAGGGCTCAATCCTGCGCTGTTACACATGGCGAACAGCACACAGCTTTAAAGTCAGTTTCTGCCCATGCAGCCGATTTCACAGAATACAGGCATGAGACTGTCTCTTAGAGTGAGATCAAACTCTGCGATATAGTTAAATTAAAAGTTGAGCCAGCACTTCATCTGCAAATGGCCCCTTCTCAGCCACAGACCTGCTCCCTGTGCCTTGAAGTCAGTTCTGCTGACTTTACTGACAAATGCAAAGACACAGTTTTGTTAAATCAGCCAGGCTTGTGCTTTATTGTAAACACAGGATGGACAGGAACTCAGTTGAGCCCCAGCTCTGCCCTTGATGCCTGTGACCTTAAGGCCATCCGAAAAATAACGATACCTCTGAACGCACAGGAATACTGTCACGGAGTCACCGGGCGATGCTCTCTAACTGCTCCCCACCAAGCCAGTCAGGACTTTGGGGAGCCTCCTCTCCCTTGGAGCAGACTTGTTCAGGGCAAGAAGCTCACACGTCTTCACCTCCTGGGTCTCTCCTTGGAGCATTCAGCATCCTCTGCCCCTCCGTGCGCTTCCCACAGCGAGCCAGCCTCAGTGGGGTCCTGGGGAAGCCACAGGGTCCTGCACCCCCACTTTGCAGTCAGACGTGACTCAGCCAGCCAGTAAAACAGAGGTTTATTCGATGACAGGAACAGGGTCTAAAACAGAGCTTGTAGATACAGCGAACCGGACCCCTCAGCCGGGTCCATTCTGGGGGACCAGTGAGCCAGACCCCCCACGTCTGCCCTCCACTCCTCGACCCCAGCCAGCTCCAGACTAACAACCCCCTCCAGCCCCTCCTCTCTGCTCCGTTCCTTTCCCGGGCCAGGAGGTCACCTGATCCCTTTGTCTCCAACACCTTCAGCTGGCACCTTTGCAGGGGAGGGGCCCAGGCCATCAGTTGCTAGGAGACAGAGTGCCAGGCATTTAGGTGCACTGGCCCTTTGCTCTGCAGCAATCACACACCCTGATCCCACCACCTAGATACTTAAGAACTGCACAGGAGACACTGAGGCACCAACACAGTATTCAGAAGTAACATCAAGAACATTCCCAGGTCGTCACAAATACTATGAGGCTTAATTCTTTCGTGTTTCTAATATACAAGAACCACCTCACACAAAAGGCGCTCGAGAAGGGCCAAGTATTATTAGGGTATGTCTACATCTACAATTTTGCAGCGCTGGTTGTTACAGCTGTATTAGTACAGCTGTATAGGGCCAGCGCTGCAGAGTGGCCATACTTACAGCAACCAGCGCTGCAAGTGGTGTTAGATGTGGCCACACTGCAGCGCTGTTGGGCGGCTTCAAGGGAGGTTCGGGGAACGCGAGAGCAAACCGGGGAAGGAGACCAGCTTCGCCGCGGTTTGCTCTCGCGTTCCCCGAGCCCCCCTGCAAACCGCAGGGAAGGAGACCTGCTTGATTACCAGAGGCTTCCTCAGGTATGCTGGGATACCTGCTTATTCCACGGAGGTCAAGAAAAGCGCTGGTAAGTGTCTACACTTGATTACCAGTGTTGGATCACCAGCGCTGGATCCTCTACACCCGAGACAAATCGGGAGTACGGCCAGCGCTGCAAACAAGGAGTTGCAGCGCTGGTGATGCCCTGCAGATGTGTACACCTCCTAAGTTGCAGCGCTGTAACCCCCTCACCAGCGCTGCATCTTTGTGATGTAGACAAGCCCTTAGACTTCAACAACAGGAAGGCAGACGAGGTTCTGCTGTGCCTAGTGCATCCAGCCAAACATCACCTAAGTTCCAGCTGCAGGATCCTTCTTACTGGGGTTGAAGGAAGCAGCAGAAAAAACCCATGGGACTTTGTACCTGGAAAATTCACCTGTTAAATTGTAGAGTGGGGTGGGTTTGACAGGGAAAAGGAGAAGAAATATTGATCAGCATGATGCCATTTGACATCACTGCTTTGAAATAGCTCCGATTTTACACTTGTATCCCTCAGATCAATTACAGAAAATCCAGGGAACTCACCAGTGAGAAAACAAACATGTCCTGCTAGCTAGGCCCAACAGATAGCACGATCCCCTATTTTTACAGGGACAGTACCGGCTTCCCCTCTGCCACTTGCTCTGATTGTTTCAATTTTTAAGTCAATTTATCATGGCCCATCAAGTAGGGAATAGCTGCATCGAAAACACAAGCCCCTTTCACATCTGCCGCAGTCGGCTCCACAAAGAGAACATTCATTCAAGACTGGACAGTGAATAATTGTCCATTGAAAATAGTTGCTCGCTGAACAGGCCCAGGAAAGGGACAATGGGCCCTTTCACAGCAATCACAAGCGAGGTGGGCACAAAGGAGATGCCAACCAGAAATGTTTGCAGCCTAGTGTAGCCTGACAAACAGAAGACTCCAGACATAGCTGAGATTTGTCTAATGCTTATCTAAGGACCCCATGCTGATCTCTGCCCCTTGCATATTTGATGCAACAGAACACTGTTACATCATAATACAACATATCAGTAATATTACATGCTGCGTTAGTTGCACTCTAGGTTAGAGAGATGTACAATCTTTTGGCATCACACCATGTTTGCTAGTGTAGAGTGTGTCAGGTTGATCAGTTCTTTAGCTTTTAATGAAATATGGGCAAGTCGCAGTGTGCCCTCACATGTACAGAGGGTCATATAAGGAGTTAACACATACTGGGATACGGATTTTGTTGCGGTAAGATGTAACGTTTCCCCGTCCCTGTGACATGAGCGCTCTACGTTTTACTACCTTCAGATCCAGGCTGGCCCCTCTGCAATCAGAGTCCTTTAGGTATAACTACTATTATTCTGGGGAATCTTCCCTTCCCTCCTACTTGTGGCATCCCAAGCCATGCTGGAGGCAGGGAGAGCTGTGTGTCTATCTCCAAAGAGGCTTTTAGGGAGCAGCAGCAGCTGGCAGTGGTGCTGCAGTCCATGGGAGAGGCAGATGCTCAGCATCAGGCTCTTGGAAAGCCTCAGGGGTCAGGTGGGAACTCAGGATCCACCCATGTCCCCAAAGCAGCTGTTAAGAGGCTCAGCAGTGAAAGGAAGAGGTAATGTTCCCACTTTATCCAGTGCGAATGTTCACCGTATAGATAACACCAGCATACAAAGCAGAAGGGCCACACCAATCCACAAAAGGCTTTATTAGAAATGTTTAAGGTACAGTGTTGCACACTCTTGACATGCACTGTAATTTAAACAAGGAGTCTGGAACCTAGTTAAGTCAGGACATAGAGTTCTAGGCTACGTCTCCATGTTTTACATATACACTCGGCATCAGCTTGCTGAAAACACAAGACCCTGCCACGCTGAAACGGATGCCAGACCGACTTGCAGAATGAACTCTGTCCACAAGGCCAGAGAGACTTTGCACATCACCCCCTCTTCCCAAGGTACCATAGCGTAGATCTGCTGAGTCCTCATGCACTGGGGGCGTACTGCATGACCAGCCGGTCAAAGTCATTCTCCTGTCAAAGAAAATAAAAATAGAGACTCTTGGTTTTTAGCTACTGAAAATATATTATAACCTTGTTTGCTAGTGGGGTGAAGAAAAGGCTACAGCATCTCAGGAGGGCAGCTAAGAGGCGTTGTGAGCTTGCAATACCCTAAATCAGCAGTTCTCGACCTTCTCTGCATGAGGTCCTTCCATACTGTTAGGAGGGGGTTGTGCTGGGCTATCTAAACAGGGCACACCTCCCTCCATTTAAGCAATATGGGAAGTGGACCGAGGTCACAATCAGCTAAGAACCCATAACTCAGTGCTGTTGTTTCAGACATTCAGGCAGGCACTGCTCCTCTGATTTATACTTGGGTTGTGTTTTCAAGGTTGTCTCTACAACCATGAAGGACAGAATCATAATCTGAATTTCTGAATGAAAGTGTAAAAATGGGAGGATGAGCAGGATTCCCTGAAATCTGGTCACGACCCAGCCCAGGGCTCATGACCTACAGCTTGAGAAGCCCTAGGTCTGATCCACTAATTCCAACAATGGTATGACCCACGATACAAGAGGATTCAGATATGAACCGGTTACCTTTGCCTGGTACTCCTGTATAAATGGGTGATTCTTATGGGCATCTTTCAGTTGTGACAAGTAGCGATTGGTAACCTGGGTGGAAGAGATACAAGTGAAACCCCAACATTGAGATCAGAGGAGGAAAAGCTAAGAGCTTAAAACTGGCACATGAGAGAGCTGATCTTCAGAGTGCTTTACAGGCACTGAAACAGGGCAAGTATCTCCCGCTTTTACAGCTGAGGGAGAGTCAGGACTTGATTTTCAGAAGCCCTGACCACCGACAGCTCCAACTGAAGTTATGAGTTAAAAATCAGGTCTTAACTGATGTGCTCATAGTCATACTATGAACCAGCGGCAAAGCTGGGATTGGAAGCCTGGAATTCCAGGCTCATACTCAGGTTCTCTCAATCCCGACCTTCCCTCTCTATTATATAGGAATGCAAGGGTTTTAGACAGTGCGTTAAAATGGTCCATTTCCCCAACTTCAGTTAGCACAGGAGCACATAACACCTTCAAACCCAAGCGAGCCCAGTATCTGCACGCCTGTAATAGCAACCGCACACTCACCCACCCACTGTACTGTAGTCAAGACGAGCAGAATTAGCCTCACCTCTGGTGGTTTACCCAGATGCTGTGATAGGACAACAAAATTGATCAGGGTCTCAGGATGGCTGCTATCCTGAAAGCATAAAGGGAAAACACATCAGACTTTGTCCTGCCTATTACTTTAACCAGGTGCAGCACCAAGTGTGTTTCTGCAACTGGAAACCATCTTCTCCTTAAGAACCCACAGATTGCTGTACAGGGGGGGAAGAGTTAGGCCCTAAGAGGTGACAGGCAACAAATTCCTGAGTGAACACAGCATGGCTAACGAGGTCCTAGGACAAGCAATCAAAGGCCAAGAACCCAGCTACCCAAGTGTCAGGATAGCTCTGAAACACACATGCTTGTGAGATGCTAACTGCTTATGAAATGGGATTTATATGAGACCAAGCCAGTGAGACCTGAGTGTCTCGGACATGGGCAGAACATTTAAAAAGACATGTTTAACAGACTCAGCCTACTCGGGGAAGTGTGGGGGTTCCGGAACTGGAAGTCAGCTGCCTGAGAACACAGTGGAACAATCCACTAATGGCACTGCAGCTTCCAGAGCTTATGGGGATGTTTCAGAGAACAGGAAATGGATTCAGAATGACACAGGGTTTAGAAAGAAAACATGATTTAAAATATGGAATTAAAAAACACTCCTCAAATTCTCACAGGCTGCAGCGAGCCAGCCCTGGGCACAATGACCAAAGACGAGGCTAAGCAGCAGTTATGTACACATGTATGAAGTTTAATGGTCAACATTCTTGCTACTTTTCTTTTGCCTCTTTCCAGCAAGGTGGATTTGAATCCAAGGTTATATTGCCAGACAGAAAACACACCTTGTCTAGCGCCTCCTGGAGCACACCGTCTGCATCTTCCCACTTGCCCTGTGCCATGTAGCAGGCGGCCTGTCCATTAAGCAGAAGCAGGGTAGATGAGCATTTGTCTGCCATCTCTTGGAAGATGTAATAGGCGTCCTGTAATTTCTCCCCACCCTGTGAAGAAATGGGACAGAACCTGCGATTGTGCTGCATTATGCCAAGGCTGTAGCGTTGCTGTGGGCGAGGGTTTAAACACTGCAGAGAGTCCTGTGGCACCTTACAGACTAACAGACGTTTTGGAGCATGAGCTTTCCTGGGTGAATACCCGCTTCATCGGATGCATGGTTTAAACACTAAGTGATGAAGTGCCCCGTGATTAAATACAAGTCGACTGAGTCATCATTTCCCTTTGATCAATAGCTTCTGTGCCATGGACAGAGCAGCCGAAAAGGCGAGGAAGCTTGCTCTTCACAAAAGCAGTTCTCTCCCTGCTCGGGTTAGTCTACACATCTCAGCTTGCTCAGAAGGAGTCTGACCCAGTTAACATCTGACCAGTTTCAACTTGTTCTCAACAATCTTTCCGAGAATCTGCCACTGGGCTGCCCAAGACAACGTTCAGAGGTTACAAACTGGGGGTACAGCTACACTACAAGCAGTGCTACGGCAAGGCCACTGCAGTGCAGACCCTTACTCCAGGGACAGGAGGAGGTTTTCCGCTGCTGTAGTAACATCCCCACCCCGGGAAAATTCTTTTGTCGACCTAATTGCATCTACACTGGGGGCAAGGTCAACACAACAGTCACAGCCCTGACTGTTGTAGCTAGGGAGACCCAAATTGTAGGTGTAGAACCCGCCTTGGTCTACAGGGCTTGCGTGAACTGACAATCTCTGCCTAACAGTTTCCTGCATGCACTGGGTCTCCTGTACACAGACAGATCTTTAACAAGGCTGCGGAAGAAAGAAGTGCAAAACCATTAAATATTAAGAGCCACTTGGAAGTTTGTATCTGGTGAAGACAGATTTTAAATTTTAAAAGAACCATGTCAGAAGCTGGTGGTGATAAAGCAAGTGGGTTATAAAGAGAGAAATTTAAGTCACAGAACCAGGATATTATTAGCTGGGTTTTTCAAGAGGGCTCAGGTCTTGAAAAGGCCATCGTTCTCAGAGGGGGATTCTTTGTTGTTCCTAATGGGACATGAACTCTTGACTATCTGGCCCTAAACTATTACTCTATAAAATGACTGAGACAAGGGACACAAGGACAGAGCTGAATACTGAGGCCAATTTTAAAATTACAACTTTGAGTTGTTACAAGCCTGCCTCCACCTTTACTGAATTTTAGGAGACTTTATTCCTGCCATACACAGGATATTTGGAGAATGACAGCTCACATGTTCTTGAATGCTTAGTTAATTAAATGAAACTTCAAACTAAGGAAATTCTTAGGAACTTGCTTTCTGTGAGCAGTGTCAGGCCCCTAGAGTGCCCACGGGAATGACACCTCCTTAGCCATAAAACCACATGTATTACCTCCACATGTGCTAGTGTCTCTGGAACAAAGCTTTTGAATTTCAGTTTTGCTTTAATATTCCATATTAGTTTCTTGTATATTATGTTGGAAAGATATGAGTCAATAGGAGTCTTTGGCTGCAAACCCTAAGCATACTACAAAGAGAAGGTTGTAAATCTAGGAGACAGTTGAGCAAAGGGCAAATTAACAAGGGTGTCATCTCAAAGATCAGGACACTTCCCCGGTGCAAGATGCAAGATTGCCAGAGACAGGGTCGTCATGTTTGAGAGAGACAGTTCGTTGTGTAGAAGAATGCAAGGATATACTTTATGCAAAATACCCCAGAGGAGTAAGTGCTGCTTAAGATGAGTCATCAGAACTATAAATCAAGTCATTAAAGTGGGCCTTTTTACTCTCCTCTTTGCAAACAGAAAAATCTTTCGTTTTGACCCCACACAAAGAACTCTAGAATTATTCCTGTTGAAGCTGATTTCTTCTACAAAACATATGAAAATCTTCAAACTTTTAAACTTTAAGGAAAATACGTATGCCTGGGAAGTGTTTTATGCTACTTCTTACCTTGTTTCTCCATTTAAAGATGAAAACATCTGCTTATTCCTTAAAATCTTAAGAGGATGTAGACTTCTTTTGCAATATTCATGTAAAAATATTTTATCTAAATTCAAACCCTCCATACAACTGAAGAATTCCAGCTTTGCTATGGATGCTTTAGCAGACTGCATGATATCAGCTGAAGATGCTAGGGCCTTCCCAGAAAGGTGCTGAGCCAATGAAATGGGACAGCAGCGGATACTGAAATCAGACCAAGCCTGAAACAGGTGTGACTTCCATCTTTACCAAGAGGATAAATCCCTCTGAACTCAGCCATTTCATTTCAGCTCCCTCTGCTTCTCTCATCCAAGCAAACTCACTTTTCCCTTAATAGGACATTCATAATTATTAATTGTGAGTATTTTGTGGGTATTCAGCCTTGGTGTCCCTTAAGGTATCGCAAGCAGCTCATTTAACTAAGTGAGTGGATGTCACCTTCCTAAACCAGCAGTGAAATGACAATTAAGATCTGGCCTAACATTTCTTGTTTCTCTAGACTATAAACTTTTAGCAATTTTGGGGATAAAATGGCTTGGCTCTCGACACCTCTTTCTCCTCCCGCCCACACGCACTGAGACTGCTGTGTGTTGGGATAATTTTAGAAAGGTTTGTCTTGTGACTGCCACGAGACTAAACAATTAACTATAGTCCTGGTTACTAAGGCACACAAAAAACAACGAAAGAAAATGGTGTCCAAGTAGCATACAGCATTTCTCCCCAGAGCTAAAGAAAACGAACACATTAACATATAGCGGAACTATCAAGCAGAACACAAGTTACCCTTCCATCTGGACACACGGGAGAGCTGCAACTGCAGAGAGTATCTATTGGGTTTCCGGGAAGTGGGCGGATGAAGCCCACCCACTGCTAAAGGATCCTCCCCCAGCCTAAGGGGAGGACCCACAGGACCACAGAACCCACTGATTACGGGGGACAACTAATAAAAGAACAGGGACAGGAGTGCGGTCAAAGGGTCATAAGAAGGGGACCTGATGGGGACACCGAGCAGAGAACCCCGGATAGCGCCCACTGCTCCTCGAAGGCGTCAAGGGAGCCAGTGGAAGCCGCCCAGAGGAACTCTGCCCGGATGCGTGAGCGGACCATGGATCGGAAACAAGCCCCACAGTCACCGGAGTCTCCATCAGCCAACCTCCTCTCCCTGGTCGTGTGGATGGCCTTTTTAGCCAGGGCGAGGAGGAGGTTGACCAGGAGGTCCCGGGACTTCGTGGGGCCACGGACAGGGAGTGCGTAGAGGAGGTGGTGAGGAGAAAAGTGCAGCCAGAAACGTAATTGGATGTTAATGAGGAGCCGGTATAGGGGCTGCAACCTGGCGCACTCTAAGTAAACGTGCGCCAGGGTCTCCCTCACGCCGCAGAAGGGGCAGGTGTCCGGGACAGGGGTAAACCGCGCCAAGTACACGCCCGTGCTCATGGCCCCATGAAGGAGCCGCCAACTGATATCCCCAGCTGGCCTCGGGACCAGGGTGGAGTAGAGGCTGGCCCATTGGGGCTCCTCACCCTCCAGAGGTGGCAGGAGGTCCTGCCACTTTGTATCGGGGCGGGACACGAGGGTGAGGAAGTGAAGGGTGTGGAGCACGAGTGTGTAGTTGTTTCCTTGGCGCGGTCTGAAAACGGACCGGCTGCAGATCATGCAGCCAGCTTGCGGAGAAGGGGCGAGGGGGCCGGTTGGGCCTACGGGGCAGGGGCCCGATGAAAAGGTTCGGAGGGCTTGGGGTGGGGAGTGGGCGGGGCGTGCCCTCCCGCAGGACCCGGCAAAACTGATTTCCAAGGCCCTGTTAAAGTCAATGGGAGTTTCGCCTGATTAAGGTCAACAAGATTTGGTCCATTGTTTTATTTTGGCTGTTTACATCTCTCTCCACAGTCCCTAGATCACACCAACCTGCTGTGCTCCTGTGTGTTACTGTGCCATTCAAATGCCAAGTTATGAAATGGAAGCTAGAGAAAATGTTATTTATTTTCCAGAAGCTGATGCTACATTGTCAGAAGCACCTGGCACTATTATTCTGTCCCACATTTCCAGATTGAGAGGTGACCACCTAGGTCATGGCAATTTAAACCTCCAATAAGAGGATCATCACACATCTGAGGGAGCGGTTGGATCATGGGATTAGTAACAGGACATGGGAGCCTTTCACCTCTAATTCAATAGTCTGAATCCAAGCCAGCAGTGGCCCATCTGGTTCTACTCTATTTAGGTGCCTACACCAGGCCCCTCATCACTGTAAATAATCACCCTTTAGAATAAAGACATCAGCTCTCTCAGGCCCCTCTCCTCTCCTCTGGGGAGCGAACCTGAGTAGCTTAATGTTGTCCCCTCCTCCCAGTGTAACTGCCCAGAGGTCAGGAGCTGCTTTGAGGGAAAAGCCAGATCAGAGGAGCAAGTTTCATAAATGGACTGGAAAGCTGCCAAGTCCATGGCCTGCAGGTGTGAAATCTTGTCTCAGGCAAACCCCCGATAAAGCCCCATTGGAAGGAGATGTCTTTGCCCCAGAGGGAGGCAGTTCCATTGCTCCCGAGAAGCTGAGCTGTTGAGCTCCTGGAAAGAGGGGTTCAAACCACTGCGGGTTTTGACATTAAGGATGGAGACCTTAGAAGGTGACCCAGAAGCCACTGCAGTGAGCAGCACACTGCTGGCTGTTAAGAGACCAATATAAAGAGAGTGCATGTTCAGTCCAGTTTCTAGTGACCAACATGCCCACGTAATAAAAACCACAGCCGGTGCCTCTCTTGGTAGCCCCAGCAGACAGGCTGGAAACTGAACGGCCCTCCTGCCTCCTAAAACTAGGTCTCCTGGCCAGGGTGAAGGTATACTGGCAGCAGGGAAGCTTGCCCTGGCATGGTCTCCATTTATCAGAGAGACCCTGCAACTGCATCTAGAAAGGAGTTGGGCTCCACACAGCAACACTGACACATTCAGAAGAAGACAAGTGATGGCAGAGTAATTAATCTGCAGTGCAAACTGTTCAAAGTGCTGTGGGAATGACCGGCTAGCAGACGCAGGACTCTGCTCCACAGAAACCCCAACGGCTTTCCAGACTCAGAAGGCATCAAACTGTTTCTCTGAATGGATGGGAAGGGGGATGAGAGATCAAAGGTGTGAAATGCAGTTACCATAGCACAACATAAACAAATCTGAATCAGACCTGAAGGGTGTCTGATAAATACCAGCTGCCACAGATCCCACTGAGCCTGTTTCACCGAAAGCGGGTTTAGCTAGAGCGGGGCTTTATTTATAGGATCAGATGTAAGCACAAATACACTCAGCCATAAAGACAAATTATTACATTTTCATCTAAGATCTAACTAGGGCCAGCATTGAAATATCAGACTGCAGTTTCCCATTTTACGTTATCATCGTTCGTGAATTATTCAACTCTTGAGGAACAAGAGCTCTTCTGTGTCCGCGTTAACGAGCAAGTGGTACACATGAAAGAAGCTTGCACTCACAGGAACTAATTAGTCTGGCTATTCCCCACGCACCTGCAGGGAAAGCAAACTCACATGGTAAAGGAGGAAGTTAAAGGGAAAGAATTATCCAGTACTTCTGCCCGAGCTATTTGCATCTCTGGAGACTGAGACAAAGGGAGAATGATCAGAAATGGGATGGAGTCACGCCAGTGCTCTGAGACGCCAGGTCCTAGCTTTTCTACGCAACTGCTCCAGTTTAAGTGTCCAGGATACAGCAGCTAGTGCCCCCTCTCTCCCACACAGCTGCGGGCCCTCTTGCTACCCCACAAGCTTCACAGTAAGACCATGTTTTGGCACAGCCCAAGAACCATTTAAGCCACTCAAACACCAACAGCTGGTAGGCAGCAGTGATGCACAAAGTCTCATTATTATGGTCTCAATTCAGCAAGGAACTCCAGCATATGCCTAACTGAAGGCAACGTCATTGTTTGTGTGCTCAGACAGGGACAACCCAGCAGGTGCATAAATGGAGGCCCAGGGCTGGGACAGGGAATGCAGAGTACAAGTCACTGAAGCCTGGGGGGAGACACCAGCAGGGAGCCCCTGCATTAGGTTACTGAACATTCAGGAGCTGATCCTACTGCTACACTGCTTGGGGGGGGGGGGGAATGCATCCATCTCACCTTTAAACACAACCCGTCTGATCCACATCACAACACACACCTAGGTGTGCTCTAACGAGCCCTGTTTGTGTCCGACTAGGCAACTTCCTGGAGAAGATCAGGATTCTGTCTACTGCTCAGTCTGGCTTTTCCCTTGCAGTAGCTCATGGCAGGGATGGATTCACAGAGTTATGGCATTTTGGAGAACAAGTGAAGAGCACAATGTAAGGCAGTGCCTGTGGGGTAGAGCGGGGTCTCGGTCTACAATACTCACTACAGCCAGGTTCACCCAGGCAGTGGCCAGCTGGGTGAGGGTAGCATCCTCATCTTGCTCCTGCATCTTCTTCAGTTCCTTGCTGAGTAAACACAAAGGGGAGCCGCACAATGAGGAAACCAATGCAGTCCAGCTTGCTTTACGTCCCAAGTGCACAGACTTCCTCCCTTTGCAGTCCTCACAGCTCAGCGAATTGAGGCTGTGGTCTCCTGGGACCCTCCCCTGCCAGTCAGAGGCACAGTGCCATTGGGCTCACTGACCTTTGTAGGTTGGCACAAATACCTCCAGTGTATTTTCTTTAAGCAGAGAAACCATCGCTGCCACAAGAGAAGAACATCTGGTGTCTGCAGAAGGTTGTTTTATTTCCCTTTAGGGCAGCAGGGGACTCAGGCACTGGAGGTTCATTTAACACTCCACTGAGGTCACGACTAAATCCTAGAACCCTGCTTCTTCTTTAGCTGCATCCACAGCTACCCTTTTATTTCCAGGGTCTGCCACACTGTGTTCACACCAGCCAAGGGGGACTCCTGCCAGCCCCATCTTTGACCAGCCTCAATGCTGCCTGCAGGGTATTGACCCCAGGACAGAACCAGAGTCGAGTAATGCCTTCCCACGGGGCTGGGCGGATTAATTCCCCAAGGGCCTCTCTGGGCAGTGTCAGCGACAAGCTGAGCGGGTACATCTGCACACGGCAAGGGAATTTAACATGTGGCAAACAAGCTACATGCCTATACGGCACATAGAAGATATAAGCTTACCGGGCCAGATCGAGCCTGTCGAGCTTCAGCAGTATCTGTATCATCATCGCCAGGCTGCAGGGAACAAGTGCACATCAGGGCTGTACTCTAGGCCAGTGGTCCCCAACCTTTTCCGGGTGGTGAGCACCAGATGATGAGCCACCGAGGACTGCGGCTGGCGGACAAACATCCACCAAAACGCCCCAAGAAGCGGCAACAACGACAAGAGGCATCACCACTGAAAATCAGCAGCATTTCAGCAGCGACACCTCTTAGTGACGCTGCTTTTTGGCGGCGGCGCCTCTTGATAACACCACTTTTCGGCAGCATTTCGGTAGCAATACCTCTTGATGACGTCGCTTTTTGGCAGCACTTCAGCAGATGCTTGTCCGCCAGCCAGTATGCAGGCACACAGACGTCCCAGTGGGTGCCATGGCACCCGCAGGCTCCGCGTTGGGGATCCCTGCTCTAGGCTTTACTGCGCCCCCTTCACAGCAGGGACTCAAGTGTCCCCTATGGGCCAAAGGCCAGCACCACCACAGAACTGTTACTTCCCTCTTCTTTCACCCAGGCCTCGGAGGGCTTGGCTACCCCAATCTGCTGCTTGTTCCTACACTCACATCTTCCCAGGTTCCCTTCTTAACATTGCTTTACAGCACGGTTGTACCAACTGTCTGTTATAATTTGTGGAGTTGGATTCCAAGACCAACCCCTTTTATTTAATAAAATATTTAATTGGAAAAATGTATCACTATCTCATCAAAATCAAACTCCCCTACCTCATGGTGCTGTGTCTCCTCTCCCCAACCCAATAGGGAATACACCATTAGCAGAGGCCCCTGCACTCAGAATCCCCAGCAACTGCTCATTGCTGTTGTGCCAAAATCTCCACTACAAAAACTTCATTCAGCTATCGTGGGTGTCAAGCACAACTCAGAGCACCGGAAGAGAGGCCTTGCACGGGTACACCGCCCGGCTCGCGCCTGTGCCTTTGGAAGTACACCACCTAGCGAACAGACAGGGTGCTAGCGATAAGAACAGGCCTTTCACCGCCTTGCACTCTCTGCAGCAGGGAAGCAATCAATCAGGCAGTGTTATTCGGGTACAGACAGGGCAGCCTGCTCCAGGACTCCGATTGCTCTAGCACTGTAGGCATCATAATGCCCTTCCCTCTACCTGAAAACATGCTTGAGATGTGGTAGCCTGAATATCCTTAGCCTCAGACTGAGTGAATGTGTGTCTTGTTCTGGGATGGACACCTGATTACTTGTTATTAACACTCCCAAATCAATCTCATACAGGTTTCTATAAAACTTTAAAACAAGTCAGACTTCATCTGTTTCTATGGCAACATTTCCTTGGATCACAGAGCGCGGCTTTGCTGGGTCATGCCTGGGTGTCTGAGCTGCACTCACCATTCCAAGCTTTCTCCTTGGTGTAGTGTGCGCAGGGCCGCATCAGGGTTTGCATCATGGAAATAGATAGAAGCAGCCATCAGCAGGAAAGTCGTATTGGTCACATCAACGCTTTTTGCCATCTTCTTGTCCAAATCAGCAACAATTGCATCCCTGGGGAGAGTGAGCTGGTGAGAGTTTCGGAACAGATCATTCAATTTCTAACCAAGGCAACAGCGGTCACCCTCCAGTGGGGAAAGTCCATTGAATTTTTTAAATTCAGCCTTTTATAAATTATTTGAACTAAAAAGCATTGGGGAAAAATATTTTCATGCCCACACACTCAAAAACAACACAGGGCAGTTTTACTAAGCATGGCCAACAATTTGGCAAGGCAGAAGAGTTTCAGCCCAAAACAATAGTTTTTCAGAAATATATCAAATACCTGAAATCAGCCAATGGAGATGGAGACAAATACTGTATGTGCTCCTCGCCCAAGGCCAGCTAAACTGATCCTGTAGACAATGTTGTTTTAAAATCATGAACCAGTGAGCGGCAGTTAGATAGACAAACCAGTTGGGCCAACCAGCAGGAACTGCTGTCTAAAACCTGCCCTCAACACCAGTCTATCATCTGAAGATTGGAAGTGTTTTATTGTGCACTGGTATAGGAAGCACGACCATAGAGGTGTGGCTCTGGAAAGTTAAACGTATAGACCCATTTTTAATAAGCCAGAGAACAACTGGTTAAAAACACTTCAGTTATTCCCATCCCACATGATCAGGGTCACATGCAGCAGTGACCAAGATTATACTCCCACTACTGAAGCAAATTCTTTGCTGGGCAGTATTTGTATGTCACACTTACCTCTGAGTGTCATTTGAAAGATATTCTGCAAACATTCTAACTGCTTGGAGCTCAGGGCAAGCATTGGCTTTGATTTCATCCAGAACAACACCATATTTTCTCTATTGAGGACGGAGAGAGACATTGTGTAACAATTTAAGAACAAAAGAAAAACAGTTCACTATGATGTAAGTTACAAAGTAGTAAGGAACATTAATCTTTGCTGCATCTCCTGGCACACTCAGATGAGATTGACTAGCTGGACAGAATTAACAGAGAAACACTGTTGCAAGTATCACTATTAATGAATCTCCACTGTTTGTGTTACTAACATAACCCCAGATTATTAGACAAAGAATTTTAAAAAGCCACTTATCACTGTTTATGCTATAATTTATTTGCAATTTACCCAAACTGAGTAGTCAGTTTCATATTGTGGTTCACATGAACTGGCAGAAAAATCTTGTGTTTGGGTTTCACAACACTTCAAGGAAAAAATTGCCATTAAGAAAGTTAAGTTCTTAAAACACTAATTAAAAAGTTATTAGACTATTTGTAATCAAAACCAAATGACCCTTACATTTTGGACCTAAACTCAAACAGCGACAACTGCAGGCTGAGTGAAGGTGGGTTATCATTGGCTGCATGCAGGGAGAAGTACAACAGGCATGCAAGAACACGGGAAATAATTGTTTTAAGTTTATAGCTCATCACCAACATCACAAAGAACAGCAAAAGTAAATCTTTACCCAACGGATGATGTTTAGGACTCCTGTAATACTTCGCAGGCTTGTCTAGCCCCGAATACTCAATTTCAAATATGGGGAAATATAGGCCAGAAAGCTCTAATTAGTTCAGTGGTTCTCAAACTGTGGGTGGGGACCCCAAGGTGAGTCACAGCCCTGTTTTAATGGGGTGACCAGGGCTGGCTTAGCCTTGCTGGGGCCCAGCGCCGAAGACAAAGCCCTGGGAGGCAGGACTCAGGTTACAAGCCCCCTGCCTGGGGCTGAAGCCCTTGGGCTCTGCCCTCCCCCCTCCCGCCCAGGGCAATGGGGCCTGGGCTTTGATCCCCCAACCAGAGGTAGTGGGGCTCAGGCAGGCTCAGGCTTCAGCCCCCTTCCCCCCGAGTCATGTAGTAATTTTTGTTGTCAGAAGGGGGTCACGGTGTAATGAAGTCTGAGAACCCCTGAGCTGGTTCATACTGTGCTCATCCCCTTGTCAACTTGGATGGAGGTGATGGGCCCCAAGGCTGCAGAAGGAATCAGTGTCAGACCTCAAGAGACTGGGCTGCTGAATTGGAACTCAGAGCTCCCTGCTCTCGGCCCTGCGCGCTGTCCAGGCCCCTCTCCACGCAGGGCCGGGGATCTCACCTGGGCAATGTAGGCTCGGTATAAGAAGACATCCCGCTCCACCTCCCTTTCCGGACTGGACGGCTAAAGGAACGAGAAGGGGGAGCCTGAGATTGTCAGCCAGCACTATCAGACCCCTGAAACAGTAACGCAGCCCTGAGCAGGAACCGCAGCCAGGAGGTGAGACCCCTGCCTCCGTGGGAGAACGTGTGTGTGGAGGCCCACGAGGATCTGTCTGCGGGCTGGGAGGAGAGGACAGGAGCACCATTTGTGATGGGTGGGGCTAGAGGGAATGAGATTGGGGGGACAACCCCCACTGGGCTCAGTTGGTCTGGAGAGGAGATGGGGGGAGGGGGGTCCCCCACCCCCACCCCCACCCCCCGGGTGGGGCTGGGGAGGGGGGGAGGGGGGTCACACACACCCCGGGCGGGGCTCGGGGGGAGGGGAGGGGAGAGGAGGGGGGTCCCCCCCCGCCGGGACGGGCGGAGCCGCCTTCAGGGAGGGGCCCAGGGACCCCGCAGCGCAGCTCCCACCTTGACCCGCTGCGCCTCGTTGATGGCGGCCTGGTAGGCGCCGATGTAGAAACTGTTCTTGACGTCGAAGAGCTCGTCCGCCTCCCCCCCCTGCCCGGCCGGGCCCGCAGCCGCCATCTTCCCCAGAGCCAGCCACGTCTCCGGAAGCGGCCCCCGCGCGCAGGACGCTGGGAGTTGTAGTTTCCGGCGCACTCTGAGGCCGGAACAATAGGGCCGCGAGGGGTGGTGATGTAAACCATCAGTACCGGAAGTGGGTGCGGAGCGGGGCACACTGGGAATCGTAGTTTTTCCTATGGACTGAGAACTGGGAGCCAATGGGAATGAGAGGGCTGGTGACGTATATCGTTGGCGCCGGAAGTGTGCGCTGCGGCGTGTGAGGCGTCGGTGCTGAAGCTGGTTCCGCCGTGTCCCTCTCCGGGCGCCATGTCGAGCTTCCGCGAGCTCGGGCTGCCGGCCTGGCTGGCGGAGCAGGCGCAGCAGCTGGGCATAGGCCGCCCCACCCCGGTGCAGGCCGCCTGCATCCCGCCCATCCTGCAGGGTGAGTGGAGCCGCCGCCCGCGGGCCCCGCCTCTTCGTCCCTGGTCCGCCCCCTCGGGGCCTCTGTACCCCCAGCCCCCCCCCTCGGGGCCTCTGTACCCCCCAGCCCCTCCCCCCCGGGCCTCTATACCCCCCCAGACAAGTGCCCCCCTAGCGCCCTCCCCCCGGGGCTTCTATACCCCCAGTCCCTCCCCCCAGCCTAGTGCCCCCCCAGCCCCCTCCCCCCCGGGGCCTCTATAGCCCCCCAGCCCCCTCTCCCCCGGGGCCTCTGTACCCCCCCAGCGCCTCTATACCCCCCAGCCTAGTGCTCCCCCAGCGCCCTCCCCCCTCGGGGCCTCTGTACCCCCCCCGCGCCCTCCCCCCCGGGCCTCTATACCCCCCCAGCCCCCTCTCCCCCAGCGCCTCTATACCCCCCAGCCCAGTACCCCCCCAGCCATCTCCCCCCACCAAGGTCCCTGCATTCCCCCCTCCGCCCACCGAGGCCTCTATATCCTCCCAGCCTAGTGCCCCCCTCAGTCCTCTCACTGCACTGGGGTCCCTGCATGCCCCAGTGCCCCCTTAGTCTCCTCCCCCCACCGGGGTCCCTGCACCCCCCCAGCCCAGTGCTCCTCTCAGTCCCCCCACCCCCAGCAAGGCCTCTGAGTCTTTCCCTGCCAGTCTTAGCCCCTGTGTCTTGGGCTGAAAACATCCCCCCGTCCATGGGGCCCGAGGACGGGAGGGGAGTGAAGGGCCTTTCCCAGGGCTGCTCCCCGGGGCTGTGCACATTTGGAGCCAGGTCTCTGCACCCTGGGCACATGCTCACCTGGTCACTCTGGTCTTTGCACGCAGGTCGCGACTGCATGGGCTGTGCCAAGACGGGCAGCGGCAAGACAGCTGCATTCGTCCTGCCGATCCTGCAGAAACTCTCTGAGGAGCCCTATGGTATATTCTGCCTGGTGGTGACACCCACACGGTAAGGCTGAATTTTGTCGCTTTGTTTCACCGCTTTCTAACAAATCCCATTATCACCTGTAAGAGGCTCAGGAAGGTTCTTGCCTTAGGTGTTCATGCTGCTCCATCATCAGGGAGATAACAGAACCTCATCTGTCACTGATCCATGGAGGTGGAGGGTGCTTCTGAGTCTGTGGAATAGCTATACCGACTCACACTGATGGCCTATGTTGTCCAGTGTCTTGGCCCTGACAGTGGCCAGCATTAGATGCTTCAGAAGAAGGTGCAAGAAACACCCCTGTAGGTGAATTGGTATAATCTGCCTCCGATGAAGGGTTTATGCCTAATAGTTAGAGATGGGCTAACCCTGAAGCATGGATTTTTATGCCTTCCAAAACTGTTTTGTATTGGCTATAATTCCAGATATTCTTGTTATCTACATAAACTACTTTTCTTTTGACTTCTTTAGTAAATTCTTCATTGCAATGATATCCTGTGGCAATGAGTTCCAACAGTGTAATCAGGCATCTGACTGAAAAAGTATTTTCAGTTTTGAATTCGCAGCCTTTTGCTTTGACTGTTCCACAGTTTCAGTGTCCCCTTCTCCTGGAGTTCAGTTTAATTGAGGTTCCCCCAAAAGAGCTCCCCTCAGGATCAGAGGTCTTCTCACCCCTTCTTGGGGCTGAGGGGATTTCCTGTCAGACTTCTTTCTCCTTGGCATAGGAAGCCCACAGGCCTCCTTCTTGGGTAGTGCTTGTCAATTCAGGCCAACTGCAGTCACCAACCAGCTCCCTTCTTCTCAGGCCCTTTTTACCTTTGTACTTTTCTCCCTGGATTGGGAGAGCTTAACAGGGAGCCACATTCCCCTGCCGGTGTCTCTGGGAGCACCTCCTTTTAACTGCATTCTGGGAGCCTTTGGAGGCCCAGGTGCTTATGAGGAGGCTGGTTATCCGGTAACTGCTCACATGTGGGCTGAGGTGGGCTCATTTTCATCACCGAAAGACTGGGCTTTGATTCTCTTTCAGGGACCAGCCGTCCGTGACAAGGGTAATAACTATAACTCTGATATTTCCATGTTCTATTTTTTCCCTTTTTCTTTCTCTCTGACAGGGAGTTGGCCTATCAGATTGCTGAACAATTCCGTGTTCTGGGGAAGCCACTTGGCTTGAAGGATTGCATCATCGTTGGAGGGATGGGTATGTGCGTGCTGGTTATAAACTGGACTCTGAGAAGACACGGCACAGTGACGTGTCTGATTCACTTTAAGGGGCTGTGCAGTTTCAGAGCACCGCTGGCTCTGAAATCTGTGCAGTGACTGGAGGAAAAGGTGGCTTTAGGGAAACTGTGCTTGTCCAAAAGATGTGGAATTCTCTAGTTCCAGTAAAACCTTACGCTCACCTGAAATGCACCAAAATACAATGGTTTTTTTTGGTCCATTAACAGATTTCTTCGTATTTTATGTGTGACTGTCTCTTCCCAGCAATCACAAGGGGAGGGCAAAAGTAATCAGTGCCAAGGTTTTGTTGCTAGTGTACTTTGCCATTGAAGGCACAACTTGAGCAGACATAATGGTTGATGGCCGTGGGATCTGTTGTTCATTAAGAAACAAACAGCAGCCCTCGAGTACCTCTTAGTAAACTGCCAAGTTAAGCAATGATTGGGTGCCCATCTCTGCTTGAGGGGCCCAACCTCTTGCTAGGGATGAGGCAAGCATTTTAAAGAAAAAGCAATGTCGTTATCAGTCCTTGTGTATCACCTGGTATCCAGTATCAGGGGTTAAGGGAGAGACTTTCTCCCTTAAACGTGACATTCTTCTGCCATTGAGTTCTCATCCTCTGCCTCGGGTGTGTCAGACCGATGCTCATGAAATGAGGAAGGTGTCCCAGCTTCCTCAGGCTGGGATTTTCAAACACTCCTTTGGGCGGCTTTAAAAATCCCAGCTTCATTTGTTGTTTCATTGTAACATGAAGTAGCTGGAAAGGGCCAAAGTTTAATGATCCTTGGTAAATAAATGATGCTGAAAATTCCCAAATAGTAGCTGGGTTGAAGAGGAAGCCTGTTTGTCACAGTGGTTCCCTGGGCTTCTTCCTCGATGCAGTGCCTGGTTTTAGTGTCCGGCCCTGGGAGATGGGGAGCGTCCTATGCTCCCCTTGCGGTCGGTGTGAGTGGAGGGCGCTGAACATCTTGTAGAATGAGGCCTGTGAAAGGAGACCTCTCCAGCAGGCTGGCTGCTCTCCCAGATCCTGGCCTATGGCTTGTAACTTAGCTCCCTTGGTGGTGTTTTTCCAGACATGGTGGCCCAGGCTCTGGAGCTCTCCCATAAGCCTCACGTTGTCGTTGCTACACCTGGCAGGCTGGCTGATCATCTCCGCAGCTCCAACACCTTCAGCCTCAGAAAGATAAAGTTCCTGGTAAGGCAGCTTGTCAGCTCCTTTCCCGCTGTGACCTTCTCCCTTTTTAGACATGGGAGCTGCTGTGTGTGGGGAACAAGATGTTGGGCTGGGCCACCTGCGGCTGCTTGTTTTCCACTGGCTGAACAGTCACAGATCCAACAGCTGGAGCCTGGAGAGGGATCAGTTTTTCACAGAAGGGGACCTGAACTCTGGAGAATGAGTCAGTGGCACTTCAGAGGAGCCCTTCATCTAGGTGCTGAAATACAGATCTTGTCTGCATTAGTGGGAACAGCCCCTTCGGGCCCCCGTCACTCTCCCTCTTTTGTCTTGCCTGTAACCCTTTGCTTCAGTCTCCCTGTCGCACACCTCTGGCGTGAATCCCTTCATATATCCACCATCTCAGCTGGGCTTGGAAACTTTGCCTCTCTGCCGCCCCCTGGCCTGTAACTTCAATAGGATGGAGTGTTTGGGGGGCTCAGAAGTGTACGGGGTAGATTGTTAGGCATCATTATTGTGTTGCTATGGAACAGTCTCCCTTGTCCAGTCTTCGGTCAGACCTTGGTTGTGGCTCCACGCGGTGCTAACACTTAACAGCACATTATTGTGCAAGTGTTGATCTCTCTTACAGCCTGTGAGGTCGGTGAGGATTGTCCTCCCTGAGTTACAGGTGGGGAAACTAAATCACAGTCTCTGGGCCTCAGCCACGGCCACAGAATCCATGTTAGAGCTTGGCTGGGAACGCTGCGGTTCCTGGCTCTAGGCTGCCTCATCGGGACCATCCCCCTCCTGGGCGGTGCTGCTTCTCTCAGCCTGGCTCGTGTTGCTTGTTTTCGGCTGCGCGTTGAAGGTTTTGGACGAAGCTGACCGGCTGCTGGAACAGGACTGTGCTGACTTCACCAAGGACCTGGAGGTGATTCTAGGGGCTGTGCCAGCGACCAGGCAGACACTGCTGTTTAGTGCTACACTGACGGACACGCTGAAAGAGCTGAAGAGCCTTGCCATGAACAAACCCTTCTTCTGGGAGTCCCAGGCTGAGTAAGTCTCCTGCTCTTTCATGTGGTGTCCCCCCTCCCAGTATAGAGCAGGGAGGCTGTGAATGTTGGCACATTGGCCTTCCCCTCGTGACTGCCTTGGCAGTATTGGGAATGATCAGTGCTTCTCTCCCCATTAACCACATGGTCCAAGTCCCACCCTGTACTGTTAGGTGGTGAGGACTTGGTACTGGACATGCTGAACCATCCTTCCTTTGCCCGGCTTCCCCAGTGCGTTGGCTGCACTGGGTGGGCTGCTGGGGAAGGTGGCACCAGCAGCTGGGTGACTAGGGCAGAGCTGAATACAGCTGAAATTGTCACTTCCCCTTTGCCTTTATTGGATTTTGACCCCACAAACTTTGTGAACCATCAGAGAGATTTAACGTAAATTAAAGGAATTGGGCTGCTCTGGAGTCCCCGGCGTTGGGAGCTGGGGAGCCAGTTGGACAGGCTGCCACCTCCCCAGGCTTTTTGGTGTTTTTATTTTTAGTCCGACTAGTAAAACACACGAGGGACTGGCAGCAACTGGGCCTCTCACGAGAATCTTGGGCAGTTGTCTAACTGAACCGGCTTCATTCTCCCCTCTGCACATGGCCCCATCTCCCCACTGTCTCCTTCGTCTCCCCCAAATCTGACCCATCTCGGGATAATGTCTCCTTCTCGGGGCCTTTCCTTGCCCTCCCAAACAGAGTGCGGACTGTGGATGAGCTGGTGCAGCACTACCTGCTTGTGCCGGAGAAAGTCAAGGACGCGTACCTCGTCCATTTAATTCAGACCTTCCAGGATGAGCACGAGGACTGGTCCATCATCATCTTCACCAGCACCTGCAAGTGAGTCCCAAGCCACCTGCTGACTGCTGGGGCCAGGGCCATAGGAAGGTTTGGGCTTTGGTAGCTCAGACCCCAAACTCCCCACTAACTATCGGAAAGCCAGGAAGGAACGTGCCGCCCTAACCCAGGCACTCCAGTGGGGTCCGAGCCCTTTCCTAGCTCCTGAGAGGTGTGAGTGCTTCCCAGTGCTGGGGAACAGCTTGCTATGGAAGGGCGAAGTCTGAGGAGCTCCACTGTCCTGCTTAGTCCTGACCAAACAGTGTAGCGAGGGGCTGTGGTCACAACCATCTCCAGCTGCATTGGGTACTGCTGTGCTGAGAGTCCTACAGGGGCTGTCCCGTGTATGGCACCGTGGAGGGATGAAGTAGGTGACCTCTTGAGCCAGAAGTTTCTGTGATTCTGCGATTGTCTCCCCATTTCCTTCCCTTGAGCGAGGCAGGGATTTAACCCAAGATGTGACTGTCCCAGAGGAAATGGGGAATCCCACAGTGCTCTTCAGAGAGTCTGGGCTCCCCCTAGCGTCCTGACCAACCGTCTTTACCAGCCAGTCCAGTGGCCACCTGAGTGAGTGCCAAGCGCGGACTTGGCATTCTGTTCGCCAGCACAGCTGAGGCACCTGGGTCATGGCAGGCTCTGTTCTAGGCCATTGGCTTCCCCGAGGACGAGATATGTAACTGGGAAATGGCTCTTGTTTTTAAGGAACTGCCAGATCTTGACTATGATGCTGAGGCGGTTCAACTTCCCGTCAGTGGCTTTACATTCCATGATGAAGCAGGTGAGTGACCCAGCAGGGCTGTGCAGTAGGGTGCTGGGGCCCCTGGTGTCCCTGTCAGGAGGGGCACACATCTTGACTATGCTGCAGAATGAAGGCCTCAGGTTTTTACACACTTATCTGTTGAGTGAGGGCATTCAGGAGGTGGTTCTTGTTCTTCTCCCTAAGGAAGGGGCATTGCTTGGCACAAGCCAGGTGGGTGCTGTGCCAGGTTCAGAAACCCACCTCTGCTGAGGTCCCTCGCGCCTGCCTCTGCCAGCCTTGTCAGGGATGCATGCTTCTATGCTTATAGCTGTTTTCCCTGAAGCCAGAAATCCGTGTAGGGCATGCGGCTTTTGAGGGCTGCACATTCCTAATTCACACTCCTCTTCCCTTTGCAGAAGCAGCGCTTTGCAGCCTTAGCAAGATTCAAGTCCAGTGTCTTTAAGATCCTCATCGCCACTGATGTGGCTTCCAGGTAGGAGAAGGCGAAGCTGCTCTCTGCAGCTACAGAGCTCTAGTGAGTTTCCTAAGCAGCAGAACCGCGCAAGAGCTGTGGGCTGGGGGTTGCGAGAGGGGAGCTCATAGGTCTTGTCTGGGTCAGGGCAGGTGATTTGTTCCCTTTAGTCATAGCCCAGGGTTAAGGAACACCCTGGAACTCACTTATGCACCTGCTGGAGCTGGATTCTCTGTTCATCCCCTGCCATTTCATGCTGTAACCTGTGAGTACACGTGCTGATAGAGCTGCCTCATGGGAGGGGCAGGGTAGCCCGCTGGGCCCCAAGGGGAATGGCAGGCAGCTGACTGGGCTGCAGAGTGACACGCAGGGGCAGGCTGTCTTGGTCTCTGGTTCTGAGGATTGTATGAGGAGATGGTTGAGTCCCTGGAATCGGCTTGGGCTGGTCCCTGCAGGGCCTGTGGGTGTCAAGTCTCCAAGGGCTCTCGGGGAACGCTGAGAACGGGATATGCCCCATTGCTGCCTCCTCAACCCCCTTTTCTGTGCTGCGCTCCAGGGGCTTAGACATTCCAACAGTCCAGGTTGTCATCAACTACAACACCCCAGGCCTGCCGAAAATCTACATCCACCGGGTGGGCCGGACGGCCCGTGCAGGTGAGCAAGGAAAGCCAGTGAGAGGCACGGGTCAGGTAGTGCCACAGTTCAAAGCAGAGACCCGGTGATGGGATTCTTGCCCGATTCCTCCTTTCATCCAGTTTAAGGAGGGACCATTAAACCCTCTGGCTGACCTCGTGTTTATCACAGGCCATGATGCTTCTCTCACTTACCCCTGCTGGCTGTAAGGCAGTTCCAGCTCCACTGCTGTGCAGTGTCGGATCGGATTAGGCCACCGATCCAGCGTCCTGCCACCACCGCTCACAGCGCTGACTCGTCTTGACTGTTATCCCGCCTCTGACAGCAGCCAGTACCATGCCTCTGAGCAAGGGGGAGACCCTTCTCGCCACCCCTCTCCACAGTGCACCTGTGCTAACTCCTGGGGGCGAGGGGAGCCTGAGGGTGGGTAAGTCTGGGGATCGCTGCTCATCAGAGTTCACTTAGTCACCAGAGCCTTCTGGTTCCCATCCCGCAGGCCGGCACGGACTCGCCATCACGCTGGTGACGCAGTACGACATCCACCTGGTGCATGCTATTGAGCAGCAGATCAGTAAGTGGAGAGCAGCAACCCAGGCCTGGCTGCAGCCACGGCCTCCGACAGAGGGTACGGCCCAGGAGCCTTCTAGTGTCAGAAAAACAGCTTCTCTCCTCTGGCTCTGCAGCCGAGACCCAGCAAATCTAGTAGCTCTGAGTCACCCCCAGGGCGGGAGCCGCCCCAATCACTAAACCGTCTGGTCTTTGCTACTCCAGTATGACTGGTGTGTAGCACCTTGCACCCAGCGGGGTTGCAGAGGCCTTAGCAAGGGCTGCTTCCCCCCACCCTGAGACGGAGGGTGGCAGCCGTGGACAGCAGCTCCTAGCAAGGCTGTGCAGCGCTCCTTCAGAAAGTGGAGAAGACTCCTGCCTACAGCTGAAGCAGCCATGATTTGAAGAGTCCTGGCAGCCCAGCTCTCAGTGGGGCAGTTGGGTGAAGAGACTAGGGAGGTCTCTCGTTCTGGTCACCGTGGGAGGGTTGGTCCCATTATCCCCAGGGATGCTGAATGGGCTCCATAGCAAGGGGAAAGTTCTCCGGAGCTCTGAGTCAGTAACGACCCCGATTTCCCCCCAGCGGAGGGGCTGGCCCCTGCTCTCGTACCAGTCTCTGAGCTGTCCGTGTGTCTTGTGTCACAATATAGAAACGAAGCTGCAGGAGTTCTCGGTGGAGGAGCGTGCGGTACTCCGCATCCTCACCCAGGTGAACGTCACCAGGAGGGAGTGTGAAATCGTAAGTGGTCAGAGCATGGGTCGTCCTGGCCGGGGAGCCGGTTTCCTCTACAGCTTGGTGTGACCAGAAATGCTTCCCCTCGAACCCGCAATGGGCTTTTAGCTTTGGCAGGGTGTGCAGCCCTCGCTTTGGATATGCAGCTGTGGGGAGGGCTCATGGCTCATTCCCCTTTCTAGAGGAGGCCTGTGCAGGACATGAGCTTTTGTAATGCAACTGCTGGGGCAGGGACCCAGATCTTCTGTCTCCCTCCTGCCCCCCCGTCTCTAAGGTGTGCTCGTCTGGTGATCATTGGCCTGCTCAGCAATGCACTGGGGTCCTGGGCTTTGGAGCGAGGGTCCGCCAAGTCCACCTGTGACCCACCTCGGAGCCTTGCTGCCGCTCCTACTGCCTGGCTCCTCATCGCCCTTTTGTCTTTTGCTTTGGCAGAAACTGGAGGCGACTGATTTTGATGAGAAGAAGGAAATAAATAAGCGGAAGCAAATGATCCTGGAAGGAAAGGTGAGTGATGCGCTCCAGCCACTGCCACCAGGTACCAGGACAAGCACTGCCCTGTTATGCAGCACAAGACACCCATCCCCTCGCCTTCACTCCTGCACTCTGTCTGCCTCGTTCCCCTTTGAGGAGCTTCTGTTCGCTTGAAAGGAGAATAATGAAGAGCTACTGACAAATGTGTTGTCCCGTGATGTCCTTCAGACCTGGTGTCATGTTCCTCTCCAGAGTCAGTTGTGCTTCAAAGAGCAGGGTGGGCTTGACAGGACATTACTCTGCAGCCCCCTCGGCCCCCAGTGGGGGAGCAGAACGGGCAGCTGAGAGAGGAGGGGAGCGTCAGCATGGAGCGGCGCTAGAAAAGCAGAGGAGGGCCAAGGCTGGGATAGGAGACCCAGAGAAGGAAGGGACTTGCCCAGATTTGCGTACAAGGTAGTACGCAAGAGCCAGGAATAGAACCCAGGAGTCCTTACACCCTGCCCCAGATTTGGACCACAGCCCTCTCCTCTGGGGTGGAGAATGGTCATGTGGGGTGAGGAAACAGAGTGAGAGGGTGCACGAATAACTGGGGCACGTGGTCCCTGGAGACGGATGGGCAGCTGGGGAAGGCAAGGGCCCTTTGGGTGGGGGCAGGGCTGACACAACCCTGCTGCGTGTCATCAGTTTCTTGACATCTGCCCTTGCAGGACCCGGAGTTGGAGGCAAAGAGGAAGGCGGAGTTGGCCAAGATCAAGAAGAAGAACAAGCAGTTCCGTGCGAGGGTCCAGCAGACGCTGCAGGAGAAGAAACAGCGTCAGCTGAAGAGGAAGCTGCAGAAGAAGGCGCAGCCGCAGCAGAGACAGGTGGCCAAGGAGACGTGAGAGCCCCAGGCACTTACAGCTGGGGAGCGTGGAAGCTGCTGCCCAGGGCTCTGCCTAGCCCCTAGAGACCATGTGGCAGGGGTGCTTGATGTGGAAGCTTCTGACTTGATGCTGGTGTTCGAAGGGAGTGGGATCACTCTGCCAGCGTAACCCCTTCTCCTTCCCCTCCAGAGAGTCCGCTGGTCTGGCCCATCCTGCCTGACACGGTCTGGATGGGGCTCAGGGGGTGTCACTCCTCAGCCTCCCATGCCCAAAGGAGGGATCCAGACTCTTCTCCCTTGGGGAGCTGCTCCCGCTCATGCTGATTCTTGGTTTCTCACCTGCTCCCACCCTTCCCAGGGCTGGTGCCTGCCACTTCCTCTTGTTTACATGGGCAGCTTCTCCCCAAGTCAGAGTCTAAAAACCCTGACTCAAGTCAGCTTGGCCCCTGGCTTCCTGGCCTGGCTGGCAGTGTTCTGAGAGGGTAACAGCTAATAGAGACAGGGGAGGGGCTCCATCAGGGAGGCTAATCTGGCGTGTTTTGTGATAATTTCCCTTCCTCCTAATTTGTGTGACCTGTTATCCGAACCCTGTTTATCCCGAGGTCCCTCTGAGCCACATTTCAGATCTGTCCCCTGACCTGCAGCACCAGACAGCTCCCCAGTCCCCTCTGCCCCAGTTGGCCATGTGACCATCCCAGGCCCCTCTTCCCTTCCAGGAACAGAGGTTTCCCTCTCCAGAGCCTGGTTTCAATCCCAGTGTCCAACTTGACCAGGTCAGAGCTCTTTGATTTGCATCTGAACAGGATTCTCTGGCCATCTCAGGAGCAGATTTCCTTAGCGCTGAACAACCCACAGCAGTTTGGATTCTGCTGCCTCCCTCCCTGACACCCCCACTAGACTCCACGGAATGGATGCTCTGGTTTGCACCCTGCCCAATGAATAAGGGGCTCTTGCACCAAGAATGGCCCCAGATGTCCCATCATGAGGACTTGACCAAGTGCACAAGGATCGGCGAACTTTAAACTCAAGGGAAGGGGTGGGCGAGGGGTGCGCCATCAGGGAATGTGCTTCCTTCTGGAGCCTCAGAACTAATTGCAGCTCTATGGTGGGGGGCTCAGCTCCCGTTGCCTTGGCCCATCAGGGAGGAAAGTGTTTTCTGTTTTGGTGATGGGGGATGTTGTCTGTGACTAGCATCTTTCCTGCACCCAAGAAATATTTTTTGGCAATAAATTACTGGGTGTCTGGACTCTCCTGGCTCGGGGGACTGACGTCTTGTCCGAAGGCTGTTGCTCGGAATGAGGAGTTGGTTTCACCCTGGCATATCGAGCTGGATCAGGGACTCTGCCGTGAGGGCAACACCCAGTTTTGTTTCAGGGGCGTGGTCCAAATAGCAAACAGGTTTCTCCTAGCCAGAGTTTGCCTTGGTCCTGGCACCATGTCCCTGCTGTCATGGTGTCAGGGCAGTGGTTCTGGAAAGCTGCATCCCATTCCAGCTCCAGTCTGGTCTCTCAGGCATGTTTTCTGCCCCAGGAGAGGGTCCTAACCCACTTGCTGCCAAGCTGGGTCCATACACCCATCCTGGCACAGGTTTGCCATGCGAATCCCCAGCTCTCTGCATAGCCACTGGTGCAGCTCCAGCTGGGGTGATGTGAACGGGCAGCACCCAAGGAGCTTCGATGTCTGGCTGGATGAGTGGGGCCATGTGGCTAGAGAGGTGTGGCCCAGACTAGCCATCATGAAGGGGACCTCGAGGTCCTGCCTTGTAGACAAGGTGACTTGCTGGGTCTGGCGGCTGTTGGAACCGCACCGATTGCTCTCTGAATATGAAATGCTCCCCCAGCCCCATGCGTGCTGATTTCCCCAGCAAACCTGTCAGCACGAGATTAATGAGGGTCCTCCCTGGGCCAGGCTGCTCTGGCAAGAGCTTTGATGCTGCCTTTGTGTCATCTCGCCTGTCGGCGGTTCCCCTCCCCTCTCAGACTCCTTGCTCTGCCTTCTGAAGTCTCTTTGCTGAGCGTGTCTCTCTTCATCTTCCTCCAGCACCCTGTGACAGCAGGGTTGGACCATGGATTTTTGTCTTGGTGCTTTATTCGGCCTCCTTTTCAATCCCTCCGACTCCCTGAGCAGCCTCCTCTGAGAACCAGGGCACGCGTGGGAAACGAGCCCTCCCGTTCAGTCAGTGCGGAGTCACCTCTCTGTGCAGCCTGGCTAGGAGGGAGGGGGGCGGCCGGTTTCAGGGGCTGGGAGTGGATCCTGCCCAGATCCACAGAAAGCACCTCAGCTAGTGATTGTCAGTGGTCTCTGTGAAATGCGCTAATGGGTCTTGGGCCGATTCTTCCTCCTCCCATCCCTCCCTGGCTTGAAAACTGCTGCTAGCAGCTCTGCTCCCCGCTGGAATTCCTCCACCCGTCTCCCAGCGGGGCCATGCACTGGGGCTGCGGCCGGAGCCTGCATTGAACAGCAGCTGCCTCAGTAGGGGTACAAGAGCCTTGTGCAGTGAGATCAGGGCAGGGGTCTCGCTCAAGGCTCGAATGGCTGCCATGTGCGGGGAGGTGTTGAGGGTGGCGGGGGCCATGCTGGCAGCACTGTGCCATGGGGTGGGTAATGCCTTAGTCACGAGACCCTCCTTCCTCTGGGCACTGAACACGCTGATCGTGCCAGTGCTGTGACTGAGAGCCCCCCAAATCCCCAGCTGGGGGAGTGCTGCATCATAGATCCAGTCCAGCTTGGGATGACCTTCCAGTGCCCTTCTCACCCGTTTCTCTCCCCCTCCGGCTAGTTTCCCACGTGCTTTGCACACTCATTTCTTTTCACTCTCTCAACCCCAGCTCCCCACCCCCACCTCTTTGAGGGCTTCCCTGGTTTGGTTGCTATGGAGACAGAACCCGGTTCAGCATTTCAAACATCTCGCAGTCCCCGGCAGGCGCAGGGGGGCGTCGCTGGGGGTGCTCCCCACAGGCACACAGCAGAGGGTGCACGGGAGCCTGCACCACCTCTGCAGAAACCTGCTTTAATGGCCACGCTGGGGTCAGTCCCTGAGGCCGGGTGAGCCTGGAGTGGGGTTCTCAGGCCCTTTTCTGGGTGTGGAACAGGCCCTCTTCCCTTCCCCTACTCCCTCTGCCACCGGCTTCCAGTGCTGGTCGGGTGAGGGGTTGGCACGTGGCACTGGTGTTCCCCGGAGTGGTGCTGGCAGGCACCAGGGTTGGGCGAGTCCTACACGGAACTGGAGCCACATCTTGGGTTCATCCCAGGAGTCCCAAGGACAGGGACGTCTCCAGAAGGAAGGTCTGGGGCAGAGCCAAGAGTTCTGGGGGAGCTGCCCCCCATGGGTTAAAATGGCGACCCCCTGCGCCTGCCCATGTCTGCAGCGTGGGGAAGAAGGGTGAAGGAGACCAGTGGTCGGATCCAGCCGAGCCGGTGGCCCTGGACCATCCTGAGTGGGCCGTGTCCTGCAGGTGTCGGCCAGGGGCCTCCAGCCTCTGGCTGTGGGAGCAGCGCCGGGAGGCAGGACAGCTCTAACGAAACGCTCAGGGTGGAGCCCTGGAACTTGTGTTCCTGCCCCAGCTTGTCTTCAGTGGGGGCCAGCCGAAGAGCCCCCAGTCCTGTGGGCACGTGTGTGATTCCTTCTCTAGCCCAGGGCTGCTCTGGGCCCTAGGATCCACCCAGCCTGGCTGGCTGGTTACCTGGCAGCGCTGTCGGGTTCGGCTTGGAGCCGCTTTGCTCTCTGGCCTGCGCCAGGTGGGGTTTGGCTGGCTGTGCACAGGGCTGGCCCCCAGGGACGGCGCGTTCGCATGGACTGTAGTTCGGGTGTCTCTGCCGCTCTGCGTGCTGGCGAGCGCCCTTGCCTGTTACCGCAGTGGGGTCAGGTGCTGTTTGCGCTGCACAAGCCAGGCTCTGCCGAGGGCATGAGAACCCCTGAGTGTGACTGTTGGTGCCTTACTGGGTCCCTTCCCTGGGCAGGGTCTGGACAGGACCCTCCGGGCCACGCGGCCTGGTCAGCAGTGGCCACTAGGTGGCAGCTCTGGCGTTCTCCGGCAGCGCCCTGCAGCTGGCTCTGGCCCTCGCTGGTGCAAAGGGCCCCTTGGCTGGGCTCTGGCTGCAGGGGAGGGGGTGTTGGGGGTGTTGCCCTCAGCGCAATGGGGGCAAATGGGGCTGAGACAGCAGCACAGTGGCTGCCCCATCCAGTGCTGCCTGCAGTGTCCTCTGGAGTTAGACGCAGTGGGGATGGTCGGGCCTCCTTTCTGTTCCCTTCTTGGCTGCAGCTTGGACGGGGCTTCTGCTGGCCCCTCTAGCACCGCCCGAGCAGCGATCCCTGTAGCTCTGCTGCACCCTGCCAGGCAGGCCTGGCTTTGGCTCCTGTCTGTGATGAATGCTGCTGGCTGGGCCTGGCTCTGGCCCCCTTACAGCAGCTTGGTCACAGCTGTCTTCACTGTGCCCAACACACCTGGCCTCTTCACGTCCCATCCGCCCCCCCCCCCACGCCTTCCAGCCGTCACCTCTGTCCATTAAACAGCCCCCCAGGCACCAGACCAGAGCATACAGAGGAGTCGTAGGGCGGGTGTGTTTGGTGCTGGGGGGGGATCTTTCTTTTGTGCTGCAATTCTCTGCTTAAATCCACCCTCATGCCTGCTGCAGTAGCAGCCACCTCTCCTCTGGACTCCGTGGCCTTGTCTCTGTTGCCTCTAGGAGGGAGAGTGACTGTGAAGGAAGCAGGTGGTCCGGACACCCCCTCCCCTTATCCTGCGTGAATTGAAGCCATGAGCTCAGAGCACTGGTGGCTCCTACAGCCCAGGCTGTCTTCCTTTCATGCAGGCAGGGGGACCTGCAGCAGGTCACCCCCATCCCTTCCGCTGGAGGCAGGCTGAGGCAAAAGCCTTCATGCACCAGCACTGGGGCCGGGGGAGCTCTGGCACGAAACCTGCCCTGTCGCAGAGAAGGTTGGTTTGTTCCAGTTCCGAGAGCCCATGTCCCTCTGGCCCTCAGTCGCCTTCTAGCCCTGAATGGCAAAGCTTGCTCAGTCCCAGCGCCCACTCCCTTGATGGAATGGTTGGATCAGGTGCCATAGTGGTGCCCTGTGCAGCTGGTACTGTGTGGGTATTGTCCCACGGCTGGAGACAAGGCAGAGGCAATGACTCGCCCACAGTGTCCCAGCTAGTGGGTGACCGAGCCTAGGGGTCCACTCTCAGGCCTGTCCTTCCACCCACAGGCCTGTGCTCCCTCCCCGTCCCTCCAGGCCCAACACCATGGCTAAGGCCGGCTCTGTTAAGCATCCTGTTTCCATTGGCAGAGGGAAATCTTTGGAGAAGTGAGCAGCCAACATCTTCTTGGACTGAGGGAGTGCCTGGATTCTCTGCAGGATGCTGGCTGCAGGGCTGAGATAGGGCCATCGACCTTCTGTGTCCCATCTGGTAACTCATCTGCTGCCGGAAAGGGAGCGGGACTTGGCCAGACGAAGAGCGTTTGGCCCTCTCTGGTGGAGGTGAATGTTGCATGCTGCCAGCCCGAACGCAACCTCCCCGGTCTCTGTAACAGCCCTTTGTGCTGGGCTGCCGTCAGCCCTTAAACCCCAGTTCTGAGGCCTTTGTCAGAAGGACCTGCTCCCCAGCGTCCCTCGCAGCCAGCAGCATTAAACGATCCATTTGCAGGATGAGAACAGAGCAGCAGCCCCTGCCTCTATCCAGCCACAGCCCCACATTGAGGCCAAGCCATTAATATCTGCCAGCAAGGGGGTCCAGGTGTGTGTAATCAGCGTTTCTCCCACCTCCTGCCTTTGGTGCAGCTTGGTTTCCTGCTGGGAAGTGAAATGCAGTTAGCTTGAGTGAAAGAAGCAGCCTATTTGTTACTAGGCCGAGCTGGTTCCTCTTTCACCTGTCCTGCTCCCAGCCCTGCTGAGACAGAGAATTCCTGCCGTGAGCAGCTGGCCATGGGGCCTGAGGGTACAGCCTTGCTGCTCCCTCTGGAGCACTTCATCTTGCAAGATGAGGCATGAGCCTCTCCCGTGTGCCTCTGCCGTAGCTCCCCGGCAGTGCTGGCACGTCCTGCAGGGCTAGAGAGCTGCTCTGATAGGCAGGGATGGCCAGTGCGAGCCTGGTTGGGCAGCCACCCAGCAGAGGGGATGTGTCCTCTCGGTGCTGGTGGTCTAGCAGAGCTGAAGACGAGACTGCGGATGGAGGTCGTGGGGGATGGAACCAGGCAGCACCTGGTCTTGATCATAACTTTCCATGGCTGCAAACATTAGTGATGTCAGAGCAGGATGCATGTGGCACAGGGAACAGATCCAGCACCATGGCTACCCAGGTCTCTGCAGCAGCTCGGCCCAGCCCGGAGCACATGGACCCATAGGCAGGATGCTGCTGGAGCTGTGGTGTTTTTCAGTGGGCTGGATAGTGCAGCTGTGTGAGCAGCCTGCTGGGCTCCTGTTCCAGCTGCCGCGACGTATCCCGATTGCAGGAGAACCGGAGCCTGCTGTTCCCAGGAGCTGGAAGGAGCTGGCCATGGGCGGAGTGTAAGTAGAATTGTCCCCACCGCTCCTGCTCTCACCATGTCCCCGCGAGCAGAAACAGCCAGCGTGTGCCAGAAAGGAACAGGCGTAAGAATCACAAATTACTGTGGGAAAGGGGATAGCAAACCTCGCCGGAGCCTCTGCTTTTACTGTGTGTAGATGAACATTTTCCAATATCCACATTTAGCTGCCTCCTCTCAGCACATTATTGTCCTGGGGCAGAGGCTTTAAACGGAGGAGAACTTTCCCCCTAGCTGTGAAGTGTAAACAGACCAACGCCAAACTACAAATAAGCCATGTCCCCGGGGTAGAGCAGCCGATCGCCCCAGCCCTGACGGGAGGGGGCTGGGTCACCCAGCTGCAGCTTCCTTGGCAGGTTAATCCCTGCTGGGTCCCCTCACCTGATTCCAGGATTCAATTGGAGCGGCCCAGGGTCATGCTGATGCAGGCCCAACACGGAGCTGTTAAAGGATTTGTGCCATGAGGGCCAATGCAGGGTCATTGTGTGGCCACGGGCGCAGGGCATTGCTGGGAGCATAAGCCCTTAGCTATGTCTGGTAAATCACATTCGTGGCAAGGTGTCCTAACTCCTTTGCTGGCCAGAGCCCTGGCCCTCGAGGACCGAGCACGTCCCAGCACCCCTGGGGAACGATTAGCTTGGGAAGGTGAAGCCTAGAAGGGGTTAAATGACTCACCCACAGTTGCAGAATGAGTCAGTGGCAGAGTGGAGCAGTTAGGAGTCGTGTCTGCTATGCTGAGTCGTGGCCAGCTGCGAGTCAGACTGAGGTGCCCCAGGCTGTGGGTGCATCGCTGTCGGACATGCTCCAGTGGGAAATGTCCTTTTGCTGAGGGTTCCTGCTTTCTGTCCCCCGGAGTGACAGACAAACGATGTCCCTCAGGCCAGGCCAGGTGTAGACTCTGAGGCCAGAAGGGACGATTTCAATCACCGAGTTTGACCTCCTGTAATGCACAGGCCAGAAGGCTTTTTGTATTGATTTCCTGCACCCAGGCAGCCAGGCGTAAGAGGCTCGCACCGGGCAGCGCTTCAGGGCAGTAACCAAGACTCTGACCCTGCAACCTGCTAGTCATGAGATGCTTGTGCAAGGGGGGAGTGTTACCCAGCGCTGGAACTGACACTTACAATCCTGACCTGTGGACAACAGGGCTGGAGGAGCCTTGGGAGACTCTGGCCTTCCTCTGAACACGTCTTAAAACGAGGATAACATCAGACAGTGAGAGAGAATTCAGAATGCGAGGCATTAGCAAACCGCCTGCCAGCTGTTCCTGCTCTCCCCTCCACTGCCCTTTGGGGCTGCCCGGCCACCTGTCTGGGAAAGACGACTCACACAGCGGCTCTTTGTTCCACAGCTGTAAGGGTTTCAGCCAGACCTCTGCCAGGCGGGTGAGATGGGAAGGGGTCGGGGAAGGAAGAGCTCCAAGCCTAGCACCAAAGAACCCAGGGAGAGAACTGAAAAATAGGCAGCTGCCCAAGACTGGGACTTTGTGGGGAGTCTGCGTTCAGTGGGAGTTGCTCAGTGAATTACCTTGGGGGAGCGCAGCCCAGCTCTTTAGGTGTGAAGACCTTGAGGATTGTTTTTGCCCAGGCTAATCTCACATACAGACAGCCCCCCCCCCCCCCAGTCACTGCTCTGGCTGTGCTTTACACGCATTGCCTCATAAATAATGAAGAGGCCCGTTTGCCGTTGATGCATCTCACACACGGAGTTGTGTGCAGTCAGCAGAACTGCTCCTGCCAGCAGCAAAGCCCTGGTAGGGGGCTGCTGGACAGTATTTGCCAGTGGGCAAGAGGAGCAGGGAATAAAAGCAGCAGCATTGCAGTTCCCCGGCTGCTGTTTGCATACGGAAGTGATGGAGATGGAAGTCTGGGAAACCCCCTCGGGTTTCTCCTGAGTGCTGAAATGGGAGCGCTTCCGGGGGCTGGGAAGCACATGCTGGTGTTAGCTGTGGGCTGTGTAAACTGAGCCCCTAGTCCGTCTCAAATGTTCAGTGCTTCATTGGAGTTGGGTGGGGCCAAGCCACGCTTTGCTGCACCCGGCTGCCATCCGGCTGCCTCCTCTGGATTTAGGGCCTTTCTGGAACTAGCCGGTGATGAATGAGGTTCACTGGTTTGGAAGAGCTGAGGATTGCAAAGAGAGGGGCTCCCCCGGAGTCATCCAGCACTTGCTGGCCCTGCACCACCTCAGTCAAAGGCTTTTAATGAACAGGGGCTGCAGGGCAGAGCAGACTGAAAAGCTGCTCTTCAGATTACTCTGGCAATTGCCAATAGCGCCTGTGGGGAACTGAGAGCAGAAAGGAAACTGGCTTGTGCTCTCGCTGGGTCCCTAACTGGAGGGCAGCGTGGCGTAGCACAGGCTGGCCAGGGTTGACTGTCCAGTGCACTGCATGCACCCCCCGGGCAGACACGGGCAGGCGGACTTGTGGGGGGGGGCAGCTCACAGGGGGCAGCGGGGGCAGGGGGGGCAGCTCAGCCAGAGGCCTCCACAGTGAGAGTATTAGATTGAGAGCAAGTCAGTCAGTTCATGAGGCGTCTGACCAGGCCACGCTCGTGCCTGGGGTGATGGTAGGGGCCTCACAAGCGTCACAGCAAGGGAGAACTGGCACCCCTGGGTTGCTCATTTCTCTGGAGGCAGCGCTGCCCCAGGCCTGCCCCACCTGGATGCCGACAGGTCCGTTCCGCAGGGAGCTTGCAGCTCCCCATCACTTGGTGTTGCAGGCTGGGTCACTGGCCCTGTATGGGAGGGGCGTTCCCAGGAGCAGGTGAGGAAGTGAGTTGTGACATCATGGCCAAAATGTAGGGCCAGTACTGTGGAAACCCACTGAAATCTTTCTACCACCTGCAGCTTGGGGCTTTCTACTCCCCACCAGTCCAGAGGGGGCACCCCTCGGGGAGCAGGGTGAAGGGAACACCCCACTCCAACAAGCCCCAGCCCCATTGCCCTGGTCTGGTCCATGTGGCAGGAGCCCCGATTGCACCCATGAGGCTATGCTACAACCTGGATGGGATTGCTGGACACAGCACTAGCAGTGTGGGGACAGCGCATAAGGAAAAGCGATTTACTTGTTCCCATAATACAAGAACTAGGGGTCACCAAATGAAATTAATGGGCAGCAGGTTTAAAACAAATAAAAGGAAGTTCTTCTTCACACAGCGCACAGTCAACCCGTGGAACTCCTTACCTGAGGAGGTTGTGAAGGCTAGGACTATAAAAGAGAACTAGATAAATTCATGGAGGTTAAATCCATTAATGGCTACTAGCCATGATGGGTAAGGAATGGTGTCCCTAGCCTCTGTTTGTCAGAGGGTGGGGATGGATGGCAGGAGAGAGATCACTTGATCACTACCTGTTAGGTTCACTCCCTGTGGGACACCTGGCATTGGCCGCGGTCGGCAGACAGGATACTGGGCTGGATGGATCTTTGGTCTGACCCTGTAGGGCTGTTCTTATACAGACTCCTTGGAAGGCAGGTGCACATGCCAGCCCGGGGCCTCGTCCAGTGCAGTGTGGCTGCTGCAGCAGTCTGGGGGCTGAACCAGTTTAGGCAGGGACTCGTGCCTGGGTGTAGCCAGCCGCTCTTGGGCCATGCAGCACTAGAAGAGGTGCCTTCGCTGGGCAGCGAGATGCTGGAGAAGCACTGGGCCTCCGACTCTGCTCAGGGCTTGCCCACCCAGTGAAGTCAGCTGGAGATGAGCTGGCTAACCCCAGGAGGGGGGCTCTGCCCCCTGCCCCATTGCCCTCTGCCTTGTCAGCCACTTGAGGGGCAGCATTCAATCCAAGTGGGCAGTGGCCTGCCTTTCATGCGATCATCATCTTGCTGCTGGGTCATGACTAGGGGCTGCGCCCCCTCAGCTCCTGGCAGTTGAGGAGTGTGGGGTGTGTCCTTACATGGACCATGAGGGTAATTCATTGAGGGGTTTTCTGTTAACCTGCCTTGTTGTTTAAACTGGAGCCTCGGCGTCCAAGAGCCTCAGACTCCTAAGGGGGGGTGGGGATACAAAGGGGGACTCAGCCCTCAGCATGGATTTGGTTGGTTCAGGGCCCAGCCTTAACATGACATGGCTTTAAATCAGCAAGCCAACAAGTTCTAGGGCTCTATGCTCCCGTCTCCTTGCAGGCAGAGCCTGCCCCTACCTGCCTTTGAGCAGCTCCTCGGCCATGACTCACCGTGCCCAGCCCAGCCTGTCCTGGTTCCCCGTGACACAGCGGGACGCAGAGGTGCAGTGACTCAGTGCATGGCGTGGTGTGTCTACAGGACAGAAAGAAGGAAAGCAGCTGTGGCCCAGGCAAGCAGGCCGGAGCCTGGCTGGAGTGTGAGCCTGACACAAAGGCTCCTGAGCTGTGCTTGGCGGGGACAGCTGGGCCAAGTGCAGGCTGGAGCTCTGGGTTTGCCACGTACATGGCTCCTGTCAGCATCTTCGTAACGTCACTGGAGGGCTGAGGGCATTACACCAGGAGCGACTGGGGCTGTGCTTGTGAGGTGCAAAGGGAGTCGGGTCATTACAAACCCTGGCTAACGACGGCGCTGCTGCCAGCAACAAGTCTGGGCTAGCAAATGCACAGGTGTGGAAGGCAGATGGGAACCAGGCAGAGCTGCAGTCTCAGCAAAGCGCCGTGCTGTGGCTTGTGTCTGCTCCATTCCTACTCAGAATCAGTGCTGCCCCACTCAGCACCTCCCCGATTTTCAGCTTGACAGAGCTGACTCAGCCTAGGATGTTGCTCAAGCCGGTCCAGCGAGCCCCAATTGCTGGGAAACTCCCATCGCCTCACCAGCCACACAGTAGCGAGAGGCTAGGTGCGGCGACATGAAGGACAGAGTGGTGGGAAGTCAGACCCAGAACCTTTGACATGCCCCTTCTCCTGGTAGTTTGCATGTGGCGTGAGACACAGACAGGGTGTCTGGGTGGGTGGGTGAGTGGCTGACAACATGCAGGGGAGATGCCTGCTTAACCCAGCGCCGCCCCACAAAGTAGAGCCAGAGTGAAGGCACCTTTTCTGCAGCTGATCTCTATTTTCCAAGGGGGCCACAGCTGCCCCCAGAACTGGAACACACGTACACCCTCTACACACACACACACCACCCTGCGGGCGGCACACGTTACAGCTAACTCTAGCCCCCACACAGGCGTGGGAGCAGCTCATGCAAAAAAGTTCTTCTGGCTGCGCAGGTTCAGAAATCTACATTTCTCTACAACTCCTAAGCTTTGAAAGAGAGGGAGGAAGGGGGCCGGCCTAGCCTAGATACAAGCTCTGTAACCCTGACATCACAGCTCCACTCCTTCAGCATCTCCCCAGCAGCTGCTCTGCTCCTATGGCTCAGTTACACAGGCGTAAGCAGGGGCTGGGGTTTAAGGGAGCCCTGAGGCAGCCCGGTGCAATGGCAGAGCAATCATGTTCCTTCACATCAGCTTCACCTGGAAACCCCTTCTCGTGCTGGGGTGAGTGAGAGGCATCTCAGCCCCAGCTGAGTTACGCTTTTCACCCAGGTACACGCAGACAGAGGCTCTTCACCAGGTACACGCAGACCCTGTGGGCAGAAGGCAGGATTCGGCCGCTGGGGTTGCTGGAGTTTTAGGCAGATTCTGCAGCGTCTCTACAATCCCATGGAAACATTCTCCAGTTACTATGTCTGTCTACACTGCACCTACGGCAGCAAGGAGAAACATAAAAAACAGACCCAGCCCATGTCTCGCCCGGCGACCGGCTATGTCTACTCACATTGCTTCCTCATTAGACACAGGCTAAGTATGCTACTAGGCAGCTACTGGGTTCCACGGGGCCTGGGCACGGGGTGGGGGAGTTTGACAGCCCTGCTCCCTATAGGCCTTGTTGGATTTACAATACTCGACAACACCCATAAGGACTCACAAATGTCCCGCAGCCCCTAGGGAGCCCAGGCCTAACACGCTCCAAACAGCCAACATCCTAGCTGCATCCAGCTGTGCAGCTCAAGGTACTAGAGCATAGCATGGGGGCCTGCACCCTCCAAAGGCCACGCGGCTCATGGGGCCCACTGTCTCCCTGGACCGTGCTTCCCAAGAGGCAACAAGAGCAACTGAGACTTGCTGCATTTAACTCAGGTGAGTGGCAGCCCTTGGAGCCTGGACAGATGCCACCTCTGCGGCTGGCTGGTCACCCCCCAAGCTGTCCTGTTTCTCAAACCCTAATCCTCTCCCCAGCACTGCCTGTTCCTCCCAGCTTAAAGCAGCTTTGGAAAGTAAGAAAACCCACTGCCTTAAAATAGAAAACATCCTGAAATCCTGCAACTTCTTCCCCTCTGGAGGGTGTGACTGGGCAGCCACAAGGTGAGGTGCTGTCCCTGCCCATGGGGGTTCTGGAAGCCCCTGACAGTGAATAAAAAGTGATCAGAGTCTATTAAAAAGATGAGATGTGAGTACAGTTGTGAAGCGGGAGAAAGAGCAGCTACTGCCCGGGGTGTGATGCGCCGTCTCTTCCTGGGGCTGGGAAGCAGGAGCCAGGCAGTTTGGTTCACAAGAATCAAGTGGTTCCCTAGAAAAACTACTGAAAAATGGGCAGGCAGGTGAGCCCCGTCCCTATAAAAAGAGTCTTTCCTTCTGTAAAAATCTCAGGGTAATGCGTTAGTGAATGAGGCCAGGAGAGCAGCGTCACTGAGCAGCATGGGGAGACCCTGCCACCTGCCGGCCACGCCCACGCCGGGCAGGATCCAGAGAGGCCTGGACATGACTCATGAACACTCCTTGGGTGGACCCCCTGCCCCCCCCAGTTCAGCTGCCCACTGGCACCAGATCTGCCCTCAATGCACAGCAGGCAGCTCTGGCCAGTCTCCACAGACAGTTGCAGGCATCTCCTGGTTTGTAGCTGGACCCCGCCCAGGTCCCAATTCCTGCTGCAGTTTGTAACCGGCCTCAGCTGGGCTTTGCCCCTCCTGGAAGGTGATTCTGCGGCCAGGGCTGCTCAGTTGCTTTCCACCAGCTTGGCAAGTCCCCGCCGCAGCTCGCTGAGCTCAAATATCTTCACATCCATTAGCTCGCCCACCCTGGTGACTTCGCCCTGCATCTTCTCCCTCTCGGCCAGCTGCTCGGCCAGCATCTGCTCAGCCACATGCACACGGCGCTCCAGCTCTGCGTTGCGTCCTTCCAGCTCCTGGCCAGGGATGCAAAGGATCAGTAAACAAATGGACAATGAAGCAGCTACCCCTGCACCTTAACCACACACATCCACAGCCAACACACACACAGCAGCTACCCCTGCACCTTAACCGCACAAACACCCCCCCGGTCAACACACACACAGCAGCTATACTTCCACCTTAACTGCACAAACACCCACCCCAGCCAACATATACAGCGGCTACCCCTGCACCTGAACATCAGTGTGAGCACACACTGCCTGTTCTCTACACCTGTGCCCTTCAACTGACACACACACACAGGTTATCCCGTACACCAGCACAGATGCCCATGTCCTTACCACTATTCATCACATACCCATGTGCAGAATCCCCTGCCACGGCCCTTCTCACCATGTGCACACCAGGTGCACGGAAAACACGTTCCTTTATTGATCCCATTGCTGAACTGGCCCCAGCAGCTCAGACTGGAGTTCACCTCTTGGTACCTGGGCCTGACTCCCCTGGCCTGTGTGGTCTGACCATCACCCTGCTGTACACCGCACGTGGCAGGAGTCTTGGAGCTCAGCTCCTTGGCACATGCCAGCCGTCTAATCGCACTAGCCTCTGGAGATGCAATGCCAGAGCTGTCCACAGGCCCAGCAGAAACACTCCTCTCCTGGCCTCTGTCCAGCCTCGGAGCTGCAGGCTTAGGATAAGACCATGTAGGTCTCTCTCCACCCCACACTCAGCACCCGGTTGCTGAGCAGGAAGATGCTTGAATATATTCTTTGTCCCGTAAAACTGGAGTCCTGTGCTGTGAGCAGAGCCTGTATCAGAGCCCCAGCCCCAGCAGGCCCTGACGGGTACAAGCAGGCAGCCCTCTGAGAGCCTGGATAAGTGGAATGAGAGATGCCATCTGCGTCCTGCCTAGGGGTACAGAGCAGCTTGCATCCTTCCTTGCCTGCCCTCCCCTGTGAACCCGCTGGAGTCAGAGCTCCACCCCTGAGGGGGTCAGCTGGCAAGAGATCCTGCAGCTCCCCTTCCTGCAGGCTGGGCGCATCCTCTGCCCAGAAGAGGTCCCAGCCAGTGAGCAGAGTGCCTGGCCTCCCAGGGCTGCCAGGGGATGGAGGGTTACAAGGCACCGCCCTGCCCTAGCTGCATGTCCAGCAGGACGCATCAGGATCTGGGGGAAGTGTGATACGCAGAGGGTTCATTATCTTTTCAGTGCACGTTGGGTGCTGGGTGTGACAGCCTCTCTGTGGGGCATGGGAGGGAGTGGAGAAGGAAGCACCTCCCAGTCCTGTCGCCCAGCAGCACTCCAGGAACACACAGGATGGGGTCCCCTTGCTGGCTGTGGCTGGGGAAATCATTCCCCTATCAGCAGCTCTGCAGAAAGAGGAAAAGGGAACCCAGCCTAGTTGGGCTGGAAGCAGAGCGAGAACCCCAGACCTGCCCCCTCTAACGGGCACGGGGGAGAGAAGTGTAGCTGGGACGGGGGTGCTGGCCGTCCCCCAGTCTTTAATGATGCATCAAGATGGATCTATCTGGACAGAGAAGTGCTGTCCCCAGACCTGCCATTCTCTATGGGGTCTCCCCAGCCGACCTCCCCTCCGTCACCTGCAGCTTCTGCAGCATTTCCTCGCGCTCCCCCTCCGCCTCCCACTGGCCACTCTTCTGGCTCTTCAGCTGCTGAATTTCCTGAGTCACAGAAAGGAAAAGGATAAGTGCCCAGGCCAGTCCCATGCTCCCCGGGCCATCGCTCCTGATGCAGCCTCAGCGGCCACAGGCCGGGCCAAGCCAGGAGACCGATGCCATATTGTGCTTTGCTAACACCCCACCACAGAGGATACACGTATGCAGCCCCATCAATCCTCCCCTGACTACGGCCAAACCCAGCCCCCTGGCTCCAGGCCCTCCACCCGCTCTCTCCTCCTGCCTTTTCCCCCTAGCCCTCCTGGCTCAGCCCCCGCAGCTTGTCTGACCACCCCCACAGGGCACGTCCACACTGCAGCGTGGGGGAGCAGACTCACATCAGCGGGGCTCAAACTGGCCCACTAGAAATCCCAGTGCGGACGGTGCAGCTGGGGCTGGAGCTCTGGCGCTCAAGCCTGGGGGCTGGCTGGGAGTATGAGCTGCCACCCAGCTGCACTGTCCACACCAGAGCAGTGCCAGGGAAGTCTGTCTCCTGAAGAAGGAGGTGTAGATGCACCCACAGTGTCCTACTCCAGTGCTCACATCCAGGCCTTGCTGTGCTGCCCTCTCCTGACCCTGCCTATTGCCCACCCTTTCCTCCGGCCCCACTAGCCCAGGAGTCTCAGGTCTTAACAAAACAAAGAGCAGATTAACCGCCCCCTCTCTCCCGCCCTCCGCTTGCACATCACCTTCTCCTGCTCCCACTGCATCTTAGACCCCTGGGTCGTCTCGTCTCCAGGGGCAGGGCCTCCCTGCGCACCCCTCACCCCACGGCCTTTCCCCTCTCTCCTCGGCAGGTGTCGGGGGCAGACAGAGCTCTTGCTCCAGACACACACTGAATGATCTGCAGAACAAACTCCCACCCCCACCCCTTGCCAAGAGCATCCCCCGGCGCTGCCACCCACCCGCTTGGCACAGCTAGGGAAGAAGGTGCAAATGAACAAATCCCAGAGACTCTCCACATCTCCCCTCCCCCAGCCCCTGCAATTAAAGCTCTGCTTTCAATCATTAATGTACATGCTGTGAAAGCAAGAGGAAATGACTAGGCCAGAGGTTAAACGTAGCTGCAGAGCAGAGGGGTGAGCATGTGGGGCAGGCTGTGCCATCTGCAGCTGAACCAGCTACACTAGAGGCTGTCATGGGAGGGTGAGGCAGGGGCTGTCTGAGGCCCTGGCCTGGGATCAGGAGCCTTTACATGAGGACCCTCAGGCTTCACACCTATTCAGCCTCAATTCTCTTTTGTGAGCAGGTCAGGAAACCACATGGGGCCCCTCCAGTGCTGACGTGTGATCCTCTTCTCCTTGGGAAACCGCCCTCCCCTATGCAGGGGCTTTTCGCACGGCTCTGCACAGAGGAGGCAGAACATGCTTCAGGAAGTGTCTTGGGGCCCTGGGCCCCCGGCCGACATCTGCTCCCCTGGCTAACCAGCAAAGTGGAGCCCCAACAGCCGCTATGTTCGCTGGAGAAAGCTAGAGCGATGGCTCACAGTTGACAGAGAGTGGGGAAAATGGCAGAGGTTTGCTAAAGGGCAGTAAACCGTCCAGCATGATGGAGTCTGGGGCCATCCCAGTAAGATTTGGCCCAGTGCCACAGAACAAAGCGTTCTCACTCTCCCATCTGGGGGTCACGGCTCCACGCTCTTCTCCCTGGGCCTGGGCCAGAACTCGCTCTGAGCGCAGTGGGGGCAGATCAGTGGGGTCCCACAGGCCAGGGAGTAGGGGAGATAGAGGGTAGCATAGTTGGGTGACAACAACCCAAGATTCACTCATATTTTGGGCTTCTCCTAGACACCTCCCTTGGGGCACTGCGGTCGTTCAGCCGCTGCTCTGAGCCTTGTCTGCTTCACTGCTGTTACCTCGTCTTTAGCCTTGATCAGCAGCTCCAGCTCCTCCAGCGTCTGGTTCAGCTCCTCCTTGCTCCCTTCACTGGAGGAATCGTGGGCTTTCTGCAGCTCCAGTTCGGCCACCTACATGCATATGCCGGGAGAAGGGAATCGGGTCACGGTGCCGCGTGCCTGCCGGAGCCGGGCGCACAGGCCTGGGGATGCAGCTAAGTGGCTGGCCAGTGTCTTCAGTGCTGAGGGTCAAGACAAACCTTCCAGCTGCTGGGCAAGGTGATTATTCCTGCCCAGGAACCCCCAGACCCTAGCAACCTCATGGCTTCTAACTAGAACATGCCCACCCCACAATCGCAGACTCTGCTCCTTGGAGCATCTGGTACTACCGCCCTAAAGCGCTCCTGGCTTTATATCCTGGGGGGATATTTAAAGGGGAAGGATCTTTCCCACTGTCCCTCTCCACTCCATGTGTAAACATGGGCTGGGAAAGCAGGGAAACGCCACCCCAGCGCCCACCAGTAACAAGGTATCTGAGGCTTCAGTTCTCCATGACCTGGCCCCTCACTTGCTATCGCTGCTACCAGCCCTGGTCCAGAGCTGGCCCCCACATCTCTATGGGAGTTCGGAGTGCCTGTCACCTTGGTATCTAGCCTCTGCAGATCAAAGGCTTCCACGAGCCCCCAACACTACAGCCGCGCAGTAGGGAACATGGTGTGGCAGCCATGTCGAGCCCCCCCCCCCAATTCCCCTTTGAGAGCTGCGCTGGGCGAGAAAGAGTCTCTTGCAGCTCTGCTGTGCTGGGATGTTAGCAAATGGCAGCAGGGACCCAAGGGTCAGCAGCACGTGACAGACCCTAACCAGGCAAAACTCAGCCATGAAATCGTCCCCTCCTGCTAGGTAAATCTCCCCTTCCCCACCCCAAGGCCTTCCCCCACGCAGATACTCATTGCCTCTTTCCCTGACGTACCCCTTCCCCAGAAGTGCCCCTCTCCTCTTCCCCCAAGGGTCCCTTTGCTCCTCCTCCAAACTCCAAGTCCAACCAGGTACCACTCCCTCCCTCCTCAGACTCTCCCCTCCCCCAGACTCAGAGACACAGGGCCTTTCTGGCAGCCCTTCAGCCCATGCCCAGTGACCAGGATCCTCTGTCTCACTTTGCACAGAAGCAAGATCTTGTCCAGTGGCTCCCGCTGGGCTGACGCTGAACAAAGATTCCCTCCCTCCCCTTGGTGCAGATCACACACTCCAACAAATGTCAGAACCACGCTGCCCCCTCCCCCTGCAGTCTCTCACTTCCAGCAAAGCTGAGCCAGCTGCCATCAGCTGCATGACCCTGAAAAGTGAGCGGAGGGCCAGGTTCTGCTCTCAGTCCTGCCTCTGTGGAGCCAAAGGCCCTGCTGCAGTCACTGGAGTTACCACAGATTTACACCAGTTTTAACCCGGGGAGGGCTTGGCCCAGGCGCACTCCATTTCTGGAGAATGCTGCACAGAAGTGAAATAATTCATCGGCAGAGGATGTGCTTTGAAAAGTTCATCCCAGGACCCACGCCTAGGATGAAAACCCGCAGCCTTTCAAGAGGGGAGCTCTAGCACAGGTGTGTGCAGTGGGACACAGCAGCCTACGTGGGCTAGGCTGGGCCTGCAGTGGGCTTAGCTTGACGCTGGTGATCATGAGCTGCCAGATTCCCAGGATCGCTGCTGTCATGATCCCCAGAGGCCTGGTCCCTGGAGGCCACCCCGGGCCCCATCACGGGTGCGCCTTGCAGTGTCACTAGATGCTCTGGTTTATTAATGGGCAACTCTCTGGATGCTCTTGACTCTTGATCTTTTCCCCAGTTCTTCCAAGTCACCGTTTATGGGGTCACCCAGTCTCATTAGACCCATGACCATCTCTTTCGACTGGGAGAACACTGAACAACTGGGGGATGGCGGAGGGATCGGCAGCCCTTGGTTTATCCCCAGAGGCAGTGGCAGGCGATGCAAGCTTCCCCCTCCACCACCTGTGCGTGCACACACCTGCCACACGTCCCAGCCACGCCTCGCAGGGCATCCTCTAGGGGAGAGAGGGAAGTTCGTTCTTTGTGGCTTATTCAGGCCTTGGCATCTCTGCTGAGAGTTAGCGTCAGGCCTGGTGACTATCTGTGGGACACTCACTGGGTATTGGGCTGGAAACCACCAATGCATCACCTAAAGGGACTACCAAACAGCCCTACCTCACATGGGAACAACTGCTGCTTCCTCCAGACCTGCATGTAACTCAGACCACTGGCCTAGAGGCGAAAAGGCTCCACAACCCCTTTGCAAGGGCTCTACAGCCCCTTCCCAACCAAATCCTGCAGGGACTCTGCAGCTCCTCTCCCCAGAGAGCCTGGCCGTGTGACTGGCACTCCTCCGCCTTGCCGCAGGCACAGCTGATCCGGGATCTCTCCCCTACTAGGTAGGTCAAAAGCCCCTATTGTTCCACCAAGGCTGCATACAAGGGCCTGTTTGTCAGGGATCACACTGCTGCTGATCCGCTCGGAGCTAATTTTAGTAGCGTGAGTGTCTTTCACCCCGTCTGTTGCCAAGCCAGACGGCTGTTCAGGTGCCTGGTACAGGGGCAGGAGGCGAATGTGAAGGGGAGCACAGCCCTCACTCACCACAGGTGGCAGCTGGGGAATCTCACGCAACAGGAGCGAGGGAGAAACACTCCCACATCCTCTCCACCCCCACCCTGCTGTACCAGCCATCCTGCAGGAGGAGAGGGCAGGGGAGCAGGACCTGCTGTCACTCAGCAGCAATGTCTTTGGCTCTTTAATAAATGCCGTCCAGAGGCAATGTGGGGGGGCATGTGGGGGTCACATGTCCCCCCAGAATTGCTGCTTGGCTTGTACTGAGCATGCTCAGTAACATCTGTTGGAGCCGATGCCCTCGCTCAGCCCCCCTAGTCTGATGCAAGATTCTGTCCTGCTGGGCCCTGAGGAAGGGGACTGAGGTTTGGGGGGTGGAAATGGGGATCTAACTCTCTGTAGCCCTCACCAACCACCAGCAAACAGGATGCAGGAGAGCAGGCTAAATGGCCCAATGGTCTGATCCATTATGGCAACAGCCATATCCCGCTGATGCCCAGGTAGCACCTTTCATCCGCACCTGATCTCCCACTGGCACCCAGCAGGGTTGAAGGCAGCATGTGGCTCACAAGCTGTGGGGGCCATGCAGATCTGAGACGAGGGTGCTGCCTTGCCCCATTCCTTGTGCTCACCCGCAGCCGCAGCATCTCCGTCTCCTCCTGGTACGCGGCCAGCTGCTTCTTCCACTGCTCCACGCTGGCGTTGGCCTCCTGCAGGGCAGCCACGAGCTTGTTGTTGTTGTCCTGGAGGGTGAAGAATTCAGCTTCCCACTGGACCTCGGGCACTGAGCTGCAGGAGGGGGCATGGAACCACAAGCCGGGAGTGAGAGGGAGGGAGAAAGGTCTCTGCTTCCACGGGGGTGTCTTAGCAGAGAGGCCTCCCTTCCCCCACTCGGCAGCTTCTCGAAGAGTCAATTCCCAACGCAGACATGTCCCGATCAGAGCCAGTCCCAAGGGATGGGACCTCAGGCTGCCGTGACTCTGCCCCATCCTGGGGTCAGAACATCCAGGAGGGAAGGAGACTGGTCGAGGCTGTCATGGAAGCCATGACTTCGGTGCTGAGCAACAGTGAATTTCAGCACAAGACAAACACTGCAAGCTCCCGTCAGAGGCGCAGGCCTGTCCTCCACCCAGCAGGACGTGGCCTCCTCCTGTGCAAACTGCTGCCCTGCCTAATGTCCTCTCCTCTTGACGTTCCACCTGGGACGTGCCATTGAATGTGGCTGGGGAGAAGCCTCCCTCGCCAGCAATGGCTGGGTTAAACGACCTGTAAGTCTTGTCTTTAATCTCTATGGCAGGGCTTTGACCTACCAGACCCCCAGGCCTTCTCCCCTTTCCATGGTCAGTGCTGACCACACACTCTCAGAGAGCAGAAGGGATGGGGCTGCTACGCCCGCCCAGCTGCTTTCAGCCTGGCCTCGACCTCACTTCCCGAATCTAGACACTTGTGCCAGGCCTGAGCCTGTGTCTGTTTCCTGCCATTGCCACGTTTGGCTTTGGGAATCGGGGGGGAGAGGGGGGGCGGGGGGACAGGGGATGAGCGACCATCCCCACGGCTCCATCCGTAGCAGAGGAGCAGCTGACGGGATGCCTCGGCTGTCTGTGACCAAAAGGCTTGCATGGCGCTGGAGCTGAGGATGTCCCACTGCCAGATTAGCAGCCATGGCGAGGAGGCTGAGCTGCCAGCAAGGGGCTTTGCAGCCTGGAGCAGGGAACCCACCCAGCCGCACCAGCTCTGAGTTCGCGTTGCAGTAAAGTGACTAAATGGAACCAAACCAAAGCACAGAGGATTTGGGGATGTGTGTCAAATGACACTTAGCTTCAAACACATCCTAACATGCAAACACTGTCATTACTCCCCACCCCCACCACAGGCAGTCCCAGGGCAGAATCCAGCCTAAAGGCTTTACAAGAGAAAGGGGCAGGATCCAGAGTGGAATTACTACCAGCCCAGCCCTGGGCCAGCTAGACAGGTGTGAACATCTTCTAACACCTCAGACCAATGACTCACTGTGCCCACAAGCTGCTTGGCTAACATGCTTCAGCCTGAGCTACAGGGATCCCCTGGTGGGAGAATGGGGAGGGATGTATTTCCCCATGGCCTGGATGGGGGCTCCGACTGCCAGAAGCTGGGCCTGGACGACAGGGGCTGGATCACCAGATAATTGCCCTATTCTGTCCATTCCCTCTGAAGCACCTGGCACCAGCCACTGTCAGAAGACAGAATCCTGGGCTAGATGGACCACGGGTCTGACCCAGCATGGCTGTTCTTATGTCCTCATGTAAAGAAGCAGTGGGTTTTGAGGGGAAGCATGCAGCCAAAAGGAAAACAACAGAAAAGGGTCCTGCCCCCGAGCACTAGGCTCGAGATGGTGATGGGTCCCAGGGTTTATACCCTGCCCTGAGTAGGTGGGAGCAACAATGTTAGCTGGGGACCAGGGCAACGGGAAGAGTTAATTCCCCCCTGGATGGGAGATGCTGGGATTCCCCTTCCCCACTGGGGACTGGACCTGAGAGTGCCCTGAACAGCTGGGCTGGGACCTGAAAGCCCCAGCTAGGCCCATGCCTCACCCTTCGGAGAGCATCTTCTTCAGCCGCTCCCTCTCTGTTGTTATCTCGACGTCGGCGCTCTGGCTCCGGAACAGCTTATCATCTCCCGGCCCATTGGAGCTGATGACGGTGCTTGGCAGCACCTGCAGGGGGGTTACCACACGTCAGGCAGGTCTGGGACACGTGGTCACCCAGCGTCTCTGCCAGCCCCCAGGGTCTTACATAGGGTGACTCATTAGAAGAGCTCAGATGTGGGGCCCCATGGGTCAGCGCTCTTCATTGCCGTGGGGTGACCCCAGGTTCTATTCAGCTCCTGGGGGTGCTCATCTCCTAGGGGGGGAGGGAGAGATGGAGCATCTCATATCACAAGCAGAAACCGCCTGTGGCCTGCCTAGACATGACATCAACAGGTGCTGAATGGAGAAATCCCATCTCAGCTCCAGGAAGGCTGCCGGGCTTTAGACTGTGGAGGTTAACGTGGGGGAATCTCCAGAAAGGGATGCTGGAGGGGCTGGAACAGGACTGGGGAGGGGTGTGTGCTTCCTTCCCATCTGGTCTCTTTGTTGGATTGACACCCGCACTGACGCCCAAGACACCAAAGGATGGGCAAAAGATTTGACCAGGCAGACACACAAACTAGGACAGAGGGAGAGATGGCTTGATGGATGGATGGACGGACAGATGGAGGGATAGAGGGATGGATAGATGGAGGGAGGAATGGATGGATGACAGAGGCATAGCTTTGTTTTCAGATTTATAAGCTCCTCTCTACACTGGTTAGTGGCTCCCCCGTTCACTGCCCCAGCCCGTGGTGACTGCCTTGTGCCTCTGGCAGCCGTCCTAGCACAAAAATCTCTATGCTACTGGGCTCAGAGTCCAGCTGCTCCATGATGAGTTCACCAGATGTTCCTCCTTCATGTGCATTTTTTTAAGGTGATAAGTTCTTTGGCCCCAAACTTGCCCTTGATAAATGCCAATGGGGTCCTGGCCGCTGACCTGACCCCCTGAAGGCCATGCACGAGGTGCTGAATCACTTAACAGTGAGTGACTTCAGGGGTTCACGCCCTGTTGCCCCAACACAGTGGCCCCTTTGCCATCAGAGGAGTCTCTGCCTTGTTCTCCGGGTGACTTCAAGACATAGTGACCTATAAACCTGCCAGGGAGATGCAGATTGTGGATCCTGCAGGGACCCGTGGCTAGTGTCTGCCCCGCTGGGTAGGACGCCTGAGTTCAGCTAACCAGTCTAGTTTCTGCTCCTTGGGTTAGCAGGTGAGCGGTGAGCTTGGACAAGAAGGGAGCCCCTGAAGCCCAAAGATGGAGAAGGCAGGAGCCACTTTTACCGCAGTAGCACCCGCCAGGCATTAGACACTTTCCAAACACAAGGGAGATGCAGCCCCTGCCCCAAAGTGCACGCCCTGCTCCATGGCACTGTCGCTCCCTGCTTGCATCAGGACAGAATACCACTGGGATTTATCAAAAGATCCTTCCAGATTGTTATCTGGGGAGAACGGACCCCGCAGAGCAGGGATGTATATGTAGACGGCACAAGCAGATTCTATCCCCTGCAGCCACCTGAGAGCCCCCAGCTCCTCGCACGTCTGCTGACAGCAGGGAAGAAACTAGGCACAGAAGTTACAAGCTGATCTATAAAAAGACAGCTTGAGCGCTAGACATCAGAGCCCCCCAGTCTGGGATTGGCCGAGCCTTCTCCATCCAGTCCTGGGACCAGTGGAGTCCTCCAGGGTTTATAGGTATCCCACAAACACCCAGCCACCTGATCTCAGTGACTTTCCAGGGTAATGACAACCACCTGGCCTAGGAATCTGCTGATGCCCGTAAACAAGCAAGACAGGACCATGAACTACGCTGAGAGTCAGAGTGTGGAGAGGCCTGAAGAGAAAGGTGCTGACCAGGAAGGGTGACTAGGAATGTCATGGATCCCACGAAAGCTTATGCTCAAGAAAATTTGTTAGTCTCTAAGGTGCCACAAGTACTCCTGTTCTTTTTATGGATCCCAAAGTGCTTTATAAACACACACTCCTGCCTGCCCCACCCCCTTACCTCATTTTACAGATGGGGAAACCGAGGCAGGGAAAGGGGAAAAGTCTGGTTCCAATAGAGTGAATGGGAGCTGAGGGTGCTCAGCACCTCGGGACATTTTCAAAACTGCCTCCTGCTTTTAGGGGCCTCGCATTGTGGGGCACCCACTCAACACCTTGGGTCTGCAGAGGTAGGCAGTGATGGACAGGTAAGTGGCCCCTAGGAGGAGGGCTGCTGCAAAGTGAGATTCACAGCTCTGGAGGTCTCAAGCTTAAGGACGCTGGAGCTGAGGGAAACGCAGGGAATCAGGAAGGCCTGATCAATTGGTTCTTTACGGAAGAGGCTGACGTGTGAAGCCCTGCTTATGGACAGACCCAAAAATGGCAGACAGCAAGAGGGTGTCTGAGGGTGTTTGTACAGGCTGGAAGTGGTGTGCAAGATGGGGTGCGTGTGTACAGACCAACAATTGACTGTATGGAAGGGTGTGTGTGTGCAGGACAGCATGTGTGTGTGTGCAGGCTGGCGGTGGCAAGGGGGTGTGCGTCCGTACAAGCAAGCAGCAAGGTGTATGGGATGGTGTGTACAGGCACATAGTGAGAAGTATGGAAATGGCGGGGGGGTGTATGCCCGCAGGTTGGTGGGGTTTGGGAGGGGCAGTGCAAATGTGCGCATATAGACTAGCGACAGGGGTGTGTGTCTACAGACAGGCAGCGGGGTTATTATGGGCTGTGTGTGTAGACGGATCTTTCTCGCTGTACTGCAGCTGCTGCTCCAGACGAGACTACGCCCTGACAAAGGGTGCAAACCCAAAGACTGTGCTGCAAGCAGTCACCCCGGGGGTGAACAAGCGATGCTGCCGGGGGCGGGATATTAATCCCTGACATGGGAGCTGGAGTATCAGTCTGCCATTTCCAGAGCAGCATTAGCTAAGCTGACAGGGCATTGCATCTCAGAGACTGCAGTGCCCAGCATGTTCCCAGGTCCAGGCCTGCCGAGTGCCTCCCAGCACCAGACCCAGACAGAGGACGGCAGCCTGAGTCTCCTCCCACTCCCCACAGCTTTACATTGATGTGGTGCCTCTGAAGTCAATGGAGACGGCTGTGAGAGGGGAATGAGGCCCCGTGTCGTCTCCAGAGGAGGTTTTACTGAGCACGGGAGGCTGAGTGAGCTGTAGGGGCGACATGCGCTCGGCAGCAAGAGATGGGGTTTCAAACCCCAAAGAGTCAGCCACACTCCCCGAAGGAGCAGAGCTGGGGAGAGCCGTGTCTAGCTCCACGGATGGAAGGCCTGGGTGCCCGGATCTCAGGCGATGACACTAAGCACTACAAGGGTGGAGCTGGGAATTAGACATGCAAGGCGTTGCAGAGGAAAGAGCAGCCCACCTTTCTGTGTCTGGGGAGGGGGAGCTAATTCTCCCCACTTGCCTGCTCCATCCAGTCCAGTATCACGCCTCCTCCAGCAGCAGTTTATCTCGGATGGTGCAGAGGAAGGTGACCTTGCCCACAATGTACCTGGCCATTTGACAAAACTTCCCCCACCCAGACACTGGTATCATGGTCTTGAGCACGGCATGAGCACACGGAGGCAGTAGACAAGGCTGTCAGTGAGTTGTGTGCCGTAACAATGGTGGCCCTGACCTGGTGCTCTGAACGAGGCTGGCGGGGAAGGCTGCCCACTGTCTCTGCCTCCTCACTCCCACGTACAGAAGGGGCAGAGAAATGAGAAGGAAGCATAAAGGGCCGATGCCTCATCCCACGCACACCCCTGCCCAACACCCCCCTGCATGCACCCCCCTTCAGATCAGTAGCCAATATGGTCAGGCTGCCTCAGTCCAGTTTTAGTGTTGCTGAGTCGAATAGGCAGCAGGGAAGGAGAGATGCTGACACCTTCTCCTGAGCTGCATTTACACTGAGCAGGTCTGAACTAGCAGCTGCTTTAAGCTCTGTGCTGTGAGCCTGCACCGAGGTGCTGGAAGTCTTCTGTCCCCCGTACACGCAGGCACATTCTACCTGGTGCGCACGGCATGCCCCATGACTGACAGATCCCAGACTAGCTCCTGGAGCTCTCACACGATTACCTATCGCTTCTGTGGGCACTGGCTCTGCTGCCCCCACTCTGCTCTCTATTCTCTTCCCCGTTTCCCATCCCTTAGGGAGAGACAATGGGAGTCAAGTTGGATAGATGTCTTCCTTTGCTCCACCATGTATGGCATTTCCAGTCTCCGCAGAGCCGCCTCCTCCTCCTCTTTTTCCTGCAGGCCAAGGTGCTGTTCGCACTGCCTCCTCCTCCTCTGCTGCCGCTCCATCTGTACTCAGCCCAGAGAACGCAGTGTCCTCATCCCCCAGCTCCCCTCCTGTTGCCAGGAGATCAGGGAAATGCAGAGCCACCTCTGGGATGCACCCGCAGGGTGCACAGCTCCTAAAGAGCTGCTGTGGGGAGAAAAGGGGTAGAATGCACCATGGCCTGTCCTCTCTCCTTGGTCTGGCAGGCGCTAGAGGCTGGTTTAGGGAGACAAGTCACGCTTTCAACATGCCACCAGGGATACCTGGGATGCAGCCTGGTCTCCAGGGAAGAGAGAAGTGGAGGGGCTGGCTACAGACTACCCCACTCCATCAGCACTACCTTAATGAAACGTTCCCAGTGGAGCCCTGGCACAGGCCATTCTTCGCAGACATGGGAGGCCTTTTGTAGATGCACGTGAGTGACACGGATTGGAATTGCTAAGGCTAGTTGTCTCAGTGCCTGGTGCCTCCCATGGGGATTTGCATTCAGGGCCCTTCCTGCTGGCGGCTGGTGCTCTGGGGAAAGTGATGGGCTCTGCCCTGTTGCCAGAGGAATGGGATGGTGACCATTTTCCCTAGCAACCCCACCTCAGCAGCCAAAGTTACCTGGTGAGATGTGATGTTCAGGGCTGGATTGGTCAGCTCCGTTTTATCCTGCGATTTTTCTCTTGCCAAACGGGCTGCTTCTTTCACCTCCTGGAACTTCTCTGCAAACTAGGGGAAGTGGTGAGGGCGGAGATGGGGAGAGGGTCACTCTACAGTCTTACAGAAATGTCCGACAAGCGAGAACTGCTGCTAGGGTTTACTTCCCTCCTCCCGTCGCTATTTCTCCCTCTCTCTGCCTCTTTCCAGGGATCTGGCATGTCATTTGCTTCCGCCCCAAGCTAGCAGTAATGTCCAGAGAATGGCCCCACCCCATCCCAAACCAGGACCAAGAGTCCGTGCTGGCTTTTCCACTGAGCTCAGTGTCTGCTGGGACGGGGCGTGGGGAGTCGAGTCCTTGCTGGGGGGGTGCCCATGCTGTACAGAGGTGTTCAATAACGCTGTCAGAAGTGGCTAAGTGCAATCCGTACACATTCCCGAGCTTGCTTTGATCCAGCCAGCACCAATAACAACAAGCTGCAGCGGGATGGCCAATGCAGGGGCGCTGGAACCATGTGTATAGTGGGGGTGCTGAGAGCCCTGGCCCCAAACTGTAAGCCCTGTACAGAATGGAAATCACTTCAAGCCAGGAGGTGCTGCAGCACCCCCCTGCCTAGTTCCAGCCCCTATGGGCAAGCTGCGTGAGTACAGACCGGGGCTTGAGAAGGGCAGTACAGGAGTCACTGCTATTGTCCCTTGAGTTGGACAGACCAAAGCCAGCTCAGGTGTGCCGACACATGCTGCAGTGTAGACAGACCCTTACGTACTCAGGCAGGTCCTCAAGGGTACTGAAATCGTGAAAGTTAGGAGCCTGAGGACCTGGGTCCTAGCAGCCTACATCACTTTTTAAAATGTCAATTCAGGCGCTTGTGAAAATGTGACCCTGATGTTCATTCTGTCCCCCACATATCTTAGGGCTTCCCGGCCCCACACCGCACCAGATCAGACTGTATCTGATTCTGCCCCCAGACCCTTCCTCCTCAGAGCATGGACACCTGAGCTGATACTTCCTTTGGTATGCCTGGTGGATTAGATTATGTAGCGATTCCCGCTCCCACCCATTGCTTGGGTGGGTCAGCCTGCCATCAGCCCCTGCAACATTACCTGAGAGAGGTGCTGCTCGGAAGCAAAGCCCAGCCCGTATACTGTGTTGGCTCGGCTGTCCGCCCATTGTCCAAACTTCTGGGAAGTTTTTGTGAAGGTCATGTTGGGGGTGATGGTGCTGTTGATGATGGCCTGTGGGGGAAAGGAACAGGGACCCTCAGTCAAAGCGGAATTGCTGTAGTCTGCAAGATGGACTGTGCTCTCCACAGCGTGGGATGATTCAGGGAATTCCCTCACATTTGTCATTCACCAATCATGGTGCTACACAGGAGCCTTTTACCTCTAGGACACCAGCCCAAGTTACCAGTGAGCAAAAGTCATTCCAGTCGGACAGGCCATGTGACAAGAATGGGTCCTGTGTCTAGGGCCTACCACAAAACCCACCCCCACAACTGGCATCAGCAGAGAGGCCAAGGGTCAGAAGGACCAGAGGAGCCCTCAGAGGCCACGAGGCCACAGCACAAAGCCAGGCTCGCCGGTGGGAGGAAGTGGCTTCCTGTGCTGGGCATGCTTTGTGCATAGGGTTATCACTCGCAGCGCTGTCTTTCCACCAGCACTAAATTCACCTTGGATATTAAATACGTTAGTGTGAAGACACTGGCTGTAACACTTTCCATGCCTGGTTGTGGAGATGCCCGAGCACTCCATTCCGAGGGCTGCCCAGCGTGGTGTCTGAGGGAAGTAGGAAGCACTCAGTGATCACCGCCAGAGAGACGCTTGCTGGCAAGCTGCCTGATCTGCGTGTGGCCCTCACCTTGGTGCCGCCCACGCTGATGATCCGGTACACATTGCGCGTGGCATCGTAGAAGTAGGAGACGGTCAGGGCATGTTTGCTGGCAGGGATCCAGTTCCGCTTCGTGGCCGGGTCGATCTGAAAAACGTGGGCCCGAGTGCTGAAGATCGGCTGCTCCCTGGAACAGAACAAACAGAACTGTCAAGGCAGCGGGGGGGGGTGCTGAGTGCAGTCTGGGAAGTGAGCTGGCTTCCTGGCATCTGCATTGCATGCTGCAGAGCACATGGCATTTCTGCTAGTTTTCTTCCTCTCCAGGGACACGAGGTGCTGAGCACCCCCAGCTCCCGCTGAGCCAGCACCTCTGGGGAGCACATCCTGAACAAGCACCCTCCAGCCCAGTGTGGCTCAGCCGAAGGAGAGGCGGTTCTTCACCCTCTGACTTGGAAGGGCTCTAGCATCCCCCACTCACCACTGTCACCCCTTATTCCTAGGGGCTCCCACTCCAGGCTTCTTCGTCTCTGGGATTCTTTGTGCTTCTCCAGAGGAAGAGGGCCTGAGACCCAGACATTCCCTGATGCTCTTAGCTCGGACTCATGAACCTCTGGGGACCACCAGCTGATGCCAGTGAGAAGAAAACTAAAGGCCCTGTAGCCCTTTTTGCCATCTCCTTCACCCCTTCCTTCAGCCACGGCAGCCAGCAGCACAATGGTAGCAGATTTCTCTGTACCCTGCAGAGCTCCCCCAGCTAAGTTTACTAGGGCTCTGCCCTGCCAACTCCCAGCCTCTCCCCATCCTCCAGCTAGTCACAAGATCAGTCACGTCAGCAATAACCCAGGGCAGGCCTCAGGGTCTGTGTGTCACACATGCATGCATAGGACACCAGGCTCTCACACGCTGGGGCCCCTGCAGCATGGTCTGCCGGGGGGAGTTATGCTAAGCTGGGGTGGGCACATGATTTGAACGTAGTGCACCTCGCATCACAGCAGCTAGTTTGGGGTGAGTCTGACCATACCGGCCCTGCCGCTGCACTAACTCTCCTTCCTGCAGGGTCTGAGACTTGGCGCTCCTGACAAGACTGTGGGATGGAGACGGGGTTGGAGATTTGAGCACAGAAAGTGCCTCCCCTTCAACATGTCTCTTCCTCCCAAGGCTCATGCACGGGCCATGCACCCTGCAGCAAAGGTCACATCATGGGATTAAAGGCAGGTCACGTAAGAATGAATGAAACACTTCACCACAGCCAGAGCATGGAATCAGCTGCTGCAAGAGGCTGGCAAGCCACAAGCCAGGGCTGGATTTTATGACTAGTAATATACAAGCTAAACTCAGATCTCAGGCTTCAGGACATGACTTGAGCATGGCAGGAGGACATTTGTCTCCGTCAGGCAGTAGCCCAGGTGCATTAGGGCTTGAGGTCTTTTTTGGCATTCCTTTCGGACCTCAGGCACTGGCCATTGAAGGCAGGAGCCTGAGCGGGTGAACTTGAATTCAAGCTGATACATCCTACACGCCAAGGCATGAAAACAGCCGGTGCGGCCCAGATACAACCCCTGTAATCCACAAACGTACTTTCCTGCCCCCAGCTGAAGACCTCACTGTTGCAGTGAGCCAGCCTGCCCTTCCAGCCAGAAAGGGCTAAGCCCACCACTGTCGCTGAGGCTTCAGAGTGGGGTACACTGCTACCACTACTCCCCAATTGAAGCTCTTCTCCTCTTGCCCAACCCTGGACTCAGATCCCTTGCACAGCAGCACATCACGCTGAGCCTGGGATCCCAGCCTGCTCCTTCCAAAGGGAGCTTTGGGATTTCCCTCTGGTCAGTTCGCCCAGCCCTCCCCTGATGTATTTTCCTAATGAGCCTCGAAGTCCCTGGTCTCCTCTAACACATGGTGCATTTTATACACAGCTCATGTGCGGGGGTGGGGGACCGAAGTCCTGCCTTACCACTTTGAGGCACAATTTCCAGCGGGTGGGAAACTAACAGTCCTATCCATTGATCCTAGACCCCAGGGCAAGGGGCAGCCAGAAATAAAGGGAGCTTGTTACCTAGTTGTTGACATTGGTTAGTAACGGCTGGACAGACTATTAGGTAGTGAAGTTAGTTTGCATCAGTCTTCCAGCAGCTTCCTAGATCTTGGTTTGGCCTCCTCAGTGATTCATTTCCTGGCAATGGCAAAGTCAGTCATTATTGGTCACCCGGCACAGAGAGGGCCTAGTCAGGCAGCATTTAGGAGGCTCACTTGGTCACAGTCTCTCCGAGTCTGTAATTTGTAATGAGTTCTCGTCACTGGGCATACAGTCCGGCTCGCAATGGAAGCCACAGAACTCAGAGTAACTGCCCCTGTGCCGACAGCAGGAGCACAGGGGCTGCTCTGGCTAGAGTCGCTCTGCTATTTTTATGTAGCAAAGTGCTCTGGCTAGAGTTGCTTCCCCGTTGATTTTGGTTTCACAACCTCTGGCAATAAGTGCCGGGGACAAACTGGAGTGAAAAGGTTGGATTGGTTCCACTGGTGTGTCAGTAATGTCGCTGGCTCTGAAATGGGGTTTGGTCACTTTTTTTTGGCCACAAGATACCCTTCCCCTCCTCACACCCTCAGGCCATGTCTACATCTAAAATTTTGCAGCGCTGGTTGTTACAGCTGTATTAGTACAGCTGTATAGGGCCAGCGCTGCAGAGTGGCCACACTTACAGCAACCAGCGCTGCAAGTGGTGTTAGATGTGGCCACACTGCAGCGCTGTTGGGCGGCTTCAATGGGGGTTTGGGGAACGAGAGAGCAAACCGGGAAAGGAGACCAGCTTCGCCGCGGTTTGCTCTCGCGTTCCTGGAACCACCCAGCAAACCTCAGGGAAGGAGACCTGCTTGCTCGGGGGTTCGGGGAACGAGAGGGCAAACCGGGAAAGGAGACCAGCTTCGCCGCGGTTTGCTCTCGCGTTCCCCGAACCACCCTGCAAACCACAGGGAAGGAGACCTGCTTGCTCGGGGGTTCGGGGAACGAGAGAGCAAACCGGGAAAGGAGACCAGCTTCGCCGCGGTTTGCTCTCGCGTTCCCCGAACCACCCTGCAAACCGCAGGGAAGGAGACCTGCTTGCTCGGGGTTCGGGGAACGAGAGAGCAAACCGGGAAAGGAGACCAGCTTCGCCGCGGTTTGCTCTCGCGTTCCCCGAACCACCCTGCAAACCTCAGGGAAGGAGACCTGCTTGCTCGGGGGTTCGGGGAACGAGAGAGCAAACCGGGAAAGGAGACCAGCTTCGCCGCGGTTTGCTCTCGCGTTCCTGGAACCACCCAGCAAACCTCAGGGAAGGAGACCTGCTTGCTCGGGGTTCGGGGAACGCGAGAGCAAACCGGGAAAGGAGACCAGCTTGATTACCAGAGGCTTCCTAAGGTATGCTGGGATACCTGCTTATTCCACGGAGGTCAAGAAAAGCGCTGGTAAGTGTCTATACTTGATTACCAGCGCTGGATCACCAGCGCTGGATCCTCTACACCCAAGACAAAACGGGAGTACGGCCAGTGCTGCAAACAGGGAGTTGCAGCGCTGGTGGTGCCCTGCAGATGTGTACACCTCCTAAGTTGCAGCACTGTAACTCCCTCACCAGCGCTGCAACTTTCTGATGTAGACAAGCCCTCAGTGAGGCTGCGATCCAAATGGAAACCCTCCCACTGACTTCAGTGGGTTTTAGATAAAACCCAGATCCACACCAGATGTCCCTGCACAATGACTGCCTCCCCAGAGAGAGAACGCTGCAGTAGCTGGGTGGCCGTGAGCTAGAATTGACTACATGTGCCTCTGCCAGTGTGCAACTGACATCATGGCCCGCTTCAGAGCAGAGCTCAAGTCAGCAGGCCCCAAGGCTGTGAGGAACCTTAGTCATCGCTTTCTGCAGCTTTTCAGATTGGATGGAACACGGGAGATGTTTATTGTTGCTAATTTTTGTCAATTAGAAACAGGAACAAACCACCCCCTGGTGCCTGCGGGGTTATCGTCTGCAGCACTTGGTGTGCCACAGAAAGCACAGACAGCAAAGGAGCCAGCCCGTGAACCACCACCCTGGGGGGAACCCCTCTACAGGGCAGAGGGGAGGCCAGTTCCCTGGGGTGTTCAGTCCTCAGGCTCCCTGCTGAGGCTGCCCTAGAGGTGCGGGTCGATTACTGCTGGCTTTTACTGACTGAAAACTACCAAAAATCTTTGTATTGATTGCTCCAAGATGGGCAAGACTCAAGGGACAATAAGATTGGCTGCTGATGGTGTAATTGTGAAACAATAGCCGCACAGGCCAGCACTACTTTGCCTCCTGCAGATCCCAAGGAAAGGGGAAGAAAATGGCAGGGGAATGCCGCGTAGGTAACAGAATAGACCAGTTCCAGTGCACTGGTCATTTCACACCTTTTCTTTGAACTGGCTTCCCCAGGCAGTACACTGCTCCAGTCCTGCATGCTCTGCACTGGAATAGGCACTGCGCAGGTGCCATGATGGGGAGGGGCAGTCTGGGACTTCCTGCTCATGGCTGTTGTCTGAGCTCCACTGATGTGCCAGCTCATGCCCTAAGGTCTTTCCTGGAAGCTAGAGCTCCCAGACTTCGTACTAACAAGGAAAGCTGTCTGTCCCTCCAGGCCCAAGCCTCACTGACCCCCAAACCGGCTGAGCACCAATGACCTCTGATGCTCCCCGTTTGAACAGGTGACAAGTTGGCTGCTCCTGCAGCATTGCAGGGGCTGCACCTCGACGCACATTCACCTGCATCAAGGCAGTTTCTGAGGAAGCAGAACATGAAGAATCCAGGAAGCTGTCTTACCACCTGGCTCCTCTCACTGAAGCTGGGAGCAGAAGCCTTACACTTGCATGTCCATTTGGAATGTGGTGGCTAGAGCACAGGGCTGTATGCCAGGACTCCTCAGTTCTATTCCTGACTGTGTGGCTGTGCGTCCAGTCCCTACCCCTTTGTGTGCCTCAGTTTCCCCATTTGCAAAATGGGGTTAAAAACACTGTCCTATCTCCTGGGGAGGCTCCAGTCACTCATGCACCTTCAGGCCATCAGCTGGAAAGCGCTAACGAAGGGAAAACGGTTGCGTGCGTTGCATTCTGGGATACCGGGGACACTTCGCCATCCTTCTCCTCCTGCTAGAAAACAAAACTAACTTGCCCACTGCACAACAGTGGTAATATTTGGAATCGTCTCCCTCTCCAGCACTCAGACTTTCCTCCACCCCTGTTAATAGTAGCCTGCTTCCTGGAATGGGGGAGCCAGTTTAATGGGCCAGGATGCTGCTTCCTACCCCTAAGTACCCAAGCAACGAATAAGCCAAGATGCCTCTCTGGCACATGGACAGTGCTCTAGGAAGTGGCTGCTTGGACTTTGATTTCAAAGCTCACACAGTTGCCTCCAGCTCTTCTAGTTCTCTATAGTTCATGCTCCAGGACAGTGCAGAGCCCAAGGCCAGGGCGAGCTTCGTGCTCAGTTTGGGAGAATTACAGAAATGCTTTGGTTAGTACGTCTCTCTCATCAGCAGCACTTCCCGTGCTGCAGGCCCCTCTCCTGATGCTGGAGCTGTTGGGGGAGGGGGCTTCTCTTCACCCCAGCAAATAAGCGGGTAGAGAAATTAATTGTGGAGGACTCCGGCTGGCGGATGAGACCAGCCTCTCGGGTTTTGCTTTTTTGTTCAACAAGACCAAAGCAAGAGCTGAGAAACAAAAGCCTTCCCAGGGTCTGAGCGACAGAACGAAGCAGGGAGAAACAAATGACAGAAAGAAAGAGAGGAAGGAAACAGACTCAGCAGGAAACTGAAAGGGAGAGAAGACAAAAGAGGAATAGGAACCGAAAACATGCCAATGAGAGATACCAGCTCTGGGGAGGTCTTGGTGAAACAGCCAGTGACCTCCCAGGACCTGAGGGCGAACCCTCCACAGTTCACACAACAGTGACTTAGGAAGGGTTAAGTGGAGACCATGTGTCATTTTTTCTGCAACTAAGTACCACCACGCTGCCTGGCACAAGTCAGCACAGCTGACAGTGTCTGCTCAGGAGAAGACCAGACAGGAATAGCAAGGAGCAGGGAGGCTGAGAGGCACTGGTAGGGCTATGCTTGAGAACCCAGAACTGGAATAGCAGGGGGCTGAAGTTTAGGGCTGCGGGGCAGGACTGCACAGCACCTGTCTGCACTCTGCTCTCCTCTGGCCAATGCCATCGATCTCTCCTTTCCACGAGCACCACAAACCATTTAAAAATAGCCTCCAAAGTGCCTAGGATTGGAATAGTCAGGTTGCCTGTTGCCCCACCCCCATTTTACATGGCTATATCTGGTTGTCACACACATCAGTAAATGCTGACAGTCCCTTTCAGCGTGGCAGTGGAAAAGACTTGTGTAAATAAAGTCACACACACACCCCTCCGCTCCCCCAGGGCTGACCCCTTGCTGATCGTTAAGAGAGAAGCAAAGTTAAAGGACAAAGAACTGGCTCAGACTGAGACTGATCAGTGAGTGCCTGAAGATGGCAACTGGAAAGGATCCAGCCGCTTTGTGCTGGTTTTGGCGCCAGCCTGAGGGGGAAGGAGAGAGCTTACTTGTTAAATGTCCCACTGTTAGTTTAAGATGCGCTGCTGTCTGATGAATGTGTTCTACCGTTCTGGCTGCAGGGAATCCAACCATCCACCCTCCTGGGCAGAAAAAGAGGTGGTCTAGCTAATCTAACGATTTCTAGCGTGCCCATCACCATGGAATCAAGGCACCTCACACAAGAATTGCAGAATCACAGTGCTGTCTTAAGGCAGTGTTGTTTTCTCCTCTTGCAATGAGATCTTATCCTGAGGGAGATGCCTCCAGGAGGAAAAATCCACTCACTGAGATTGGCGATTGGGCAAGGAGATATGGACCCATTCACCTCTGAGTCATAAGAACAGCCACACCGGGTCAGACCAAAGGTCCATCTAGTCCTGTATCCTGTCTTCCGACAGTGGCCAATGCCAGGTGCCCCAGAGGGGATGAATGGAACAGGTAATCATCAATTGATCCATTCCCTGTCACTCATTGCCAGAGTCAGTTACTGATTTGAACCTAGGCCTGGCTTGGTCGTCCCACTAAAAGGCAGTTTATATGAAACTATCTGCTGGCCTTATTTCTAGCTAGGTTCTTATATGGCTGCCATCACCTCAGTGTCCGAGTTCATTTCCTGACTGACTGGTGCCCACATCACAAACACCAGAGCAGCTAATCATTGGTGTGTTGCCTTTGCTGGTGGTCTCAACAGAGGAGCTAAGAACTGAATGGGCCCAAGAGACTGAATTCCCTCCAGCCCCTAGAGGTGAGCCCTTCCATGTCAGGACACAGGGTACAGTGCGGGACGCATGCCCAGATGTCTGCCATCCCAGGGACAAGGAGACAACATCGATTTCTTGTATCATAGGGGTAGCTGTGTTAGTCTGGATCTGTAAAAAGCAACAGAGTCCTGTGGCACCTTATAGACTAACAGATGTATTGGAGCATGAGCTTTCGTAGGTGAATATCCACTTCATCAGGCACACCTGATGAAGTGGGTATTCACCTACGAAAGCTCATGCCAATACGTTTGTTAGACTATAAGGTGCCACAGGACTCTGTTGCTTTTTATTGATTTCTAGGACTCCTGATCCAGCACTTTCACCAGTGCTGCATTTACTGAACAAGACAAAACCTGGAAAGGGTTAAAAACCAATGCCCACCCCTCTATCCTCTAATAATCATGGCATGACTGAGCCCTGAGTGAAAGCTGGGTGTCCAGTCCATCCAGGACAACGCCCCCCCCCCCCCGCTCTTTGGCAGCTTATCCTACAGGCCCATTCGGAAGGGGTATCTTTTTAAATAGCCCTGACCCAGTCCATTCAGAGAATGAAACTGAAATACTCCCAAATGCTGGAAAAGGAGAACCCAGTTCCCAGTGAGGGCCCCACAAAGAGAGGCTGCAGCTGCTCCTTCTTAGGAGACAGCAGAGAAGATCAATAGGATGAACTTACTGAGCAGAGGGATCAAATCAAATCCCAGTTAGACCCCATGTGGTTTAAGTAGTGTATGCACACATGAATCCCTATCTCCAGAGGCCCTCCATTTCCTTTCCTCCTCCCTCTACCCGGCCCCTCAGTGCACACTCACAGAGAAATATTTGCCTTGCGCCCCTCCTGAGCCTGCCCCAGGAAAGTCTGCGTGAACGCATCTGTAATACATGCACTGGTACGGATCTACAGAAACACGCATCACAGGTGCAGGCCTGGCAGGCTCCAGCAAGGCAACATTCACACTGTAACCGAGGAGCCTGGCCCAGCCACTCGGGAGCTCAGCTCTGGAGCCTGTTCCTGATTCAGAGCCCATCATTCATCTTCACAGTCCCAAGGGATTGTTTCAGTGAGCGTTCACACACACCTTCACACACCTCCAGCATGCAGCAAGGAACCAAAGGCTGCAGATGCCTTTAATCAGAGCAGCTCACAGTGGTCACTCATTAATCCTCGTTATTAGAGCTACTCAGCTGTTTTACAGGTGTGCAAACTGAGACACAGAGGGGCAGGGACTTGCCCCAGGACATAGGAATCAGTGGCAGAGCTGAGATTAGAATTTACTCCCTTTCTAAGCACTAACAACATTTGCTAGCACCTCCTTCCAAGATGATGATGGTGCAAAATCCTACAAAAGCAGCGTTTTCCCATAGTCAGGAATAAATCAGGTCCAATAAAGCCCGTTCCGTAGCATTTATCTCTGGAGCTGAGTTTTTACAGTGCAGTATCATCTCCAGTGCTTCTCACTGGTCATTCTCTCTGTTCTTTCTCTTTTGACACAATCCCTGTTGCCAAGCAGGGTCTAGGGTGACCAGACAGAAAATGTGAAAAATTGGGACGGGAGTGGGGGATAATAGGAGCCTATATAAGAAAAAGACCCCAAAATCGGAACTGTCTCTATAAAATTGGGACATCTGGTCACCCTAGCAGGGTCCTAGCCCTGCCTGAGGCCTTGGGGAAAGGCTCTTTCTTCAGTCACTGCTCTGCTCTGTCAGGAGTGCAATCCAGTGCAGTGCAGGCAGCAGCAATCTGGGAAATTCCTGCCTGACATTTCCAAGATCTCTCTTCAGCTCCTCCCGCAGCTGTGGATTCCTAACCACAAGGGCATGTGTTAAAATGCAGCCTCCTGCCAAGGCTCATGGGGTGGGACTGGGGTGGAGATAGGGAGGCAGGCTCTTATTGGTTGCTTTAGATCCTCTATTGCATCCAACGGGTTTCCTTGGTGGGTAGGAACAAGAGGAGGGTGCAGAGAGCGGTTCCTCCTGTCTACTACAAAGCTGCCTTTGGCTCAAGCTTTCTTCTTGCTATTTCACTCCCTTCCATCTTTCTCCCTGTCCTTTCCCTGATCGTTGCACACTCCAGGGGAAGTTTTCCTCTTGGAGGTTCTTTCATTCTTTGCCCTCAATCCTGGCCCAGCAATCCTGCCTGCCAGCCTGTGGCATTCACGCTTGGTTCATTGAATCGCTTATCATGTCCTGGTCACTTGCCCAGCCCCCTGCACTGAATGAGCGGAGAGCAGACATTTGTTTTAATCTTTGCTGGTGACGGTCCTTAACATGGCTGCTCCTTCAAGAGAAGCTGGTGCTTAGTGCCCCGTTATAAATTCTGAAGTATGTGCATGGGGAGGGGCGGTTCTGCCCAAGATACGATTGTTAACTATGATTTTTAAGAGGTAGATTTGCTCTGGCAGGTCTCGGAGTGAGATTTCTGCTCTGGGGCACTCCAGCGCAAGCCTGTGGGATTTAGAATGAGGCATTTTACCACCACCAGGGCAGCAGTTGGAAACTGCCAGTGCGAAATTAGGCTGGTGGGGCTCCGCCCAGTTCCCATGAAAAGGGGGGTCCCCATATGCATCCAGTAATGGGCCCCCTCATGGGCCCGTAGCAGCAGAGATGGGGGGATGGGCCAGGGAGAATGAGATGCACATCTTGCTGTGGCATGCCAGGGCATGGCTGAGCCATGCCCATAAATGTGATGGTGCATGCAGGAAGCTTGCCCCCATAGCTGAAGCAAGGCCTGTTTGAGGAATCCACGCTGTAGGGCTCCTGAATTACCTGCCAGGGCAGGGCAGCTTCTCCTTTCTTAGATGCTGATAGTGTAACATTTAGCCCAGACCTGGGCAGCACATGGGCCTCATGCCAGCCAAAGCACATGACACCTTGCGGCAGGCCCAAAAGGATCAGATCAGCAGAATTATCTGCCCAGATAAACCATACTTGCGCAGCAGCCCCCGGGCCGGGGGACAGGGAAGGACTCTGGGTTTGTGGCTCCAGCTGCCGATTTCTAGAGCATGTTCCACCTGGGCTGCAGGGTATTATCATAGCACAGAGTAGGATCACTGCAAGAAACTTGTCTTTACATCATGCCCTGCAGGTTGCCAGACCTGGGCTCTGCTGGCTGCCAAAGCGAGCAAGCCCAAAGGCAAAGGCCCTCAGGAGAGAAAGCCATGGAGTGATTAAACTCAGGTTCAGAGAGCACCAAAGCTTTCCCAGCTGTTGTGGTAAGGTACGAGAGAGACAGGGCTCCCAAGCTGGGCCTTGGCTTAGACCTTTGCAGAGATGTGTTCATGCCAGCCTGCAGAAGGTGTAGGTTTGTTCTGCACTTACTGGAGCATCCAGGTGGACATCAGAAGTAGCACTAAGGGGGAGGAGACTTGTGGGTTTAGATGCCCAATTTCCTCCCCCTTTGGATGGGCTCTGTTCTACGAGATTCCATTTTAAAGTCATCTCCATTAATTACTCACATTCTCATTTCATATCCTAACCGTCCTTTCCCTCCTCCAGCCCTGGCTGTGTTTTCTGGGTGAAGCAACTCATAGGGGAGCAGAGGCAGCCAGGGAAGAGAACCGTCACCTAGCTCCGTTCTGGAGTTCAGCCTACTGTCCTGCTGAGTCAGCTAAGAGATTGTGCTGGATGCAGCAGGGACAGGGCCCTCATCCAGGGCTTAGTTTGTAATGAAAGAGGCGCTGGGGCTCAAGCTATTTTTTTATTTTCATAACTGATGCAGCAAGCCCAGAGGTGCCAGGGCCACGAACTGCCAGGCCCAGAGGTGCCGGGGCCACGAACTGCCAAGCCCAGAGGTGCCGGGGCCACGAACTGCCGAGCCCAGAGGTGCCAGGGCCACGAACTGCCGAGCCCAGAGGTGCCGGGGCCACGAACTGCCGAGCCCAGAGGTGCCGGGGCCACGAACTGCCAAGCCCAGAGGTGCCGGGCCGGCAAGCCCTGCTGGTGCAAATTAAGCACTGCTCTCCCCTCTATCAGCTCTCAGAACCAGAGGTTTCAATGAGGGGAAATATTCATAGACTCTAAAGACAGAAGGGACCATCATGATCATCCAGTCTGACCTCCTGCACTTTGCAGGCCACAGACAGCAGGACTGTTCCATATGAAGTTTTCTCCTGGGGGAGGATGGGATTCTGGTGTGTGTCAGACAGACCAAGCCCTGGATCTCAGAACTGCAATGTGGGGCAAGTGGACTGATTCCTTCTTTCCTTCTCTCCCTCCCCGAATATGCCCGTTTCAGGGCCTTGACTTTTCTCCCCGATGTAGTCTGAAACCCCGCTGACTTTACTGAGACATTGCTTGGGGCGAAGCAGGGGAGAGCCTACAGGATCCCCCACACCTTTCCCCCATTCCATTCCTCCCATCCTTCTAGACAGGAAAAGCTGAATGTGGCTCCCCTCCAGAGCCCGTCAAAGCTACTCCTAGGTTAGCCGGGGGCAGGGCCAGCTTTAGGAAGTGCAGGGCCCAATTCAAACAGTTTCGTCAGGGCCCCGGCAGGGATGACTAAAAAACAAACAAACAAAACAACCAACCAAAAAACACCCATGTGGGGTTTGTACTCCCCCAGTGGCACTCTGAGTTTTCGGCGGCACTTAGGCCATAGATCCTTCACTCACTCCAGGTCTTTGGGGGCACTGAAGGACCTGTCGCCGAAGTGCCGCCGAAGACCCGGAGCGAGCCAAGTAACCGCTGCCGAAGTCCTGGAGCACTGCCAGGTGAGTAAAAAGTAAAAAGGCACCTCTAGCCAGGGAAGGGATTCTCACTGAGAGCGGGGCCCTCTTAGGCACGGGGCCTGATTCAAGGGAATTGGTGGAATAGGCCTAAAGTTGGCCCTGGCAGGGGGGCGAAAAGGACGTAGACTGATAACAACCCATGGGCTCCCCAGGGCTCAGGCAGCTGCCTCTAAGGGCCTGGCTGCTCTAGCCACTAGATCACACGTCCTTCCTGATGTGGGAATACAATCCAGAAGTCCTGACTTTCAGCCCCTGGCTTTAACCACTAGAGATAGTGCCTCTTCCCTTCAGGCTCTCAAGCCCTCTTAGCTGCAGCTTGCTTCCATTCCACACTGCAAACCACTGCTTTGTGGGAACGCAGTGGTGAGAAGAACTGCGGGCCACTTCCCCATCTGCAGAATTAGCCAAGAAAGCTCAGTACGAAGAATGAAAAGCGGCTCCCTCCCAGCCTGTTTGTAGATAAAAGGCGCCTGAGGAATCCTGGCTGAATATGCTCCAGTGTGATTAGCCTGGGGAACATGCCAAGCATGCAAGTTCAGGCACGGGGAAGGGGACTAGGGACACTTAAAGGCCCAGCACATTGTTAAGCATTACTTCTACCAGAATCCTGTCCCCACTGGGGACGCGTCCTGAGCAGGGATGACCTGCTGCTGTTGGGTGCCCAGTGTACTTGGCCCAGTTACCATGCTGTCCCACACTGCTTCCAAGGTCTCTTGGCTCCTCCTTGGCCACACACAAACCAAGGGGCTTATATGCACAGCAATCCAAATCCTCCATTGGTATGGGTCCTAAGTGCATCTAACTGATATTTACATATTCCAGAAAGCGAGACCCATCATGGCAGCTAGTACCACGTGTAGGTGCTGCTGACATGCTGTCTGCACACAGCTCTGCTGATACACCTCAGCCCCAACCTGCAGCCCGCTTACTGTACCAGTCCTGGGCTTCCCATAGAGTATTGCTAATGCCCCTCCAGTCCCTAACACTCATCTGTGCTCACATCCATTTCTGCTCATGGTCTTCACTGCACAGCAGGAGTCACACACAGGGAAGCCTGCACAGCTCGGTCAGTGCTCCTGAAGCATGACCAACAGCCAAAGCTAGGCCTTTCCTCAGCCTGTCCTGGGCTAGTTTGAAATGTGGACAAATGCCCAGTATGGGCTCAGCTAGGAGGTGACTGAATTCACTTCCCTCGTGACCCAAGTGACATTTACAACTAGCTATTTAAAGCTACAAAGGCAATGCTCTAAAACCTACAGTACACCAGAGATACGTTTGAGTTCAGGAATGAATTATCCATGAAAGCTACACCATGGATATGGCTGGAACAAGGGTTACAAGGAAACCTGACAAGTGTCAATGGGGGGTAAGGACTAACTCCTTGCTTAAAATATAAATCAACTAAAACCAACTGGTGGGAAAACATTTCAAAGGTGACGCTTTCCTAATTTCTTTGGAATCCAGGGGACTAAACCTGCTGCTGGCTATTCAACCTTTCCATGTAATTTATGCACAACACAAAGACCTTTCTGCTCAGAAATTCTCTGCAACTGAAGACAGGAGGTCGGGTGGAAATGTCATCTCCACGTTGACTATAATGTTGCTGTCTTGACACTATCATTAGTGTGAAATCTAAGAACACTGACGCAGTGACCACAATCCCAACGTTTTGCGTGAGAAGTGGGAACCTTCTAATGAAACTGCACAGCCACTGGGTGTAGCTATGACAGTTCCAAGAAGAAGGATTCATCCCATAGTCCTGGAAAATAAGTTGCCAGTCCTAACCTACCCACCCGCTACACGCTTCCTGGCAATTCCAAGGCTGAGGGTTTTGGGGTCACAATATGGATTGCAGAGATGGTACAGGGAAGCAGGGGACAATTTCTGATCTAAGCTGGCCCAGTAAACCCCACTGACTTAAATGGATTTACTCTAGATTCACACTGAGACTCTGAGATCAGAATTCATGTCTGTGTCCCTTCTGCCACCTGAATCTGTTTCACCCCGTTCAGTCTTTTAACCTAGGCTGCCCAAGAGGGAAATCAAAAACTCAGCAAAAGAAACACAAGCCATTAAAATCTTAGTTATTTCTCCTCTAATGTCAAACTCAAAGTCTTGGAGAGATTGAGCAGGCAGGGGCTTTGTCTAGCCCCAGCGTGCTTCTAAGTGGCCCAGAAGTGTTCATTACACAAGCAACTTACTCACAGCAGCATGTCAGATCCTTGAAATGACACAGTTGGGGTTTCTTACCAATGCATAAATCAAATACCAGGCTAAACTCCCATTTATATGCCAATGCCTAGTAGCCACTTAGAGTATATTTAACCCCTTAAAGAATTTAGGGGTTATGACCAGAGATTTTCAGTCAAGCTATTTACCCATTTACAAATGTAAGTAGAGTCCACTTTACTGAACACAACAGAAAACAAAATAAGAAATCTCTAACTTTTGGGAAGGGCTGCAAAGGTAGTAGGTGCTTTACTTCACCCCAAAGGGCCATTCTGAATTTTATATAAGCTATGGATCCCCCGGAACCTTTCACCCACACCTGGTCACATAAAGTAAGTTACAAATCTCTGCAACTCTCTACTTCCTGAACCCCTAAAGGTTAGGGGACTTTTTAATATTTAAACTTGAATTTCTTTACTGCAACTGGAAATCCTGATCCCTTCAACTCTGCTACATTAAAAACACATTAGAGTCTTTCAATTATGAATACAACAAACAACAAGGAAATAATAATCAAACTGTCAATCTCACCCCATCTCCAGGTCAGTGTCAGTTTCTTTCTTCTCTTCCCTTCTTTGGTTGCCTTAAATTGACTCCACGTTTTTATTTATTTTTTCCTTCCTCCTTCTCTCTCTTTCTCCGGATCCGGATGCTCTTTAAATTTCCTCCGGAATTTCACTCTGAAATCCGCTAGTTTTGTTGTTTGTTCAGAAATGACCTATAATCCCAAAGCATGTGTGGGAGGGGCAGGGGGTAAGAGCTCGGGCAACCTTCCCGGGTGGGGGTTCTCCCCACCAAGAGCTGCAGCCCAGGGGATCCTGGAAAGAACTTTGGAGCACACTTTGCTACTGAAATATTGCAGTCTCCTGCAGGCAGTTTCCTCCTTGCTCTGGCTCACGGGATCCCTTTTTCTCTTCAGCATGGGCAGCAGCCACAAGATTATTTGCTCCTTTTGCAAACCCTTTGCAGCAGTGCAGCCTGCTCCCTGTTATTCCAGCGACTGAGATACCCTGGAAGTTCTTTCCACAGCCCAAAAAGTGAAGCTGCCTCCACAGTTTGTTCCTCTTGGTCGCGATTTCTTTGTTCTCTCTCTCATTTTTTTTTATCTGCTTCCTTCCTCTGCCAACTGCCCCATCTCGGTCACATTTCTCTCTTCTCTCTCCTCACTTTATTTCCAATGGGTTCCATCTGGCTCAGAGGCACCATCTGCTGGGCACAGTTGTACTCTGCACCCATTGCAGCATCAAGCTGCTAGATATCAGCCCCTTGCAAAGATGTCCCAACCCCACTTCCCACTTCCTCCATTCCTGGACTTCCTTACGCTGTAAAATCTAATATATAAAGGCTCTGGATCAGTCTAGATTAGGATCAAAGCTGTTTGATCAGCTAGTCCATGTTAAAATACAATCTACCCTTTCTACATTCACATTTTAAAACAAAGGTGGCACCATCATGTTTCGTGATGGACACTTGACAAAATCACCGGATTGAGTGATGAACATTGGCAAGGGGTTATGTCATTCAGTCATTCCATTTTTTGAAAAATTACCACAGATCTCAAAATTTTTACCACGGACACGTTGCTGACCCTTGTTTTAAAACATGTTGGCTAATGTTTAAAACACCAAACTGCATATCTTTTATCTAAATCTAGCCAGAACCTTTCAGAAAGACAGCTTGATCCCTCTACTGCCCTGTTCCATGCACCATCATCTACAGCTGTGCAAAGCGAGTGTGAAACACTGACATTTTAATATGCTTGCATTTTACATCCACTTTGCACAGGTGGAAATAGCTGAACTAGGTTTGAAGCTGTGGAGAATGAGGCCCCTAGAGAAGATGTATGAATAAAAGGAAGGTTGGATGGATAGATAAACACATTCGAATCTAGAGATGGGAACAGACAGGCAAACAGAAGCACTAGGATTTAGGGATGGAAATAGATTATACAATATTAAAGAAAATAGATCTTCATACAGGTAGCTTAGCAGTTGCAGTAAATATACTTATTATGATAATACTCAAGTCCCCAGTCAGACCTGGAGCCCCATTGTGCTGGGTGCTGTTCAGACACAATGGGCCAGACCCTTCCCAGCTGGAAGTCCACTGACGTCCCCAGCATTACACTAGGGATGAACTTAGCCCTACATCATTGGATGACCTGCACCTTGTGCGATCATTTGTGCCAGGGCAGAATTGTCTTTGCTCAGCTGAAAATGATGAGACAGAGCAGAGCAATACAATATTTGTCTCCAAATTGTTGATAAAGAGCACATAGTTATGTCTACACTCCCACTTATGACAGCAAAACTTATGGTCGCTCAGGGGTGTTGGCATTCCAACCCCTTCTTCCGAGTGACACAAGTTACACCGACATAAGCGCTCGTGTGCACAGAGCTCCGCCGCCATAGCTTCTGCCGCTCACTGAGGTGGTTATTTTATGCTGATGTGAGAGCTTTCTCCTGTCGCCATAGAGTGTTTTCACCACACACGCTGCAAAAGCACAGCTGTATCGGTAGAGCTGCGCAGCTGCAGCACCATATGTGTAGAGATCGGAGGGTACTCAGAGGAAGCATTCTGGATGCAGTACAAACATAGGCCCCTGCTGTGAACAGCAGAGTCTCTGTCATAGGGACCAAATCAATCAATCAAATCTCGCCTTGAACAGTATCAGCTGCATTTGAGGTGTGTGTGTGGGGAAGGAAATCAATGGTCTGTTGCAGATACTTTGCAAATTAAATTCTGGCAGCTATGTTTGCACCTGGGTCTGTATGAGCGCACACGCCCTCACCAGAGCAGGCAACAGTTCTGCAAGTGCTCACATTCATGTTTCTAGCAATACATGTGGGCCTGCAGCAGGCCAGTATTCCAGGGCTTCTCCGCATCCCCACACAGCTCTGCCAATGCGCTTCAATCTTGATTTATAGCGGTACTAGTCACAGGGCTCCCACAAACCGCACTGCCACTGTGCCTCAACCCCCCACTAGTCTAACGCCAGGCCTCGCCTGAACAGATTGCCAGTGGTGTTCAATTGTGTGGCTGCCGGAGAAGCCCAGTCTCATTTTTTGCTTGTGATTTATTAGGTCACCTGCATTAATAAGGAATTTCCCTAAGAGAGTTTGCATTAATTTTTCCATGCCCTAATAACTTCTGGGCACTGCAGGCTTGCACGACAATGATAAGCTGTGCCCATGTTCAAGGAAATGGAGGGGTAGCATCCATTCTTCTAGCAGTTTTCACATGGAGCTTATATAAAAATGGCAAACATGAGGTTTCCCCTAGCTAAGACTGTAAGCTCTCTGGGGCACAGGACTTTTTGTTATATTTGTGCAGAGTGCCTAGCATAACAGGGCCTGGTGCCTGACTCAGACCTTTAGATGCTGCAACAATACTGCTGATTTTCCCCTTTTTCTCTCTATCGGGGTATCCCCTCCACCTGTGTTTCACAATATACACAAAAGGGAAATGTATCTAAAATCCTCATCTTTGTCAGTAGCGTTAACAGTGCTTGGAACCCCTAGTGCCCGAGTTTTAACCATTATGTCAGCTATGGCTAGATCTTTACTGAGAAAGGTGAGATGATGCAGCAGTGGCAGCCAATGACCCATCTATACCAGAGCTCCCAGCACTGACATCAGAGGAGCTGAACAAGTGTTAGAAATGATGGGAACATTTTGAAATTTCTCAAGTGGACACTGGGGCATAGTCAGAAAGGCCACGGCAACAGGTGAAAACAGCCTCTGATGCCTCTCTAAAGTGAGCTGGCAGACGAACCAGGAACTCCAGGACTGCCTCCTCTCCCAGGCCCAGAACCAAGTTCAATGCCAGGACAGAGATGAATTGGGTCCTTACTCCTTCTGCTCCATTTTCTCTGTCCTTCATACACACAACCTGGCCACCAATGACAAAGGGACTAAAATAAACCGCACTGAAGACTCTGCTGAAAGTAGGACACACAATATCTTTCATATTGACCTGCTAACAGTAGGTTATCTATGGCTCCTCTGAGAAGCTAATTATTTTACATGTTAAAATTAGGGTAATTAGATCAGCAGGAATTGCACTAAAAGCAGGTGTTAGTAACCTTATGAGGTGTCCTTTAACAGGTTTTTTGTTCCATTTGTGCCTTCTCCCCCTGAGGGAGGACAGTTATTGTTTCCTGCCCTCCAGAAGAGAACAGAAATGAGATATTGTGATCACCCCCATGTCATTAGTTACACAGCTATTGTCAAGTTTGCACCATTAATCTTCCCGCAGCTCTTTCCACAGTGGCTCAGAACGCAGTCAAGAGCACACAACAGATTATTGCCTAAAGGGTATTCTTAAAGCAGCATAATCCCTTTCAAATCACATTCACTGGCCAAGCAAGACACACATCTTAAAACTAGCTCTTTGCATTTCATTGATACAATGGGTGATTGCAGTCAGAGAGGCCTTAGCATTATGGTTTCGCAGCAGCTCTTCAGCCTTTTCATTTTCAGCTGTACATTTTTTATGTAAATCCTCTTCTCACTCTCCAACCCCATTACTCGATTCTGCTAGAAAGGCTAATGGCTATTCCCACCTTTAGCTCTTTCCATGAAAAGTGCAAATGGTTATTAATTAGCATCTGCAAAACTGCCAAATATAGAGATCTGGGGACATGAGCATTGCTGAGCGTTTAGTATGTTTCAACAGCAGGCCAAAATTTGTGTGGCATTTGCACATAACTGTATACAAGAGGCCCTTATTGTAAAGCACACGGTTTTAAGGAATAAAAGATGTATTCAAAAGGAGAGACTGGCACTCTACTTTAATGTAAAAACACTTTAACCCACAGTGTGAAGGAAACATTAAACAACAACTGATTTGGTCTTTTCTCTATTGATCATTATACTGCACTCATCACCCTGGTTTCTGAGCATCTTTTTCAATTATCATTTTAAAGCAAGTGTGGTGGTGTGGCAGGAAAGTGCTCCTGGCCAGGAGAGTCAAGTTCAAAGCAGCCTTGGAAACTTCTGCTTCTAAGGCTACTGGAGAGCTGGAGAAAGCAAACTGTACATGTTTGGGAGAGGAGAGAAGAAAACACTCATTCTCTGCATACCTCTGGCACTAGACATGGAGAGAGGCAGAACAGCTCTTTGTTCAGGGATTTCAGTGCTGGAGAACCTAGGCTGCTCTCCAAAGAAGGAGATGGAGACTGTTTCAGGCGAATATATAGGGTATTCAAAGATATTTAACAAACAGGGTTATGGTACCTGGATTTTGGTCATGCTCTGAGAAAATACATTTGCATTATCTATGCAGTACATGAACTGGGGCATGAGGCTGTTTGGGACAGAGAGAGATACCTTTTAATGACCTTCTTTACAATACATTAGGAACTTAAGTTAATGTGTGTACAATGCCTTGAAGATTTAAAGACCTAAGAAGAGAGAGACGGAGACTTCATGTTCAATGGTGTGAGCACAGGAAGATTAGCTAGGAATTTCTAATCTCTAATCCACATTTCTGACACTGATTTCATCTGCGGCCATCAGCATGTCCTTTAATCTCATTTGTTCAATGGAGATAATACCTACTTCACAGGGACATTACGAATACCACCTTATTAAGGCTTCCAGAATAAATAGACACCCTCTGAAGCTGAAAAGCACTATTTAAGTGCTAAAGATTATTAACAGCTCCTGAAGTTTTAATGTCTATAATGGTGCAGCAACACACAATGTTACAGAAAAGGAGCTCAATATCAATTTTTAACAAATGTTTATTCTTGCAACACATGTTAAACAAATACCAAAAACTGATGTAATAACCTTTTTCAAAAGCAGCAACTAAAATGATTTTATGTTTAGCAACTTGGCTCACTAGATTTTGGGCTTGTGATTCCTACTCAAACTTTACATTCCACATTCCTCAACAGGAAACATTGTCTCATCCTCAACCAAACAGCTTTGTGAGCTGCAAGTCCCAGATCTCTTTGTGAGACTTGTGTTGTGTTGTACATTAGCGCTGTGTTCCTCTTCTGAAGGAAAGCTCACAAGAGGTACTGATTCATTAACAGTGGAGGTGTTAGTTCGTGTGGCTGAACTTTTCCTCATAGCGCCCGACCCCTCTGTAGTCAACGTTGGACCTGGCAAACAATCTACATTTACTGTTTTTGAGCTTTTTTCTCTGCTCTTCCAAGGCACAGACAGATGGCCTTTGTAAAAGTTCCAAACCAGCAAGGAAGAAAAAAGGAGTGCAAATCCAGCTCCCAAGAATTTTAAAATAAGCTTCTCTTTCTGGTCTTCCAGGGATCTTTGTTTTGCTGGGTCATTCAGCAAGGAAGATGAGACCAAAGATTTAACCTTCAGAGTTGTGTCTGCATTTGGTTGATTTGTGGTGTAATTCTTAGTAATAATGAAAATGCTGTCCTGTTGGGTATAAAGAACGTAGCTAGCCACAGTAACAGGGAATTCTTTCCCATTAGCTCTCTCTACAGAATGACAGTCATAAAATCCAGCATCAGCCACTGTCACATTAAATATGACTATTCCTCCATCATAAAGCAAGTATTTAGACTCTTCTGCCTGAAGACTGCTCCCATTAAACTTCCACACCATCCTAGCCAGGTTGGACATGGGTGCGCATTTAAGATGAACACTGTTGCCAATGATAACGGGACAGTTTTTGACATTATTTCCTGAAATTGTGAAAGGTGGTTTCATTAAAAACAATAAAACCTTAATTTAACCTGCCTGACCACATATATGTTCAAAGAAACATCACGATTAATTAAGGAGCATGACACAAAGGACAGTGAGTGTTTTAAGGTGCGTGAATAAACTAGAGAAAATTGACAGATTTAACTGTCTCCTCCCATCTGCTAAAAGGGCATGATAGCACAGATTGGTTCTAGCTGGCCTTATTCCCAGTGATATCTAACAGTCTGAATATGGGCTGGAATTCAGGAACTTGAGTTTAAATTCTCACTTTGCCACAGACTAACACAGTATGTAGCCTTGAGTAAATCTTTTCACCTTTCTGTGCCTCAATTTGAACACTCAATTTGTACACTTGCTGTTCTAGACTCACAAAGCAGTTGTAAGGATTAGATATTGCTTGGACAGGGCTTTGAGGATACAAATGCTTTTGACTTTACCACATTACATGGATGACCTATAATCTACAATAGCTGCCTCTTAAGTTTTCAGTGTAGTTTAAAAGTAAAGTCCCTAATCCTGCAAACATTTACAAATTAAAAACTTTTTAAAAATTAATCACAAATTCATATTTTAAAATCTCTCTGAACCAGCAGGTTTTTTTTTAAATAGCTGACTATATGAGTTATATTTCTGCAGAAGCAATACCAAGGGTCAGTCACAGTAACTGAGTTAAAAGGACTTCTTATGTCCCACATGATTTCTGTAGCATGGGGGGAAACATACCAACAGCCTCAAAAGTCATGGTTCACATTCTCAACTTCTTATGAGATTAGTGGTTTCAATCTGAACTAGAATATCCTGACTCCAAGTTCAAAACCGTTAAGAACAAACAAGCCAAATCAGCTCAGTGTTTTCTTGTCAAAAATCAATATCGTTTTTACCCCTGGATTGTATTTTAACTTAGCTATAACATAAGGCATTTCAATGACCACAGATATATGACCCACATGAAATAGTACAAAATGAAAATAATTCTATTTCAACAATATTTTATTAAAGATAAATGTTCACGTACCTATTTTAGGACATTTGGAAGCATCACCATTTTTAACACTCTGGATTAAATCCCTGGAGGAAGAGAGAGATGAATAAAAGAAATACACCATGAAGGCATGTAAAAATGTTCAAACTTTTAGGATATTGGCTGTAGAATGCATCCTGGTTTTGTTACATTTTACTGATTTGTAGAACTGAATTTAAAAAGCAAGATAAAATATCATCTCATGTATGGACCTCAAGCAATATCTTTTTACTTACCGCAAGTCTCCTGTTTGATTAGCCACTGGAACACATTTCTGAAAAGACTCAGACCACGAGCAATAAGGATCCCTTGCCAAAACACAATCCAAGCACTGTTTATATCGACTGCATACTGAAACAGGGAGTTGTACAACTTGGGATGGAGACCCTACATATAGCAGGCCCTAGAAATGCAGTATTGAGCTGTTATTTTATAGCACTGTGAGAGTTTTTAAACTTTATGGCATCCAGACAGCAAATTCTGTGATTTGACAATAAATCAACAATATACTTTGAAATAATAGATTACTAATGAAAGAGCATGAGAATATACAAAGTGCTTTGCAGAACATAAGAAAAGACAAGATTCCTGGCCTGAAGAGATTACAGTCTTTATGAAAACTTTGGGAATTATTTTTGACTAAAAGTGATATAAATTGCCAAATGTGTGTTTGAAAGTTTGTTTCAGTTATATTAAAATGCAAAAGATATCTACTTCCACAGACAAAATCTCATATATGCTTTTATTATTAATCAGTGTGATGCTAGAAAAGAGTATGTAGTATATACATAACATTGAAAAGCCAGAGGTACAGTGTAAAAAGAGGAAGGCCTGAAGCATGCTATTATACCAATCCCTTTGAAAATGCAGAGACAGAGGATCTACCTTTTTAGAAGACAGTTTAAGAGATTGTACAGGCTCTGGGGACTGAAACAGCTGTATCTCCTCCATAATGAACATTTCCCCGTCGCAGCTGAGAGCTTTATGCAAATATCCATTATCTGCATAAAATGAAATGTATTTTTAAAGAGAAACATGTTCAAACACAGCATAACAGCATTTTCACTTCAATTTTAAAATTCATCAGCCTTTTCTAGAGATTTAGAAAACGAATCTTGAGGACAGGAAATTTCCTGAATGTTCCACAGCAATATTTTCCCCATTCACTTTCTGGTAAGTAAGAAGTAATGATTTTTTTAAGCAATGGAGACGTCCCTGATTTTGGAAGATTTCCCCCACACTGAGGGTCTTCTGATATGGAAGATTTCCAAACAAACATTGTTCCAATGTCCAACAAAACAAACACAAACTTTACCTAGGAGCTGGGCTGGAAATTCCAAACTGGCAAGTCAGCTTCTGCTTCCTTGCACTTGTACAAAGATTTTAACCTTTTCTTCAAGAAATTCATGGCTTTTGGTAATAGTCTTGACCAGAAGTCCCTTCATCCTGTGCAAGATTCACCCATGTGCAGAGAGCTAGCAAGATCTATGCATCACTTATGTCACAGGTAAGGCCCATTTTGCTAGGGAAAGCCAGCGGGGGACATTTCCATGACAAATTTTTTGAAAGCCTTGGTATATTTTTAAGTGCCACTATTCTACATTACAAGTGTTTAAGTAGAAAACAGCTATCATTGCAGACCTCTTGACCAAAAGAAAACAGTGAGGCTACAAAGAAAATTATTATTCTGAATAAAACTAATGATAACATAGGTTATGAACTATATCTCCACAAGCTTTAAAAAGGAGAGAAACAGACAATAAAACATCATTCATCAAACATTACACTAAGGCCTGCTCTACACTCAAAATTTACATCTACCTAACTGCTAACACAATGGCTTCAATTCAGCAAAGCTCCACCCCAGTCCCACTGAGTCAAGCATTAAGCGTTTGGCTGAAGGAGGGCCCATAAGATGAAATTTGTCTTCACACAATATACAGTATCTTACACTGGGGAAATAAAGCAGTTCAGCTAGAAACATAACTTGGAGGAAAAAGGAAACTGAAGGCCCATTATAAACCCCCCTGCCTGGTTGCTGTCTGAGACATTATAAGTGGTAAATTAAGACAAAGGATTTTTGGTGCATTATTAGGAGTCAATAGATACTTTTACTTTTTGAAGGCTCAGAAAAAAATTCTAAAACAAACTCTTCCATAATAAATCTTCCCCCCCACCCGCAGCCCCCAAATAAAACCACTTACCCGTTCCTATAAACAGAACATCGTATGTTTTTTTATCTAGGCCAGTGATTCTGTCTACTACAATCCTGGTATAATTTGAACCTCTTTTCAGTAGCACTGGCCTATCACCAATTGGATTTACAGCATTATCCATTAAAGGATGGTCTCTAACAAACTGCAGAATTTTATCAGGCAAATCAAGAGAAGTGTTGTATCCAATACTCCGGGCAAAATTATCAATGCACTAGAAACAATGTACAACAAACATAATTACAACCATTTTTATATTCTACCAATTTACAGACAACTGTTACTATGTACTAAACTTTTAGCGACTGCTACCCAACTTTCACAATGGGAATCCATAATTCACTATGGATGAAATTCACCCTGCTGAAGACCTGTGTAAGGAAGTCGCACCGTCTAACCCCAGTGGTAGAGTTGAGCAGGAGAAGTGCCTACTCAGGGGGCCTCCACACACACACAGACCTGGGATGGGGACAAGATGTCTCTGTGTTGGCCATGGAACTGCATCTAGACTGGCAAAATCTGGACTAGTAATTCTCTAGCAGAAAAGAAAATCAAGAGAATGTTTTCTTTAGAAGAGAATAAATGAGTATTTACAGCACCGGGACGTGGGAGTGGCACTTCTCCCCTGAACACCATCCATTTAACATGGGAATGTTCCACAGTCACTGGCCCTTTATAGTTTCCTTTGGCGAAGACTTCTTGGACAGTTTTCATACTGAATGCACAAACTGCAGAAATATCCAACCTTCCCCTTGGAGGTGAAAAAGAAGAAAGAGACAACGCGAGTGAGTTATTTTGCCCTTTATGCAGAAGTGAAGGCTATAAAAACAACTTCTTTTTCGCAGTGCATGTTGCTATTTTCTCTTTAGGGTTAGTGAATATATGGACATAAACACACATCTAAAAGCATCAATCACTGGTTTTGTGATTTGCTGAGAAATGCTTAGGAAAAAGACACTGCGCAAAGGATTTTATTAAAAATATCTATTTTGTTAAAAATCAAGTAACAGCCTCCAAATTAACTCCAAACAGCCTAGGAGATGTACACCTTAAGACTAGTTCTTTACTCTTCATTGATAAATTGGATGACAGCAGGCAGACAGATCTAAGCATCGCGGTTAGTCTCACTTTCTGCCCTCCACTTTTTATATATAATTCTCTCCTCCCCAAGCCCCACTATTTCATCCTGCTATAAAGTATGTCTTTCCCCTTTGTATCCAGTCTGAAATAGTTTTCAAAATTAAATCTGAAAGATTACATGGATTAAAGGTGAATTGGGGGCCTGGGTCAGGTGCTCACCTCAGTAACACTAGTTAAATCCAGAAAGACTCCAGTTACTTGAGTTACAATGGATTTACACTTATGTAACTGAAAACAGAATGTGGCCCCCTCTCTAACCCATGCCCATAGCTATACTGGCCCTTGAGAAAACAGACTAGGTACATAGGGAGAGTCCTCTCATTTGAATTCCATGATGCTGAAGTGACTGTTTCCACAATCAGAATATGAAATTTAAGAGGAGCCCTTGCAGAATCCCACTTACGCACATTGTGGCCAAAATCGGTGGGATGTGAATGGTGGTATAAATTATACAGTATGCATAAACTGATACAGCGACAAAGTAATGCAACTTTCATTGATCTAGATATCTATCTCAGGATTTTGATGCCTTTACAAACTACCAAAGCTACTTTTTCACGATTACTTTGCAGTGGTACCCTTTGACATACACAATTCTGCTGCTGGTACATTTTGTCTGTGCCTCTTTATATTATATTATATAGACAGACAGACAGACACACACACACAGAGTGAGATCAAATTCATCAGCTGTCAAAACAGCTTGGAGTTCTGTTTTTATTTTCAGAAAGTATTAGATTTGACAAGTGGGCTTTGACAGATGCTGCATTTGGAAGAAGGATACTTCAACTTGCAGTGGTTTCCTCTCATGAGGGTACTGCTTATTCTGCATCTTGGAAGCCCAGCTGCTTCATTTGATAGAGGAAACAACACAGGAAGAAGTCAGGGTTTTCTTCTATCTAAGTGATAAACGAAGTCAATTTAAGTTTAGTTAGTTTTAAGGTTTTCCACCAGCCTGCCAGAGAATGCATAACTCAAGTGTCTGGACTGGCAAAGCCCTTGGTTAGTCTTCAACTAAAAGCTTTAGCCCAGAGACTGAAAATACCTAGCTTCAGCAAATGGCAGTGTTGACTCAGTCAGATCAAACTAACAAGTCTGTTCCATTCAAATATATGGAACAAACAGGGTGACCAGATAGCAATTGTGAAAATTCGGGACAGGGGATGGGGGGTAATAGGAGCCCATATTAAAAAAAGCCCCAAATATCGGGACTGTCCCTATAAAATTGGGACATCTGGTCACTTTAGGAATAAATGATCAAGTCTTATTCTGAGCCCCTGACCAATGGCTGCAATCAGGCCATTAACACTAAAGTGAGAGCTGACTACTGAATTCTGAGATTAATCTGCATTCATTAGAGACAAGTTACCATTGGAGGGAAGGCAGTGAAGATAGAAACCCTGGAAAGGCTACTTCACCAGCTGGAAGCAATAGATATAAACCTAGCACATAAATAAGTAGGACGGGCTAAATAGCTACATGCATGAGTTCCATTATCAAAGGATTACATTCTTTGTAGTATTACAGTATTGTCTACTCTAGAAAGCTCAGTCAGGATCAGGGCCGCACTGTGCTATGCACTGTACAAACACATCGTGAAAGACAACCCCTACCCCAAAGAGTTTACAGTCTATATGAAGGGTTCACAACTAATCCAAATTCACATAAGCTTGGTTGTAACAAGAGACAGAAAGTTCAGAAGCTCAACAATGAATAAATCCATCCTCTGTTGTAGATTCTGGTGATAATAGCAACCTTCAGGTACTTTCATAATCTGTTTATTATAATTATATTTATTATTATTATAATATAATCTCCTCATATAATAAAATCAAAAGAGAAAATGAGAGAGAGAGAAGATTATACCTTCAGTGAAATCAATTTCCAAATGAAGTTTGACTTGACAGGGGATAGAGGAGAAAAACATAAACAAACAGTTCTAGCTTTTATGATGCAAATAACTAAACAATGCACCTCAAAGCCACAGGAAAAAAAAGGTTATTTACCTTTACAATAACTGGAGTTCTTTGAGATGTGTTGTCCATGTATATTCCACTCTCGATGTGCACATGCCCCATGTGCTCAAGATCGGAGCCTTCTGGCCACAAGTGTCTGTTGGAGCCATACATGGGGAAGGCATGAAGAGTGAAATGGACCCAACTGCCATTCATTTCCATCACCATAGCAGAATCCAGGTGTTATAGCATTTCCCAATAATGAGGAAGGAAGGCAGGTTGTGGAGTATATATGGGGACACCACATCTTTAAAAACTCCAGTTACTGTAAAGTTAAGTAACTTTTCTATCTTCTCTGAGTGCCTGTCCATATACACCTCTACCTTGATATAACGCTGTCCTTGGGAGCCAAAAAATCTTACCGCGTTATAGGTGAAACCGCATTATATCGAACTTGATTTAATCCACTAGAGTGCACAGCCCCGCCTCCCCCAGAGCACTGCTTTACTGCGTTATATCGGGTCACGTTATATTGAGGTAGACGTGTATATTCCATTCTTGGTGACTCTGAAACAGTGACCTGATGTAAGGAAGCAGGTACTTGAAGTATACTTGGACAAAGATTGCAGTACAGCTCTACCAAAACAAACATCAGATCTTGATGCTTCCTCTATGTTGGAATGGCTGCCTTGCATGAGAGGCAATACTTCAAATCGAATTACTCCGAATGGGACATCTCCAAGCCACAGTACCAAGAAGATGAGGAAATGAAACAGCAAATAAGGCAGATAAAAACTCCCTAAACTACCCACAGTTTTCCAACAGGCAACTATATAGATAATTAAGTAAAGATTAGGAAAAAGCAACTCATCACGATATGGGGACACTGGGGAGCGCTCTCTCCCAGCAATGGGCAACAAGAAGGAACTGAATGATGGTTGGGCCTGCTCCGACCTTTATACTTTCACTATGTGAGCATGAAGACACTCATAGCACATACACAACTGCAAGAAGAGACTGCTGGCCAAAAGACACTGACCTCGAGTGCATGGGGGTGCATGAGCACTAAGAGTGGAATATTTATAGACAAGCACTCGAAGAACTTTCCTACAGAACGAACCACAATAGAAAAGCTTTGCTTAGGGGCTGAAACTAATGCAGCAGCAATTCACGTACCAGAAAGCTTTTACATTTAGGTTTACAAAATATCTGAATTATTTTCAGATACACAAACCCAACCTCTGCTTTGAAAAACTACTTCAAAATATTAGTAATACATGCATTTCTTGTATCTTACCATTGTTGAGTAAAAATACCATAAAACATGCTTTCCCGCCAGTCTGCTCTCTTAAGTAAAAAGACATCCTGAACAATATTAAACTGGAAATTTGATTCTGGAACAGAACAGATAAGTCTGGATTTTAAAAATGACGTCCATCTTTTTTGCAATATGCGTTTTCCACCGAGATCACCCTGTATGAAGGGAAAGTGTCATCACTTTAGAGCTTATAAAGCAGGCTGATTTAATTCACATAAACACACTTGGTAGCACTATCACACAAGGGCTTGTTCAGTCTTCCCATACGAATCAGAATTTTCAAAGTCAAGAGATTTGAATGTCATGGGAGGTTTGAAGAGGGGGTTCTGAAGAGTGTGGAAGGAGGAGGAAGTGAGTTCAATTATAGAAGCCTGGCAGTAGAATTTTAATTGGTAAGATGGACAATGCAGATGGAACCATGTTTGCTCATTCTGCCATGAAGCTTTATCTAAACTACTTACATACTTTAAACAAAATTACTATACTACAAATACTAACTTTGCAGACACGAGCAATTCTTGACACCAGAAGTTTTTCATAGAACTCAAATTCAACAGCTGTTTCAGTGAAGAACACATAAATTTTATCATCATCTCCATCTGGATTAGATTCACTTTCCCGCACAATATCCATATAGACAAAGCTGGGCTCTGGAATATATAAACACACATAATGCAACAGTTTTTTCTAATGTAGAGGACAAAAGGCAATGAAATACCATACATATCAAAAGTGGATTTTTTTTTTAACTGTAGTAAAATAATGTTTTCTTAGAATGGTGGGCAAGGAAAGGAATGGAAAGAGCTTATGAGTTAGTACACAATTTTTTTTTTAAATCTATCCAAGTGAAAATGGACTACTAATTGCCTGTTCACCTTAGTCCTTAATTATAAACTCACTTTTATCTTTAGTCCTCAATTTAGGAGCTTGCTTTTTCTGGACACAGCAAAATCAATGCATATTAATTTCAGGCAGTTAGAGGTACACTGATGCCTAGATTAACCTTTTGCAGGAGATGAAATTTATTACCACCAATGCTAAATGGGAACCTTTTACATTTTCTAAAGTAAAGGTGCATGGAGGCGTTTAATGCTCATTTATCTCCCTTCCAATTTTATGCAGAATAAGGTTTGTATGGAGAGAGGAACCATTATATGGACAATAAAGTGGCCTAGAGAAATAAAAAAGCAACCCTCCACAAAAGTGAGCATGCCTAGAATAGGTTTTGTGTATACAGACCCTGCAATACAGACATGCAAGATGAAGTAAGGTAGAGATGGGAGTAACAGACTTAATTCTGAAAAAACAAGGAAATTCAAAGTCAACATCTGATTTTTTTAGCAGTTTATTTGCCTTTGAGTTTAGGGCCTGTATAAAAGTTGATATAAAACTGTAGCAATTCCTACAAAGATGCCTTAAGATCCACTGTGTTTACTAATAACAGGACTAGAGAAATATTGAAATCCATTACTGATCCTTATCTATTTGCATTTTGTCAGCTTATCCTATATTAATTAGTGGAGTCTAGCATGCCATGGAAGCTGGTTAGAAAAAAGATGCACCAACCAGTTTTTGCTTTGCACACTATTCAGTGTGAAGCACTTGTCACTGTGTATAAGATATACATGTTATTTGAAATACACACACAAAAAATCTGTTCTGCTAAATCTACTGCTGCCTGTGCTTATCAAAGAGGGTTGTTAGTTACAATACTGACAGAATTGGGATGAGGTCCTAAACCAGCCTCTGCTTTATTGTGATACTTATTCAGTAAACCAACAAATGTTACAGGTGTTAACATATTAAAAAGTTTCACAATAAAATAAAATTCAATTGAATTTTAAACCAGTATCAAGAAAGACTGAAAATAATTATGATCTAACATTTGGCTCCCATGCTTCCAGAGTCATAAACTATGTCACTTTTCTGCAGGCATCTTAAAAATGGCAGCTGCCTTTAAACATAAACAGTGACATGTAATCTAAATCCTTATATACGGCAAGGGGGAGTACGTCACATTAGACTTTCAGAACTCTACACCGGGAAGAAAAATGGGTGCGTTCCTTAATTTTGTGTTTAAAAAAAAATCAAGCAAGATGGAATATTTGCCCTGCAGGGGCTAAAATATGTATAAAAACATCTTACCATTTAGCCAAGATGCTTTAAACTCTGTCCTTAGATGGTTTCTCAAACTGCGAAGTATAATAGGCTCAGTGCCCAAGAAGTTATTTGAAGTGGCTGAATAAAATGCACTATCTGTGAAGAGTTTAAAGAAATAAAAGTGCAAAAAATACTTTCTTACAATGCAAAGGAACGGTCATAAGTTATATCTATTTCTCACATGCAAATGTTTATAGCAAAAGTAACCTGAGGAGCATGTATAGCTATGATTTTACCTGCTGAAAAGTCTAGGCTGCTGGTCTTCCAAGGTGCTGAGCACCCTCAATTCCTACAGAACTGACTAGGAGTTGAGTCCACGCAGCACCATGCAGAATTAGGTTCGAAAGATTGTAAGATGTTGGGGCAGAAATGTATTTTGTTTTGTTAGCTTTGTAGACATTTGTCTAAAATGAATCAAGGCTCAACTAGCTGGAAGTTACATGTTGCTTGTAACTGAAGATCTCTGGATGTGAAACTTTTATATATTGATATTGTTCAGAGTATCTATAGGCCCCTAGAGTGGACCTTAAGAAGAGTTAACAGGAAAATGTGAAGAACATTGCTGTGTGAGCTCTATATTTATCCTCCTCACCATTTATAATGAATCATGGTGAATTATGTACACCAGACATCAGTCCTGCTAGGCAGCTTGTTTTCTAAAGAAACAGCCAAGTATCCCCAACACCTACCAAGTACAAATCTTTTTTATCATTATTTGAAGGTTACTTCTTTTTAAGCAACTTTATGTCAGTCCCTTGAGCAGTCTCTTAAAAATAGATTTCACTCTGTATTTGTGCATAGGTCCAAAATGAGTTAACATGGAGAGGACGCAACATGAATTTAAAGTTTCAGTAAGGTCAAAGGATAAATATAAGAATATAGTTTAATAGGCAAAGGACAAAACATACAATGAATGTTTGAAAGCCAACAATTGCTAGGTGGACTCTCAGAGAAGTGACCCAGACAACCACTCTGGTAATCTCAAATGTTGCTAAGGGACATTGAATAAGGTTTCAAGGGTAGTTTTTGCACAAGAAAGAAAATCTTTTCCATGTGGCTTTCTAGTAAATACATCTGAAAGATTTCACAGTGCCTGTGTGACCTTCAAACATCTGAAACTTAAGAAATTCAAGACTAAGCAGTTAGATTCAAGGATATCAGATATGGTTGCAAGAATCATACTAAGAAAATCATTAGCAATTAATCTTTCTGAAAAAGTCCCTATCAATGAGCCAGCAGAGGCCAAAAGGGAGACACATGTATCAACGCACTAAAAACTGCTCCATTTAGTTTTTTATATAATAGTTTCATCTGTGTTCTCTTCCAATGTTTAAACAACAGATCAGTGGTTAACACTTCATGAACATGCACAGACATCAAATTAGAATTATAGTAGCTGACATCTGATTAGCAGTGAAAAATGATTTAGTCTTACACGAAATTCCCAAAACATACCAACTAACAGAGAAGCATAATTCAGAGTAGGTTCAAAAGGACATCTTCCTCTGCTTTCTTCAGCTTTCCCTTGCAGATGAATATCTGTACTGTTGATGACCTGTTGTAAACAATCATTCTATCATGCTGAAAGTAAGACTCACATCTGATAAAATAAAATAATTAACAATTTATTTTAAAAGAAAATAATCATGGAGTGAATATGGAAATGTGAGTATTTGTACAAATAGATATGTATTCAGTCTGTTTTTTCTGGGCTTCTTTGTTTTTAATTAGCTAATATGAAAACTCCTCTTTCAATTAATTGGCCACTGTCAAAACACCCTGCCCAGAGTCACAGTTTAAATCTGCTGAGATTATGTAGAGGGTAAGAAACCAAATAAATACATTTTGGTTTGGAAAATTTATTTCTTTTTAAAATGCATGCTCTTCTATTGGAAGTAACAATGCAAATTCCCTAAATACTGATGAGCAAATTTAAAATCAGGTACAACTGCCACTACAGCGAAGCCCTCAGTCTTTATAAGTCGCCTGCTATGTGAGAAAGTAAGTTAAAATAAAAAGCTAGGCTCTTATAGGTGCATTTGGTGAAAATACAGCATTCATCTGATTTGCAACCTGTCAGCATTTATTATTTATATAGCCTCAATGGTGTTCCTGGCACTCAACTGAAATGTAATCCTGTTTTAACTTTTATTTTTAAACAAAATTTGTTCAAAGCAAAACAAGACTAGATGAACAAAGAAAGGAACTAAGAATAGTGAAATATACATACAGTAAGTAAGCATGAAAATCATTCATAAATATATGCACAGAGACAAGGCAACAAAATAAGAAACGACAATGACTGTTTCCAGAAATAAAACTTGCTAGCAAAAGATGGAAAATACAGAAGTCATAACGCAAGCATTTAATTGCTGCTGCTAAATTTGTTTCATTATGATCATACATTACAAATAATTAATTTTTTTAATTAAAATAATTACAATAAAATAATTAATATTAATTTTCCATAGGAAAATTACTTGGAAAGGTGCTTACAGATCTACCATACTAATCAAACAATTATATGCACACGCAGTAAAGGCTGTATTTAAGTATATAAAATGCTTACCATGTAATCACAAGCTGGGTAAAATGCATTGGTTCCACAAACATATAAATTAGTGTCATTTATCTTATGAAGGAGGAGGATGTAGTTTCGGCAATCTACCTGAAACAGAAAAAATAACAGTAAATTTTCATACTTAGGGGCGAGTGCATGAAGGCTTTCAGGTGCCTTCACAAAAAGCAAGCAAGACCTTAAAACACATAGAATGTGTCCAAATACACTGGACTCAAGCTCAATAGATAAATTAAAGAGTAACACAAATTTTAATACTCAATAATTTTCAATATCAGATCTTAAAAGTATGTTTACACAAATTACTAATTACATATATCAGAGGGGTAGCTGTGTTATTCTGGATCTGTAAAAGCAGTAAAGAGTCCTGTGGCAGCTTATAAACTAACAGACATATTGGAGCATGAGCTTTCGTGGGTGAATACCCACTTCGTCAAATAATTACATATATAGTTGTGCAAAGCTCAGACCCAGAAAAGCACTTTAAGAACATGCTTAGCTTTAAGCATGTAAACAGTCGCAACTGATTTCAGTGTTACTGCCCACATGCAAAAGTGCTTTGCAGGATCAGGGCTTAAATATGAATAGCACTATACAGATAGAGGGTAGTGCCAAACAGACAACAGTCTGAAAATAAATGCAAGACCGAATGCATGCAGTGTGAGGTGTGTCAGAAGTGTAGTCACTGTAAAAGAATAGAAGTTTCAAAACCAGATTCCTATATACTTGCTTATTGTTTTTAAAAAGCTATTCAATACGGTAACTTATTTAATAACTAGGTAGTGAAAATGAACACTTTACCTACTTTGTCCTTTCCTCTGCGAATGCATTCCAATTGCCTATCCCTTGTTGCGAACCAGTCCTCCTGGAACCCAAAAAATATCCCATATTTAGCACACTGTGATTTTTGGTCTAAAATTCTAAATGTAAAATCAAAACCAAAATAAATCTACATTTTAGTTTAAAGAGCAAACCCAACTGCCACCTTCATGGAGATTCCCCTAGCAGTGGTGCTGGTGTGATGCCACTGCATCAGGAGAGGGGGCTAGATTTAGGAGTTACCCCAGGGGTAAGTGCCCCCAGGAGAACATAGACCCCATGTGAGCAGAGGCTTTCTGATTGGGCTAGGTAATGAGTTCCTGGATTTGGCCTTTACAGACAGTCTCTGGGTTGTCACGTGGGACACAAGATGCTAAAAGCACATTTTATAAATGAATTACATCCAATGACATCACTAGAATACTGTAGTGGACGTCACAAAGCGCAAGCAGTTTCCCCTATAGACTCTGCAACATGCTCAGCCACACCCAAATCCTGTAAGTTGCTCTGCGTGAGCACACACCTCACTTTCATCGGGGTTTTGCCCAGGCATGTAGAATTCACCCACATGGAACAGCTTACAAGATGAGGGCCCCAGTTTGTACAGAAACCTCACAGAACACACAACTTCCTCATCAGAAGGCATGTCTTTCACATCAGATCTAAATTTATATGCCTCATAATATCTTAGTGTTCTTTCACTTCTATTTTTGTAAATTATTTACATAAAAAAATGCCATATCACAAAACAGATTTCATGAGAGAGGAACCTAAAAGAAGAATTAAACCCCTTCACTTGAAGTCAATGAGAGTTGTGGGTACGCAGCACCTTAAAAATTAAACTATTACAGTCTAAAGGCACAAATCAGTATGATACAGAGCTGCACAATCGAAAAAATAATACAATGCTATCCAACAGAGCTAACTCTGAGTGACTGCAGATTTTATAGATTTGTATCCTTCATGGCACAGTTGTGTCTTCAGTTTTAAAAACAGGAATTACAAAGAGATAGGCAGGCAATGACTGATGCATATTACCACCTTGAACAGAGGTATCTAGTTACCTTGGATTTATGAAAATATTTCAGCAAAAATAATAATTGTACTGTGTCATTTAAGTCATTGTTCCACATGAGGGCATTGGAGGGTTGAGATGCAATCTACAGTCAGAGAGCCAAGAGGTTTTAAGTGGTAGTTACTGTGCTGTTAACAGCACCCCTGAGGTTTTATAACCCATAGCTTTATCACTAACTAAGATGATTTGGGTCCTGATCCTGCAAGGATGAGAGTAAATCAACAAGGACTACTTGTGGCACCTTAGAGACTAAACAATTTATTTAGGCATAAGCTTTCGTGGGCTAAAACCCACTTCATCAGATGCATGAAATGGAAAATACAGTAGGCATATATATATATATATATATATATATATATATATATATATACACACACACACACAGTACATGAAAAGATGGGAGTTGCCTTACCGAGTGGGGGGTCAGTCAACTCCCATCTTGTCATGTAGTGTGTATCATAGAATATCAAGGTTGGAAGACACCTCAGGAGGTCATCTAGTCCAACCCCCTTGCTCAAAGCAGGACCAATCCCCAACTGAATCATCCTAGCCAGGGTTTTGTCAAGGCTGACCTTAAAAACCTCTAAGGAAGGAGATTCTGCCACCTCCCTAGGGAACCCATTCCAATGCTTCACCACCCTTCTAGTGAAATAGTTTTTCCAAATATCCAACCTAAACCCCCACTGAAACTTGAGACCATTACTCCTTGTTCTGTCATCCGGTACAATTGAAAACAGTCTAGATTTATCCTCTTTGGAACCCCCTTTCAGGTAGTTGAAAGCAGCTATCATATCCCCCCCCCCCAATTCTTCTCTTCTGCAGACTAAACAATCCCAGTTCCCTCAGCCTCTCCTCATAAGTCATGTGCTCCAGTCCCCTAATCATTTTTGTTGCCCTCCGCTGGACTCTTTCCAATTTTTCCACATCCTTTTTGTAGTGTGGGGCCCAAAACTGCACACAGTACTCTAGATGAGGCCTAGCCAATGTCAAATAGAGGGGAATGATCACACCTCTTGATCTGCTGGTAATGCCCCTACTCATACAGCCCAAAATGCTGTTAGTCTTCCTGGCAAAAAGGGCACACTGTTGACTCATATCCAGCTTCTCGTCCACTGTAACCCTAGGTCCTTTCCTGCAGAACTGCTGCTTAGCATTTGGTCCCTAGTCTGTAGCAGTGCACGGGATTCTTCCGTCCTAAGTGCAGAACTCTGCACTTGTCCTTGTTGAACATCATCAGATTTCTTTTGGCCCAATCCTCTAATTTGTCTAGGTCACTCTGTATCCTATCTCTACCCTCCAGCGTATCTACCACTCCTCTCAGTTTAGTGTCATCTGCAAACTTGCTGAGGGTGCAGTCCACGCCATCCTTCAGATCATTAATGAAGATATTGAACAAAACCAGCCCCAGGACTGACCCTTGGGGCATTCCACTTGATACTGGCTCCCAACTAGACATGGAGCCATTGATCACTACCCGTTGAGCCCGACAATCTAGCCAGCTTTCTATCCACCTTATAGTCCATTCATCCAGCCCATACTTCTTTTAACTTGCTGGCAAGAATACTGTGGGAGACCGTATCAAAAGATCTGCTAAAGTCAAGGAATAACATGTCCCCTCATCCACCGAGCCAGTTATCTCGTTATATATCTGCCTGCTGTATTTTCCACTCCATGCATCTGATGAAGTGGATTTTAGCCCACGAAAGCTTATGCCCAAATAAATTTGTTAGTCTCTAAGATGCCACAGGGACTCCTCATTGTTTTTGCTGATACAGACTAACACCGCTACCACTCTGAAACCTGAGGTTCTGAGCAATTTCCTTTCCAACTAAACTCAGCGATGCTCAACACTTTGCAGCGCCAAGAAGCAAAACATACAAAAAGGGCCTTACTTTTATTGTCATTACAATAGGCACTCGTATGCATTAAGCAGACTGATACCAATCTGGCAAACTCTTACTCATGTGAATAATGATAAGTAGTCCAACCACTTTTAACGGTTCTACTCACATAAGTGCCTGTCACAAGAGTAAAGATTTGGCCTTTGGTCTACATTTTCCCAGATCTGAAAGGTCCATTATCACTGAGCACTACACTGAATTTGTAACCTCTTAAGTACAGCGCTCAATATTCCTACTGGAAAAACTTCACAGACAGTTGTAATTCCCCAGATCATAGGACTGAACATCTATCTCATACTAACAGTTGCAAGACTTTGCACTGTTGTCTTTAAAGATCTGAAAATTAAATTTCAGAAAAAATATAGCCTTAAGCAAGACAGGTTTTTTAAAAAGGGATAAATAGTTGTTCAGCTTACACTGGCTATTTCTCTTGAGATGTCATTCAAGTCAAGTGCAAATATAGCATCTCTGGCTCCAACAAATAAGATATCAGTTTCTTCACTCACCAAGAGTGTGGAAAAATTGGATAATCCTGGTTTCATAAAAGTTTTTATATTTCCATCTAAAAACATACAAGTTATAAAGTTATTTTAAAAATTATTTGCTGCAAAAATACCATTGCCATGAAACAAAAATACCAGACTGAAAAATGGATAGCAGTGGGACAAAGGCTTATATTTTAGTCACATTTTCCAGGATCGTGTTTTAAATAATTTTCAGTTATATATAGATATTTTATTTCCACTGTTATATAGAAAAATAACCAACACAAAATCATTATTAACTGGACACCAAAGTCTCCAGCCACGAGATTTAATGTTAGGGTAAATCACAGCAGAACATGCATACAAGAATCTGGGGGAGAAAGAATGACCAATGGTGTTGAAAACTGTGTTGTCTTCGAGATTATCATGAAGAGTTCTTTGCATGAAAAGCGGAACTCTTCTACCTGTTAGATCTCACAAGTTAAGTAGATTTGGAATGTGTCAGTACTTGGATGAGGAAATGCGAAGGGATGACAAAAGATGGGTTGGTTATGCAGTAGGTGGCATTCTTTTCTCTGAACCTGTACTGGAGATCAATGCCCCAACTTGGTGTTATTGAAAGTACCATCCTTCAGATGACACAAAGCCTAACATGTGAAAACATCCTGTGGGGATTAAAGATAGGATATCATAGCATTCAAGAGATTGGAGTCCATAATACCAGTATCCTGGCCAAAAGCTAACTGAAAATAAAGTAATTGCTGTTTCAGTCAGTTTAGCTGGCAATTCTTTCATACCTAGCACACAAAGGGAACCCTACTACTCTTCAGCATGGATTTTTAATATAAGAGTTTTATCACACTTACTTTGGTATGTTACTGTTTTTCTGGGAATGCAGCTCAGGATAGAGGCTTCCATCTGTTGCATTAATCCATAAACAAGATAGAGACAGAGGACAGCAGAGATGCCACTCATTTTCAGAAATCCAGTTAGAATATAATCTATCCAGTTTTAATTCCTTGAAATCTGAATATTTACAGACAGCATTTTCTGTATGGTTCTTGAAAATATCTTGTTAGGAGGTCTCAGATGTAGATATCTGTAGTTTTTAACATTTTATGAAGCTTGTGTAAATCAAAATAGCCTTTTAAATTGTTCTGTTTGCAAATAAACTTTTTCACGAACATCCAATAGACATACTGATTACCTTCAACTGATTAAACAAAGATCAATTACCTTAGCATTCATAACAAAAATGTATTCTGCACTCTTAAGTCTTTTTTCATTTGTATTTTACAGCTACCTCGTACATTCCTACCTGACACTAGTCAACCTTTGTCTGTATGGATGAATGTTTTGATCATATCTACTGCATCCTGCAATAAGTAGGCACAACAGAGCTAATGTAACAATGCTGTGCGCAGCTTTCATTTCGATTATTTTTGCTTTCGTGTGTTTCTGCCTCAGCTGTGTTTCAGGTCTTTGTTCCACAGCGGTAGACTTTATCTGAATCCATAGTCTCCTTTTGGGAGAGAAAGGATCTGAAATATGTTCTTTGTGCAGTTGTACCAAAGTGAACGGAAAGGCATCTGGGTAGGCGGGAGGCAGGGCCGGCATTAGATTGCTGGCGCCCAAGTCAGAAACTAAGGAGTCCAAGCCCGAGCCCCGCCACCCAGAGCTCAAACCAAAGCTTGATCATCTAACTTAGCTTTGCAAGGCCCCCAGTGGCATGGGGCTGCTGGCAACTGGCCCACTTTCTACCCCCTACCACCACCCCTGGTAGGACAGCATCACTGGACAGAGCTCAAAAGTCTCTGCTGTGTGAAGCCCACAAGGTCTCGGTTACTCGGCAGAAGTTATAACAAACAATCCCAGCCTCCAGTTCCTTCTCCCACCCATTTACTCCTCCACCAGGCTGCACCCGAAAGGGGCTCTGGGAATGACACCTGCCCCGCCCGGGCTCGCCCGCAAGATGGGGCATCTCCAACACAGTTTCCCCCTTGCAGGAGAAAGGAAGGCCAGGGCACAGCCAGGACACTGCCTGGTGTGTGTGTGTGTGGGGGGGGGCCTTCCCCATCGCCCAGAACCCCAATCCAACCTCCTTCTAGGTCTCCTGGGGGTGGGGGGGGGTAGATGGTAAGGGAGCCGCAGTGACTAGCAAATACACAGCAAAGCAGCTGCCAAAGGAGCCTGCTAGACCCCTCAATCCCCCAGGAAGCTCCACAGCCCCACCCCTGGCTACAGGACACCAGGGCCACCCCCGCCTCCCCTCCGGGAACCCCTCAGCCAGCCGCACCTCACTCCCGCCCAACTGCCGCGCTCCCCGGGAGGCGGCGGCGGTTGGCCCCCCACGCGCCCGATTCCCGCCCGCAGCGTCCCCGAGCCGCTCGGAGCGCCCGGCCCGGCCCGGCCCGGCCCCGCCGGGAGCGGCTCCCCCGAGAACGGAATCGTTCCTCTGTCGGGCTGCACGCGCCGGGGGGTGGGGGGTGGGGGTGTTGAAGGCTTGTCCCTCTTGCTCCCGACGTTACACAGCCTGAGCCTCCTCCCAGGGCGCTGAAATCCCAACCCACCCCGCAGCTGAGGGCGCTGTTGGAGCAGTAAAGCGGAGAATTTCTATCACGGCCCGAGTTACAGCGTCACAGCAAACACACCGCCAAAAGGGCAAGGAGGGGTGGTTTCAAATAGCATTTGCAAAAATAACAGCAAGGAGCATCATACATGAGGTTAACTTTTTTTTTTGGCTTGCTGGCTGCAACTGCTACATTTAGGGCACCTGCAGATTTCAAGTGTTTCAGCTACAATTTTTGCTTTTAGTCTGTATTTTTAAATTGGTGACACTACCAAACTGATCAGTGCTGAAGCACTGTAGGGAGGGAAGGTAGGTAACATACTACTTAACTAAGTGGAGCTTTGCTTGGGTAGCTGTGAATTTCTTTCATAATTCTTTAAACACCCTTTTTTCCTCACCCCTCATGCCTGGTTGCAGTACCCATTCTGTAAGAAAGAACACTAGAAAAGCACAGGGGACTTATACCAAAAAACAAACAACAAAATGGGAGAGCAAATTAGACCCTCAACTTGCTTTGTATAATCTTTTTTAGTACTCTTGGAAAGCAGCTAAAATACAAATGTAATGAAATAAACTTTTATCCACTCCAACTGCATCTCAGAAGTGCCAATAGATAGAAAACCTACTTTAATAGCTGTTTGCAGTGTGGTTGTATCTATGCTGGCCCCAGGATGTGAGAGAGACAAGATGGAAGAATTATATCTTGTATTTAGACCAACTTCTGAGAGAGGCAAGCTTTGGAGCTACACAGTACTCCTCTTCAGGTGATAAATCCAAATACCGTCAAAGGTTTAGTCACTAAAAGGGTACATTTTCTCCCACTTGAAATATAATAGAGTAACTAAGGAGTCCCTCAGGAGAAACTGACACCATTGCATTTATATTTACCAAAGTTTCCCTAACAATTTGCTGTATTAGAACCCAACGAAAATCAATTATAGATAAGAGACTTATTAGTCATCCACTCCACTGATTTAATAATGTAGGATTTTTTCTCCCCTGCACTACATTTTCTAGTGTTTTGACTCTTCCAGTTAAGAACTTTAGGAGGTGGTATTTTCCCACTCACTTCTTGCAAGATATTATTCAAGTAGACAGAGTGGAAAAAGTTCTTCCTAGTATTTAGCACATTTCCTTTTCAACTTTATCCCATCTCAGGTTATACACCTGAAATGGTTTCTCTTCCTTTACATTTACACCCTTCACATTTTTTGTAGATTATAGAAATACATATAAATGGTTTGTGCATTTAGATACTCCTGATCAGCCAGACCTAATGTGTTACAGAACAGGACAGAATGCATCTGCAAACTCTATTTGATGGGGGGCAGGAGGTTTGCAAGTCAGAGTTGACCGTGCATTACCAGCAAGGAGGAAAAAGATAATATGTAAATAACCAAGCTATTGATCATACTTAAAACTCCATCATAGCAGGTGGCTCTTGTTTTCCACTGATTGTACTGTTTCAGAGTAGCAGCTGTGTTAGTCTGTATCCGCAAAAGGAACAGGAGTACTTCCGGCACCTTGGAGACTAACATTTATTTGAGCATAAGCTTTCGTGGGCTACAGCTCACTTCTTCAGATTGTACTGTGATTTGACTATGCAGCCTCAAAAAAAGTCAGGAAATTTTTAAAATAGATTAGGTTCCTAGCGTTATATATGAAAGAATGCTTGTATTTTCTGAAATAACATGTCCTACAATTCCTTCAAATGGGGAATGCTAGATGATTCCAACTGCCTAAGCCGTTTCCACTGTTAGCTTCTGCCTGAGCTGGCCTTTTTTAAACTAGGAGATGTAGGCAAAGTGACAGAATAAAAAGATACATGCAAATCATTCTTTATTAATACTCAATGAGATAGTAGCTGGATAATGCTTCCCTTAGCTATCAACCTGTTAGAAATAAGGCTTTGCCCATGCAGTAGTTCAAGGGCAAAACTGCAATCTTTTAAATAAATTCTTCTGGCACAAAGCTAAACAGCGCACACTGGATGTCAGTGCTTTTTAAAACAGCAATGACTTTATTGCCCAGAGCTAATGCAAACATTTTCCACACCTACTCTCATTTAGCAATTTATCCAAACAAGGTTCACAAAAGCTATTTATTTCAAAAGTAATCACTTTATGTTGTCCTTAAATGTATTCTCATTTAAAATGACTACTATTCAATCCTGCAATCTGTCTGTGACTCACCAGCCACAGCCATGAGATACGGTAAATGAGGAAGATAGCACAGAATTTTCATGCATGCAAGAGAGACGATGAAAAATTAAGAATGTATTTTTATGCATCAAAATTTATTACATTTAGAAGGGGGCCAGACTTATTTTGGGCAAAGTGAACCACAACTAACTTTAGCCACAGCAGAACATCAATACAAATAAAAACACTGTGTGCTGTATTTAAGAAGCTTAATATTTCTGCATTTTTAAATGTTTATATATTAAAGAGGCTATAGATTTTTGTAAATTTTATAAACAGGAAGAAAATAGATTATCGGTATTACATACCATTTAAGATATGCAAGCAACAGAATAAGAACAGTTGTATTAGTCCAACACATCTGTTTCACATAACAGTGCACTATTTGCACAGGAGATTCTTCTGCTCCATTAGGGCACCTTTCAAGCTAATAAATGAGGAGTCTCCCTCCCCTGACCCCACACTTAGTACTCCCCACCTCTGTACAGCTACCAGGAACTGTCAGTACAGGAGCAAGGGACAGCTCTTACACTGGGGCTTGTATCTCTTTCCCAAATTACCAAACACTGAATAGGCTTTACTTCTCTAATGACTCTTGTACAGCAACTATTACTGATAAAATGTTTCACTTTGCTGTGGCTTCACTCTGCCCCCTAAAAGGGTCAGATTTTAGTTATTTTTTATACATTAAGCTATTTTTGCTTGTTGTTTGAAACAGCTCACTGCACCAGCGATAATCATAGAGATAAGGTTTGGCTCCTGGGTTGCAGGAGCCCAGAACGTAACTCACATTCTGGCTGGTACAAACTGGAACTGACATTCAAGTCAGAGGTAACACCGTGGTACCCTTGTTTAATGCACTTGAACCCTAGGAAAATCAAACAGCTCTGAAATAATCCAAAAAGCAACCCTGTAAATGGATGATTTCATTGTGATATAACACTATATAATCCCAATTTCATGTATCAGTATCAAAGAAATGGTGCATATTTCCCACATTCACAAGCAAAACATCATTGAAACCAGAAGGAACCTGTTTGCCTCTACATTTATTGCAGATTTTAAAAGATTAACAATGCTAACATCTTTACTTGTACTAAAAAGAAACTTTAGTTATCCAATAATACAAGCATCTATTTATTACTAGCTTAGCACTACTGCCAATTTGCACAGAACAAAAACTAGCAAATTGCTCTACAAGATCATCAACAGTAAAAACAACCAAAAGACAGCAGACACACCACTGAAGTTAGTTAAAATGTTCACTGATGCTTGTAGTCTTCATGGAAGAGAGCCTGGAAACTAAAATAACAGAAAAGAAACTAGTAAACAAGGCAATGTATCTGCACAATGTTTCACATATGTACCTGTATTTAAAATTTCAAATCAGAGCTGCCTGCAAAAGCAGGTTCAAATAAAGGGGGGAGGGGAATTCCTTTTGCCAAAGGAGAGTAAGGTCATCTCTTGGTAAAACAAGATAAAAGTGGTACACAGAAACCCACTTGAGAGCAACACTGGAATCTTAGCACCAGTGCTGCTCTGCTGATATCTTGTCCAAAATTAACGCTTGGCACAAGAAAGATTGACCATACTACAGTTATCCAGGGCAGCAGATTAAGATTCCCTTAGGAACTACTGTTCACATTCATTTTCAAGAGTGCATAATACTCAAGGAAATTGCTCTAAATTGAGTTGAAATCAGCAGGGAAGGTACCATTTTCCAATCTGGATACTGAATTTTTCCAGACTGGATAAGTAGGTGTTCAGCAAAGGTACCCCAAATGGTACTGTGCCCAATCTGTTTAAACCAGAACAGCCCAGAATGGTGATCAGTGTTGAGGGGGCTGAGAAAATGCATCCCAACATAGTGTGAAGCCACACACTGATTTGTGTCTTTTCTGCAAATAGCACAGCATGTAGTCAAGAGATTTTCTTCCAAAATGTAAATGTGAAAGAAGAGGTGAACTGGAAGCATGTGGGGAAAAAATAAAATAAAATAATTGTAAAACAGCAACAATGGCAGCTTCATCAATGAAACAAAGGAAAGTTAAACCCATATTAGTGGGTATGAGAAACAACTCCGGGGCCAACACTATTGGTTCCAGAGCATCATTCTACAACAGACCATGAATGGTGGAACTCCTTTTAAAAACAAAAACAAAAACCCCCCTGTTTCTGCATTCAACACGTCTAATTAATCATGGGAAAGGGAAAAAGTGCAGTGGAAAACATCTCCAAATAGGAACCTATCAGGTAAGTGTAATACTGCCAAATATTGTACCAGCTGAACTTAAAGGCAGCCTTTCTCCAACATGATTGTGCGGTTTATGCTTCTAAACATTTCCAAGCAAAGCCTATGGGATAAATCTTTGTAGTATCACCAAATATCTTGAACAAGGTATGATGAATCAGGCAAGCTTTGAAAACATACAGTTGTATTTAAGGTCCTGGATGCTCTAACTTCTTGTAATGTAAAGGTGGAGAAGCATGTCGTTCGTGGAAAAATTTAACTGTACCAACATGACAACCATTTCTCTATTTGCTGTTTTTAGCGGTCATGTGCTTTCAAGCCATTAAAATTGAGTGACCAGAAAATTACACTGTGGCATGGTATTGTAGCTTATTGCTTACACACACCCCCACACACACAAAGCAAAGAGAAATCTTGCTTTCATAAACTAAGTAAATTGATTTTACAGGAATGGAAAGGTTTTGGTGCTAAAGAATGAAAATTAAGATATTCCCTTTCAATTAGCAGGTTTATTTATTTTTAGAACGAGATGACTGTTCTTTGCCCAACAGGCACAGGTGAGTTGATAACTAGAGATCAAGTTTTCTTGCATATTCATCATTTAGGAATGCCAGACACTGCTGCTTTACTGTACGGTACTTGTATTGACTGTACCATAAGCTGTTTGCATTACAAGCAGCATGGTGCCAAATGAAATCATTAAACCTGCACACCTAGTAAGCCAAACATATATCAGATCAAGACAAATTCTCTTTCAAGAGGAAGTAATCTGCCATTGTCACATTAAAAAAAAAGTGAAGGCTCAACTATTTTTAGAAGTGCAACGATGGAGAAAAAGGAGCAGGCTAAAAAGTGCAACTGATATTATTAAATTGTCACTTTAGGCAATCCAGTCATGGATTCTTTACTGACATGCAAACCTGGTGAAAGATAAATGATCAGCTAGACCTTGAACATTTGCCTTCAATACTACTGCTAAGTCTTCCATCATTTCTTCGGAACTGCTTCACCAAGAATATTTTTTTTTTTTTATTTTTTGTTACTGAAGCATAGAGTATACTACCGGAGTCTCATCTTTATTTAAATAAAGAGAGAACAATGGAATACAAAGTTCTTTAACACCTTCAGGTTTTGTTTCATTTTCCTGGAGTCCTGCAGTCAAAGAACTTCTGAAGAGCAATATTCAATAGGATTAGAAATAAGCTGACTCCCTAAAGTGATGCTCTGACTTACAAAACAGATGTTCGGCTTCCAGATGATCTTCTATATTTGACTTCCAATACTATTTTAAAACATAGTTTCAATCTTCTGCAGAATCCAAGTTACACCTTGTTTGCAGATTTATTTCTTTGAGGGAAAGAAACTATACAAGATTTTATTGAACAAGACCTGCAAAGTCACGTAAAAACAAGTACACTTGAAACTGTACTGCTTGCTTGTTACAGTGAAAATCTGAGCAGCTGAAGTTTTTGTTAGGCAGAATAGTTGGATGTTCTTATATGGATTCATTATGTAAGTCCTACATAGGTAGGCATGGATTCATACATGCCTGCATGCTTATTTTAAAAGGTTTTGTTCTTAAATTGTTCTATGAATGGAAAAAAATATCAAGAACTGCTTTGTCCAGATCATAGCAGCAGTTCAAAAGATGCAGCCATTCAAAAAAAGCTTAGTAAAATAAAGCAACATCTGGTACTGAGGAAAACCATCTCTCAAAGAGATCTGAATTTGAAAATCTTCTCAGCCTGAGAAAGGGGCAGACCGGTTTTCCAGCTCATATTTTTTGTGTTGCTTACATTGTTTGGAGCAAACCATCTTGTCACATAATAGGCATTCTAGGCCAAAGCGAAAGGTAAACAGGCACGTCTGAGAGCAAATCAGTTGTTTTTTCCTCAGAAGATGACATCCAAGTTGTCAGCTTGCACATCTAAGTACAAGGCTAACTTTAATCTTGGAAACGTTTTTGGTACATTAGTAATCAAGTTCACTGCCACAGCACAAAGTGTTCTTCATACTGGCAGCATGCCGAAAACCTTTCACACAGCAGCTTTTGCATGTCCATGTTTTCTAGCAAATGAGTCTCTTGCATCAAACCTAGAAAGTAAGATGTTGGGTAATTCAGCAGTCCAAAGTAGTTCTGGATTTTCATGAAATAATAAAAACCCAGGTGCATTTGTGGAAACACACTAACACTTCTGTTCAAAGGAAGGCTTTTTAACTGCAGATTTTAATATTTGCAGGAATTCATAAACTAAACCTGTCCATTGCACATACCTATTTACTTGCTCTTTTCTGCCTGTACATTTGTATCATTCTTTGACGGAAAACATCAAATGTATCTTCTTTATTTTCTTCCCCTGCAGCACCCAAGCCCTCCCCTGCAGAGGTAGTACCCCTAGGGAATAAAATGGATAGTTAGCACAATTTGATTCAAATACATTATTTGACAAAGTGCAGAAAAGATGTAAAACAACAATAGTTTCAAAGAGACAGTTACAGAGTAAGGATCTAATACAGTTTCTCTGTGTCCCTTAATATGACAGGCCAACTGTGTACAACTTTTCCTCCCTGCAAACAGAAACAGAAAAAAGCCAAGGTTGTGTGATATTGCTGAATATATGGAAATATAGGTAGTTATCTAGATCAATTTCAAATAAACTCCTCTGGATTGATCACCTGTTTCATGACACACATGGTCCCTATTCAAAATGATGGCACCCAAAGTAGCATTGTTTCCAAAATGGCACAGAAACCACCAGATCTCTTGAAAACTAAGCACCCTGCCTTCCTGTTGGAGAAAAAATAATTAGAGGGCAAGTTATCAGCCCTGAACTCAACCACAGGGTCTGGTGAGCTGTAACTGGGCTTACTGTACCACAAGTGGAAACTCAGATGGTGTAAGTGGCATCAAGAAAGAAACCATCCTCATTATCTAATTTCTGTAACTATATAGCCATGGCCACATAAGCCAAGTAGGTGGTCATACAGCCCTGGAATATTTGTGCACTCTTAATAGTAGATTGAGCCTTTGCAGTCTGCAGGGACTTTTCTGCCTGCAACCAAGTCCCAGGAAGATGTTTTTTCCTTGCAATCCCTGCAGTATTAGAATCTGCCTTGGGAGCTGCATGATCAAGTTAAAAAGAACTCTGTAGAAGAGCATAAAAACAATTCAACAATTCTGTGGCTTCCGAGCAGGGATAGGCCACTGTCCAAAATGTGCCTTTTTCCACATGCCCCACAGAAACATGCCATTCCCATCCTAGTTCACCAAGTCACCACTCTCACTGCATTAACAATCTTCCCAAAGATATTTCTGTGATGCCCACAATAGGGAACAAACAAATGTGCCTGTAATATGTCATAGCTTAATCATTCCTCTCGACCTCCCAATGCATTCCTTCTGTTTCATCTTTTAGGTTGTCAGCACTTCAGGGCAGGGACTGTCTTCATTTTCTGTCTTGTATAGCGCCAACCATTGGTGCTTAAGTAATAATGGATTTGTGAACCAGGACGACTTTATTGTTGATATTGTAAGTATTGTAGAGTCCCCCTTCTGGGATAACTTTCAGGGCAAGAGTACAAGTGACTAATCAGAGAAGTTAGAGATTAGACTGGTTATAAGAGTGATCATCTAAAGCTCTTCTGCCCTCACATTTGTCTTCCCTCAGTTCAATTTCGGACTGGCCAGATCCACAGCTGACACAAATCACTTCTCTAAGACAGAAAGAGGAACTCAAGACCAGCAGGGGCTTCCCATAACTGAACTTTCTGTAACTACTGGCTCCAGCAGGAGGCATCATGTTCCCCATCTCTTATCTCCGCTATGGAAGAAGGACGAGAAACGCAAGAGGAGAAAAGGGATGTTATTCTCAACCTTTCCAAGACTAGCTATTATCTTTTCCCTGTCATAGGCAAGCCTCAAGCTTCTTTTCCATCTCCACATACAAGAAGATTGACATGTCTGTGTGCATCAATCCTGGAGGCAAATGCTCTTGTTGCTGTAACACAGCAATAAAAAGCTATGCTAACATTACATTGGACAGCCTCTAAACCTTCTCACACATTACTTCTGTCCATTTCTCTTTGGTGAGATAGAATTACCCAATTTGTGGGCCTTCTAACCACATCTCAACTAGTACTTGTCCACAGAAGGGCTGATGGGTTCTAAAGCATGCAGCATATCCAAAGGGAGGGCCATGGATCACCTTGAATAAATGAAAAGCTGCACTGGACAGCAATTAAGGTCACTACAGTGATACACAAAAAGGTAAATTGCCCAGGACAGCCTCACTCACGTTGAGATAATCTCAGATTTGGGCCTGAGACTTGCCTCCAGAGAGAAAAGAAAGAGCACTGGAGATAATTAAAGAATCTAGTGCTTTGGAGTTACCTAGAAACATAGCTGCAACTCCCTCTGTACATTAGACCAAAAATGGCAGCACAATTTTCCTGAGAGCTATGTACAAGGAGTACATGCACAAACAGTTCTCACTTGTCTGCTCTGGGCAAGTGCCTTTCCATGAGTGATAGAGCAGCTAACTTTAGTTGGAAAAAAACAAAAACCAACAGCATATTTTCATACCTAAAACACTTCCCTTTACAGAGGCCCTAAATCTTCTTCAGAACCTGGTAGGTTCACACCTGGATTGACCAACCAGGCTTTAACACTCAACTATTAATTGCATGCTGGGGAAATCAAGGAACTGCATGTGCTCTTGGCTTCTCCAAGTGTGTTGGGATGAGGAGTTCTGGAAGCTAAGGATCCAGTATCTTGGCAGAGAGTAGAAAGCTATAGACTAGATGAAGTGCTTTCCCATAGGGCATTCCCATCTGAAGGAAGGAGGTGGGAGACTAAGGTGATAGGCCACCTAACCCCAGGGTGTCCCAGAAGTACAAAGAAACACACACTTGGCTAAAAGACACTCAAATAAATTAACTAATTCTGTTGAAGAGAAAGATGGGAAAATTTTTCCCTAAGAAAACAAACAGTAAACCAACAAAGTACTTCAGTCAGCTAGAGTTTTTCCCCTGTAGTTGGTGGAGTGAAATCACAATTTTCTTTGTGCTATGTTTTTCTATTTGCAGCTTGGAAGAACTATAACCTACTATGTTGGCTGGAAGAGGACACTGGAGAAGACATTCTTAAAACTCAGAAAAGATTGTAAAATAATAATGTATGCATTTCAAGAGAAAAGCAGGCTTACCTTCTAGGAGATGCACTTACCTCTTTGCAGGATGCAGTGGAAAGATCTTATGTTTAGAGTGGAGATGATGTATTACCTTAACACATAAGTACTGTGTGTGGAACTCCTATGAAGTCTATTTATATATTACAATGCACACATCACGGCAATATCCAGGCACCAATTGGAATTCTGCATGCAAAGAGCTTGCAAGGTAAAATCTATTTGTTTTCCTTGTTATTACAAGGCTTCCACACACAGCAGGGTGCTCTCCAGAGTTTAGGTGGTGTAAATAAAGAGCCTCAGGAAGCATTTCCTCCCAGCCTTCAGCAATGTCCATTCAGATGGCAGGAAACAGCCTCCCCTTAGAACACCAACTTTCACCCAATCTCATTAGTAGAGACACAAGGCCTCCAGTCTCAACTCTGACCAGCCCAAGGAGGAGACCAAGAGTGGGAATAAGACATAGGACTGATCCCCTCAGGACAGGACAGGGACCCACAATTGCTACTAGAAGCATTTTCCAAATATGTCTAATATTTCTGCCGTTTGTTCCCATTACATACACTTTCACAGGCTCTTTGATTCCTTTTCCTTGTGAACCAAGACCACGTCCTTCTTGCCAGCCCATCTTCTGAAGCATCTGGAAACCCACATTCTTAACTGTTAATTTCTTGTGTAAAAAGTCTAAGTCTTTTGGTTTCTGCAGAGAGAGAGAGAGAAAGCAGGGGGAGAGTTTTTGATACAGAAAGCAGCCACCAGTTTGATCTCTTCACCAGAAACTTTCTGCAAATTGAGTGTTTCCAAGTTCCTGAATGTACAGAAACAGAGTTAAAAGTATATGCTTAAGTGACAGGTTTCTTCATCAGGATGGAAAATGTCTTCTGAAGAGTAATTGTTTGTGTAGCCAATTTACAGAGTACTAAACTAATGTACCTGACAAACGATCTTTATTTTGTGTCATTGATTTGTTTAATCACCAAAAATAGGAAAGCGTTAGAGTACACTATTTTCTTTTTTAATAGTTGTGTTTTCTGATAACAAAAGCAGGATGAGAAATTTAAAACATTAACCCACTCACTATTACAAAAACTCCATTTGACCATACTTACAAAATTATTCTAAGAGGTAAGAGAAAGCTACCAGATTAACAAATGATTGAATTATTCAATAAGGGCCCTAACCTGTAGGGGTGTTGAGCTTTGTCACCTTCCACTGTCTGCCCTGGAAGTGGAGGGAAGTTGGCTACTCTCAAACAGTGCACTGTTCCTTGCAGGATCCAGGCCTAAGGTTTGCACTGCCATGAAATCAATGGCAGACATTTTCAGATCCGCAAAAGAACTGTTTTCACAAGATAGAGTGAAATTACACACAGTTTCCTCACCTTCTTCTTCTTTGTAACTGGGCGGCCTCGGGGTCTGTCATAAGCAATTCTGACAGGTTCATGAACTGGGAATTAAAAGCAAAGACAAAAGTCAATCACAAAGATGACCAATTTGAATATGGAACTAGCAAAATACATATTCATATGCATGACTCCCATTTAATGCCTTAATCTAATACTACTACCAACGACCTTTTTATCACTTTGTTTAATTAACAGCAGAGAGGAGTGTGGGATGCAATAGCTATATATGCTCACTGAATCCAAGCGTTGTTGAGTCAACTTTACAACACACAGAAGTTAGAAGAAAGTTTTACTGTTGCACCAGAATGCAATGACTGTCCACCTGTTCACTGAGATGTGCCAATGGCTACTAGTAAACAGACATCTGAAGTGCATATTTTTTTAATTCACTTTATTAAACCAAGAACCACAAGCATATAGAATTCAGGTACTCTTGCCGGGGGCCAAAAAACATCCTTGAAATGATACTTACCTTTTGGTTCCTCTATGAGGCAGACCCTCTTAGATGCAGGAATCATGCCAACCTTCAGAGATTTGCTGCTGATTCTTTTGCGAGGGAAAGGGGTACCAGGAGCAGAAGCTGGCACCTGTGTTGACAGATTTGGTGTAGTACTATCAGAAGCTGAGCTTGGCTGCATTTCACCTGTTGAAGTTTCTTCTCCTGTTTTGGACAGCATCTCTTTGGATGCGATCTCCTCAGCACTACCTGCTGAGACCTCTTCTTCCCCCTCCTCTGCATGCTCCATTTCCACTTCTTCCAAGGTCTGGGAGATATTCTCAAGTTCAGCTTCTTCTTCTTCGTCCTCATTGTCGTCCTCCTCCTCTTCTTCCTCCTCCTCATCTTCTAAATTATCCAAATTTCTTTCGTCAGGTTTATCACTTTCTCCAAGTGCAGCTATTTCTGAAATAGCACTAAAGTTGATGGATGGGCACAATTCATAGACTTTCATTCGATAAAATTTGAAAGCAGAACTGTTTTGGTCTTGCAGAAACCTGGAAGCAGCGCAGAAACAAATTGCATTGAAAAGCATTTAAATTCAACAACTAAAAGAAAATTCCTATGCGTTACCATAAAGTTAGGTATTAAAAATGGATTTAGTAAAAAAGATTAGATGTAGTCATTACACTGGTACTTTTGTACTACTATGAAATACTATAGGAACTCCCAACCATATGTAAAAGAAGTGGCTTGGTCCAATTCAACAAACGCTAATGGCATTACACCAACAAAAGATTTGGCACAAACTGGCACAGCCCCATAGAAAGCAGTAGAGCCATGCCAATTTATACCATCAGAAGATTTGATCCATTGTGTTTAAAGTCCTAAAAAGAGTCCAGAACATAAGAATGGCCATAGTTGGTCAGACCAATGGGCCATCTAGCCCAGTATCCTGTCTTCCCGTGCCAGATGCTTCAGAGGAAATGAACAGAACAGGGCAATTTATCAAGCAACCCATCCCATTGTTTAGTCCCAGCTTCTGGCGGCCTGAGGTTTAGGGACCCAAAGAATGGAGCTGCATCTCTGACCATCTTAGCTAATAAGTTCACTTCAACCTCCCTGGACACGCAATAGCAGATTTAAAGGTAGCCGTCCTACAACGTCAGGACCAGACTTCAAAGAGAAACTGCTGAGCTTCAGTTCATTTGCAAATTTGACACCATCAGCTCAGGATTAAACAAAGACTATGAATGGCTAGCCAACTACAAAAGCAGTTTCTCCTCCCTTGGTATTCACACCTCAACTGCTAGAAGAGGGCCTCATCCTCCCTAATTGAACTAACCTCATTAGCTCTAGCCTGATTCTTGCTTGCATATTTATACCTGCCTCTGGAAATTTCCATTACATGCATCTGAGGAAGTGGGTATTCACCCATGAATGCTTATGCTCCAATACTTTTGTTAGTCTATAAGGTGCCACAGGACTCTGTTGCTTTTTACAGATCCAGACTAACACAGCTACCCCTCTGAGCTTTGGACTTCACTATCTTGATTAATTTTGTATCATCTGCAAACAATGCCACCTGACCATTTACCCCTTTTCCCAGAACATTTATGAATATGTTGAACAGTACAAGCCCAAGTACAGATCTTTGGGGGATCCCACTATTTCCCTTTCTCCACTGGGAAAGCTGACCATTTATTCCTACCCTTTAGCCAGATACTGATTCATGAGAGGAACTTCCCTCTTATCCGTTAACTGACTACTTTGCTTAAGAGCCTTTGATGAGGTCCTTGTCAGAGGTTTCTGAAAGTTCAAGCATACTGCATCTACTAGATCACTCGTCCATGTTTGTTGACACCCTCAAAGAATTGCTTTGGGGTGCAGGATGACTGGCTGTGGATGTAAAAAAAATTACATCTCCCATCTATCACAACTGTGCATTCTGGAGAGATTTTGGCATTCTCTCAAGTTTCAGATACTGTCTCCATTAGTGATCAATTAGTGGTTAAACCAGCGACTCTCAAACTTTAGCAACCCGAGGACTCCTATTTTGATTTAAAAAGTTTTGTGGACCTCTAAGACAGCTTCTAATTTTCCCTGGGGCTGCTCAACTCCCGCTCAGCCCCAGCCCCCAATCCACCCCACTCCTCCTCTTTCCCACCTCTTTCCACCCCTACCCCGTAGCACGCCCTGTGCACACGTCCTCCCTCCCCCCAGTGCCTCCTGCATGCCATTGAACAGCTGATCTGAAGTGTGCAGGAGGCGCTAGGAGGGAGGAGGAGGAGTTGATCAGCAGGGCTGGTGGCCCTGGACATGACTCACAGACCCCAGATTGAGAACCACTGAGTTAAACAAGATGGACAAATAATCTGACTTGGTAAAACAAATCCAAATCCTATATTCCTAAAAATATTTAAAATGTTACAATTTATATCTTCTTTAAGGATCAAAAGACAGTGATATTAAACAAAAATCTATGTAATTTAATGCTACCAATAGCCAAAAGACAGAACTATATGTCAAACAGTAATTCTACATTAAAAGCTTGGTGTTGTATTTTCTCTTATTAGACTATTTACACAAATGGATATATAGATTACTCACCAAAGATCTGGGTTATCTGCACTATTATCTATGCTGAACTGCTCAATTTCTGGTCCGACCTGAGCAACAAACTTGGCCAGCTTCTCAGCAGTTTCCATTGTTTTAGCATCCACTGCAAGAAAGAAAACAGTACGTTTGTACAGTGCCTAGAACAATGGGATCTAAAGTAACTGAAATCTCAAGACACTATGACATGGTAAATAATGATACCAAGTAGAGTATTTTACTGACATCTGAACTAATGCCTTGCTCATACTACTAGAGCACTTAAGATTTAATTTCAGATCTTCACCCACCATCAGGAAATTGAGACAACAGTGACTGGGAATGTCCAGTGGATGCCAATAAATCCTCAGTGTCTGCCACTTCTTCGAGTGACAGAGAGACTTCCGGATTGGTGGCATGCTGCGAGGATCCAGCTGTGTCCAATGAAGAGTTCTTCTCAGACATGCTGATTTCTGATATGGAAGATTTTGACTGAACCGAACCTTGGGTGAGCTTGTCTTGACGTTTCAGCATCGTACCAGCTGAAAGAACAGTCTGTGTCCCGATAGTTGATTTTCTCACTTTCCTGCCTCTAACTCCATGGTGTGTAAAAATTCCAAGTCTTTTTCTTTTAAAGAGCCTTTTCTTGATACTTGCTACTTTCCTCGCATACAACATTGCCCTCACTGATTCTGTTGCAGATTCTTCTGGTGTTTTCCCCTCTCTGCCTCCATCTTTTGTAGATGATGTCAATCTTTCCATCTCTGATAACTTCAGTCTGTAATATTTGTATTCTAGACTATCCTCCTCAGACAAGAACCTACATTAGAAAAGAAAAATGCATGCAGCATATGTAATGAAAATATACACTGAAATCAACCTTCAATATTTCAAGAACATCATGGTAGTTGATACTATTAGGATGCCCTATCCTGGTAAAAACAACCTGCAGGTATGGGTTTTCCTCAGATAAGCAGTAGTTCCATTTCCTAAGCAGTAAGCAAAGACAAGTTGTGTCAAGCTGCAAAATCACAGATTGCTCTAAGATAGAGCTCAAGTTGCCAGTAATGAAACAGCTATACTGTGGGGATCATATTCAAAATGGCACTATCAACTTGATTTATTAATTTTTTCCAAAGCTGACTAATTTAAATTAATTCCATTTTAAGAAAGAATGCTCTTTAAAGAGTATGTCTCAGATTTTAAAAAAAGTCTTCTTCTATTTCACACTGTTTATAAAAGGTCTTTTCAGCAAGAAAAGAAACTGAGTGCCTGTACAGAAGCAACAGTTAATTAACAATACACAAACTATACTTCCTGGGATTTAGGAAAGTACTTAAGCATGAGTAGTCCCACTGACATTAGGGCTATTCACATGCTTAAAGTTAACCACATGTTTTAAGTAACTTCTAGAATCAGCGCCGAAGTGCTGTCCAAACTGCAAAGTGAACAAACTGGAAAAGTATAGAAAAATTTTTCTCTAGTTGTAATTTGTGACTACAGAAGCCAATTCTCAAACAACCTTCAACTAGACAGTGTCACTTTAAAATAAAATGGCATTGTTAAAGATCTGGACAAACTGACTGGATAGAAGTGATTCATGTTCATTTTTGCTCATATGAAACCTAAACCAGGATTTAAATTCAGGTCTTTTCTAACCTTCTGTAATTTAGACCCTAACCCTGCAGCGAGCTCCCCGCAAGCACATCCCTGTGCCTGTTTGGAGCCATGGGGACACATGTGGGGGCACAAGGATCTGCTCACATAGAGGTCAATGCTGAATCAGGCCCTCAGCCCTCTTCATCTTCAAAAAGAATACTCATGTTAAATTACTGAAATTAAATCAACTTCATATAATTAAATTTTAACCTGGACTAAAAAGCTTTAATAGAGCATTACAAAACTTTTCAATCTCAGTTTAATTCAAGTTGCAACTTAAATTTCACACCCAAATTGCTGTTAGAACAAAATGAGATTTGAAAAAATTAAGACTATACCATACTTATGCAATTATGTGTCTCAAGTTCTGTTTTCAAATATTGAGCACAGGACTAAATACATAATTCATACACACATACATTCATTATACCTAAATGTCTTATGGCTTTCTACTCTAATTGTTTTTGCCCTCCTGCACGTTGACTGATAGATCTAAAGGCGTCTAGTCTACTAGACAAAGCAGGTGATTAAGAATTAGAACTCCTGGGCAGATATCACTTACTTACCAAGTATGTTAAAAAGCTTAATTAGCATTTATAAAGTGTTTTCAGGTATTCAGATGAAATACCCACTATGGACTTGATTTTAAGTCCATTGAAATCAATGGCAAAGTTGCCACTGACTTCAGTGCAGCAGGATCAGATACTAAATAGGGCAAAGTATTATTATGCTACAGTAGAACCTCAGAGTTACAAACTGACCAGCTCACCACATATCATTTGGAACCGGAAGTACACAATCAGGAAGCAGCAGGGACAACCACCAAATACAGTACAGTACTGTGTTAAATGTAAACTAAAGAAGGGGGAGGCAGCATTTTTCTTCTGCATAGTACAGCTTTGACACTTTACTAAGTCAATGTTCAGTAGTAAACTTTTGCCAGAAGCACCTCCACCTTTTGTTCGGAATTACGAACATTTCAGTTACGAACAACCTTCACCTGAGCTTCTACTGTATATCTGGAATTAACTTCACCAAAATACCTACCAATATTCAGGGCAGCTCTTCTGAGCAGTCCTCTCTTTTGCTGACAAAGTACCTGTAACAATACTGTTCACTAGCTTTTCAATCGTCTCTACAACTCTCCGATCAGCTCGCTGTGGAACTGTAACAACAAAAAAGCATGGTCATTGCATTATTCTTGTGAATAGAATGTAAAGGTGTCCAACTAGGTTTATAGCAATATTCCAGGAGTAAGCCAGCTATTGTTAACACACTACACCGGCCCATTCTCAGTAAACTGACGTTTTAGGTGTAATCAGGATAACAAAAAGGGGAAATGATCATGTAATAATTAAAGAATGTCGGGTGAGAAGATACATGCCAGGATCATATTAATTATACTAGTTTTATAGCATAACAATTACTAGCTGTAAGTCTAGTTTCAATTCCCAGTCAAATAATGGAGCAAGTATTGAGGGAAAGAGTCACAACACATCCACGATGATGAAATCAACAGCAATTGGCATTGTAAAGAACAAATCTTTCAGAACTAATAAGGTAACTTTTTATCATAACAGAAAAGCTATTGTTTGCAATATATGCAAATTTTAGCACAATTTGAAAGAAAACATCTCAGAATCTCACTCAAATTATTTCAAGTTCACTTGGATAGGAAGTGTATCATGAACTGATATTTGGCTGAATAACTAGAACCCTGCAAATCTGCAGATAACCGCTTTATATCCATGAATCATTTTTGTGTATTGCAGATCGGATGCAGATACAAATTTTGTATCCGGGCAGGGCTCTACGTATAACCATAAACAAAGGGTCATGACAAACAGCAATGTAATATATTGGTGAGAAGTATCTACTGGGATACTGCAGGGATTTGTGTGAGGTCTCATTTTATTTAGAGGAATCTAGTCCTACTTGACACTTAAGTCAAATTAAAAAAAAAAAAAAGTCAAAAGTAGCTTCAGCTACTATATTTACCTCTGTGTCTGCCTTTTAATATTTGTGCTTTTACAGTTACATTTTCCTATCTTTTAAAATATTAGCAAAAAAGATTCAAATAGAATTAATGAGAATAAATTAAGAAGGGTAAATTAAGGCTTAAAAAAAATCAGGAAAAACTTCAAGGATTGATCTCTTAGGTCTAGAACAGTGTCATTATGAGAAGCAGTGTGGATTAAGGGACTGAGCCTGGGGCTGGAGCCAGGACCCTGCAAAATTCTGTAAAATCTAATCGTGGATCTGTTGCTGACCACCTACATAATCTGGGCAAATTAACTCTTATACAAAATGAGAATTACTTATATGCATCAAAAGGGTGTTGTGAAGACTAGTTATATTTGAATACTACTATGAAAATGTGAAATGCAAGTTATTTGTCAGTCAAGTCAAGTGTTGGAAGTCCCACCATTTGGAACATTTAAATCTAGACTAGACAAAACACCAATGAGTGTATTATAGGGAATAGTCTTGCACTGGAGAGGGATTGACTACATAGTCTAATAGGTCTTTTCATCTCTCACTTCCATGATTATATGGGGGGAAAAATCTAATAAATATGTATCAGAAAAATATTTTATGGCATTTTACTTACTCTTCATTTTAGGTCTTGTATCAGGAGCAGTTTTTTTAAGCTGTACTGTGGACTCGGGTTCTATTTTCTTCATCTGAATTGGATAGCCACTTTTCTCAAGCCAAGCTTTCAAGTTCTCGATGTACTCTCTTCCAAATAATGTTGAATCATCAAAGTTTGGGAATGACGTTGGTGCTGGAGCCATTTCCTGGAGACCAACGGCTTCAAGTATTTTCTCTTGCCTGAAAGCAGAAGCTAATGCAAAGGTTTGCCCCAAAAGTGCCAAGGACTTCCGACACAGAGAAATGGTGGTCTCAAAAGCACCTGCCATTTCTCCAGAATTACTGAAACCACTTGTCTTGATGCTTAATTCATAGGCATTGCAGGCCATAAGCAGAGGTGTGACACTCTTTAGAAGACGATCTTGGAGCCTCATCATGTACTTATCAAAAGGCTTTATTATCTCAAAGAAGCAGTTCTTAGTCTTCATGGCACCCTTGTCCAACAACATATTTAAGAACTCATTGTCTACTTTGGGAGTCTTCAAAGCAGCATGTTGTAAATTTTTGATGGTAAAGAAACAATAATCTCTGTGTTCTGGCTTTAGTGAGCATTTGAACGAAGCAAGCATTTTTGCACACGTTTCTGTCTCCAGCTCGAAGAGGGCCCCAAACAGCTGCTGAAATTCTGCATCATTTTTTATTGTGTGAAATCCAGCCCATTTTATTATTTCTATTCCAAAGGTTGAGAATATGTCAGACTTGTCCACAAGATCAAAATTAAGATGTCTGAGAACATGTTCAGACTTACGAATTCGGATGACAGGCCTTTGGGTTGTCACAGTTGGCCTCTGATTAGGTCGTAATATTAGTTTCTGATTAAGGCGCTGGGCAATTGCAGACCTCTGGTTAGGACGGTCTGTAGTTTCTGGCATCTGATCAGGTTGCAGAGTTGACTTCTGATTAGTCATTGGTAGTGCTTTTTTAGTGTTCCATTTCTTTAGAGGAGTTTTGATATCTCCTTTAAATACTTTATTTTTAATCAGGCCTCTTGTAATATTTTTTCCTCGCAGAATCCTTCCTCTACTGATGTTGCCTCTGCGTACTGGCGGTCTGAACTCACTCTCAGATTGAAGTCCATACTCCAGGTCATAATCCTGACTTTCTATGTTCCCATACTCCTCTTCCACAAGTCCTGGTGACCTAAAATCACCTAAGAGCTCAGAAGAGCCAAAGTCAGTGTCATGCAATCTGGAGGATTCCCGAGGGTGAGGGCGGCCATAGTCCCGGTCCCGAGAGGTAGGGCGACCATAGTCCCGGTCCCGAGAGGTAGGACGATCATAGTCCCGGTCCCGAGAGGTAGGGCGACCATAGTCCCGGTCCCGAGAGGTAGGGCGACCATAGTCCCGGTCCCGAGAATCAGGGCGACCATAGTGGTCATGGTAGTAATCATCTTTCCTCATGAGAGGACTACTAGATCTATAAGGCGGCCCTGGATAGTCCTCTCTAGTGTCTCCTCTCCAGTCGTTATGAGGATGGTGTTGGGGACCATCATGTGAATATCTTCCATCATCATGAAAACTGTCTTCATACCTGGGTCTTGAAACCGATCTTGAATGAGCTGCAAGAAACAGTTTAAAAGAAGAAATGAGTACAACATAAAATGTGTTAATGTACTAAGAGGTCAAGCACATTTAGAAATCTGAGCAACCATCACTCCTACACATCCCCTTAAATTAGAGCCCAAGTCCAATTCTACGAAATATTTCTCTCTCTCTTCTTGTACTTTCTACCTTGCAATAGAAAAGCAATAAATGTTAAAAAAGTCTGGGTTTTTGCACAAGAAAATTACTTAAAATATCTTATTCATAGATTCATAAATTTCAAGGACAGAAGACTCATAGACTCATAGACTCTAGGACTGGAAGGGACCTCAAGAGGTCATCAAGTCCAGTCCCCTGCCTCATGGCAGGACCAAATACTGTCTAGACCATTCCTAATAGACATTTATCTAACCTACTCTTAAATATCTCCAGAGATGGAGATTCCACAACTTCCCTAGGCAATCTATTCCAGTGTTTAACTACCCTGACAGTTAGGAACTTTTTCCTAATGTCCAACCTAAATCTCCCTTGCTGCAGTTTAAGCCCATTGCTTCTTGTTCTGTCATTGGAGGCTAAGGTGAACAAGTTTTCTCCCTCCTCCTGATGACACCCTTTTAGATACCTGAAAACTGCTATCATGTCCCCTCTCAGTCTTCTCTTTTCCAAACTAAACAAACCCAATTCCTTCAGCCTTCCTTCATAGGTCATGTTCTCAAGACCTTTAATCATTCTTGTTGCTCTTCTCTGGACCCTCTCCAATTTCTCCACATCTTTCTTGAAATGCGGTGCCCAGAACTGGACACAATACTCCAGTTGAGGCCTAACCAGCGCAGAGTAAAGCGGAAGAATGACTTCTCGTGTCTTGTTTACAACACACCTGTTAATGCATCCCAGAATCACGTTTGCTTTTTTTGCAACAGTATCACACTGTTGACTCATATTAAGCTTGTGGTCTACTATGACCCCTAGATCTCTTTCTGCCATACTCCTTCCTAGACAGTCTCTTCCCATTCTGTATGTGTGAAACTGATTGTTCCTTCCTAGGTGGAGCACTTTGCATTTATCTTTATTGAACTTCATCCTGTTTACCTCAGACCATTTCTCCAATTTGTCCAGATCATTTTGAATTTTGACCCTGTCCTCCAAAGCAGTTGCAATCCCTCCCAGTTTGGTATCGTCCGCAAACTTAATAAGCGTACTTTCTATGCCAACATCTAAATCGTTGATGAAGATATTGAACAGAACCGGTCCCAAAACAGACCCCTGCGGAAACCCAACTGAGATCATCTAATCTGACCTCCTGTATAACACAAGGCCTAGGACATTCCCCAAAATAATTCTTAGACCACATCTTTTAGAACAACATCCAATCTTGATTTAAAAAAATATCAATGATGGAGAATCCACCATGATGCTGGTAAGTTGTTCCAATAGTTAATTATTTACACAGTTAAAAATGTACTCATTTCCCGTCTAAACTGATCTCGTTTCAACTTCCAGCCATTAGACTCTGTTACACTGAAGATCACATTACTAAATATTTGTTCCCTGCGTAGATACTCAAACTGTAATCAAGTTACCCCTTATCTTCCTTTGTTAAGGTCAACAGAGTGAGCTTCTTGAACCTATCACTATGAAGTGTGGGGGCCACGCCTCTTTGCTCTTACACAAAAAAACTACAGGAAAAAGCTATATTAACGCAAATTTAAAGTAGAAAATCTAAAGATATCAAAAAATTGTGATCTGTACAGCAACTGCCATAATCCACAGGTGAGGCAAACTGAGCGTTGATTTGGGCCTTACCTTTAAAATGATGGATTGTCTCTTCTATAGCATCATTTCGGTCCATCCGATACCTTTTAACTTTATCTTGCACCACAGCATCAAAAGTCTCCCGTGTAATTCGTCTTGAAGCCATTTTCACTCTGTAGCAAGAAAAATGCTCAATCTCTGACTGAAATACATTCACTGCTTTCAAATGTACTTTCTTTGCACAAGGGAGAGCGAGCTGCCTCTTGTAAAGGCAGAGCTAAGCTAGGTGCATTTACAGTGCCACAGAAGAGTAGCATGTTCCACTGTGAGAGGGGCTGGGCAACATTTTCATAAGAACAGTGTCTGGGTGGCTGGATTCTGTCCCCCGTGGGCACTGGCCGATCAGAAAGTGAGGCCCCGTGCAGGAAGGGAATTCAATACAGACTGAACTGCTAGCCTGGAGGAAAGTGGTAAGCGCCTCCAAGGCAGCGCTGGGTGGCTTCCCACCGATCACTCCACAACTCCTCGAGGCTACCCCGGCCCTCAATCCCCCGCAAGCGCCGCCGGCCCGGGTGAGGCCTCCAGCCGCCACCCTCGCGGGGCAGAGGGCGGAACGCGGGTCACGCTCCTCTAAAGGCGGATTCCCCAACTCCCCCCTCAGATTCCCCACTCCCCCCCGCGCCAGGTTTCTCCACCCCGAGCCCCACCCTCACCTCGCCCCGCTCCGGCAGGCAGGATGCGCCCAGCCTCGCGCTCGGTCCGGTTACTCCCAGCAGCCTCTGCGGGTCACCTGACGCAGGCCCCCGTCGCGCATGCGCCCTGATCATCCCCCTCCCCCCCGTCCCTCCCTGCGCAGGCGCAGTCACCCCCCCTCCGAAATTCGTGTCAGGGGAGGTTGGGGGTAATTTTATTTTTTATTTAAAAACTGAAAATGTGAAACCCCAGGACACTCCCCAAACACGGGTAGCTGAGGTGACGGGACTAACTACGAGCTCGCGCAGCCTCTCACCCCCGGGCGGTGCGGACGGCGGCTCGCCAAAGCCCGGCAGCAGCGATTTATCCACCAACTCCGATCAGCTCGTCCAAGTTGCGACTTTTCTTCACAGGGGGCCTGGCCTGGCAGAACGGTCGCGCACCGCGCATGCGCTGGAGAGGGTGAGGCGCTCGCTGAGCCCTGAAGATAATGGGCACGCGCATAACGCTTCTGCGCGTGCGCAGTACGTACCTGTTGTAACGCCGGAGGAACGCGCGTGAGTTTGTGGCGCACGCGCACTGATATCCCTTTCGGACGCCTGCGCAGTCTGCATCCTGCGTGATCTTTTTGTGCAGTGTGAGGTCGGGTGAGTTTCTTCACGCTGAAGTGGTACCCGTGGTGCGCATGCGTACTCTGAGCTTTGTGGCGCTGAGCTGAGCGGGGCCGGGGAGGGCGTAGTGTGGTGAGGTTCTCTGCTCTGCGGAGGGCGTATGGCGGCCGAACTGGGTCAGTGCGGTAGCCGCGTTCTCAGAGCGTCTCTCGTTCTTTGTTAACCGGGGCGGAACCCAGCTACGGCGAGCAGCGAGGCCCACAGGTGAGGGGGGAAGGGAGCGAGATGGGCTTCACCAGCGGACCCAGTCTAGTGGTCCACCCGCATGGGGGATCGCCCCCTCCCCCGGGGGCAGCTCCCTTCCCCCTCCCCTTCCTCCATGGGGGATCGCCCCCCCTCCCCGGGGGCAGCTCCCTTCCCCCTCCCCTTCCTCCATGGGGGATCGCCCCCCCTCCCCGGGGGCAGCTCCCTTCCCCCTCCCCTTCCTCCATGGGGGATCGCCCCCCCCTCCCTGGGGGCAGCTCCCTTCCCCCTCCCCTTTCTCCATGGGGGATCGCCCCCCCCTCCCTGGGGGCAGCTCCCTTCCTCCATGGGGGATCGCCCCCCCTCCCCCGGGGGCAGCTCCCTTCCCCCTCCCCTTCCTCCATGGGGGATCGCCCCCCCTCCCCCGGGGGCAGCTCCCTTCCCCCTCCCCTCCTCCATGGGGCATCCCCTCCTCCCCCGGGGCAGCTCCCTTCCCCCTCCCCTTCCTCCATGGGGCATCCCCTCCTCCCCCGGGGGCAGCTCCCTTCCCCCTCCCCTTCCTCCATGGGGCATCCCCTCCTCCCCCGGGGGCAGCTCCCTTCCCCCTCCCCTTCCTCCATGGGGCATCCCCCCTCCCCTGGGGGCAGCTCCCTTCCCCCTCCCCTTCTTCCATGGGGGATCGCCCCCCCTCCCCCGGGGGCAGCTCCCTCACCCCCTCACAAGCCCAAGCCCAGCGCCCTTTGCGTTGTACCTTAGCAATATCCCGCTTGCCTTGCCCACAGCCCTGGCCAGCCCCTCCCCGTGCCTCCCTAGGCTGGCACCCGTTCTTTCTAATCTCTTCTCCCCCTCCCCCGGGGCCACACGTGCCTGGCTCCTCTCCTCCTGCTTTTCCAGCTTCCATGCAAGCTGCCCCCGCCTCCCCCCAGGGGCATCCGGTCCTGTGCAAGGCTTGAGCTGCTTTTCATTACCGACCAGGTGAGTGGCCTTTTAGCAAACGCCCCATTCCTATCCATCCCAAGCTACAGGGCCTGATAGATTGTGGAGACCCAGGTAGGGAAGCTGGAGCCTAGCACAGAGGCTTATCTTTAAGGATAATAACTGAGCATACCTGCTGTTAGTGCCTAAAATACCAGTCCTGGGGGCCAAGCACTGGCTTATCTCAGTTCTCCTTGACCATCCTTTGCATCCTGGTGGATGCATCTGCCTTATGGCTTTTTGATAATATAAATATCTGCCCAGGCGGGTACTCAGAATGCTGTGTCATATCTCCATGCAGTCCGCTCTGTCTTCCATGACTGTCTTACTTGCGCACCCTGGCAAAATTGCGATTGCCCTAACTCAGCAATTTTTGTTCAGAGCAGTGAACAGGTAGGGCTGCAGCGGCATCTGTGCCATATGAACCTTCGCATCTGTAGTCAGGAACAAAGACCCCTTGTTCCAAGTCTTGTGGCTTTAAATTTCTCGCTGTCTTTTTTTTTAATCGAATTTTAAATAATAAATTATAAAAGCACAGCTTCTCCTTGGAGATTACTCTTATCTATTGAGTGCCACGGTGTAATGGAAACTATACAAAACAGAGGAAAACCTGGTGCTACAATCAACAGGACAGACATGTTACACTACTAATGTTTAAAATATGTAATGTTGTAACTGCTGGGATCTGGTGCCATGGTGAAATGGCTAGAACGCAGGACTGAGAACCAAGGCCCCTCAAGTTCTGTTTTTGATTCTGTATCTGAATCAAAAATATTTTATGGTGCAGTAAACTACACGAATGTTGCCACAATACTTTAATGTAAAAAAAAAAAAAGACACTCTTGCGTTCTAAATCAGAGGTATCACATACAGAAACTTTCTGACTTTGATCAGGTCACTTATTTTTATTGCCTCAGGTTTTTTTAAATGTTTATAAATAGACAGTGTCAACTTAAAAAAAATTAACTTGTGCGAATTTGATCCATCAGTGTTACATCCAAGTTCAGTGTAACTAAAATATCTTTTTATCTCTGTTTTGAACTTTTAATGGTGCTTTCTGTGCCATCTCTTTCGGTATAGTCCATTTCCCCAGTTGTTTTTGTGAGGTTTTCACACAGCAACAGGAGAGAAAATATGTTTTAAAAAATGGGAATATGTGATTGTAAAACCGCAGAAACTGATAAGAGGATTCAGGAGTTGAGTGAGAAATAGAGCTTGGGGAGTCCTGGTTCCCAGGCCTGAATTGTAGTCACTTCACCATGGTGAATCTAAAACTACTTTAAGTATTTTTTTAATTAATTAGATTTCAGGTTGATGATATCTTTAAAAAAAAAAAACCATGAATTGATCGCATGATATCAGGATTGGTAGGCTGGTGAAGGAAGATTAGGGCAGGTTCCAGACTGAGAACCAGTGGTGACTGAAATCCTTTGTGTATCTTTGCAATAGATGCAGAATAGGTAGCAGCAAATTAAGCTTCTCCATGCTCCTCTCTGACAGTATGCCCTGCTCTTGAGCAGGGGTTCTCAGACTTTTGTACTGGTGACCACTTTCACACAGCAAGCCTCTGAGTGCGACCCCCCCCCCCATACAGTAAAAACACTTTTTTTCATGTATTTAACACCACTGGGATTGGGGTGGAGGCTGACAACTCGCAACCCCCCATGTAATAACCTCATGGCCCCTTGAGGGATCCCAACCCCCAGTTTGAGAACCCCTGCTCTTGAGCATGAAGAGCTCCCTCTAGCAGAGAGATGAGAATTCAGTCTCCATGATCAATTAATAAACTTGGTCTCAGCTGAGACTGCCAACAAAGGGGCCTCAATTGGCATCAGTATGATGGTTTGCTTTGTGGCCACTCCATTGGGAACTGGAATGAAAACCTCAAACTCCCTTCAACCACAGCAACTGAACTGGTGTCAGATGGTAATACCTTCTGGTCATTACCAACTTGGGCCAGATTTGAATTGAAGACCTATATTGGTGATGGGCTCTACATCCTGTTCCCAGTCCCCTTAGCCATCTTCAGCACAGCATGGGAGGTTTAGGCTGGACATGAACTAACCTGACAGGAAGTTTTTCCTAAACAGTGGGACGTATTGCCTAAGGAGGTTGTGGAATCTCTGTTGTTGGATATTTTTAAGAACAAGTTAGACAAACACCTATCAGAAAGGGTCTAGTTATTATGTAGCCCTACCTTAAGTGCAGGGGACTGAACTAGGTGACCTCTTGAGATCCCTTGCAGTCATACACTTCTCTGATTCTGGGTTCTGTGCTTACCCTACTATCTGGCAAAAGGAAACATTTTTGTTTCTTGCTGTCAAAAACTTCATAATGTTTTGAAGCAAGTCTAATTCTGTGCTTTCCTGATGACAGGTCAAGAAGCCATTCAGTTCCTGTTTAATAACCAAATAAAATGGCATCCAGACAGATCACACAGGAAACGTTTGATGATGTGGTGCAAGAAAACATCATGGAATTTGAAATGGATCCAGATGAGGCTGTGAAAGAAGCTATCCAGCAATTTGAATCTCAGGGTATTGCAAATCCATCTCACTCTGAAGCAATAGAATATGACAGATATATCATTAAAATGCTTTCAACATATTAAAAATCAGGGGTCTCCTGAGCTTTTGGGTATGTGTTAGGTATATCTCCATATATTAAATATTTCTATCTCATAGAGCTGGAAGGGACCATGAAAGGTCATTGAGTCCAGCCCCCTGCCTTCACTAGCAGGACCAAGTACTGATTTTTGCCCCAGATCCCTAAGTGGCCCCCTCAAGGATTGAACTCACAACCTTGGCTTTAGGGTGACAATGCTCAAACCACTGAGCTAGCTAACTTAGCTCTCATATAAGCCAGTTATGGATGTTAAAGAATCCCAAAATATGTGCTCAGTTCTTTCTGGAAACTGACTGCTAATGAAGGGAAGCACTTCTCTAAACCATTTTGTTTCTTTTTTCTATGGCGCTTCAGTCTGAAAGATCCCAAAGCTCTTCAGAGAATCTGCATGTATGGCTTAGTTGCCTGCCTCTAAAATGCAGTGTCTTCTGAGGTGGGATGCAAAGTTGTTTACAGCACCCCATTTTTAAGGAGTGGACATGGTAGGAAAAACTGCTTGAGCTGAAACGGCAGGAGGGAATTTAGAGGCAGAATGAACTTTTTCCAAGCTGGAATTTAGCCTGAATTGCCCCTTGCTTTTAAAAAAAGGTATTTTCTGATCACAAATGGGCAAGACTTTGGTTTTGTATCCCTTTCAAGGGATGTAACAAACACCCTAATAATCCATGCCTGTATTTAATTAACCCTCAGGAAAGGACAGAAGCCTAATGTTCTTCACAGTTTTCACCAGAGTTCCTGTCCCTCTGCCTCCTTACTTCTCTCTTGCCTGTTAGGTGTTGATCTGAGTACTATTGTGAAAGCTGCACGGAAACCCACCTCTGAAAATGGCCAAGAGCAAAAACATGACATTTTACAGGTAGGAAATGTTAACTGTAGCTTTTCAACAAACTGTGTGGTCTGATGGTTCAAGTAAGGGGCTGGGAATCGTGCGCTCTGGCTTCTACTTTTAACTTTGCCACTGACTCCCTGTGAGCCCCGAGATAGGGCTAACCTCCCTGTGCTTTAACGCTTCCTCTCTTGTAAAATGGGGTATTCATATTTCGGGTTAGCTCTTGAAGCACCTCAGGTGGAAGGTGCTATGTAACTGCAAAATAATATTTCCTGGGCAGCAGGAGCAAGGAGTGCCCTGAGTAGCTTTCAGGCAGTCCCCTCTTGGCCAGAAGGAAGGGTCAGCCTGATATGAAAGCTCCATAGATGTTCTGAAAAGGGCAGCAATAACAAATGGGATCGCTGGCCAGTCTAAGGATTGGTAATATGATGTGGAGCCTTTCCCCTCTCATCCTCAGTTCCAGTCTAGCCCTAGGTCAGCAGTGAGTATAACTTTGCCAAGAGGTGAACAGTGGGGTCCCTCAAGGATCTGTTTTGTTCAGTATTCATAGATCTGGGAAAGGGAGTGAACCGTGAAGTGGCAAATTTTGCAGACGATTCAAGATAGTTAAATTCAAAGCAGACTGTGAGGGGTTACCGAGGGATCTTGCAAAACGGGGTGACTGGGCGACACAATGGCAGATGAAATTCAACATTGATAAATACAAAGTAACATACTTTGGAAAAAATAATCCCAACTATACATATACAATGATGAGTTCTGAACTAGCTGTGGCTTCCCAAGAAAGAGATCTTGGAGTCACCATGGATAGTTCTCTGAAAACTTCCACACTCTGCGCAGCAGAGGTCAAAAAAGGCTAACAGTGTGTTAGAAACCCTTAGGACAGGGTAGAAAATAAGACAAAGTATCATAATGTCCCATATAAATCCATGGGACACCCACACCGGGAATATCGTGTCTAGTTCTTGTCTCCCCATCTCAAAAATGATGTAGTGGCACTGGAAAAGATTCAGAGAATTGCAACAAAGATGATCAAGGGTAGGGAATGGTTTCCGTATGAGGAGAGACTAAAAGGATTAGGGTTGCTCATCTTAGAAAAGAGATGACTGGGGGGAGGATAGAGGTCTATAAATTCATGAACGATGTGAAAAATAAAGTGAGCAGAGAAGTAGTGTTTGCCCTTTCTCACAATACAAAAACCAGGGCTCGCCCAATTAAACTAGTAGACAGCAGTTATAAAACAAACACAAGAAAATACTTTTTCACAAAACACACAAATGGTTGTGAATGAAACTCATTGCCATGGATGTTGTGGTGGCCAAAATATAACGGGCTCAGAAAAGAACTGGTTACATTTATGGAGGATAGGTCCATTAATGGCTATTAACCAAAGTGGCGAGGGACGCAGCCCCATGCTTGGGGAGACCCTACGCATCTGACTGCCAGACGAGGATAACCGTTGGATCACTCCATAGTTGCCCTGTTCTAAACACTCCCTCTGAAGCGCTGGTACCGGCCGCTATCAGAGATGGGATACTGGGTGAGATGGACCATATTCGGACTCAGCATGGCAGCTCTTATGTTCTTATTTACTGACGCCTGTTTGTTGGCCTGTGTGAAATGAGTTAGTGGGATCCAGTCCACTCGCTAATGGGCAAGTTCCTCCACTTTACAAAAATGACCATTAGAAGAGGCATTTTCCAGGCAGATGCTGCAGAGAGGCCAAGAGCGAAATGGGCTGTGGGGACTGAATTCCCCTTTCGTCCCTAGAGGTGGTCCCTGCAGCTCAGGAGTGAGGCACGCTGCAGAGGGAAGAGCAGTGCCAGGCTACCTCTGACCCCATGTAGGGATGTAAATACCCATTAAAAAAGTTAACTGTTTAAACTATTAACATTATCGTTTAGTCGATTAAAGGAAAAGGGGCTGGGGCCGATGGGGCTGCTCGGGCTGGGACTGGGCCAGGGCTGGTTAACTGATAAGACCAATGCTTACTGGTTAGCCATTTAATATTTTACATCCTTGCCCCATTGTGTGCCTAAAAACTAGTGGCTATCCCTTGGGCTGTCTAGTGATTCTCATCATGCCAAATTTTCTTAAATTTAAGGTGAGAAATGATTATAAATATGCAGATGTGATGATCCAGTGGAATTTTTTTCTCAGGAGATTTTGGGGAGAACACTAACCGCCATTTTCGTTCCTTAGACATTAGACTCGCTCAGGAAATCCATTGCTGACTCTGCACTCGGTGAGGTCGGTGAGCAGCTAGTGCGCTTCAGTGAGCAATGCAGAGAACAGCTGGCTGTCCGCTACTTGGCTGGGCAGAAAGGTGCCTGTCCTGTGGTGCTGTCTGCCTGCAAGCTGGCCTCAGGAGACAGAAGTGCCATGCTCAAGGCCCTGCATGCTTTGTCTGCCCTCATGGATGGGCAGCCAGACCTGCTCGACTCTGCAGGCCAAGAGCTGTTGCTGCAAACACTGAAGGAAAACGCAGATGATGCTGAAATGACTCTAGCTGGGATCCGGTGCATCCGACATGCCTGTCTGAAACATGAGCAGAACCGCCAGGAACTGGTGAAAGGTGGCATCCTGCCATTGCTGACGGGCGCCATTGTCCGGCATGGCAGCTGTGCTGGGGTGGTCCGGGAGGCCTCCTCAGCGCTCAGGGTCATGACATTTGATGATGACATCCGGGTGCCTTTCGGCCATGCCCATGATCATGCCAAGATGATTGTATCAGAAAACAACGGTTTAAAGATCCTCATAGAGGCTGCCAAAGGTAGTATTAACGCTTTGACTGCTGGTTCTTATCTCATGCTCTCTGTACTCTCCTACCCCAAGGTCGTGCTGCTTAACTGCAGGTTTAATTTTTAGTTCTTTATGTGGTTGTTTAGTGGTCAGAGCAGAGGCTTGGGAGTCGGGACTCTGTGTTGTCTTCCCAGATTTACTGCCAGCTCGCTGTGTGTGACCTTCAGCAAATTACTTAACTTCTCTGAGCCTCAGGTTACCCTTTATAAAATGGCGGTAATAACTTGTTCACCTCCCAGGGAGGGTTTTGAAGTTTGCTGCTGTTAAAATGCTTTCAGATCCTCTGAAAGATGCTGCAGAAGGGTACAGTATGGTAATTGCTCCAAAGGCAACTGAAGGATCAGGACTTCAGTTTTCTGAGCTAACAGTCATCTGGCTAGAGGGCAGTGAACAACCCAGGCAATGGCTGTGTAAATTTATTTCACACATGATATCCTGCCAGTGTGCCTCTCCCTGGGCCTGAAAAGGCCTGTGAGTCAAAAGGGAGGTCAAGCTCCATGGCTCATTCAATTCCTAGTCTGTGGTTTTTGAGTTTGTCAGTGTTAGTTATCATGGTTAGTTTTGGATCATGGACTCCTGCCCCACTATGACTTGGACTGAAACCCACCAGTTCACGCTTGGTCCTTCTTCTAAAACCCATGTGAAACTGATTCTGCCAGCTCCTCCCACCCCAGCTGCTGTTTATTTTCCAACCTTGTCTTCCTCCTCCTGCAGCGTTCACAGACAACTCCAGCGTTCTCCGTGAGCTTTGTGCCACCTTGGCTCGCCTGTCCGTCCGGAACGAGTTCTGTCAAGAGATTGTGGACCTTGGAGGCTTGAATTTCATGGTGGCCCTTCTGGCTGACTGCATTGACCACCAGGTACTGTCCCTCTTCAGTGAGTGGGATGCTTTCCTGGAAGAGAGGGTATTTATGGGTGGGGCTTGTGAATAATGTTGCCTATTACGTAATTCATCTTTAGCGCATTTTCCAAACATGAATGAGCATTAGGTTTTGGTAAGCTCTACCCGTGGGCTCTTACCACACACATGGCACTGCTGATGCCCACTTACCACCTTCTACATTCTGGCACGCAACCCAAGAGTGCATGTGCTGAGTTGGAGGGAGAGCCAAGAACAGAACCCAGCACCCCCGCTCTAGCCTCTATTCTATAAAGCCTTCCCAATCCAGGAATAGATCTAGTTCTCAGGAAAGCTGGAACATTGGCTATCCTCTACATACTGTCTCTGATTTTTCTCAGGAGTTAGGTGCCCAAATCCCACTGAATTTCTGTGGATTTGGATATTTAATTCTCTTACGCTTCTTTGAAAATCCCAGCTACTCTGAACAGGGCAACTTGGCCATTCTGCCTGGGGCCAGTGGAAAACGGAATCTGGGATGCGAGGGGTGGGAGTCCTGGGGAAAATGCTGCTATTCGGGTAGTCTTTTGACTCCCATCCGTCCTGCCTGAGTTCCTGAGTTTGAGTCTCAGGGCTGGCAGTGAGCTGGAAGGTGCTGCCTTTCAAGCTGAGTGGTAGTGATCTGTTCTGCCTTGCTTACATGGGATCTGGTGGGTTTTGTTCCTCTCTGTCCTCTTTGTCGTTGAGTGCAGGAGCTGGTGAAGCAGGTGCTGAGCGCCATGTGGGCCATCTCAGGGAACGATGACGTGAAAGACGCCATAGTCAACACTGGAGGAACAGACCTCATTGTGCTGGCTATGAGCCATCATCTTGCTAGCCCTCAGGTATACACCAGTATGTTTGCTGGGTCCTCCCTGTGCTTTGGAGCTCTGCGTCTGTCTGGGTTTGGAGGTCTGATTTTTGGCCCTTTATTTCAGTTCTGATAACAGCATTAAGGGTGCCCTCACCTGCGTTTCTCCCCAGGCAGTGCTACTCACAACCCCCATAACTACTTCTGACCTGGAACAATGCCCTGCTGATGCTGGGAGCAGAACTTTGCTAGCTGCAGTTGTAGTGAGTAGGATTCTGCTCCCAGCATGGACAGTGTAGCAAGGCATGCTTTAACCCCTTGAACGCTCCTGTTTTCTACACCGGTTCCATGTCTACTTTGCAAGCGTTTGCATGACATCCAAACAGTTAACCACTTTCTACCATACTCATACATTTATGGTCCTGGACCAGATGGCCCAGGAATTGGAAAGTGGATACTGAGCTTCACATGTCTAGGTCAATAGTTCAGATCCAGCTATCACTGAAAATCATTCTTCTCTGATGTCTGTGTGCTGGTCTCTGTCAAAGGACTACACAGGACTAGTTACCGGCCAGCAAATGTTACCATCAAAACCCCCCATGTCTTTCTCCAGTTGCCTCTTTTTTATTGGCAAAGCTGAGGTCCCGGGGCTGACAGAAGTGACGTCAGAAGGGGGTGTTTGCCTGGCTGCTGGCCATGCTGTACCTGTACCGTGATAAATAGAGGTTGTCGTTCTCTAGGCCCATCAAACTGATGTCTCACACCAGCACCAGACTCACTGTGTAAATCCCCTGGGAGTTGGTGTGCTGGCTCGGTCGGGGACTAGCATTCTTTCTCTCGAGGGAATGAATTGGGGATAGGGAGGCTTCAGGGGGGTGCTGACTCTCTTTTCTGGTTGCAGTTGTTTCAGGCAATGATTCCCCTCTTCCTCTTGGTCCTGCAGATCTGTGAGCAGGGCTGTGCAGCCTTGTGCATGCTGGCCTTGCGCAAGCCAGAGAACTGTAAAGTCATCATGGAAGGTGGCGGGGCCTTGATAGCTCTTCAGGCCATGAAGATGCATCCAAGAGAAGTTGCTGTGCAGGTACCTGGCTCGGAGCTCTTTATTACCAGTTCAGTACCATAGGGTTCCCTGCCTCCCTGGGTTTCCTTGTCTTTCATCCAGCACCTGTACGGAGTTTGCAGCTGTGTGGTGAAGATCATGAAGAAGTTGCAGGAGGAGCAACGTTCTGTAGCTCTTTCAGAGGCATCTGTCTGTCTGAGCTGATTGATGCCAGATTCGGACTGAAAATTGTCCTTTGATTGTCTTTAGTCCCAAAGACCTTGCTGTGCAGTTTGCATTCCTCAAGCCGTGCCTGTGTCACTAACACCTCTTCCTGCCTGTGTAAACGCAGCCCTGCACCCAGCCCCGTGGATGGTGGTTCTGGGGCCTCTTTCAGCTCCCACTTCATAACCTGCTTTATTGAATCTTTGTGACAAAACTGGCTGTGCGGCGGGAGGATTCCTTCCAGAGTCTGCCAACACTGCTCAGATTGGTCACAGGAAGGGCAGGCTGCCTGTCCCCCAAGATAAAGTGAGACCCTTTCACAGGAAAAATCAGTCCCTATCTCATTCCCTAAGCCCTGTAGGATCCCGTATCTGCTCTGCAGCTTTACTAAATATTTTACATCATTTAAAGATGTTTTATTTAAAACCTTTTTGCGCTAGAGCGTGTTAAACCCTCATAAGAATGGTCACACCAATGGTCCATCCAGCCCAGTATCCTGTCTCTGACAGCAACCAGTACCAGAGCCTCAAGGGGAGTGTGCAGAACAGGGCAATTTGCCTTCCCCTCCCCAGCTCTGGCAGTCAGAGGTTTGGGGACACCCAGAGCAAACCTAGTTATATTTTTGGCCTTCTCAACATCCCCAGGCAATGAGTCCTCACATTCCAAAAGTATTCCCAGCGCTCAGTGAATTCAGGGATCAGAACGGAAGGCTGATCGTTTCCCTCCTTGTCTGATGTCCTTGCCCATGTGGCAATCAGTGGGCTAACGTCTCTGGCAGAAGGGTGCTCCTGGGCCAGCCCCCCAGTCCATGCCCCGTGTTCCTTGTTTGAGGGTGGCTGATTTAGAGTTAGGAAGTCACTTTGGGATGTTTGGGTTCTGTGTGTTAAGGGAAGGATTTGTTCAAACAGGATTTAACCATGTGATCAGACCCTTGTGCCTGTCTCTTGAGTCTGCCAAAGAGGCAGTGAAAGGTCCTAGGGGAGGTGAAGGAAGCAGTCAGGGATGACCCTGGGCAGTTGGACAGTTTTCCCACCGAAGCACGTTTTAATCTGTGACCTGAATGCAAAGTGGCTGCCACTTCTGTATCCGTGGCCGCTACCTGGCCAGGATCCAAGTCGTGCAAAGCACATTGGAATCCCTCGCATAGGAAGGGGGAACTAGACTAAGCCCAGCCTTGCTGTGCATACACCATCTGATTCCCTTGTGGATGGCCTCCTGCTCCTCCCTTTGCTCCCTCCACAAGCCATTAACCATTCTCCTGTCCCTTGCTCCTCAGAAACAGGCCTGCATGCTGATCCGGAACCTGGTCTCCCGGAACCGGGACTTCTCTCAGGCTATCCTGGAGATGGGAGCTGAGAACTTGATTGTGGCGGCTCGTGCGGTGCACCAGGATTGTGACGACATAGCCAAAGCTGCCTTGAGAGACCTTGGATGTAAAGTGGAGCTCCGAGAGCTGTGGACAGGCCAAAAGGGAAGCCTGGCTCCCTAAACTGCTGCCCCCGAGAGCCCCGGAAGCTTGGGACATCTCCGTATGCAGCACCTACAGGCAAACCTGGCGTCAAATAATCTGCACTTGAAACTGGCCCCGAGCAGCTGAAGAGAATTCCTGGCCTGTGAGGCTCTCGTGTGGGCTGTACTACACAGGGACATCTAAGCTGTTGCTGAGATGGCTTTGTGTATATAGGTTACAGATACACAGAACTTGTTGTGATGATCTACTCTCTCTACAACTTGATGCCTGGGAAAGACCTATTTCTCCCTTCCCCTCCCCCCCACGTTGCTGTGTTACTTATTTATTGCATGGGCTGTTCCTATGTGTGTCTGTCCATGTTGTGATCCAAAGTGGATCTCTTCCTGCAGCAGTTTGGCATCTACCATTTTAACCATCCTTGTCCTACCTCCTGACCCCTGCTCTGTGCCACTGGTGGCTAGCCATCCCAAAGGCTATGTGGGAGAGATGACACCAATATAGTGAATGTCCCGTCCTATCCCAATGCTGTTACTAGCAGGCTGGGCAGTCTCTCACTGTGTTGGCTATATCCATTTCCATCCGATACAGCATTTTAAACAAATGCAAAGTATTGGCTGGAACCGTCATGGCCTGGTGTGTCATGTTTTATAATCGCTGAGCTTCCAGAAATAAATGTAAGACGATAGGATTGTTCCAAATGATAGGTGTGAGAGAGCTTTGGGGGCAGGGAAAAAATAGCTTGGTGTGCCACAGTGTTGTGCCGCCAGAGAGCCAGCGACATTTTGAGGCCTGTGCTGGGAGCACACAGACATACTCTCCAAGAGCCAAGACTATTGTATCGTAGTTGCTTGCTCTGATCAACAGGCCATGGCTCCCCTTGGAGCAGGAAGACACTATATTTGGAGGAAAAAGAGGTGGAAGGATAGGGCAGTCTGAAATCTCTTGACCTCCCTTACACATAGGCTAAATAGCCCCCTCCTGAGCCACGAGAAAGCATTTTTGTGAATGTCATCAGTCCTCTAACTGTCTGTAGTTTACAGTTCTGCTCTAGCTGTTAGCCTCCATGCTCTGTTCTATTGCCATTTGCTTCATTGTTGAGTGATGAAATTCACATTATAAGAAACGTAAAGGGTGCTTGGCACCAGACAAGCCGATTTGTAGAGAGGGGAGGGTGGAACAGATGACTAATGCTTTGGGACATTTTAAACTGATTATGCCAAGTGTGTAAGTAAATGCAGCTGTGGGGTGTCTACCTGGAAGGGAGCAAAAGCCCTGACAGCTTTGAAAGCCCCACAGGCACTAATTCCATGTGCAGTGTGTGTTGGTAATAAGCTGCCTACATCCCTTTCTCAGTTGCTTTTTCTGGCGAAAGCTGCATCCATCTGTCTATGTCTCTGCAATCTCAGTTCAATAAACCCTGTCAGGCTGCACTTCATCACCTCTCCATAGGACAGGCACTGACCGGGCTTAAAGAGGCCAGAAGTCAGTGGTGACCTGGACATTCTGCATGTGAAAGGGGGCCTGGGAGCATTCGGAAGGGGTATTTCTCTGATGCTGGCCTGCCCTTTTGATACTGCTTCAGCAATAGGTCTGGAATGGGCTGGAAGGGCCAGAGTTGCATCTGAGCACAGCAGGGCATTCGGGAGGATGGACTGGCCTGGAAGGATGGGGATGGATATGAATTCTCCTCCTGGCTTAGACAAGTGTTGGTATGATGACTCTTTTCTGCAGAGTAGTCACAATCTTTCTCCCTTTACTCCTTCCTGGGTCCTATCCAGCTGAGGAGGGCTAGGCAGGGTCTGTGCTGCCCTGTATTAGCTGCAGGGGGATTCCAAACATGAGGTGCGTGCACTCGCTTCCCTGGGGAGTGAGTGCACACAGCAGTGCATGAGGGCCCTGGATCCAGGGTGGCTTTGAGAGAGGATACCCAGGCCCCTCCCAAAAAGAAGCAAAGCAGAGAAAACCAGAAGCTGTTACAGAAATAATGTATATTTTAAAAATACCCAGCCCTGGGTGTGTGGCGGTACGCGTTGATCTTCCTGAAGTTCACAGAGACCAGTGGGAAGGCGGATGTGAGGTGCTTTAATGGGGGTGAATGCGGTTCTGCCTGCGGGAGATCCACCATCTCAGCCTACTGCCCACTTGTCCCCTGGCCTCCTCTGTCCCCCAGCTGCTGCCAGCCTGTGGTTTCACCGTAGATGACCTCCTGAAGATCTTTCGTACCCAGCTTACCAAGGAGCGCAGGCTGAGCCGGGAGGGGGTGCATCGTGGCTCTTCACTAGTCCAGTTGCCAGAGATTGTGGGACAAGAGCGTGGTGAGAGCTTCTTCTGCCCTCCTTCCTGTCCACCTCCTGATGCTTCAATCTACAAATATCAATGACAGGGAGGAGTTAGTGGGAGGAGCCTTCTCTAGCCCCTCCTCCTGCATGTGGGCAGGACTGTGAGCTGTCACTCTTGACAGCAGGGTTTTGTGGGACCATTACAATGTTCCTTAGCTGGAGCCATCCTCTAACAGTTCCTGTTGGAAAGGCATCTCGTGCCCCAATGGCTTTGGGCTGGACACAGGCACCAGCAGAGGAGGTTTCATGCTCCTGCATTTCTCTGCAATCTTTCTTGCTTCTAGGGAAATTGAGAAGCACTGTAGTCCCCTTATTTCACTGCCAAGGGCCCTTGCAGATTGAGGGGCTCTGGGAGGCTTTATTTGCCAAAGAATCCTTTTTCTTCTGATCCCCTGTAATAAAGGTGTGAAAGCAGAGAAGTGCAGTGATGGAATGAATGTTTATTTTCTGGCGCATGTCACCTACCCATGGGCTATGACTACAGAATGTTAATATCCCGCTACATGGCGGGGGTTTTGCACTTTTAGTAGTGGGTCAGATGTCACCAGCTACGGAGCCTTGGGCTGGGTCAATAGTGGAGAGGAGCCCTCTAAAGATCAACCAACTCCTTCAAAACTAGAGTGAGTCTTCCCTTGGCAACAGTACCCCAACTCCAATTTAGAAAGCCTGAAACTGTCTATGGAAGAGGGTTGGTTTTGACAAAAATCTCCCAATCCAGCGGTTCTCAAAGTGTGGGTCGCCAGGGCTGGCATTAGACTTTCGGGGGCTGAAGCTGAAGCCTGAGGGCTTCAGCCCTGGATGGTGTGGCTGAGGTTATAGGCCCCTCACCTGGGGCTGATACCCTTGTGTTTTGGCTTGGGTCCCCCCTCTGGGGGTTGTGTAGTAATGTTTGTTGTCAGAAGGGGTCACAGTACAATGAAGTTTGACAACCCATGTCTTGATCCAACAAAAGTTTTTGAAATCAAAATCTCCCTTTTTGACATTTTCAAAATGATGTTTTGTTTTGGAATTTTACTTCATTTACACTTTTAAAAGGTCAAACTGAAATGACATATTTTACTTGGCATGTGAGAAATGTTTTTGGCTGATCAGTTTGTAAAATTTTGATACTATGATTTTTGTTCATCCTGGGAAGATGGTGGTTGTATTTTGTTTTTTGTTTTTTTAAACAAAAAAATTCTTAGGGGATGGGAAAACCATTTCCCTCCCAGCTGTGCTCTTGACTCCATGTGGTTATGAATGAGCTCATGACACTCCTAAAAGAGTCAGGGTATTAACCTTTAGCAGGCTGGTCCATATTCTAACTCAGGTCACTAAACTGGGCCTCCCTCAATTCTTCTGGCAGTTTTTCAATTCTTCACTTCCTGCCCTAAAAGTACTGTTCAGTACTGCTCAACAGCTGCTGTGCTCCACACGGCACATGGTAGTGGAATGCAGCGTGATCCCTCTATCTTTTATCTACCTTGCCGAGTGGTTTGGGAGGCTCATTCAGTGTTTTTAAAGCACTCAAAATCTGTGCATGAACAGTGCTACAGAAATGCAAAGTGATGTTATTCCTTGATGTGCTTAATATTTGTTAATAATACCTTACATTTCCACTGCCTCTTCTATCCAAGGATCTTAAATCACTTATCTTAACAAATGACTCCTCACAGAACCACTCAGGAAGTATTATTTGCACAGAGCGATTGTACTTTCCTTAAAATCACGTAGGGAGTCTTTGCCAGAGCTGGGAATGGAACCCAGGAATTCTGTCTCCTCTTCCTCTGCTCCAACCATGAGAGTGCTCTCTTTCCATGCTCTCTGGATGGAGAATGTGCAACAGAGGGGGCATTACCCTCCGAACCTGTTCAGATTTGAGAGCAGGCTGGCCCCTGACAGCACAGATGTTCCAGCACTCCAATGATTAAGTATCATAAATTGGAAACAAGGGGTCTGGGGCTAGGGAGCATTAGGAGTTATGTCTAGTGTGGTGATGCTGACAGGCCCCAGCAGCGGATCGGAGCCCCATTGTGTTAGGTACTGTACCACTGGCACAAAGACGCTGCCTGCCCCAGAGAGCTCACGCTGTTAATATGAGATAAGTGGCTACTGCCTGGCAGAAGGGGTGTAAGGAGTTGCTGCTGCATGATAACGTGGTCGCAGCACACCAGCTGCCGGGCTCTTGTCGAGCTTTGCGCAGGCGTCCCAGCACAGAGGAGTTTGAAGGAGGGCAAGGAGGTGGCTTTGTGAACGTTTACAGGGAGTGTCTTCCCTGTGGGTTGGGTGGCCGGGGAGAAAGCACAAAGGTGCTTGTTTGAAAACAACTGAGTTAAGTCCCATAACCTGGGAACAAAACAGGTGTTCTGGGCCAACTGGCATTGTTTCTCAACCTCACACGTACCTCACAGTGCCCCGTCTCTGGGCCGTGCCCACATGGAAACCGAGAGCCTCTTTTCTGCCCGGGCAGTGCATCCCCTCGGCCCAGCAGTGGGGCGAGCTTTGCACAGTGGACGACCTCCTCCTCCTTCCTGCATTGCTTTTGCTGTTCCTTTGGGGACAATTTTTTGGTGGTGGCTGCAGAGTGTAATGATGTGGGTGCTTTGCCTTTGCTGGGCAACAGGCTGCTCTGAGGCTCTGCCCCTGCCAGCTGTCCCGAGTCTTTCCCCATAGACACTGAGGGTGTGCGCCCTGGCACGAGTAACTCAGAGGCAGCCTCCTTTGTGAGGGTGTCTTCAGGCTTCTTCAGGTTTTCACTCAGCTCTGGACCAAATCTCCTTTGTTTCTCCAATGCTAGATGCTGCTGATTAGAATCTCCGTCCTTTCGACCTTCAAATTCCTTCCCAGATGGTCTGTGTCTGTTGCCTTCAGCCAGTGGTCCCCCGCTTGGTGCGTTGGGATTGCTGGGGATGGTCTCACAGGTCAATGTTTCACCTCGATCCATGGAGCTCTGAGTGGTGTCACTGGCTCTTGTATCTGAAACCTTTGGGTCTTCCTCGGAGCACCCGCTGCATTGGACGCTGGCATCACAGCTGCTTCCTGCCCTCCCTTCTGTGTTACCCGGTTGAGAACTGGCACTGCGGGGTGGCTGGTAGCATGGGAGCTCGCCATACGTTCTGTAGCAGGGGAAGTAGCCGGTGGAGACAGCGGAGTCGCTCAGGATGGAATCCTCATCTAAGAGGCAGCAGCTCTCTGAGTCCCCAGAGCTGTTCTCAGGGTGTTCTGGCCTGGAGAACGGGGAGGTGGTTTTATCCTCTGTCTCGAAACTGTGTGAGATCGAGCCCAGCTGGAAGGCAGAAACAAGCCAGTTCAGACAATATGATTGTCCTCGAACCACACCTGCCTTTGACAAGATACTGGCTAAGCACCCCCACTTATTGCTTCTTTTCATCAGGCCCAAGCCTGCGACTTTCCTCCCTTACTACGCATACCACCCCATGGAAGCCTGTGGGCCAAATTTGCCATTGCTGTGAGCAGTGGTAACTCTAATCTTTGTTTTCTGCCCTAAACTGCTGGAGAAGGTGGTAGTGAAACTGGTTTAGCCCAGAGGTGGCTGCATTGGGGGTGGTAAGCAAAACAATTCCTCTTTGTAACTTGCATTGTAGCTTGTAGAGCTGTTTGGGATCATTTGAGACAAAAGGTGCTATCTACGTGTCAGGCGTTTATTGTTATAACCATAATCTCCCTGCACTAAAGTGTTATGCTCCTGTTGACGAGGTGAATTCCTTCATATCGATCTAACCAGTGCGGTGCCTTGGAACTGTTAATGCATATTATCCTTGCAACTCCCCTGTGAGTTAAGGAAGTGCTTTCCCCATGGGGCCGGTCTTTAACCCTATGATCACCGTTGCCTTCTCTTTAGTTTGTCTGTATATACTCCATGGGAGGGGCATAACCCAATAGACACTACTTTTTCTTGCCTGTTTTTTCAGATGGATTTGTTTGCCAAACATGATTGTATTGAAGCCTTCGACCAATATCTACCTTCCTCCCTACCTAGTTGCTCTGCCCTTCCTCACTGGAGTATCTGAGCACCTCCCCAAAAGATACTGGGAATGGCCGAGCCATTACACACAGAATCTGTTCTCCCATGTTCAGTATTCTCACACCTCTTGTCAAACTGTCTGTAATGGGCCATCTTGATTATCACTACAAAAGTTTTTTCTCTTAATTAATTAGCCTTTTTGAGTGGTAGGACAACTCCCACCTTTTCTCTGTATGTGTATATATATCTCCTTACTATATGTTCCATTCTATGCATCTGATGAAGTGGGTTTTAGCCCACAAAAGCTTATGCTCAAATACATTTGTTAGTCTCTATGGTGCCACAAGTACTCCTGTTCTTTTTGCAGATACAGACTAACACAGCCGCCACACTGAAACCTAACAAAAGAAACAGGGTACCTCACTCATTCTGGACTCCAGCTGTTCCTCTGTATTGTTCGTGAATGGCGTCCAAAGCTCCTGGTATGCACCGTCACCAGAAATCTTCATTGCCAGTCCTGAACATCCATCTGCAGTGATGTTGCCTGGGACATCTTGGTGTGGTTCCCCTTCCTCCTCCTCTTCTTCCTCACCCATCTCATGCAGCTATGGAACAGAAACATGAGGAAGGATAAGAATCACAGACCAATCCTTTCCCCATTTTGCCTTCCATTCGCCTTCCAGCATGTTTGAGAACTGCCATGGCCATCAAAGGAAAGGAGAACTTGTGTAGAGCAATGACTCCTAGCCCATGGCTCTCAAATCCAGGACCTGATGTGCAGCTCCTGCTGGTCTGGTCAGTGAAGTGAGAGAGAGAGAGAGTGTGTGTGCGCGTGCCCACATGTGCAAAGGGTAAGTCACATATGAAGCACCGAGCAAACTAACCAGTGCTGTGGAAGCAACTTGATATCTTTCCTGATGGAGATGAGCAAAGGGGCCTCAACAATCCCCTGTCCAGCAGCCAGATGGTAGATAACACATTAGACAAAGACAGAGTCATCCCACTCCGACATTGCAGGGCAGCATTTGCACCCTGACATCCCAGCAATCTGCAAATATGTCCTGTCACAACCACCCCCCATCCTGACACCAACAGTGTAACACGATATCGGGGCTTCTCCCTGGGATTAGTCTCTGGGTGTGTGATTCTGCCTAAAAGCAGCGAAACAGCTTCATCTGAGGGCTGTGCAAAAGGACGTGGCCCCTGTTTATAGGGAATTGACCCAACAGTCTTTTATTTGCTTTCAGTGGTTTCCAACCCTTACATTTCGGAACCAGAAAACTCAAAACAAAGCTCAGTCTAAGCCACCAGTTTCACTTGGCCTCCCCCTGAAATCAGATCTAAGATCAGGCTCACTGAGACATCCCTTCTCTTCCCCACTCCTCATTTAAATTTGGCAATGGAAGCTTTGCTTGGCAAGATGGGGCCTCACTGTCATAGTGGGGAAAATTCCAAACCTATGTGGATGCTCAGCCCATCACTTGAAATTTATATATATGTACATTTATTATCCTAAATAACCTGACATGAGCTATGCCCAAAAGCATGCACCTGCTGCCTCCTCTTTTCTGCCAAGGCAGAGCTCCTCCTATCTGTGGGATGACTGGACTTTCTCTGCATTAGCTACACAAACCCCATCATGAATAGAGAGGATTCTTGCACTGGGGTACTGTACCAGAGCAAAGAGCAAATGTGTCTCTGAAATATTTCTTACTCCTCCCCATCCTGTTGTCAAGATGAGGGGGAGTGGAGCTGGGGAACAGAATTTCTATGAACTGCTGTGTAGCCCCAACCACTGTCTGCTGCACTTTGGTGATCTCCCCAGAGAATCCTTGCCCAGTGGATGGGCTGGCTATTATGTTTTCCTTGTTCCCTGGCTGAGCTATCTGAGTGTGCACCTGCCTACCTCTCCCTCCTCAGTGCTGCATTATAAAGAGATACAGCTCCACCTACCCATCCAAAATCAAGCAAAGATATATACACTGGCTTCTGCTGCGGCTGGCTTCCTTCACCCTCCTTGCATGCTCCGCTTTCCTCATGGAGCTTGCATTTGTTCTCTATCCCAGGCTCCTCTTTATGGCCATAACCATCTCCATCCTTGTGCCATTTGTATTCAGCAACAAATTCCTGATGTACAAAGGACACAGTGTAAGAGTCGCTCTGCTTTAAATCTGGAGCTACCTCCTCCCTTCCTATCACCCAGGGTTTTCCCTTCCTCACTTCCCCTTCTACACAGAGAGAATCTATACTACGAATGATCCAGCAGCTCCAGTGGAGTGATTCTGCAGGATGTCTTTGCCAGGTAAGCTATTCAGCAAAGGAGCAGGAAGGTCCAGTGAGGTACGAGCAACATGGGCAGAATCATTTCATGGGACCTGGCAGCTGAATTGAGTGAAAGAGTTTTGGCCACCAGTGTAAAGTAATTAGAACCCTGAGATCCCAGACTAATGAGAAAGAGGAGGGACGTTTGAGCTCCTGTGAAAGGACCAGTGACCAGTACCTCTCTTCTCTCCACAGAGTCTGCTAGACTGTTACTCTGATGGGATTCTTCATCTGCACTTAATGGGCTTGTCAACCTCACATCCCTTCTGGTACGAAAGGTGTTTTTTCCAGTTGGTGGTTTCTTGAAAGTGTCCTCAGAGTCACCTATTAATATTTCAGGGAACTGTGGAGAGAGGAATTAGGCACATCAGCTAAGTGGGCCTGGAGGAGATACTTTGGGAGAAGATTTTTCTGTATGCTTCCCAGATGTGTGAGACAGAATGAAGGAGGATGCTGCTGGATTGCATCCCAAACAGGAAGATTTGAGGTTACAAAAAACATCTCAGATCCAATGAAAGTGGCTGCAATTTCCATTGACTTTGGCAGGGTTGCATCCACTTACTTGAGGGCTAAATTTGCTTCATTATGGCTAAGGACACAGTCAACCAGGCCAATTAGAATAAAGAACTGACCTGAATGTTCACCCCAAACTCAAACCGTAGTATTCCCCAGAGCCAAGACAGTTTGGTAACTTTTCATTTTCACGTCTGGCTACGTCTCCTGGGCTGAGGCGAGACCAGAAACAGGATGGAAATATTGCCAGAGAGGTTAGTCACTAGGTAATCCCGAGACAGAACTAGAAGCCTAAGACAAAACCATGTTCTTGGGAGCCCGTGGCGTTATTACTATTGGAAGGAGTTTGTGATGAATTCCGGTTGGCTGCTTCTCCATACAGAACTCTGCAATTTTTTGAGGTTTCCCCATCTCTGTTTATCATCCTGTAAAGTCCTGTTGGGGACAGAGTGGAGAAAGTGTCCATCCCAGTCCTCCCGGGGATCATTTCCAACTGTGTTTGTAAAAATGCAACTTGCTCTAATATTACATTGGTAAGATGGGCAAATAAGGGATGATGGGACTGTCGTTTGCTTGATCCCCCACATCCTATGGGGAATAATTGTTTTTAAGAGGCAGGTAGAAAGCCAGAATAAAGAGCCATGTTCATGCCCGGAGTAACTCCACTGCCTGTAGGGAGGAATTTGACCCACAGTGTTTAAAATGCAGAATTTTCTAGCCAAACATCCATAAAGATTGCTGGGTTTTTGGTTAATAGTCTCTGTATCTGTTTTAGGTTGAATGTAATAGACAATGTACTTACCATCTTTCCTGCCATGCCTCTGAGGGGACTGAGGGACTTGGTCTTAAAATGGTATAACTGTAAGGAATGTTCTTGTGGGGCTTGTTTCTCGCTAACTCCTTGAAGCAGCCCACCCTTGAATTTTGTCTACAAAACAGAAGTCAACATCTCTTTGTCCCTGCTGGCTGAGTTCCCCTCCAGGCTCTGTCCAGCCTGCGGAGGGGACAACTAAGCGAAAATTCCAACACGACATCATAAAGGTTCTGAGCGCATCCCCAGGGGATGACACAATAAGCAGATGTCAGGCAAGATGTTCCTACGGAAACCAGCAAAGGCAGGCTTACACCTCCAAATTTAGGTCTTGAGACAGATTTCAAAAAGCCTAAAGATCTGGGATGCTCCAGATCTGGGGGTCTGGCTGAGCCTGTATTTGAGGTAAAGGGACCACTTGCAAAATTCAGCCCTGGATCCAGGTTTGGATCCAAAGCGCAGGAGTGTTTGGATGGGGGGAAGAGGGGGGTTGGTTTGTGGCCATCTCCAGAAATCAAATTGTGAACAAACCCAACTCATTCCAACCCAAGCGTGGCACAGCCACATGGTTTATTGTTAGATTTAGACATTCAGACGGGATCAGTGATTGCATCAACGGGTTTTCAGAGATGGGCCTTCAGGGAGCAGCCACATTGTCTGGCCCTTTTCACCCTAGGAATCACAGAGTTTCTAGGCAACTGTTCAGGAATGCTCTTGATTGAGCCCTTTTGCCTCTGCTGAAATGTGTAACCAATACAGTTATGCAGCAGTACAATACAAACAGCTTCTGAGACCCATAGCCCGATGTACTTGTCAGAAGTTCTCTGGAAATCCATGAGCAGGGAAATAGAGCAACAGATTAAGAACATAAGAAAGTCCAAACTGGGTCAGACCAAGGGTCCATCTAGCTCAGTATCTTGATTTCTGACTGGCCAATGCCAAGTGCTTCACAGGGAATGAAGAGAACATGCAATCATTCAGTGATTCATCCATTGTTGTCTGCTCCCAGCTTCTGGCAAACAGAGGCTAGGGACACTCAGAGCATGGGATTGCATCCCTGACCATCCTGGCTAATAGCCATTGATGGGCCCTATCCTCCAAGGCCAGAAGGGGGCCATTTTGCTCATCTAGTCTGACACCCCCCAAACACACACACAGATAACACAGGCCTCCCAACATAGTTCCTAGAGCAGATCTTTCAGAAAAACATCCAGTCTTGATTTACAAATTGCCAGTGATGGAGAATTCCCCACCACCCTTGGGTAAGTTGTTTCCATGGTTAATTACTCTCACTGTTATAAATTTACATCTTATTTCTGCTTCAACTTCCAGCCACTGGATCGTGTTATATCTTTCTCTGCTAGACTGAAGAGCCCACTATTAAATATTTCTTCCCATGTAGATGCTTACAGTCTATTATCTAATTGCCCCTTTACTTTCTCTTCGTTAAGCTAATTAGATTGAGGTCTTTGAGTGTATCACCCTAAGGCAGGTTTTCTAACTCTTTAATCATTCTTGTGTCTCTTCTCTGAACTGTCTCCGATTTATCAACATCCTTCTTGAACTGGGGGCACTACAACTGGACACAGGATTCCAGCAGCAGTTCCACCAGTGCCAAATATAGAGGTAATAAAACCCCTCTCCCTGTGAGAGTCGCCGCTTTATACATCCCAGTTTGCATTACCTTTTTTGGCCACAGCGTTGCAATGGCTGCTCATGTTCAGATGTCTTTCTACTACAGCCCACAAACCCTTTTCTCACTCACTGCCTCCCAGGACAGAGCTCCCCAGCCTGTAAATGTGGCCTGCAGTCTTTGTTCCTAGATGTACCCAGTTAAATGGAGATGTATTAAAACACATGGTTTGCTTGCGCACCGTTTACCAAGTGATCCTACAGCTCGGTAGCAGGGGTCTGTCCCCTTCATTATTTCTCCATTCCTCCACTTTCGTGTCATCTGCAAACTTGATCAGCGATAATTTTGTTTTCTTCCAGGTCATTGATAAAAATGTTAAATAGTGCAAGGCCATGAACCGGGGCGGAGACCCAGCATCACCCTCTCCACCTCGGGGTCAAAGGGGACTGACTGGCTCAGGGGATCAAGAATGGAATCTGCAGCGTTATTTTTCCAGGTTGCCATTTCACTTCCCACCTGGGTTGCGAGAGGCTCCTGGTCAGTTCCCTCTGCGGGCTCCTCTGTGGCTCCTGTATGAATGAGCTGGTGGGTCTCAGTCTATTTCCTAGGCGATTAAAACCCACATCACACACTAAAATCCCCACCTGCACTGGCAGACTGTGCAAAGAGGCCACCGACTGAATGGACCATGGAGACTGAACTCCTGTTCTCCTCAGGGTGCGTCTGCCCTGGGGAATTCCAGACATGTAAGTTCCCTTTGCTCCCCCCGCTCTCCCTTGAATGGCAGTGGAAGCTGTAGATAGGATTGGACGTTATTACCATCACCTTGGCTAACCACAGGTGGGGATAAATTTGGGAGGAGCCTGCCCTGCTGCTGCCCCTGCTCTGTGGATAAACAGAGGACATCAGGCTCCAAATCTGCCAAGCCAGTACCCTTCCCCAGCCACTAAATGAATTTTAAAGTGAGTCCTGGCTACGATTCAGTGAAGAAGAACGGGACCAATGAGGGGATGGAACTAGATATGATATTGCAGCCACACGCCCTTTAGCCCAGCTGGACCCATCGCTGAGTTCTGGGGTGCTCCTCCCATCTCTGACCATGGGGCCCCAGGGACACATAAGGAAGCCTTTATTCTACTAAGGGCTTTCACCCCTTCCATTGCTAGTTGATGGGGGTTTATTTTGCGTGGAAGGTCTTCTCACAACAATCTCATATTCCCCAGCTGGGAAAGCAGCTTTCAGACCATGGGAAGGTGGAAAGTTAAATTTATCACCTGAGAAATCAGCTTGACTAGAGCTACAGAGACAGATGCAGCAGGGAAAGGGGCCTGTGTCCGAGACTGGCTCCTGCCTTACACCAAATAACAAAAGGATCTTCAGGGCCAAGAGATGGTTGATCTGTCAGGTTATTGACTAAAGGGCAGGAGGCACAATTTATAAGGGGAGGAACAAATCAAGTGGACCTTTATCTTGTGATCGAGAGCAGGGGTCTGGGAGCTAAGACCCTTGGGTGCCATTCCTACCTCTGCTTCTAACTTGCTGTGTGATTTTGTGTGAGTCACTCTGCCTCTCAGTGTCTCTGGTTTCCCATCTGTAACACAGGGATAATCCTACTTCCTTACTTCACAACGGGGAGGCCTAAAGGTGCTTTGAGATCCTCTGATGAGAAGTGCTGCTGAAATGCAACGTGGAATCATCAAAAAAGCAACTTGGCCATTGAAATGGCCTCTCCAGAGGGTACGACCCCCATCTCCACCCTGCTGTGTTTCTGTGACCCCTGCACTTTCAGTTCTTCTTTTTAGAGCCCCAGGCTGGCCAGTTATCATGATTTTATTGCAAGCTTGTGATCTTTGGTCTTATCCTTAAAGCCCCAGCTCCCAGAGTCATTGGATTACAAGAGAATCTCAGCTTTCAGTTTGTTTCAGTAAGTTTCTAGCCCTCTTGGTGGCAGAGAAAAGCTTGAAATGATGCCCTCTCCAGGCCCAGGCACCACCAAACACAAAATGTATTACTTTAAAATCTCATGAGTTTTAAACCAATCTCATGATTTGGAGGAGGGGGATAGAACTCATGATTTGGGGTTGGCATGACAGAAGCCCTGTAATCATGACAGCAAAAATGCAGATAGTTGTGCTCAGAAAGGAGAAAAGCAATTATATAAACTCCTGAAGCAAACGAGGATCTGTTTCCTGACTGTACTGTTCCTCCTCCCACTCCAGTTCTGCTAGAGACAGATTCCTCAACAATCTGGCCAAAGTACATCCCCCTCAGGTCAGAGGGTGCAAACTGCTGGATTTATTGGAAAGCACCTCCCGGAATGCAAACAAGTGAGAGCTGCATGAGCCACCAGCTGTCTACACCAGATGCGATGCCTAGTGGGTAGAGCACTGGACTAGAACTCAGGAGACATGGATCTGCCCCAGTCTACGGGGTGACCTTGGGCAAGTCACTTCCCTTGTGTGTGTCTGTCTAAAACAGGCCCAGCAACACTGACCACTTTGTAAAGAGCTTTGCGATCTGCAGGTGAACAGCGCGCTATAATTTATTGTGGTGCTGCTCTCTGAGTCCAGTTTAATTTACCTCAGGGTCTATACAGGAGTTCCAGCTGCTTTCATGGCCTTTAACGTGTATACCAGAACCAGGCGTACAACATCCCGATGAGCTGGCGAAGAAACCAGACCAGTATCCCTGCACAGATACAAAATTTGTATCTACATCCGATCCGCAATCTGCAGACATGGTCCGCGGATATCTCAGATTTGCAGGGCTCTAGAAATAATGCCCAGAATGATAGAATACTTGACACCTGTCCACCTCAAGTTCCTCCATCCATGCACTCCGCCACCCCCTTATCTAAAGGCTGAGGAAATCAGTGGCTCTGCAGCATACCTTGTAGGGTGACAAATCTAGCCTCTGTTGGACCAAACCCTAACCCACGGACCCCCTGTGGGAAACCCTAAAGCGACAGCCAAGGCAGACTGCAGTAAGCAGGGCAACTGGGGCCCCACTGTGTGGGTGAGGGGTCCTCTAGGCTTCCCTTCCCTATCCTGATGGGGAGCCCCAGTGCAGGGCGTCACTGCTACCCAACTCCTATGCAATTTCATTGCTCTAGCCTGCTGTATTTGCTGCAAATTTCAGCCTCGCCACACGCCCGCTGGTCAGTGACTGAGTACATGGGGGTAGGACGCAGCGGGTGCTCCAAGGAACAGGACAAGCTCTGCTGACTCAGCCTAGGTCCCTGAGAAGGTCCTAGGAACTGCTGTCCTGAATGGCCCTTCCTGCCCAAGCTCTGGCTTCAGATGTTAATAAATGTCTCTGTGATCCTAGGCAAATAAGTACAGCCAGAGCTGGCCTTCAAGGTTCACAGCATGCCTGTCTCCTCTGCTCTGATGACAGGGTTTGTCTCTGGCAGGGGGTCTCAGAAGTGCTCCTGGAGGGTATGTAATTGGCAGGAGTAGCCCAGTAACATAGCATATAACCATGTTTATAGGGACTTTCTCTCTCAGCTGCAGAAGCTGCCTGAATTCGAGTTTTGCCTCCCTATGTTCCTCTTACAGATGTAGTTTGAAGCAGTGTTCCTCTTTGCTGTCCTGAATTGGTTCTCCACCCCAGGGGTGGCTGCATTTTGGGAGCATGTGAAGTGATTCCCCTATACTTTGTGAAAAGTGCTTTGGGATCCTTTGGATTGAAAGTCACTATAGAAATCTGAGATACTGGTTCTGTCCAAAACCCTAAAGGAAGCCCTGAATTCCAGGCATTATGCAGTAATTTGCTGATTCAGAACTGATTGCCAGCTTTGCATCCAGTCCATAGACCTCAGCTTTGAAAGCATTTGCTTTCCATATTAAGCCCTTTGTTATCAGCCCTAATTCTCTCCCAGGCTCACCGTTTATCTTTGTTTATCAGGGCTGGAAAATTAAATTGAACGGGATCTTCCGATGTTCCAGAGCATGTGGGATGTCAACATGCTTTGGAATTGTTTGTCCAACAGGGACGGCACTTTCTGTTCTGTTTTCCAGGAGTTGGCTCACTCACCTGAGCAGTGAGACTAGCAGCTTGTTACTCTGAACCTTTCATCTTGGGCTATCCACACACTTGACAAAGACAGAGTGTCACAGCAGCCTCGTGAGACCCAGATTATTCTCTCTCTTTTACTAATAAATAAAATAGTTGTATTACATCAATTTTATAGGCATCTTTTATCCAGAGATCTCTAGCACTTGACAAAAGTGAGTTAGTGCCATTATCCTTATGGGGAAACTGAGGCACTGAGTGGGGAAAGTGATTTGCCCAATGGCACACAGTGAGTCAGCAATGGAACCCCAAAGTCCTAGCTCCCAGCCCACTGCATTAGACCCTGGAGCATGCACCCCCCTCAGACAGATGGAGAACTGAGATGCAAAGTCATTTGCCCAGTGAGTCTGTGGCAGAGCTAATTCCTATTCAGTTCTAAATTATTGTTGTTATTTATTTCGGATGGTCAGGCCTGGCAGAATTTGATTTTTATTTTTTATAATTTTGATGGCTAATATGGATGTTTATTTTTAAGCTTTCCCCCCCATTTTTATTGATTTATATTTGCACAGTTGTGGGAAATTATGGGGGAGATCAGACAGTAGAAGGGGGTCAGACAATTATTTAATGAGAGTGGACATTGAGATTCAAAAGTTTAAAGCTTTATAACGGTTGAAACACAAATTGCAGCATCACGTAGCAAAATAGCCTTAAATCAAACTCAAGCAGCATTTTTCTTTCTTTGCCTATCTGTAAATTTCTATTATCATGGATGGAAATATTATTTTAATTGGTTTATGTTTGTATGGTGAAAATGACATTTACTGACAAAACTCTAAACCTTCCACGCCTACTTATGATGTATTACAGTGGTTGAGATCAGGGCCCCGTTGTGCTAGGCCCTGTGCTGACACCATGAGAGACAGTCCCTGACTCAAAGACCATATCTGTTTCAAGCTGGATACAGGGTATCTCCCCGCAAAATACACCATTTAACTCCATCCTGGCTGACAGAGCCCTGAGACACCTGACACTTTTTTACAATTTGCAACATGGTACATCTTGTCATGCGGTTGAAGCCTCGTTGAATTGTACTCCATGCCCTGTCCTAGTACTGTTGTGAAGATCTTATCATGTCAAAACAATTCCAGCTCTTGGCTAATCCTGTGTGGAATCTGCAATTCCACACTTGAAGTCGGCACTGCAGCTCTTATTCGGATTGATTGTTTTCACCTGACCTTGCAGCTTGATTTGAGAGAATGTGTATGTCATTGAAGGGAGAGGCAGGATGGCCATAAATGAGAAAACAAGATCACTCTGTCCTAAATTCTGCTTTACCTGAATTTCCTTTGGGGATGGCAGAAAACAAGAGATCAACTGAAAGAAACTCACACGACAAATACCCACTGAACTAAAGTTACTAGATCCTATTGCCATGGGTCAGGGACTATGTTATGGGACAATGCCTAGCACAATGAGGCCCTAACTGGGGACTCCAGGCACTATTGCAAACCAAATAAATAACCACACCGAGTCCTCGAATGCCCCACTCCTGGAATTAAGCCTGGGGTTCTTCTTTTTTGTTTTTGTCTGAGTTGTAAAGCATTTGCACTACACATCACACTGCAGTAAAGCAAACAGCACTGAACAGCTTGTGAACTAGGGTGAGCAGAGCACAGCTTAGGGAGTGGGGTGCAGCACAGTGTGGCTCCATGAATTGGGAGAGTGAGGTCACAGTGAGTGGGCACCGTGATCCATTGTATGGTGCAAGGTTGCACCACCAGCATGATGCAGCGCAGTACATGTAGTGAGTAAGATCCTGTGAAGAACATGCAGTAAGCTAGTCATCCAGTTCCAGACTGCAATGCCTGGAGCAGTGAGCAGTGTGCACTACGGGCAGCGAGGGGCGGGAAAGCCCAGCGCAAGGTGCCTGCCTGGTGCAGTGGGAGATGGTCAGGGAGGGGTGGGTGAGGCGGGCAGGCAGTGTCTGGTGCATTGTGGAGTGCGGGGATGTGTGAAGGGAAGGCAGTGTCTGTGCATGGTGCAGTGCTGGGGGGGGTGAAGGGCAGGCAGTGTCTGTGCAGGGTGCAGTGCTGGGGAGTGAAGGGCAGGCACTGTCTGTGCAGGGTGCAGTGCTGGGGGGTGAAGGGCAGCCAGTGTCTGTGCAGGGTGCAGGGCTGGGGGGTGAAGGGCAGGCAATGTCTGTGCAGGGTGCAGTGCTGGGGGGTGAAGGGCAGGCAGTGTATGTGCAGGGTGCAGTGCTGGGGGTGAAGGGCAGGCAGTGTCTGTGCAGGGTGCAGTGCTGGGGGGTGAAGGGCAGGCAGTGTCTGTGCAGGGTGCAGTGCTGGGGGGTGAAGGGCAGGCAGTGTCTGTGCAGGGTGCAGTGCTGGGGGGTGAAGGGCAGGCAGTGTCTGTGCAGGGTACAGTAGGGGAGGGGGGGTGAAGGGCAGGCAGTGTCTGTGCAGGGTGCAGTGCTGGGGGGGTGAAGGGCAGGCAGTGTCTGTGCAGGGTGCAGTGCTGGGGGGGTGAAAGGCAGGCAGTGTCTGTGCAGGGTGCAGTGCTGGGGGTGAAGGGCAGGCAGTGTCTGTGCAGGGTGCAGTGCTGGGGGGGTGAAGGGCAGGCAGTGTCTGTGCAGGGTGCAGTGCTGGGGGGGTGAAGGGCAGGCAGTGTCTGTGCAGGGTGCAGTGCTGGGGGTGAAGGGCAGGCAGTGTCTGTGCAGGGTGCAGTGCTGGGGGGGTGAAGGGCAGGCAGTGTCTGTGCAGGGTGCAGTGCTGGGGGTGAAGGGCAGGCAGTGTCTGTGCAGGATGCAGTGCTGGGGGTGAAGGGCAGGCAGTGTCTGTGCAGGGTGCAGTGCTGGGGGTGAAGGGCAGGGAGTGTCTGTGCAAGGTGCAGTGCTGGGGGGGTGAAGGGCAGGCAGTGTCTGTGCAGGGTGCAGTGCTGGGGGTGAAGGGCAGGCAGTGTCTGTGCAGCGTGCAGTGCTGGGGGGTGAAGGGCAGGCAGTGTCTGTGCAGGGTCCAAGGCTGGGGGGGTGAAGGGCAGGCAGTGTCTGTGCAGGGTGCAGTGCTGGGGGGTGAAGGGCAGGCAGTGTCTGTGCAAGGTGCAGTGCGGGGGGGTGAAGGGCAGGCAGTGTCTGTGCAGGGTGCAGTGCGGGGGGGTGAAGGGCAGGCAGTGTCTGTGCAGGGTGCAGTGCTGGGGGGTGAAGGGCAGGCAGTGTCTGTGCAGGGTGCAGTGCTGGGGGGGGAGGGCAGGCAGTGTCTGTGCAGGGTGCAGTGTTGGGGGTGAAGGGCAGGCAGTGTCTGTGCAGGGTGCAGTGCTGGGGGGGTGAAGGGCAGGCAGTGTCTGTGCAGGGTGCAGTGCTGGGGGTGAAGGGCAGGCAGTGTCTGTGCAGCGTGCAGTGCTGGGGGGTGAAGGGCAGGCAGTGTCTGTGCAGGGTCCAAGGCTGGGGGGGTGAAGGGCAGGCAGTGTCTGTGCAGGGTGCAGTGCTGGGGGGTGAAGGGCAGGCAGTGTCTGTGCAAGGTGCAGTGCGGGGGGGTGAAGGGCAGGCAGTGTCTGTGCAGGGTGCAGTGCGGGGGGGTGAAGGGCAGGCAGTGTCTGTGCAGGGTGCAGTGCTGGGGGGGGAGGGCAGGCAGTGTCTGTGCAGGGTACAGTAGGGGAGGGGGGTGGGCAATAGAGGGTGCAGTGGGGAAGGCAGTGACCAAAGCAGTGAGGAGCAGGCAGTGCAGGGGGCTGAGCCCAAGAAGGGGGGCAGGGCCCAGCGAGGGGGGCGGGGCAGGGGGCAATACAAGGGGCAGCGCCCAGCACACGCAGGCGAACGCAGAAGCCAACACCCCCCTGTCTCACCCCCCACCCCTCCCCTTCGCTGATTGGCTGACGAAGCTGTCCGTCTTTGGGGTTGCTGCCATTCATCGGGCAGAATGCCGCCCCCGCCCCTCAGCCTCAGCACTGATTGGTGGTTGGGAGTGGAGCCCCGCCCAGCGCCTACGGCAGCGCGGGGGACCCAAGAGGCCGCGGCCACAGCGGCAGCGCGGAGACGCAGCTGGAGAGCAGAGCGGGCCCGAGCCGAGCCGGTGAGTGCGGCGCTTCGCTGGGGGAGGGGAGACTGGAGCCCCCCCGCGCTTGTGGGGTCCCCCCGGCTGCCCCCCTCCCCCAGCCCCGAATGGGGGTGAACCCCCCGGCTGCCCCCCTCACCCCCCATTGGGGGAGGGGATCTCCCTGGCTGCCCCGCTCCCCGCGCTTGTGGGGTCCCCCCGGCTGCCCCCCTTCCCCCATCCCTGAACGGGGGGTGTCCCCCCGGCTGCCCCCCTCCCCCTCCCCGAATGGGGGGTGTCCCCCTGGATGCCCCACCCCCTGCGCTTGTGGGGTCCATTGGCTGCCCTGCCCCCCAGCCCTGGATGGGGGGTGTCCCTGGCTGTCCCCTCCCCCCAGTATTGTATTGGGGCAGTGCTGGCTGCCCCCCGTTGCTGGAGGGGGAAAGCCCCCGGCTGGGGGTAGCCGCCCGCTACCTGCAGAGGAGCCAGGTGAGTAACTGCCCCTGGGCTCTGGTGTAACCGCAGCCCCTCTGGGGGATGGGGGGTAACAGTCTGGCCCTCTCCCCCTCCCACCACAGCACCCTGTGGGGCTCAGAGCCCCTGAGCAGCTGGGGGGGCAGCCGGCAGCCTGCTGTGGGGCATCCCCCCAGCTGTCACCTAGGGCCCCGCGCTCGCCAGGAGGCTGGTGCCTCTGCTGTCGCCCAGCTCCCCTTCTGGCTCAGCTGGGGCCCAGTGGGTGCTAAGGGCTGAGAGGGGGAGCAGCACCTGCAGGGATCCAACACCAGCGTGGGAAGCCCCTGCTCCGTGCGTGGGGGAGTTGCACCCTGTCCCAGCATTCTGCTCTCAGGGGAAAACCTGAAACCTTCTCGCTTCCATTTCTGAGTTATGTGGGACCCTGAAGTATGAGTTAGGGGCGTTCCTGATGCACCCATTTTCCTCCCTCATTATGGGACAAGCCCCCCCACCCCCATGAATTAGCTCCGTGATATTGTGTAAATATTCCTTTGACCTTCCTTCATTGGTGCCCCTGTGTTAGGGGACAGAGCTGGCTTGTGGGTCAGAGGGATCAGATCGCTGGCTCTGTCAGCCTGGAGCATGCAAGCTCTGCTCTCTTGTTGTCTTTCTACTGGTGGTAAAGCATCTTAGTGTGCATTTGGGGGACACTTTGCAATGTTTCCCACCCACCCTCTCTTCCCTCTTCTTTTGTCTTTGGTTCAATGATCAGGTGATAAGCTTCATAGTGTTTTTTAACTTCCTGTCAAATTTGGCAATAGAAGGGTAAAGCTGAGTTACTGGGCTGGTCAGTTGGCCAACAACTAGGAATAATTTCTTCCTGGACTTCTCAGATGCAGTGTATTAAGAGGAGATAGTGAGCAAATGTATTGACTTGATATAATTCCGTTCTCTCTTCCCTTCCCCCATGGTCTTCTGATGGTAAAAGGCCTACTTGCTATTCCTGTTCTTGCCACCAGCAAGTTTCTGCACAAACAATGTGTGTTTAAGGGGCACAGTTTCCCTGTTAATGTCACGTTTAACACTTTAAAACCAAATCTGAAAACATAATACATCAGATACAGAAATCTTCTTCATCAGGTGTCTGTTCCTTAAATATGATCATCTCAAAGCTCTGTTCAAGCCAAATACTCCTTCAGAGATGTGTTTCCAGACCACCAGATGAGTGCATTTTTGTAAGCTGAAATAAATGTGGGAAGAATATGGGGTTAGATGTTATTACTCAGGGACAGATGCTGGAGGGCTAGAAAGTAACACATGGAGAACTGAGTGCTCTGAATCTCTCCTCCCTTTATCTCACTCTAGTTTAGCCACTTCCCTGGCTCTGCCTCCAAATATGGAAGTGGGAAAACATGCTCAAACTAGTCTTAAAGGTGGAACAAAACAAAAAAAACAACAACAAAAAACAGGATATGCTGGAAAGGGTCATGTAAGTTAATCAGTGCCATGTTATCACTTTTATGCTTCTGCTGAATGTGCTAGGTACTACGTTAAAGGTGTAATCATTACTGCTATTACGTTATAAAATGTCAAGCTTCTAGACAATTGCTCTCTTGGGTAGTGCTGAGGGTTTAAAGATGTAACTGCATTCATTAACTTCATTACCAACAGGAATATGCTAGTCAGCTAGCTTAAAAATGTGGATTGAAGTTAGTTGCATCCTTGTGCTTCACAATCTCTTAATATGCAAGGCTTTTTCTGGAGGTTGTTTGTGTGGTTAGTTAATTTGGAATGTTTTGGAAACATGTTTTTTTGTTTATTTTTTAATGGCTGAAGTGATGAGGGGAACCAGAGGTATCTGTAGTCAGTGGATGTTACAAAATAACAGAGAAGAGAGTCTGTATTGTAAGGGTTTCTAGAGGGCTGGTATGACTCATTTGCAATCTAAAAATGAATGCAGTTAAAAATGATCCGATTGGAAAATTTTGGCCTAATTTCTATGTTTAACAAAGTGGTCACTGAATTTAGGTGCCTAGTTTGAAACACCAGAGCTGGGTTGTCAGAGGCACAGAGTCTCTGCACATCTCATTGCCTTCTGCTGGAATTGTGGGTGCTTGGCATTTTTCTGGAAATCAGCCAATCACACTGAATCCCTCCCCCCCACCCCTCCATCTTTGCAGTCTCTCTCAATCAGCTCTCCCTGAGTTTTCCCCTGTACTTCAGCAGGAACTCTGTATACAGATGACAGGGTCCTTGGGGCAGAGAGAGCACCAGCTTTGACATCTTGCTGGCCCCAGGCCGGTTTCACAGCCTCTGTCACAGTCACATCTTTACACTGCAGCAGCTGTTCACAATGGCTGTACTCTGACTTAGGCAGGGCCAGGGCCACCTGAAGGCAAGGTGTTTCATAGATGTACTGTACCTGGCATGCCGACTGTAAGGGGTTAAAGAAAATACAATGCCAGGTGGCCAGTGCTGATTTGAAATGTGTATTGTTACCTCTTGAAGCAGATTACCATGGGCTTAATACGGACCAGGCCAAACAAATGTAGTGTTCGGAAAGGTCCAGGAACCAGTCACCTTTCCCTTGGTAATTCTGCTGCTAAATATACCCAGCTGACCAACGCTTTAGATGTACTTCTCTTTCTCATGTAAAACTGGCACTAATACCTTAATGCTGCTGATGTGCTTTCCTTCTTCAAATTGTGGTAGAAGTATTAACTGTTGCAATTCTGCAGGGAATGGAAGGTGTTTTCCCCGCTTTGTAGAGGGGATGAGCAGAAACATGGTTTGTGAAACTTGGAGTAAATTGTATAACCCCAAACCCAGGCAGATTTACTTTTAGACATCTGGAGTTCCTTGCTCCCAGATCTGCTCTTAATCCACTGGACCTTGCTGTCATGCACGACAGTCAAAATATGATTTGCCATTATGTCAAATTTTGGGCCTACCAAGCTGGATGTATCTTAACAGCGTTGTACAAGGTGCTTTGCTTAGGCAGGACGGATCTTAAGTTCACGGTAGCAACTTAATATAAGGTGCGCAATAGTGGGCTTAAAACGAACTGAAATAATTGGATCCAGCTAAAGTTCAGACCACGTATGCAACGTGAAATAGCTTAACTATTGAGAAATAAGGAAAATGTTTTTGTTAAGGCACATCCACTTCAGTTTTGCTTTAATGAGGTAAGACTGAGTTAATGTTTTATCATCTTGAGCTCTGACACACACAAATAAATGTGGGTTTTAAGGCAGAGGCTCTGATGATCAAAGCTGTTGCACTGAAATAGCTCCTGATGAAGAGTGCAAGTGTTTAGACCAGCAGTGCTTGTATTCCAGTCAGTAACAGTAAGGAAAGGGGGAAACTCTTTGCTTATAGCTACTTCGGGATCTTCTTTTCTAGTCCCTCACCTCCAGACTCTCTCTGTGTAGACGCTGCAAGGTTTTTCTGCATAGTATCTTTAAGCTACAACCTTTCCTTTCCATCCACTCAGGTAAAATTCTCATGCTGCTGCCAAGATTATTCTCCTAGCCCATTGCTTTGACCAGGTCACCCCTCTTTGCACCCCTCCATTGGCTCCCCCTTCTCCATTGGTTCATACCATAAGCTGATTGAATTAACTTACAAAACCCTTCATAGCCTGTCCCCAAGCTCCCTGCCATCTCTCCGTAACTATCGAAATGTTGACTCCTGCCTCTAGTCGGTCCATGATGGCCGCCTGTATCGTTCCCTTGTTAAATTTTTAAACGAGCACCTTTGTGCTTTCTTCCAAAGGCCACACAGCCATGTTCTAAGCCATTTTAATTGGAATTGATCTAAGCCTAGACCACCAAGTATTATTTCTATTACTATAGGAACCCTAGTAGTGGACCAGGTAAAAAGCAAGTGTCTAGACAGCTGTTAGGATGAGCTCATACCTATCAACTATGTGTCAGTCTTGTAACATTTGCCAGCCTGTATTCTCTCTCTGTGCCCTCACTGCTCACCCTAACAAACCCTCTGCCTCCTCCCGGCTCGGGGCTTGGCGCCTCTTCCCCTTCTGTCTCTGGAACTGCATTCCATGGGCCAAGAGCCTCCATCTCCTCCCCAAAACTCCTCTCTCCAGGCTAGCTTTCTGCTGCCTCTGTTCCCATCCTTCTGCTCGTACCTGGCTTCATGCCTAATTCACCAGCAGAGATTTGATGCTGACAAGATAAATCTGAAACAAACAGATCCCATCAAATGTCTTAACTTTTGCCCTCCTTGCATTGCATGTAAGCTCTGCAGGGCAAGGGGTGTGTTGACTTATGCTGCAAAGCACCAGGCGTGCCTCTGGAGTTGTAAAACCTCATTTGTCTTGTGGTAACAATTCAGGGTATGGTGAGTGAGTGACATAAGAACGGCTGTACTGGGTCAGACCAAAGGTCCATCTAGCCCAGTATCTGTCTACCGACAGTGGCCAATGCCAGGTGCCCCAGAGGGAGTGAAGCTAACAGGCAATGATCAAGTGATCTCTCTCCTGCCATCTATCTCCATCCTTTGATGAACAGAGGCTAGGGACACCATTCTTTACCCTTCCTGGCTAATAGCCATTTATGGACTTAGCCACCATGAATTTATCCAGTTCCCTTTTAAACATTGTTATAGTCCTAGCCTTCACAACCTCCTCAGGTCAGGAGTTCCACAAGTTAACTGTGCACTGTGTGAAGAAGAACTTCCTTTTTGTTTTAAACCTGCTACCTATCAATTTCATTTGGTGACCCCTAGTTCTTGTATTATGGGAATAAGTAAATAACTTTTCCTTATCCACTTTCTCCATACCACTCATGATTTTATATACCTCTGTCATATCCCCCCTTAGTCTCCTCTTTTCCAAGCTGAAGAGGCCTAGCCTCTTTAATCTCTCCTCGTATGGGACCCTCTCCAAACCCCTAATCATTTGAGTTGCCCTTTTCTGAACCCTGGCGTTACATTTGTTGGCAGCTTTGTCATATCGCCCTCATGTCGCTTGTGATACATTTCCTCAACTGTGTTCTTGTCTCCTGCCTTTTTGCAAAGGAAATACCCCGCACTAGGGTGGCAGGCAGGGGCGACAGACGCTCTCTCAAACTGGGTGTGGGGGGGATCGGCACCCAGACTGTGGCCCTTCCCCCACATCGCCCCTTCCCTGCAGACCCTGTCCCTTGCTTGCTTCCTTCCAGCTCCTCCGTGTTGCTCACCCTTACAGTCAGTAAAAAGTGATGGGGCCATGGCCCCCAGATCCCCCCATGTGTCAGTGCCCCTGGTGGCAGGGATGTTGTAAGTCAGGGCTGAGGTTGGTTGATTTTCCATCCAATCAGTGGGAAGGTTGCATTTGCTTGACCAGAGTGTTGCAGACTTCTGGGTGATTTCCTTTCTCTCATTTTCTGTGGCGATGATTCTGTGAGAAAGGAGTGTTCTCCAGTGGAGAGAGTGTACTCCTTCCCCTTCATCGTCTGGCTCCTCAGATTTCCCTAATCAATTAATTTCTCCCCCTCCCAATTCAACGGGGTTGCTTATTTGTCTTGCAGCAAAGAACTGGTCTCCAGTCTTTGGTTAGAGCAGGTATTGTGAGGAGTTCCCAGCTGCACTTCAGAGAATCAGTTGTGGTCTCTTAAGTTGCCAACTTTTCTGTTTTGTGGAACAGGCGTTCTGAGCTCGGTTCAAACGTGAGTCCTGGACAACACTGACTAGCACAGTTGGCTTCATTACTAAGCTTTTTAAGTAACTGTTCCCCAATGGCCAGTGACTTTCTCTCAGTTCAAGCTTGATAGTCTAAAACCACGTAAGGAATTTTTATCTCCTTTCTCATATGTCATCGTCCTGGTTGGAATAATGTTGCCTCTTTGGCAGTAGAGGAAAACAAGCAGCATTTGCCTGTACTTTGGAACTGGGAAGATACGTTTCCAGTAACGAAAGGTCCGTTCAGTGATTTATTAATGAATCACTGAAGAGTGCATTCATATTGTGCTAAAAAACATCAGTGCAAACTGCTAAAAGGATGAAATTCCATGAACTTTTCAGGCTTTATGCATCAGGGTCAAGTTTGTACGTAAGACTTGTAGACTTAAGGTCAGAAGGGACCATTATGGTCATCTAGTCTGATCTCCTGCACAATGCAGGCCACAGAATCTCACCCACCCACTCCTGTAACAAACCCCTAACCTATGTCTGAGTTACTGAAGCCCTCAAATCGTGGTTTAAAGACCTCAAGGTGCAGAGAATCCTCCTGTGCAGTGTGGGGCCCGGGTCACTTGCTGGAAGGAGAAAAACCTCCAGGGCCTCTGCCATTCTTCCCTGGAGGAAAATTCCTTCCCGACACCAAATATGGCGATCGATTAAACCCTGAGCCTGTGGGCAAGACTCACCAGCCAGCACCCAGGAAAGAATTATCTGTAGTAACTCAGATCCCACCCCATCTAACATCCCATCACAGACCACTGGGCATATTTACCTGCTAATAATCAAAGATCAATTAATTGCCAAAATTAGGCTATCCTGTCAGATCTGTATTTGGACTGACGCTGCAGTCCAAGTCTATGGAGTGAGCTCTTTCACAGCTGGCTTGACAAATGTGAAAATCAATGAGGCTTTCACTGAAGGAGGGAATTAGGGCTAGTCTGCACTGGCCGCAGGAGTGCTTTAATGTGCCTTGTGTGGTTGCGGTGCAGCACTGCAAGAGAGCTCTCCCAGCGCTCTAAAACACCTACCTCCCCAAGGGGCGCAGCTACCAGCGCTGGTGCACTGTTTGCATGCCACTTTGCAGCACTGCAATTGGCTGTGCTCGGGGGGGGTGTTTTTCACACCCCTGAGCAAGAAAGTTGCAGCACTGTAAATTGCCAGTGTAGACAAGCCTTCAGCCTCTGGCGTTTCAGCTATTACCACACCCCTTTTTTGGTCAAGCTCAATTACTCAGTTTTACAACTGAGGCATACCTAATCAATTGACTTCCCTGACTGATGTTGAGTAACTTCAGTTAAGTGTTCACTTCGCCTGGGAAAATGTGTGCAAAGTGAGTGCCCATAAACTAAGATGGGGAGGAATGGTCATCGGTGAGATTTTGAACAACAGGAACTAAGTAGTTATTGGTCAATGAGTGAGACTGACACTTCTGAATAGAACTTGCCCAGCCTTGTAGCAGTGGGAGCTATGTATGTAACTTTCCTTGCGTCCAAATGAAATTCCACCCTGATGTGAAATCCTACGTCAGATAGTGTTTATATTATGGTAGTGCCTAGAGGCCATAATCAGGTTCACAGTCCTGTTGTTTTCAGTGCCGTATCCTCATGTAAGGAGATGTGGTTCCCTCCTTGAGAAGCTTACAGTCTGAAAAACTACCCCAAAGGGATGGGAGAAGAGGAGACGCAAACACAATACTTATAGCAAAAACAGGTGTTAGTCCTAGGGTATTGGTTAAATTTTAACATAGGCAAAATAGCTCATGGCAGACCATTGTCGTCGATGGCGCCTGCAGCTGAACTTTTCCAAGATGGTTTCTAATGTATTTCATCTGCGTAATGCAAGTGCAAGCCACAAGCTAAACATTTTCCTCAACAGCCAACACCTGCGGCACGATCCAAACCCAGTTTACTTTGGTGTGACGTTGGATTGGTCATTAACATACTGCAACCACTTGAGGAAGACGGCAGCTCAAGGTCAGCTCTTGGAACACCCTGCTCAGAAAATTGACTGGCTCAACCTAGGGTGTGAGCACTCGGACGCTTAGAACATCAGCCCTTGCCCGTTGCTGTTCAGCAGCAGAGCACTGTTGTTCTGTCTGGCATCGCTCATCTCACAGGAGGCTGGTCGATGTAGAGCTTAACAAACCCATGTGTACTGGTACCAGAACTTTATGGGCAACTCCATCGCCATGGCTACCAATACTTAGAATTGCCCCATATTCACTGTGAGAGAGCCTGTGTCGTGGTGCTGGCCAAGCTCCATGAGAACAACGATCTGCCTTTGTACACAGACCTCTTCCACCCCCGCCAGCTCACCTGTCATCTAGATGCCTTTTATGGTCACTTATGCCACCACACGACACGATGGTGGAATCTGCTTGGCGCACCAAGTGGTCACTGACGACAGTCGTTCATCAGGCTCTCATCACAGACCCAGCCCTCTGTCCACCACGCTTTGATCTGCCAAGGTACCGGTGGTCGTCTTTGACCCAGTTTCGGACAGCGCAGCTGTGCGGCCAGTCTCTTTCAATGGGATTTTTCTAATGATCTGCAATGCAGCTGTGGTCAAGTTCAGACTGTCGTATATCCTTGACGAACCCCCCATGGACTTTTTCCGATGGCGGGCTGCCAGCTCTCCACCTGGCTGCTGAGAACACCATCAAATGGCTGGGCATGTTGCCTATGTTAGCTCAGCATATGCACAATTACCTCCTGCCTCCTAAATGCCTCTGCAGCTTCAGCTGAATGCAGTATTTGTCATTTATGGATCTAAGCTAATACGGAGCCCACACAAAACGCGTTGGTCTGTGTGTGGTACCTGCATCTCGGTAGTGGGTAAAGTTAATCTGTGTCTATGGATATACGTTTATAAGGTACTTTGCAATTCTTGGGGGTGAATGGCATGTTGTAGGTGTGAATTATTAAACTCCATTTTGTGAATTTGTGTTGGAAAAACTAGCAGCAATTTCGTTCCAATCTCCCTTTGTCACTGGCCATCTACTTCTGAGCTTTAAATATAGAATGAAATGCCTTCTAGGTCCCTGCATGTCTTGTGCCTGTTACTCCTAATGGCTGCTTACCACCTTCAGACCTGCTTTTCTTCAATCACTGCACCTGCTGAGGATCAATCACAACTGTATTTCTGGGTGTTTACAGCATTTTTTGTGGCACAAAGCCACAGTAACTCTTAACTGCTGGAAAAACGCAACTAACTTGTAATGCACTGCTTGTCTTGCTGCTCTTGTGAAATGGAATCTGTGCACATGGGACGCATGTCTCTGTTGGCCAGAGCAGCATGGTTAGGCCACTGCTCGTCAGTCAGAACTCAGTGTCCAGTGTTCGAGACCATTTCCATAGTCACCACTGGCATTCTCCAAGCTGAAAGCAAGGGTTTCTTAGAAAATAACCACAGCTGACATGCAGCTAGCTGACACTGCTGAGCATTTGCTTTGTAATATCTCTGCTATTCACACTGAAGTAATTGACGTTCTATTAGAAATTTGTGTGTCCTGCAATGGATCTAAGCTCCTGTGGGGATTTTTAGGGCAAATGTGTTTTGGCAATGACAGGCTGCAAGCCAGTTTGTGTGTGCTGGATGCCTGGTCATCTGCTATATTCTGACCACAGTAGTAAATGTGTAAACTGGAATAGCAAAGTCTGCTTTTATGATTACCAGGGTGTCAGAGTGCTTAAGAGCAGCTGGGCACTGCAAAATCTGTGCACAGCATCAGAACAGCTGTGTTAGTGAAGCAGTGAACAGATATCTGCCATGTGAGTGTCTTTGTGATCAGTGCAGGATTAGCTCTTGCCAGGGGGCCAAGAAGAGGAAAGGAGGAGCTGGGTGCCCAGCTGAGGATTTCATGTGTACTGTAGATCAGATTATATCAAGTCAAACTATTTGTAAGTAAGTTGAATTGAGAAGTCAGTTTAAAAGAAGACTCTTGGTAACCTGCAATGTAACTGTGTTACTTTGTCTGCATATCCAGAGAACTCAGGCTTAACCCTTCCTATCACCAATTATTGCAATTTGCATGGTATCTTGGTTAATTCGTCTTTATGCGATGAGTTGTGGTATGAGTTTGAAATCTTTAAAAAAAAAAAAAAAATCTTTAGTGAATGAGCTGTTGATGCCTTAGGGTTCAGGCCACAGCCCATGAAAGCACAGCGATTTTGTAAAGCTCGTGATCGTGGTCCCTTAGGGTTCAGTTTGGGCAATGAACTAAATTCTTCCTTGTGCAACCTCTCACCAAGTGAGTTGTCTGCATTATTTGAAGAACTTGACTCAGTTTTGCTCTTCCTTTAATTAGAGAGAGCTACCAAAACTAGCTTTTAAGAAAGCAGAACACTTGACCTCGTGAAGGGTTAATTTTACAGTTTAATCTGGAGGCTGCAGTTTGCTCAAATACTCAATGAGCAGAGCTAAAGAGAGAAGTCAAACAGTGCTGCTTAATTTAACATCCATAGTCTGTACTGTGCATCCAATAACAAATATGTGGCAGACAGTTCATTTTAGCTCACATAGACGTATTTTAGTAAATGTCGAAATATTTAGGATGCCTACAAAGAATCTAAATATGTGGCTTGTAAGCTAACCAGGTAACACACTTGTCTGTAACACGTGTGTGGATAAATGTGACTAAGAGCCAACTTCTTTTGAGGGTGCTCAATGAAAATATATTGTGTGTTTGAATGCTGACTAATGAGGTAAATTCCACCTTCCATCTGGCTAGAACTTAGAGAAATTTCTCCTTCTGCTCCTTGAAAAACAAGAGTGGGTTTCACAGGATTTTAAATCGGTAGATGTCATGATCTCTTTGACACTCTCCAGCAGGCTGCTGGAATCTTGTTACGAAGCCACAATGTGTGTTACTCGCTAACTTTTTATTCAGTCTTGAAGCCCATCTTGGCCAAAATCTTTGCTTTCAGATTATAAATTTTCCTGGCCAGGGAATGTCTTATTACAAATCTGTGTAGCCCCTAGCACAGTGGGGGCCCTGGTCCTTGTTCGGTGCCCCCGTGTGCTATTGCAGCATAAAGTACAGCCATCTTGCTGTTACTCTGCTAACCCTGGCCTAATCTGTCTAATGCATAGTGCTGCACAAGACACACCAGGACTGCAAATATGGCACAGAGTGGTTCTACATTTGTAGAGCGAATAGGACTAAAAATAGTAAACATTCCTATGTCCTGAACCTGTGGAGACTTAGGCGTGTGCTTCAGTTATGCATGTGAGTGATCTCCTTGAAGTTGCTGGACTCCTTTTTTTAAAGGTTTTGCAGGATCGGGGCCTTAAACAGTGAACAAGGCTGTCTTTGAGAACACAGTTGAATAAGATGATGCCACCTATCGGTCTGCTTGGGCCTAACTTTAAGGCCTGGTGTGGACACAAACCCACCCTACCCAAGCCCTGGAGGGTCGAGCTGTTTTCTGACCTGACGCTGAGTCAGCACTGCCACCTTGTGCCCGTGGGTTTGGTGTGGCAGCGGCTGTGTGCCCGTTCCTGCCGGCCCCTGTGCTCTGTGGAGCGAGAGGTGCTGCGACTGCTCGGCACACTCACTCCGCAGCGCAGTGAGATGGTGGGGGCTGGCAGCAGCAGGGCACGCAGATGACACTGTGTGGACTCCATGAGCAGGAGGAGGGGCGCTGACCTGAGCCTGAGAGGGTCTGTTTGTTTTCCCAGTTCACCGGCTCCCAGACCTAACACTTGTAGTCAGGTCCCAGCATGTTCAGGTCGGGTTCCAGAGCTCTAACGCCATAATTACAGATGTATGCACCCAGGCTACTGGAATCCTTTGTGTACCTGTGCTTAAAAATCCTTTGGGTTATGTCCCTTCTCGTCCTCTTTGTCTAGAACCTAAATTATGGACCCTTCAGCATGAGTTTCATTGACAAGTCTTTATCCTCAGTGGATCTGGGATCTGTATTTTGGCCTGTGCTTCCTTGGTGCTCTCCTTCCTAGGAGAGAGATGCCTTGATCATTACCTGTTTGGTTCACTCCCTCTGGGACACCTGGCATTGGCCACTGTCAGCTGACAGGATACTGGACTGGATGGACCTTTGGTCTGACTCAGTGTGGTCGTTCTTGTGTTCTTATGGTTACCTTAGCTGAGCTCATGAAATACACTGTCTTTGCATGTGGTTTTCACTCTTTTTTATGATGATTTCTTTTGGGAAACGGAGCAGGGCAACCAATAACTAAACACAAGGCACATGGGAAGTCAAGACTCTTCTGCAAAGCAACATGAGTTGAATCAAGTCCTCCCTTCTAGTTGCTTTGTTACAGAATGTGGCTGGCACCATGATCTTTATCCCCATGAAAATATCCATCTGTCGTGTGATGTGACTGTGTTCGAACTTGTCTTTATAGAATCTCTTCAATGCAAATATTCCTGTTGCTTGTTTGCATCGTGCTTTGGACTACTACATATCTTTTCCATTAAAATTGTGAATCCTTTCCCTCTGGGCAGCATCTTAGACTCATAGAATATCAGGGCTGGAAGGGACCTCAGGAGGTCATCTAGTCCAATCCCCTTCTCAAAGCAGGACCAATCCTCAGACAGATTTTTACCCCAGTTCCCTAAATGGCCCCCTTAAGGATTGAACTCACAACCCTGAGTTTAGCAGGCCAGTGCTCAAACCATTGAGCTACCCCTCTCCCCTCTTGAGAGCTTTCATTTTAAAAGAGGCACTCTAAGGAGTTGTAAACATGCTAAGACGTAGCTTCCCAGAGCTCTAGCAAACAAGTAGCGTGTGCTGCTGAAGATATTCAGGGCAGTTTCTTCTCAAAGTGAGCGCATGGGTCATGCATAGCTTCCTGACGAACACATTGGTCATGCGTGATTGCAGACAAACCTCCTCTGTGTCTCACTTTACATTAGTGTTGCTGCAGTGACCAAGGGATTTTTGGAAGTGTTTTATGGCCATGATGTGGAAAAAATAGCACAATAAGAATGCTTGTTCGGTGCTTTTCATAAAAAGAACATCTAGGTCTAATTGAGAGAACCTCACAACCCCTCTCTCCAACAGGCCAGCTGGTGTGCCTCACCTTCCCCATGTGCAGAACAAAGGCAAAGGTGAAATAATTTGCCTGAAGGGGAACAGTGAGCATGGCAGTGCTGGGACTGGGATCCCTCTGCAATGGAGACTAACAAAATGGGACAACTTGATCTCCTCATGTTGGAGCAGTCATACCCCTAGGAAAGCTCTGACCCACTTGTGAAGAAGTCTGGTGTAACTTGCTGCCTCAGATAAAAGCTGCTTGCTTAGAATTTTTAAATGTAACCTTGAATCTCTTTCGTTGTGGAGAAAATGTAAAACTCGAAGTATAAGAGCTGAGATGCTGACAGAAAGTTAGGAATTGAAGTGACGATTTGTTTCGTATTCCAGGTCTTTATCTGCGATATCACTGTGTGTCTGTAGCAAAGGTTTGGGCTACCCTTCCCTTCATGAAACAGATGGAGAGCGTATATGAAAGTGAGGAAAAAACCTTCTGTATTAAATGAGCTGCCGTGCACACATGCTTGAAACTAGTGCGAATAAATGAAATTCTGGAGACACTTATGTATTTATATTTATGCGCTTAAATCATTGGCATTGTCAGAATAGTCTCTATGGCAGATATGATGCACTGGATCTATCACTTTCCTAAAATAGCACCCGGCTGCTCAGGCCAGACTTCCTGAAGGTATTGCTGGGACAATTTTGTTTCCATTTTCCATGCATAGGTCTTTAATTTCAATGTGCCTTGTCCAATGTGATCTAGAAGCTCAGGCTGATTGGCAACTTGGATGCTTCACAGCAAACGATAGAATAAAACAGTCTAGTATCTGATTCTTAGCTCCTGGAAATTATGCATGTTTTGATCTCGTCCCGAGAGCTGGGATGTTAAAGTGGCCATAGCAGAAATACATTCTAGAGGAGAGATGCAATAGACTATTTTAAAGACTCCCTAGCAACAGTAATACGATTTACTACTGAAATCCTTTGTGGGAAGAAGTAGAACAGAAAAAAATTAATAGGAAGATGTCAATGACACACATGCCAGATGGCAACAAAGACACAAATAAATACAAGGAATAAATCTAGAAATCTCCTTTTGACCTGTTTTTTCTCTTTTGGTTCTTAGAACAGTTGAAATGCTGTGGTGCCTCTTCTGGGAATTTGTCCTCTAGAACAGTCAGTACCAGTTGGCGTCTCAATATGTAACGTTAGCAAGCATAATGACTGTTACTTTTTTCCCCTCTTACTAAAATATTAAGGAATAAAGATGCAATTATTATGTATTTCCACTGAAGTCAAATAGATGCTCTTGGAGCATGGATCTGTTACACTGTCAATGGCGCCAAAGATGAACACTAAGCAGAAGCTGGCTGGTTTGTGGTGGTTTGAGATGGGTTTACCAGTTGGAGGTGGCCTCTACTGCAGATCATGTTGCGTACTCCAGTGTAAGCTGGTAACAAGACCCAAATGTTCCTTTCTACTCTCACTTAACCACTGCTTTTGGTTTTCTTTGTTTTTGTATTAAAATTTAGGAGCCACAACTCTTCTGCCTAGTAAGCACGACTGGTATGGGTAATGGTGTGAAGGAAGGTCAAGTGGGTTTAAAACAGAATGGCGTGGAGCCAATTGTACCCACCCACGTTCTATCTGAGGTAAGAGTGGGGAGGGGTGTGTGGGTGATGGATTTGCAGGGGGAGGAGGGGAGGTTTGGTTTGGCTGGCTGCTACTCCAGAAAGGAAAAGCAAACGACATCTGATTTTGGGAGCCCTGAAGCAGCTGCAGTGCTTACAAGTATTATGTCGTACAACAGTGGCTTTCATTGAAGATTTCAAAGCACTTTACAAACATCAATGAAATGCCTCCAGTCTCCTGCCTACCCTTTGGGAGGTAGGTAGATATCCCCCTGAGTCACAGAGAACTTGTTCCTTGTCCAAGGTTGTGTATTTGGTTGCAGAGCTGGGAATAGAAGCCACAAGTCTTGATTTCCTGCCTTTGCTCTAATAACCAGCATCTCCTCTGCCTGCCTTAGGTCAGAGTGTTTGCTGTGTTGTATCAGTAGTTATGAAACTGCTGTTGTAAAAATAGGAAAAGTATTTCAAGTATTGAATAGGAAGTAATAGAAATGGAACCGGTGGATTTTAAATTCCATGTGACGGTCAAACCATCTGTCCCCAATGTCCTTTTTACAAATGCAGTGTCTGTTAAGCCTGATGTACCTAAGGGGCAAAGTGAAATTCATGAGAACCTGTCTTTCCTTTATAATAATCTAGGGAAGAGAGGAGCAAACTCTGGTATGTATGAGTTTGTCCCTGGCTGGCATCAGGAGATGATTGGGAAGCAAGTGTGTGTCTGTAGTAGGTTTTTAAATGCAGTTCTAAGGAACTGGCAGAAAAGGAACAAAAGTAACTCTGAGAATGAGCCAGTGCGGGGAGTAGCTGCCTGCTCCCAACCTTCCTGGCTTTGTACCTGCGTAGGTTGTGGTTAGTGAGACTCCACAGCATCATTGTAGAACAAGCCACACAAATTTTGCCAACTCCAACTCTTACTTATCCGGGACTCTAGCAGGCTAAGGTTGGAAACGCTTCCTGAATTTTCCAGCAAGGTTCTCCTGATACTCTTCCATACAACTTGGCACTATGCTGAACTGTTCAAATAGGATTGGGAATGTTTTTTTTCCGGCTGCTCACTCGCTCCCTCATCCCCTCCAAAGGCTCAGGGTAAACCAGCCCAACACATTCTCCTGCCTTGGCTGGGATGTAGCTCAGTCTGGAGTCAATTTAAGATTGCTGTGGGTGGAGAAGGGAGGGGGAGGGAGCCCGAGGGGGGCATTGTTAGCTATCTGGGCGCTAAGGCAGCACCTGGGAATCCTACCTATGGCAGCATATGCTGCTGCCTTTGATACTGGGCTGAGCCCTTGCAGAAGTCTCATGGCAGACTGTTGTAAAGAACCCTGCAGACGTTAACCAGGGCTGCGTGTGGCTGATACGGGACTTGCATAAAGAAGTAATTACAGCTTGTTTTCCCCTTAATTTATTTGTCCAGAACTTGGGCAGAAGTTGAGCTCACCTCTTGCCTGTGTCTGGGGTCGGGTGGGCAGAGGTCAGAAGCTGACTACAGTTTGAGCAGTATTTTTTGATAACGAACCTTTTTAAAGATTTTTAGTTGAGGGGAACAGAGTCAACGTTACCAAGGAGTTCAATGAAAATTGGGCAAATCCATCTAGAAAAGAGCTCTTACTATACAATACATGCCATACAAACCTAAAACGTGTCTTTAAAAGCTAACATGGACAAGACTCATCTCTGCTTTCCTGACAGTTCATTGCCTTCGGTGTTTAACACTTTTGCTTGCTTTCTGCGCACGTAATATGAAAAGCAAACTGCACTCGAAATCTGAACCATGACAGGCACGTAAGAAACCAAGCTACTTCCTTTGCAGTGATCTCGCAGGAGAAACTTGTCTTGCCTTACGCTTCTGTGATGTTGGGGCCAGTTTGGAATAACGCTGTGGTGTCCCTGGAAGTGCAGGTCGAAAATAAAACAAGAAACTTGCTTTCAATACTTTGGCTTAAATCAGGAGGGGGCAGTGCCTTTCACAGTAATCTTAACAGGGAAGGGACAGGCCACCTTATGGGTAAGAGGTCACTGACTTTGGAACTTCGTACCCTGCTAGTTAGTTTTAATCTTTGTTCTTCAGGGGGGTCCAGATGACTTTCTGCTGTGGCGTAACTGGCATTTTGGGGATTGTATTGGAGTTCCTGAAGCCCTGACATTGGTTTCCTTTTGTCCAAGTCTCTGTGAATAAAAGATTTCGCTAAAGAAAGTGAGCAGCACAGAACTGCCAGTTGCTGTTTCCCACATGTTGAAATGCTATTTAAGCAAACGTTCTCCCAAGAGCCCTGACAGCTGTACGAATGTCCCCATTGTGCCTCGCTTTTAGCCATAGACCATCTAGCCTCGCACAGCTTTCACCTGGGTTTATATGTGCTTTGAATCCAAGCTGCCTTATCTGGTGGGTACATAGATTAGAGCCAGGACTTCACTTTACTCATCTGCTTTGCAGGGTGGTGCAGATTGTAACCTGGGTGCCCATAGCCTGAAGGGGTTAGGGAGGGCAGGCAAATTCTCCTATAATGCACTGGGAAACAATTTGTAGAGCAGCTTAATGCAGCACTGAGAATCTTGAGACAGGCTGTAGGATTTTCTGGGGCTCACCGGGGTTAGTGCAGCACCAGCAGGGATGCAGCTATGCAGGTATGACTCGAGTGCTGCTTAGCAGCAGGGTCAGTTGCACCCAGTGTGGCTGACTCTGGTTCCCATATCTCAGTGCTCAGACCTCTGCAGTGCAGGCATATGCTTAGATTAGACCCTATGTACAGGAAGGTTGGTTTGCATCCCAGTCACTAACTCTGTCCCTTCGTTGAGCAATGTAATATGTTCTGTGTTGTTTGTTGGTTTTTCCCTAGGGGAGCCCGGAGAAGAGGAAAGTGATCCACTCCCTGATGTCTGGTGCATTGGCAGGTGCTGTTGCAAAAACAGCAGTAGCTCCGCTGGATAGGACGAAAATCATATTTCAAGGTGAATACTGTGAGCCCTTGAGAAAGCAGCCAGCTTCTAAAAGAACAGAGTGCCTGTTATCCCCTGTCAGCAGTACAGCTGATCTGTCCTCTGACGTTTTGCTCTTCCTAAACCTGCAGAAAACCCTGTGCGGCTTTGACAGGAGCACGAGACCTTTGTTTCCTGCTTGGGATACAAGTCCTGATCCCGAGAGGTGACAATCAGCCACAAATCTCAGTTAGGATTAAGCCCATATGTCTGGATCCTATTCCTGTTGTCATAGGGATTTTGCCATTTATTTCTGTGGTGTAGGACTGAGCCCACTGTTTCTCAGTGGAAGATGAGCTTGTGGGTGTGGGTCTGGCATGTTCTTATCATCTGTGGGTGTGAGAGAGGTTCTCGAAACATGTAGCAGCCATGCATTGTAAGGTGTTGTGGTTAAAACTGAAGGGGGGTGTGATGGATTGGGTTTCCATGTCTGGGCTTTGGGAGACTGTTCAGGTTGGAGACATACATTGAAAAGTACAAAGATGCTATTGGGCTCCATAACCTCAGGGAATATGGGAAGGAAGGAATGGGGACGTGGTGACAATTAAAAGGAAGTAAATAAACACCTGGGGTTTCCTGTTAAAGGATGGGTAAGTAGAATGTGTTTAATCAAACTTACATTGTTTCTACTGAAAAATTAACTTGATCTAAAATTATTGTGGTTGCAAGTTAAATCAATTGTACAGACTGCTTCAAGAGTCAGTGAAGTAGAGTCCAAAATATCTGGCTCTATACTACAAATCCCTTTCACATCCTGTATGTTGAATGTGCACAACTGAAAACCCAAGTTCAGCTGCTTTGACTAGAAAATCCTCATGCATTTGATCAGAACTGGGAGCATTTTTATCATCTGTCAGATTGCAGCTATAGGCTGCTAAATCCCTGTTTCAGTGCAAGAGCTACCCAGGAATATTAAATATTACGTGTGTGTGCACGTGCAGTAGACTTTTAGAGAGGCCACAGATTTAAATCTGGTTTGCATCTCAGATTAAATAAGTTTGTTAGATTTAATCTAATCCTTAGATCCGATTTCATTTTGAGGCGATTTTGACTTGATCATCAATATGTGCTTAGCAGAGGCCCCTACCTGGAATAGCAGGGGGCTGCAGGCCAGGCCTGAAGTGCGTCAGCAGAGCTCATGTAGGTAGGTATGGGAGAGCTCGGATAGCCAGAGTGACTCTAGGTTGGGCTGGAGGTGCACTGGCAGGGTTGTGTGTAGCTTAGCACCTGCCTGCACTGTCTACCTCATTGAGGGGAGCCCTTCACTGCACCTGTTTGTCTTTCAATAAGATCCAAATTCAGAGCTGAAGGGTGTAATGGGAGCCGGAGAACAGGGGTGAGTTAGCAGCTATCTGTACAAATCAGCATTAATTTGTGTACAGGCCTATGTTTTATAAAAAGCCAAGGACTCTGTCCAGTTAATCTCTCTGCAGAGGAGGCAAATGATATGATTAGAAACTATCACTTCTGGCTAATCTCTTGATCTCCAGCAGAGTTTCCTTCTCTCTCACTGGGGGTTTTAGCTGGCAGCTGCTTTCCTATTCAGGCAGCTGGAAGCAGCCTTGGGCCATCTGAGCTACAAAAGTTACCTTGTGTGGCAGCCTGCTGTTGAGAGGGCAGAAATGCTGGTTCCACTGCAGTGGACATTTGCAATAAACAGTTTCAAGTTTCCAGACAGCAATCAGCAGATGAAGGTTTCTTCCTCAGCAAGCATCCAGCGCCTGCTAGTTACTGTGTGGCTGCTCACAGATCTTGTGGCACATAAGCCGGTCTCTCAGGTTAAGAGTCGAGCATATTTTAGCAGATCCCTTCCACGCACAAGTTACAAACGGAGGCCACTATTCTGCGAAGAGCAGGACTTCAACGGGACTCCATGCAGGAGGGAGGACCCCTGCCTGGAGCTCATTGCAAGACTGGGCGTAATTTCTTTTCATGCAGCTGTTCAAAGTTTTGACCACATTCCTTTAACTGTGTGACATGCAAGGTATTTGGAGATGAAATGCTCTGGTGTTTAAATGCTCTGTTCCAATAACACTCCTATTGCAGATATAAAACCGGCTACAACAAGACACACAACAAAACCTTGTTTCTTTAGCAATCCGGCACTTTCAGCAGTTGCTTTCCAGTTCCTGACAGATTTGTAATCCTCTCAAGGCCATGCAACGGTCACATGCAAACAAGTTTTCACTGTGTTGCTCCTTTATGCAACTTATGGCTTTGAAGAAATAAAAAAGGCTGGATAACAGCTTGCAGCTACTGTGGTGCCAGGTTCATCCCCGGAGTTTTTACTCACTACATTGCATGGCCATCGGACTCTGTCTAGTTCAATGTGCAGCAAGGCTTCACCCTAATGTTCTTCTCTTTTTTCTCCTTTTTAGTGTCGGCAAAAAGATTTTCTGCCAAGGTGAGGTGCTGTCTGTCTCCTGTTGACCTAAAGGGTTTGATTAATGGCACTAATAGTAAAAAGTGCCCTCTGTTGTATTTAACTGCCTGGCTTGAATTTTATTAGCAGTGTTTATAGTGAACTAGCAGAGAGGAAAAGGTTTGTAACGGTGTAACAGATAGCCTTGCCCCAAGGAGCACTGTCGTCTTCATACCTCCTCGCCAAGTGTCAGCCTTATACTTGTTCTGGGCCTAGAGATGCTACTGCGCTATGGATAATCAGTTCTGTATCCGCCGGCACCCTGGGCTCCACCTTGCTGGGCACAATGCGATATTGTGTATATCCCCCACCCAATGTTATCACTCAGACAGCAGTGGAATTGTTTAAAAGATTATTGCACAGTTGAGTTTGGACAGGCACCCCTCCCTGTGGTTAGTAGAGTGCTTTATGATGTATGTGCCAGGTTGATGCTACAGATAGTCTGTGCTAATATTTATAATCCCCCAAACCTATTGATTTGGGTTGAAGAGTGGTCTGGGCAGACATCGCTCCAGCGCTGGAAGAAGAAACTAAAAGGCATGTTTGTCTTTAAACAGCTCTGAGCCCTTCGATTCTTCACAGCTTTGCTTGTGTCCGATTCTCTTTGAAAAGACGCTTTTCGTGTCAGAGGGACATTGATGCTCTAGTTCTGTGCATCCAGGGCGCAGCCCAAAGGAGTGACTGTCTTCCCACCTCGTTGTGGTGGGGGGCCAAGGGAAGCCATCTTGCTTCCTTCCGCTGGAGACGTTCTGGCTGCATCCTAGGTGAAGAGTGGAAAGCGTCTCCTCCTCCTCCTCTCACCTCCGACCCCGTTCTTGTTTTCTGTTGCATGCAGGAAGCCTATAGGCTGATCTACCGCACCTACCTCACTGAGGGCTTCTTGAGCCTGTGGCGCGGGAACTCGGCCACGATGGTCCGGGTGATCCCTTACGCTGCCATCCAGTTCTGTGCGCACGAAGAGTACAAGCAGCTCCTGGGAAGCTACTACGGCTTTCATGGAAAGTAAGATGCTGCTGGTGTTGAGCCTTGTCCTGGGAGCAGAGTCTGACTGTTGGGGTGGGAGGGGTTGTGTGGACTGGAGGCTTGTGGGAATTAGGTTTGTTATGTAGGTGATGGGGCCTCTAGGCTGTGGGAACCTATCACTGATTAGCAGAGAGTGTTGCTACTTGGCTTGAACGCTGTCCTGGTGGAGAGCCGTGGGGCAGGAGCTAAGCAGTGTGGGGTGTCTCTGCTGCCTAGAGTCTGGATTGTGTCCCAGGCAGATTCCCTCTGGTTGATAAGATCCTGCCTTCTAGAGGGGTGAGCAGGGAGTGGCCCAGAGAGCTTTGGGGGTTAGCACTTGGTGCTGCCAGGTGGGCAGTACGAACTGTCTTTCTGCTGCCAAGAGAAGCAATGGGACGCAGCCTCCCCACAACACTGAAAACCAAACACCCTGCGCTTTAGTGCATGGCTGCTTGCTCCCTTCTCTGTGCTGTAGGGCAGATGGTGTCTGAAAGACCTGAATCAGGCTTGCTGCAGCCCCCAGCCTGTCATCAGCATCAGCCTCCCCCCTACCCCACAGTATAACTAGCTGCTGGGAAGCCAGCTCAGTGTGGTGGGGGGAGGAAGCCGAAGAAAAATCGCCATCTTTATTCCGTGCAAGTGTGATCTGTTTGTTTTTGTCTCCCTCTCGACTTTAGAACATTGACTCCTTTACCCAGATTCATTGCTGGTTCACTGGCAGGTACGACAGCTGCCATGTTAACCTACCCGCTGGATCTGGTGCGAGCTCGAATGGCCGTCACGCCGAAGGAGATGTAAGTGGCTAATGGGAATGGCTGTAAGTGCCTGGGATGCAGATGGATGGTTTTGAAGGTCACATGGTTTTTAATTCAACTTTCTGGCTCACGCCTTGCTCTAAGCTTTTGTTGTGACTCTGGGTTCGGTGTGACAGCCTTGGGAATCGGCAAGTCTGATGTATGCAAGAGACCTGGGGGCTGCACTTGGTCCGGTGGCCTTTCTTCTCCAGAAGGAGATTAATAGGTTCCAAGGCCATCTAGTCTGACCTCCTATGTAACACAGGCCAGAGACTTCCCCCCAAAGTCAGTATTCAAACAGTGATCAGCTCACAAGTGAGAGGGACCTCGTGTGCTGGCTTGTGCACAGAGTAGTGTCAAACTGGCCTCCTTCAGGAGAGGCCCAACCTGACGACCTCTGCTAGGTCAACAGGTCATGAACAAATGACCACAATAAAGCTAGTGGAAAGAGCTGGCTCTTAAGCACGTCCCTTCTGAGCTCCTCTGTCCTTCGCTCAGAACTGAATGTTGGTGGACTTCTCCAGCTGAGCAAGCAGGTTAACTGTAGGTCCCCCAGAGAGGCAGGTTGGAAGCATTACCAATGGCCTTCCTGCACAGGCAGTAATGACGCGGGTCTGTGTTTCGACAGGTACAGCAACATCCTCCATGTCTTCATCCGAATCTCCCGGGAAGAGGGGCTGAAGACCTTGTACAGGGGCTTTGCGCCCACTATCCTTGGAGTGATTCCGTATGCTGGACTTAGCTTTTTCACCTACGAGTCGCTGAAGAAACTGCATGCAGGTAAAGCGCACTCTGCGTCGGACTGCTGACACCCTGGTGACGGGAGCTCAGGCTGGCAGCATCTCAGAGCTTTAGCACTTGGTCATAAAGGGCTTAAAGCTGCCTCCCTGGTTCTGCACTCAAGGCCGTCTCCTCTCTCCTGCACTCAAGGCCGTCTCCTCTCTCCTCACCTCTGTCGGACTGGGAAGCAGCAGGATGTGGTACATCATCCTCATTTTATAGCTGAATAAACTGACACTCAAGGCCTTGTGTAGGGTCACACTGAGTCAGCTAGTGGAAAAGAATCCAGGATTCCTGATGCCCTCTCTGCTGTATTGACCATTAGACTGTGTAACTTTGTAGTCATGCAGTTACTCCAGGAAGCTATTTATACACTGCCTCTTCCTCTCTCTTTCCCAGATCACAGTGGGAGAGCCCAGCCATACCCCCTGGAACGTCTTGCATTTGGTGCCTGTGCGGGCTTGATCGGCCAGTCAGCCTCCTACCCTCTGGATGTGGTGCGTCGGCGAATGCAGACGGCGGGGGTCACGGGACACGTGTACGGTTCCATCCTGCCCACCATGCAAGAGATTATAAGAGAAGAGGGACTAATCCGAGGCTTGTACAAAGGACTCAGCATGAACTGGGTCAAAGGTCCAATTGCCGTGGGAATCAGTTTCACGACCTTTGACCTTACCCAGATCCTTCTCCGTAAATTACAGTTCAGCACTAATATTGAACGGTAGTGGCGTCCTTTCCAAGTGAACAGGGGAGAAGTACAGTGGAAGTATGTGTGTCTAACAAACCCTAGCATTGTCCCATTCTGTTAGTGCCGCCCCCACTGCTGAGACTTTACTTTCGGTTTTTCTTTTTTTTAACAAGCCTCCGAGTTATCGCCAAACCCAGACATGCAAGTGACCTTCACTAAAATGGGATTCTCCCCATGGTTCTCGGTGACAGCGGAGCTGCCTTCTCTAGAGTAGCTGCCTCCTTGTGTTTAACTCTTTGATACACACTAAGCTATTGCTGCCTTCTCTCCTGGGCTCAGTGGGTTGATGAGGTGGTGTGGATTATAGAAGAGGGGCTGCCGGGCTGCTGGATGGAGCTGGAAATCTGGGAGGTGAAAGGAGTCCCTGCCAGGCAGTTCTTAGTAACTGCACGATGGTAAGCACCCTGGCAAGCAGCATTTCAGTGTGAGTCTGCAATGAACTGCACGTGTGAGTTGAGAGGGTTAATCGCCTTTGAAATGAAACATCCAGTATTTAAGTTTTTTATTTTAAAACCATTTTTACTCCAAAATTTGGAGGTAAGCTCTGGCAGGAAGTGTGGAAGTGTTCCTCCCTTCCGATATCACTCATTTTGGTTTTACTTTGTGTTCAGCAAAACATCCCACCTCAGCAACGCCCTTCTCTCTAAAATCAACAACGACTGAGAGTTAGGAGATCAGCTTTCAATCTGGAATTCCTGTGCCTGCGGTCTTAAACTGGATTCACTCGAAGCAGTATTGCTTTCAGGCTACTTTAAAAACCTTTCTATCCGGAGTTGTTGTATTTTTAAAAGCAGTATTTTCAGAAGGATTTAGCAGCTTACAGTATTAAGACCTGGAGATTAAGAGGGGGGAGTGTTTTTTAACCAATATCTTTCATTACTGTGGTTGCTGCTTAAACTGCAGTGTGAGAATAAACTCTGCGGGGGGCACACCTATGAATAACCTTTCAAGGTGGCTGTTTTGAATGGGGTCAACCTCCTCTTTATCTAAAGCTGCTGCCCTGCTTTGGAACACCCTTTTGCGCACATGCTCTGTAGAGCATGTCACCTCAGCTGATTTACCTTTGATTCCAGTAGTTTATTCTTAGAATTATGCTGGACCAACTTGGCTCGTAGAAAATAGACCCAGTTTGCCAAGAGTCACATAATTGTCACCCACTGGGGATTGTGCCAGGTGTGCCAGTTCTTCCCAGCTGCAAGTATGAAATGAACCCCAAGGCACCTTTTGAGTGTGACAGGTCAGTGCTGATGATGTTTTGGGAACCAGAACTTTGAGAGACTTGGAAGGGTGAGTGGCTTTATTTTAAACTTGGACCACCAGAGAGGTGGAAGAATTGTCCAGCCTTCTCGAATGACCCCAGTGTCTCCCCGCTCCCAGGCAGTATACTTCTCTGCTGCTTGTGTGGAACAGAGATGGAGCAGAAGGTGTAAATAGGTTGTAGTTAAAACCTGTCCCTTCCTGACAGATGTTCATTATTGTTCAAATCATGTATCGAGTTCATTCGTCAGAATGAAGATAATTGCCACTGGTAAAATTAAACCCCTCTTTTCTTTGGTCTTTGCACTCTTTGGAGCAGAACCTGCCTCTAATGCCAAATATTTTCCTAGTGATTAATGAGAAGCACCTACTCTGGCCCTGGGTTCTTTATCCTCCTGTGGGATTGGCCAGAGAGTCTAGACCCTGGAGTATTGGTGTGCATATTCTTCTGCGCAAAAGTGTAGTGTTGGTATTGTGCTACCAGCCGGCGCACAGATAGGACATAACCTCTGTGAGGTGTCTGACACTTCTGGCTTAAAGGCGATATCCACTGTAAACTCAGTCTGGTCATGTCAGCTAAGTACAAAGTAATTGAATTTTAAAAAGACTTTTAAGAAACTGGAAACTCTCTTGTGACAGATGGTACAAATGAGCCCTAAAAGAACAGTCCTCGCCATTGGTGGGAGGCGAGTCCAGCCAGCATCAGGTGAGCAAAGTTCTTTATGTCGGTGGTAGGCACCTTTGCACGAACTCTGACGCTTTCCTTTCCCCAGTGGAAAAGCTGGTTACTTCTGTCTTTCTCCCCATTATTGGATGGGGCTCTGGGGGAGGGAGTGTCAAGATGGCAGCATGATGACCTGAAGGGAGATCCCAGAGCAGCGGCACTCATGTTAGCATCCAAGGTACATCTACTCACTATCAGGCTCTCCATGTGCAGAGACTTCCTGTGCGGTGGCTGCGCCCTCTCAGAGCATGTGCGCGAGAGAGGGCTCTCTTGTCTGCACTGTGGTCAGGGTTAGACGGCATCCTGCTGGGCGGTGACGTGACCACTGGAGGGAGTCACCCAACACAGCAGATAGCGAATGAGCTGCACCTGCCGTTTGAAGATGGACTCTCATTTAGGGGCCTGATCCTATGTTCTGAACCCCCTCAGCCCACCCCTGCAGTCAGCAGCAGCAGCGTGTGTGCAGTTCCTTGTAGGATTCTGACTCTGGCAAAAGGGACGCATCCATGGGGAAAGCCCCAAACTCGGAAATGGAACCGAGTCCTTCTGAGACATCTCCCCCCACCCCATTGTATTAAATGTGAGCACTACTCTGAAGAGAGACTGGCACCAGAAGTCCTGATGGGCTGCAGCCTTCAGCCACGTTACTCCTGGGGGTGCCCACTAGGATAGGAGTGAGAACAGTGCAAGGGTGGTGAGATCTGCCTGTTTAGAAGCCTGGGCTGTCTGTACCAAAACCTTCAAGGCGAGAAGGGAGACTCGAGGGCAGTGCCAGCGTGAAAGCGCTGGACCCAGAGGAGTGAAGAGGTGTGTTTTGTTGCTGGCACTGCAGCTAATTTTAAAAACCTCTTTTAGCCAAACCTTTTTTCCAACTTTCCCGACTGTGTTTAGTCCAGAAGCAGACCTGATTTCAGTCTAACCATGTTAGCAGTGGTCTTGGGTTTCTTGAACAATAGGGTTCTTAAAATAACTGTGTGTGTGTTGTGTATGTTTTAAATGGCTGGTTCCCCCCGTTTGGATGTACAAGGGGGGAACCCAAAGTGCTTAATTTTAATTTTCTTGCATGAATTAAAACTTGTTCCAAATCTGCTGCCTGAAATGCGGGGCCCTGAAGCTTCTCTAGCGTGCTGGGTAGAAGGGGACGGTGCCACTGTGTGTAATGGAATGACCTTCATTTGGGTCCAGGAATCTCCCGTGAGTCTGTTCTGTATCCCTCAGAAAGGAGACAAGTCCAATGTAAATCTTTTCTTTCTCCCCTCCCGTTTCTGTGGAATTGTTGACCATCTGACCCCAAATTATATGACTCTCTTTAAAACTATACTAGTTAGCAGTCGAACACTATTCATTTGCATTTCCTTCCTTCAGCTCCCCTCTACCATAGTCGAGCACCCTGGATCCACCCCTGGCTGTTTGGGGAAGGCAGGTCTGATGGAGAATATCTAAACTGGCACAAGTGCAGGTTTGATGCTGGTTCCCAGAACAGTCCAGCATCAGAACCCTCCTTGTGGAATGCCGTGGGGAGAGGTTTCATTTCTAATGAGGATTAGATACCAGGGATGAGTGTTCCTTTGGAAAGTCCTTGAGTATCATTTGTTCAGTGTGATTCCTTCCCCTTCCCTGCTGGATGTGAAATGGCAGCTCCTCGCAGGGCCTGGGCCCAGCTTTTTGGCTTTGTGAAGTGGTGGTTGCCTGGGTGGAGAACACTGGGTGGAGCTGGCTCTTTCCAAAGAGTCCTGAGGGTCAGGTAAGGGGCACTAGTGTGGGAAGCTGGGCAGGCTTTCCAGCAGTGGGGCAAGGCAGAACTTATCCATTTGGTGCAGACCCCTTGCTGCAGCTAGGAGTCCTCACCGATCCCTGGACACGTGCTCCAAGCAGTCTTCTCCTGGTTTTCCGGGAACACAGGGCCTGAGAGTGCCAAGACAGGCCAGCAGCAACCAAGGTGGAAGGCAGATGACTCTGGTGGGGAAAGGGGAATGCTGAGGACCCTTGGCACCTGTAAAAGTTCACTATCGGTGGAAGTCATGAGGGTGCTAGTCCCTGCAAAGCAGGCAGTGGAGTGGGAATATCCATTGATACTTTCCTGGTAATTTTTAGAAGCCCAGTCCAGCAGCTGGTCTGAGGAAATGATGGTATGTCTGTAACTTCACCTGACAGCCATCGGCCTGGCAGTGCTTAAGTATTACAGGTCTTGCACTGTGGTTGCTTTAACACAAGCAGCCAGTGCATTTCGGAAGAAACTTTTTTTAACAAGAAGTGCGTGATAAATGGACTTTGCAGGGTAGCACCAATCTGAAAAGTCCGTGACATCCGGCATCGGTGGGTACGGCATTGGTGGCAAAGGGGAAGCGAAATATTGAAGAGGAAAAGTTGCATTGAAAACAGTAAATACCTGAATGTAGTTACTTAGCGCATTAGCCCTAGGATAAGAGTTAGGTTTTGGGCTCAGTCCGTGGCTCAGAGCCAGAAATGGAAATAGCTTTTTCATTGCAATGTCTGTTTCCTCTTACCTGCCCTGTACCCTTTTTAATGCTGCGTTATGCAGGCACTTGTCTGTCTATGCGTAGAGCACAAATGCCTTTTGTAAAGATGTTCTCACTCACTAATGTGTGTCAGACTTGACTGCTTTCCTTGGGTCTGGAGTTCTATTTTAATGCAGTGAAGACACTGTTATATAATGTTTATATATATTTTAAAATGTGTGCCAAGAGAGGAGTATATTTAATAAAAAATTAACTGACTTTCTGGATTCTCTTTGGGTGTGCTCTGTGTTGCACCTCTGTCACCAGGAGGTGCTGGTTGCACTCACAATAGGGATTGCAGGACAAAACGGGGGCTCTCCTCTCTACCCAACAGAACGGGGGCCAGGGTTGAGAGGGTAAGAAAGCAGAAGCTGTAGCCACCAGCATTGGGCCCCTTCAGCACCTGATTTTCAACAGTGCCCAGCACCAGCAAAGCCCTCACACACTGAGCTCTTCTGAATCCAGAGCAGGCTGAGCCTGCTCAAATCTCTTCTCTCTCCTCCTACAGGACTTAGTCGTCTCCCTTCTCCCGTATTGTCCAGCACGACGTGCACTTCAGGTGCTTCCTGTTACACACAGCAGATTCCTGCACCAGACACTGTTCCCTTGCTCATGTTGTCCAACTGGAAGAGCTTCCCTCAGTGGGTTTAGGGCAGCATCTCTGACTTTCTCTGCTCCCAGATCAATAGCCGGTCTCTTCTCCCCCCCTTCCCAATGTCTTTCCCAAATACAAGCTCCTAGCTGGCCTCTGCTGGTGCTGAACATTCTCCTAGAGACCTCCTGCTGTCCTGACCTTGTTAATGGTTAAAGTGGCTGGCAGGCAAGGAAGCACACCCCTAAGTACTCAGGGTATTGAAAGAATATTTGGCTCTGTGTATTCAGAACTTCTCTCCCCGGGGATGGCACGGTGACGCAGCGGGAAGGCCCATTTCTTCCAATGACTTGGGGAGCTATGTGGATGCAGGCATGGCCAGAAGAAGTGCCGCCTGCTGGCCCTCCAGGCTGGGGATGAGCGATAGGCCATAACCTGCCCCTCAAACACCCTCCGTTGAAAACAATTACAGAACCCCAGAGAAGAAGCCAGCATGAGATGGGGCTGGCGGAGCCCTGCTTGTGCCTAAGAGACAGCAGATTCAGAGCCCTGGTGGGCAGGCCTCTTCAGGGGGATGGAGCATCCGGGTATGACAGGGATGCCATGATTCTGGGTAAATGCAACTGCTGTGGTAGCCTGGTAGGTCAACACAGTAAGGATGTGATGAACTCGTGTTGTATCTAATGACCTCTCTGATGGAGGGTAATCCCAGGATACCACACGGTTAGTTTGATAAACCACAATACTCAGTAAGATCTAGTATCAAAAACATGGGAGTCGGGGTGGAGGGAATCCCAGCCTCCCTGTCTTCTCTGGTAAAACTCCCAGAGACTTCAATGGGTCCAGGGTTTCAGCCATGGTGCCAGACTCCTAAAACCCACCCCCAAAGGTTACTAAATTGGGCCCCTTTTTGGCAATTCTTAGCTCAGGTGTCCAGGACTGAATGGGCCCTGGGGTCTGAATGTCCTCTAGCTCTGGGCTGAGCCTGGGCAGCTGTTAGCTGTGCAACTGGTGTTGCTGTTCTGTGTGCATGGAGGACTTTGGTCCATGGGAGCTCTGGGCTGGTGCCTCTCCCTGAAAATACAGCATTGTAAAGGCTTCTTTCAGCTGTTGGTGCCTGGCTAAGCTGCATGGAAAGAAAATTGCTGGTAGGTTTGTTTGGCTGCGGCTATTGGCTCTGTGAAGTCAGAAACATCTCCCTCAATGATGGGGCTCTTATCTGAAAGGACACAGTGAAATCTGTAGGAAAACCTTAAATTTCTTGGATGTGGCTTTTCTCGGCCCAGGTCTTTCTACTTGCTGTTGCTAGGATCCCATTGGGTGCTGTGTGCTGCACCAATGTGGAGTGAAAGAATCTCTGCCCCAATCAGCCTCCAGTCTAGAGAGATGAATGGAAGAAAGGAGGGATCATCTCCTTGAACTAAGGCACAGAGAGACTTTGGCTTGCCCAACAAGGAGTCTCTGCAGAGCTCAGATCTCTTGAGTTCCAGCACAGGACCTTAGCCATAAGCCTGGTCTCTGAGGATATGTCTACGCTGCAACAGAAGAAAAGGGTTGTTAGAACTGGCAAACCCTGGGTTTGTTAACCTAGGACTTGAGTGTCTACACTCATTTGTAACCCCAAGTGAATCTTGGGTCCCAACCTGGGGGTCCAGTGTCTACCCTGCATTATGCAGGCCCGAGTCCACCCACCCATATCCCAGACTTCCTAGCACCCTCCCAAGGTGCAGTGGTCTAAGGTTGATGTGCCTAAGGCAGGAATGACCATAACATGGTCTGTTTTGGAGGGAGGAGCAGCAGCCTTCTCACCAGGCACAGATGAGGAAAAGCCCAAGCTGCTGGGGGCTGCTGCAGGAGTGTGGGAGAGCAGCTGTGCACAGACCAGGAGTTTGAAAAGAAGGGTGCAGTTGAGCATTCTGGCAGAAGAGGGTGCTGCTGGGTCAGTTTTCATTGCTCTGGCTCTTGTGAGGGAGAAGTTCGGGGCCCTAACTGGGAAAGGTGCATAGGCCAGGCCCAGTAAGGCCTCGAGCTGAAGTTTGCAAGGTGCATGCAGGACATGCAAATCCTTAGTGCTGCACTCAGCAGGCAGGACTCACAAGACTTTAGCTTAATTTGCAAGATGCAGCCAATAAGACGGCAACAGATTTCTCACTTATTGGTTTCTTGCATTGTAAGAATCAATTTCTAACTCTCATGGACACTTGCACGGCTCCTATTGCTGTCGCTGAAGTGGGGTGATGCTGGTCTGGCTCTGAGGTCCAGAAAGGCAAGTGACTTGGCCACGGTCACGTAGGAAGTCTGTGGCAAAGTAGGGAAATGGAGAATTGAACCCAGTTCTCTCAGGCTAGCACCCTAATCACTGTACTGTCCCTCCCATCTACTTGGATAACCTCCCTCTACTCTCCCAGGGCTGTGTGGCTGTTTGGATTGGAGCCTGGGGGTTTTGTACAGCACTGAGCACCCTTACACGCTTCCTGAGCAGAGCCAGGTTTGGGCTCTGTGTTCGGCCTCATGCTGCGATTGCTCTTCATTTACGGGCTGCTGATCCCTCACCGTTTGGGGCAGGTGGAATGTGTAATTACAGGCTGCCAGACCCTGGGGACTGCACAGGGGAAGGCTCAGGGACAGCTTAGTTTACTTTCTTTTCTCCTGTATCTTTCCTGTTCCCTTTCTGGGCAGCTGGCTTTAGCCATGGGGCAGCTCTACGTGCAGCAGGGGGTAAAATCAGCCTCAGTTGCTGTTGCCCAAGGCAGTGGAGTGAGTGCCCCTGAGTTTGTTCGGCAAATGTCCCATTTTCTCTCTTGCGAGCTCCCGAGAGGCTCTAAATTAGGGGTCTCAAACACACTTTTGGGGGGGAAGGGTCGGAGTTCTAGCCCCATCTGTCCCTGTGCTGTGATGAAGGGGGAGGCTGAGGGGGCCTTGTGGAGCTGTTACAATAGATCCCAAGGCCAGAAGGGTTGTCCTAGCTATTGCAGCCCAGAGAACCTCCTCCCAGGTTCCTGGACTGGAGCTTGCAGGAGAAACGTCCAATCGTGATATAAAAGCTGTCAGTAATGGAGAATCCACCACGACATTTAGTAAATTGTTCCAATGCCTGGCTTCAACTTCCAGCCAGGGGACAGTGTTTGGCCTTTTCCCTGCTAGATTGAAGAGCGCAGCCTTAAATCTGTGTTCCCTAAGTAGGGACACTTAGTGTGTGTCCCGTCACCCCCTAACTTCCTCTTGGGTGAGCTCCTGGTGTCTGTCACTAGAAGGCAGGGATGGCCAAGCCCTGGTTCGGGAGCGGTATGCAGCTCTTAGAGTTAGTCTGGCTTGCGGAGTCCCCCACCCCCATTCTCCACCTACCAGATTGGTGGGGGACCCCTGCCTTGCAGTGAGTGGGGAGGGTAGGGGCAGCTGCCCAGCAAGGATGGGGATATCAGGGCTTCAACTCCGCGAGGCCTGCCTGGGCTTCAGCAGGAACGAGGCTGAAAGGCCAAACCCCAGCAGAGCAGCCCCATCTCTCGAACTTCTGAAAATCGTCATATGTGGCTGGGTGAGTCAGTACGTTTTTGGCCACCCCTGTTTGAAGGCCTAATTTCAAATCCTTTACCTGTGGTCATGGTTCTTCTCCTGGGGGGAGAATTATGGGACACAGTGGGGGACATCTGTGCTGTGGGGTGGAGTCAGGCGCTGGCCCCTTGGCTCCCTTCACAAGCAATTCCAACACCAAGCAAATAACTGATCCCAATAGATTATCCTCTCGGCTGAGCTCTGGGAACGGGGCCCTGGCATGATGCTCCCCCATTAACAGCTTGTGCATTTTTTTTTTTTTTTACGAATAATTCTGTAGTGGGGGCTGGGGGCGGTTCTTTTTTTGTTGCCCAATTACAGCGCCTGTGAATTCTCTCCCCCCATGTTCCTGGATAGTCTATCAGTCATTGTCCCAGCCCAGGGATCACGTCTGGGCAGATCTCTGGGGAGAAACTGTCTGCGTGTCTGAATGCAGCACAACCCAGGGCCCTAGCAACTGCCTCCCTGGGCACTCGGGCCCCAGCCTTCGAGAAAATCAGACAAATGAGCTCTTGGGGCTGGAAAGGGACAGCAGGTTTTGAACCAGCCTCTGCTGTCCCAGCCCCTCTGGCCTTGCCAGGATTTGAGGTGGCTTAACTGAAGCTTGAGCTGAAAACGTGGCCCTGCCATTCCTTCTCCAGAGCTGGTCCCAGCTGTGGCTCCCTCTGGGCGGGGCTGGGGCCCAGTGAGCTCCTGCTGGGGTTTCTGCAGGCTCTGCCTGTGCTTTCCACCCATGTCTAGCAGGGAGCCCCCATTTCCATTCTCCCCACGGGGGCTGCAGAACGATGCAGATGCTGCTGGGCTGGGGAGCACGTGCTATGGGTGTGGAGGAAGGGGAAAGCCAAATCCAGTGGAGGGATGGGAGGGGGGTGAAGGCCCCTGGGGGCTGGAGGCTCCTAGGGGGGAGGGAGGGGCTACTTCCCCAGGCCAGACCTGCATGGGGGTTCTGGGTGCTTTGGGGCCTGGGATGTGGGTGATGCCTGAGCCAGGGGAGCCAAACCCTCCTTGTGAGGCACCTGCAGTGGGGGATGGAAATGAGCCTTGTCAGCAGCCTCCCTTCCCTGGGGCAGCTGCAGATGGGGGGTCTGTGCAGGGGGCCTGGTAGGCTGCTCAGCTGAAGGCTGTCAGGGACAGGCCTAGGCGGCTGCCATTCAGCTGTGGCAGGGTTTGGGTTTCACAGCCTCGCTGTGCTAGTGTGTGACTGCACCAGCTGCAGGGTAGCGGTGTGTGTGTCTTTGTGTTTGCAGTCCTGCCCCTTTCCTCACCGGTTACAAGCTGCTCCTTTTCCTGGGGGCTCCTTGACTGCAGGGGTGCAGGGAGCTGTGCTTTGGCTGAGGGGACAAGCTCACAGGTGGCCCATGCTCCAGGTGGCTGCGTCACTGTCACCTGGGCCCTGGCCAGGGAAGGGCAGAGGTGGCCCAGCTTACCCTGCTCTCCCCTGATCTGTGCCTAAGGCTGAGGGACTTGCTTACAGCCATCGCTGGGATTTACGGGCATACAACGCTAGCCCCACAGCCGAGACTTAACTTCCTCCTCGCTGCCCCACCAGCCCACGGTGAAGGAATTTCCCCCACCATACTGCAGTCTGCAACTACCAGCCTGCAGGGAACTCAGCTGCCGGGGCCTTGGGGGCCTCTCTGCAGCCAGGTTGCTGCCCCCCGCCCACCTCCGCCTGAGCCTCAGGCCCCAGGAATCAGGAACAGACACTGGTTACATAAGGGGTGAGATGCTGCAAAAAGCTCCCCCACCCCCTCGGAAATGCTTGGCCCGGTTGTTGGCCTGGCTCACTCCTGCCAGGGCAGCTCTAGTCTCCCTCTTGCCCCCGCCTCCACTGGGAGGGCCTGCAGTCCCTGCCCCACCTCCCCCCCACCCCCCACAGGGTGCTGGGGATGAGCTGCTGTTTGGGTCACATTCCTGCCCCATCCTATATTGCTGCAATAGCTTTGAGCCCCAGCTTGTCCTAGGGTTCTAGAGCTGGTGACTTCCCCTCCCCCATTATACAAATGCAGCCACCTCTGGGGTGGAACACAGCAGATGCTTTAACGGCCCACTGCAGCATGCATTTGGACGGGGACTTGAAGAATCCTGTGTCCAGCTACCACTGCAGGAATCTGATCAGGAAGCAGGTTACCAGTTTTATTCATAAAATATCCCTGTACCTGCTTGCATTTATTCTAGACGTCAGAATGAGTAAGGCAGCTAGGTGATTTTACACAGAGCAGGGGGATCGTTTCCTGAGGAGAAATTAAATAAAATGCAGGCCCCAGAAACCCCACGCACACCACTCCCAGTCTTAGGGAGAATCGCTCTTTATGCCCTCCTTTAAGCTCCCTCCAGGGCAAACGTCCAACCCCTGCCCCTGCAGGGAGCGAGGGCCTTGGCCGTGGGAGGACTTGAGCTCTGCAAAAATAAAGCTACCAAAAAAACACTTTGTTCTAATAGCTCCTCCAGTGATTTCCCACCCACACAGTGGCCTACAGCCAATGACCCCCCAGCCCAGGCCCAGCTGGTGCAAGCCTGGCCAGGCGCAAGGGAAGGACTGCAAGTTCCTTGCTGGGATGGCGTTTGCTCTGGGGTCCTGCTGCGAGAGCCGGAGCAGCAAAAGGGCCCGGCCCCTAGAGCAGCAGGCACCCAAGTGATGGGATCTGGGTTGCGCCTGACACCTGGGCCAAGGGGTGGGTGCTGTGCAGCCACCGCTCTGTCTGCCATGCGGGAGGCTGCCCTGTGGCCAGCCCAGCTCCTCTGCTGCACCAGGGATTTCCATTCCGGCTTCTAGGTGTGGCTCTGAGCCAGCATCCTCTCCCCCTTCCCCAGCCTCAGCATCATCCCAGCCCCCCGCTTCCTGCAGCACCAAGCATTAGAGCTCGGCTGTGTCGGGGAATCTGGGACAAGGCCCATTTGACTTGCAGGTCTAGTCCCCCTTCCTCCATTGCCCTGTGTGGCCATGTCAGAGCAGAATGGGAGCATGCTGCACTGGGGTCAGTGCCTGCACATGGCCCCGGAGACCCACCCCCCAACCCCACAATGCCTGCGCAGAGCCCGAGACCCCCCCCAACGCCTGCACAAGGCCCCAGAGACCCCCCCAACCCCACAATGCCTGCGCAGAGCCCGAGACCCCCCCCCAACGCCTGCACAAGGCCCCAGACACCCCTCCAACACCTGTGCAGGGTCCCAGCCCCTAACGCCTGCGCATGACCCCAGAGACCCCCCCCAGCCCTTTAGGTCTCTGGCTCCTAGCTGAACCATCTCATGTTACCCACCAGCAGGCTCCTTCCTGGGTGGGAGGTGGGGGAGGAGGCTGAGGCTGGATTTAGAATCGCTGGCTGCGAGGGTACCTGAGCAGTCACTGGCAGTAAAACATGGCCCATGCACCAGAAGCCATGCAGGGGAGAGGGAGCTGCTTGGCCGAAGCAAGTTGGGGAGAAATAGCCTAGAAGATGCTGTCCCCATTCTGGCTGAGCTTGGGGCCCCTCCCTCACATCTCCCAACTGGCTCCAATGTAGGCTGGGGAGACGTTGATACGCCAACACCCCGGCCACATTACTCCTGCTCCCTTGGCAGGCACAGACAACCAGCCAGTGGCCTCGGCCTGACAGGTGTGTCCCAGCAGGGAGGCTGGTTGTCTCTACACAAAGCGGGGGCAGCTGGTATGCCCAGGCAGGAGAGGAGATGGGCTGGACGCAGGGCAGAGAGCCATTGGGTGGGAACGAGTCACAGCCCCAGCCCGTGGCAGGTAGCCCACAGGGTCCTTTCCACATGGGAGCCCTGCAGGTCATGGGACGCCTAGGCCCTGCTGCAGCTGTGATTAGGAGGCTGCCAGGTACTGGTGGAAGTAGAGGCCAAAGAGGCTGGTGATCACTTGGCAAACGGCCACCCACCAGGTCAGGAAGGCAAAGAGTCCGCGGTAGAAAAGCGGGGTAAGGATGGCGCCCAGCGCGCCCGTGATCTGCGCCACCGTGGCCTGCATGTCCTCTCCTCCCTCCTCCTCAGCTGAGGGAACAGCGGGCCGGGCTGGTGCAGCGCCCACCCCCGGGGAGACAGGTGTGGGCTCGGGGAACAGGCCCCACGAATAGTCACCTGCAAGGCAGAGGGGACAAGAGGGACTGGTGAGCATGAGGAGAGCCAAGCTGACCCCCATCCCGGCAGGGGCAGAGCGCACCCCTCTAGTCCCAGCCAGCCCTGCAGGGACAGGTCCCTCCAACTGCTCTCTGCAGCACCTGTCCTGTCCCCCAGCTGCTGGGGTGTTTCCCGGCCCTGCTCAGCCCACTGCAAACGGTGACTCAGGCCCAGGGGAGGTGTGCCCCAGTTTACAGACCAGCAAGGGACTGCCAGCCAGGCTGGCTCAGACCAGGGCCAGCACCAGCCACTGCAGGAGGTGCATGAACCCTGCAGATGTGGGACAATCTGCCCTCCCAACCCCCGCAGCAGGACACCGAACCTTCCTTCCAAACTGGATGTTTAGGGCTAGGGCTCCCTTCCCCTGCCAGCCAGTCCCAGGTGCAGGGACCCCTGTTCAGTCTGGGCCCTGGACAACTGCCCATCAGGCAGTGACCTGAGACCCAACAAACTCATTTCACACAGGGCCCCTCAGCTGCAGCGGAGAGGTAATCAGGGAGAGCAGTTGGAGGCAGATGCAGCTCCAGTGACCTGCTCCAAACTGCAGCCCCGATGCGGATCCCTTAAGCAAGGCTCTGAAAGGTTCCCCCCCGACTCCCTCCTCTTGGGGTGGCAAGTTGCAAAGGGCCTGCCAGCTCCCAGCCGGCTCCCTACCCAGAGATTTGAGAAGCAGTGTGCAGTGCAGCGTGAGGATGATGGGGCCCAGGTACTGCAGGCTGACCACGGTGATGTAGCAGTAAATCCTCGCGACCTAGAAATGGAGAGGGAATCAGCACTGACGGGACGTGAGCTTTGCAGGGCAGCGCACAACTTGGTGGGTAGGAGCACCAGATGGCTCTGCAAGCCTGGACAAGTCACTACCCTCTCGGTGCCTCTCTCCTGCCCATGCAGAAGGGACTGTCTCCTGGGGCTGGGCCTGGCAGAATGAGGCCTGCATGGTGCAGCTGTAAAACCCATACTAGAGGGGAGAGTCAGGAAGGAAAGAGACCGAGAGGGAAGGAAACACTCCTGTCTTTGCCCAAGGCCAGTGCTGTCTAGACCCCGGTGTGGGTCGCCCACGCACCGTCTCGGGCTTGGTGCTTACAGGGGAACAGATCTAGCTACAGCCAGGAGGGGGGAGATCTCTCTGGAGCTGAGGGGTGCTGGGACCCAGGGTCCTACGGCCGGCTGAATGGAGCTGGTTCACAAGCCTCCGAGGAGGCTGGAGAGTGACCGGCCTCAGATTCCTGGGCTGTTTCCACAGCACGGAGCCTGAATCTGCTTTTTGCCCAGCTGCCTGAGTTACTCTGTGCCTCGCCGGCGCCTACCTTGCGCTGGATCTCCAGGGCAGTGATGCGCCCAGCTTCCCTCTTCATCTGCTCCACCCAGCGCTCCGCCAGCTGGAGGTAGGCCTGCAGGTGGTGGCGCGTCATGGCCAGGCGCAGCAGGCAGAGGGCGACAATGGTCCAGAGGCGCGTGGAGTTGTAGGCAGAGTCCGACATGCTGGGGCAAGAGGACAGAAGAGTTAGCATGAAGGGGGCAGAATTCACCTTCAAAGGGCACAGCTTGGACAGTGCCTGGACTATACAGCAAGGGACACATCAGAAACAGCAGGGTCTGATGAGAGTTTAGCCAGCACCGCCAGAAAAGTCAGATTAGTAGGACAGAGACAGAGCCAGGACTCTTGGGTTCTGTCCCCAGCTCTGGGAGGGGAGTGGGGTCTAGCAGTTAGAGGCAGGAAGCACCGGGGTGCCAGGACTCCTGGGTTCTATTTCTTGGTTCATGTGGCACGTCTGAACTAACAAAGCACTGGCGGATGCTGGGATGGCCGGGGGTAGCACAGGGCACAGGACGGACCCATGTCTGCACCACGTGGATGGGGAAGGGAACAGACTTGAACACTCACTCCCCTTTGCCTGTCTGCTGAGCACAGGGACCCACTCACATCTGGACCGTTTGCTTCCCCATGGGTGCGTGAAGCAGCAAGTCTCTGGAAATGGGCTTGACCCACATGAGCACCACGACCAGGGGTGCCAAGAAACTCGCATGGAGCAGGATCCTGCCGGGGGGACAAAGAACTGGAGTCAGAGCCTGTCAGAGTCCAGGTTTCCCCCATCTCCGCCCCAGGGCAGCACCCTCAACCAGCTGGCCCCCTGGGGAAAAGCAACACCTCTGGGTATCTGAGGGGAGGGAGCTAGAGGGGGAGGGATTTTAGAGGGACAGAGCCAGGGATCCTGGCCCATGTCCTGCTCCCAGCATACAGTGAGCACCTGCATAGACCTGTCAAACTTATCAGAGGTCCATTTCCTGGCAGAGCTCCTGTCTCTACACCCCCACCCCCCTGTGTTTGAATGACACCCCTGCTTTACATCTGCAAAGCACCTCCCATGCCACAGGGCTTGTGCGTGGCTCGCACTGCGGCCACCTCTGGGGTGGGGCAGTACCCAGGGGAATGGAGCTCCCCACATGGTCAGACAGCAGCCAGGGGTGGCGGCCTTGTGCCATCTCGCAGCCCACCAATAACGCTGGCTGCTTCACAGACAAGCGAGAGGTTACTCAACTGGGTCATTGGCCTGTCCGCAGCCATCTTCAGAGCGTCCAGGTGAGTCTGCGCCAGTCGCAACCCCGGGAATGTCAGACATGCGCCAATGAACGAACAAAGGGCCACCAGCCCCAGCTTGAAGGTCAGTTTGGTGATGGGAACTCTGCAGACACGGAGCGGGGTCATCAAGGGTCAGATAAGGCCACGACATGTTAACAGACAGAATTCAGCCTGTGGCCGAGTTAGCACGAGGACAGGGAAGGCTCTTCCTCAGGGACCAGCAGAAGCGAAAACACACAGACCTTGTGCCCTTTTTATGCTTCTATCTGATGGATAAAAAAAGGTCAGGAAAGGTTCGCTCCATAATGCTAGCATTAAGAGAATCTTTCCAAGCCTTTCTGACCCTGGTTCTCCCCAGAAGAGGATGGGTGGCTGGCTGGGGAACTAGTGGCATTATGACATCACAGAAGAGAAATCTGATGGGTAAGGTGTTTTTATTCAGTCTTTGTTTCTGTCAGATTAGTTAACGTTCATTTAACTCCAATGTCCAAAACACACTTAGGAGAAAAATAGTCTTTGTTAAAGATTCAAGCCCTCCCATCCCTTCTAACTATATGGAGATATACCTATCTCATAGAACTGGAAAAGACCTTGAATCCAATCCCCTGTCTTCACTAGCAGGACCAAGTACTGTCCCTGACAGATTTTCCCCTGATCCCTAAATAGCCCTCTCAAGGACTGAACTCACAACCCTGGGTTTAGCAGGCCAATGCTCAAACCTCTGAGCTATCCCTCTCCCCTCTTCAGTTAAAGGCAACTTACATCTCTGAGACCTCCAAGAAATTCTCCAGCAAAATCAGACTCAACATTCCTGACATTTCAAAGGTTAAAAAATGAGCAACAAAAAATCCAATGAAAATAAAAATACTTACTCTATGGAACTGAAACTCAGCCACCTTATAGAAGGCTGCTGAACTGGTGACCGGAATGGCTGCAAAGACTCAAAAATCTCAACCCTCCCCTCCATCCCACGTGCCTTTCTATTATCTGCTCGGCCACACTTACGTCCATTCCCATCCTTGCTGCTTTAAGAAAATCTCCAGGTTATCACTGACATTGGCAAGCCCTGTAGAAAACCAAGACATGGGTGAGTAGGAGAGATTGTGTTGGAAGGGAAGAGGCAGCAGGTGATGGGGAAAGCAATGGTGTAGCTTTATTCCAGTCGCTACAGCAGGTTCCTCAGTAAGTCACTCACTGAAATGGTCAAAAGCGTCTAAGGGCTCATCAACATGGAAAAGTTATACCAGTATCAGATGGGGGTGAATTTAAACCACTGCAGTAATATCAGTATAGAATCCCATGGAGACACGCTGAGTCCAGTAAAGGGGCCTTTTTAAAGTTTAGCTTATGTTGCTTTGGAAATGGTAAAAACTACTTTGGTGTGCTTTATGAGTGCCGGCGTACTAATGAACTATGCCAGCGAAGTGCCTCTAGCATGGATGCAGCTATACTGGCAAAGACCCGCTTCATACTGACACAGTCAACCCCCCCCTCTCCCCTTCAGGAGCACAACATTAGACCGGCCCAAGCACAGCTATGCCAGACTGCAGTGTGTCCACACAAGGAGCAATTTGATTAGCAGAGCACTTCCCGACATGTGGGACTCCAAGCTTTAGAGCTACGCACATGTGGGTGGGTCAGTTCGTGAGTGACAGTGAGATCCCTTGGGGTGCAAGGAGCTGGCTGGGATAAATATTATTCATGTTTAAGGGGTTGTAACAAGAGAACGAGTAGGGAAACAGAACCCCAAACCCACAGACTGAAAGCAAGCGCATCCCACCCTCCAGCCCCCTAAACGGCTCATCTGCAGAGGAGTTTGGGGGTCATTTTTCTGCACAGCACTATTTCATTGGGCAGAGAGACCTGATCCCTCGTCACTTCCACTGGTGAAATAGGGAGTAACCCCATTGCTGGCAGGAGACTTCCCGGGCTATAAGGGAGAGCAGAATCAGGCCGTCTCCTGCGAGGAGCTGCTGGCTCCCAGGAGCTAGTCAGACAGCCCTTCCTAGGCTCCTTTGCCACCCCACCAATGTGGCTGGTCAAAGGGTGATAAAAGCCAGCAGTAAAAGTAATTATCCAGCATTTAACTAGACAAAAGGAGGGGGGGGATTCAGAGCCCACAGTAGTATGTCGCATCAAATGACCTCACTGCACAGACTGGGTGGGGCGGTCCTTTGGCACGGAGCACCAGGCTGCTCGCAGCTGGGTCCAAAACCATGCCCAGGGCAGGTCTGCGTGCTGTTCAGCAATCAGAATACAGGGATGGCCAGTATCCACCTAGTCCAGTCTCCTGTCTCCAATAGTGGCTAGTACTAGCTGCTTCAGAGGAAGGCACAGGAAACCTAGCAGTTTTGGGCTAACCTGTCCCCAGGGAATGTTCCTTCCTGACCCCTGCTACTTAGAGTTGGCTAATGCCCTGGAGCATGGGGATTTTTAGCCCTTCTCAAACTCTTGGGGTTTTTAAATCCTTACTGCTGTAACATTACATAGTCTTGTCCTCCATATTAATCTTTTTGCACAAAATCCCGCTCAGCTCTTGGCCTCAGTGCTGTTTTACAGCAGTGAGTTCCACAGGTTTATTGCATGGAAAAGCACTTCCCTTGCATTCATTTAAAGTGGCTACCTGGGCCGTGGCTAGCACAGTGCTCAGGACCCGTCATTACAGCAAAAGCTCCTGCATCAGGGAGAGCACTGTAACAGCTTCGACCTGCCTGCCTATGTCTGTGGGTCTGTCTGGCTAGGAGCGGTTGACGTTAGATTGGGGTTAGCTGACTGAGTTAAGGGTTAACCTGCACTGGTGTCAGGGAAGAGATTGGGGTTAGCCAGAATGGGTTGGCTCATCCCAAACTAACTTCAACCGCTTTTCTTAGTCTAGACAACGCCCCTGCAGCGCTGTCTAACAGTTTAACATGCATGGGGACAGGTTTGTACCACAATGGCCAAACAGGGCAGATTTCCTGCCACACTCTTGCATCTACCATAGACTGGGGTGGGTCACAGAACAACGGTGCTATGCACAACCCCCCCAGTACATCTGGGCACATAGAGGTAATGGCCCCCCCTCCCACTATTGGATCCCGAAGCACAGAGCCGTGGGTGCACACTAGCAGGATCACTGCATGCAGACACGTCCCCTGCCACAGCCACATCTGCAGACGGTTCCAACCACAGCTGGTAAGTCCATGGGCAGGCCCGGCTCATCCTTACTGAGAGACCTGCTGCCGTGGCGCTCAAATCCACCCGTCTGCCCAATCCCCAGCTCTCTCCCCCAACCTGGCATGGCCCCAGCCCCACCGCTCGCTGACCCGAGTCGAGGCCGAACTCCAAGTAGTCCTCCCGCACGACGAGCACCACCATGGCGATGAGGAGGAAGAAGAAGGCAAAGGTGAGGCAGACGGAGCGCTCGCCCCCCTCCTCTGAGCGGAAGTAATGGTGCATCACCATGAAGAAGATCTTGCTGCAGGCGCAGGGGGGTTGGTGTTAAAGAAACCAGCGGGGCTTGGCCTTTACATAGCCTCAAACGCTCACTGAACAGACATCTCACACCAGGGGACCCCGCCTGGTGGCTACAGACAGTTCTCCTCCTTCGGATGGCTCCTGCCTGCTGGCCCCGGGGGTGAAGCCAGTTTGCTGGGCATCAGCGTAACTGCTAATGGAGAAAGGTCTCCCTCTCATGCATGGCCATTGCTGTGGCCATGGCTGTGGCCATGGCTGGAGGCCGTGGCAGAGGCGCCAAAGGCTGGGTGGGCCACGGAGAGCAAGCTGCCCCCTCGGGTCTGGCAGTGAGTCCCCCAACAGGGACGAGGAGCAGCGCTCAGGAGTGGGGGACGTGCGTGCCTGAGCCTCAGGGAACGTGGATCCGGCACCTTTCATAGGGGATATAAACCAGTATGAAACCAAACACATGCCTCTATCTAGTCACTGTCTGAGGGCTGGGAGAGACCCGGGCTGCAGCCATCAGGAAGGCCCTTGTAGTCATGGTGATGAGAGACCAGCTCTGTCACTCACTCTGTGTGTGGCCTTGGGTAAGGCACTTAGCCAACCTGGGCCTCAGTTCCCATCTGTAAGGCTGGGAGGCGAATCCCCCACCGCCTTGGTCTGTCTATGGGGCAGGGGCTGTCTGTTAGCACAGGTCTAGGGAGCAGCTGGCACAATGGGCCCCCGATCTCACTTGGGGGAGGCTCCTGTAACAACATCCTCACTGGGGCCTGAGTGTGTATGGGGGGAGACACAATCAACGCAACAGGTGGCCCAGCATGGGGAGGTTTTGTCCCTCTGGGTTACACACTGGGGCCTGACCCCAGGGCTCACTCTGCCAAGCTGGTAGACTCTCAGAAGCACAGCTCAGCCCTCCCCAAACCAGGCCCTGCTAGCTACGAGGGACAGGCCGAGGCCAAAGGGGATTCTCCCCTCTCCATTCAGATGATCACAGCATAGGCAGGGCTGACTTGGCTGCCAGCAGCCCCTCCCAGGTGACTCTGGCAGGGAGGGGTTTATACCACAGCCTCCTGCCAAGGGGAGAATCAGGGTTTCCCTGAACGATCGGGACCTAGGGCGGGATGCCTTGTGCCTACTGCTAAGGTTACATATGCTGGCATTAGGGCCGCTGCCTGGTTGTTGTATCCACCCCTGGCCACATGCTCTGCAGGGAAGAACTGCGAGCGGGTGAGGCGGCCCGACCTGCAGGCTGAGCACGATCGATCTGCTGGGTCCCACAGCCTGGGGCCAGACCGGAGAGGGGGAGAAGCGTGTGACTGCACCTACGGGGAAGGCCTGAGAGGTTAACTCAGAGGGGCTCTCTGGGTGTCGCCCGCTGGCAACAAGGCGATTATGGGTAATGACAGGAAACAATTCAAGCCCTTTCTTTAGGGTCCCCAAGGCCGGGTTTTGCTCCCCACCCCCATTAGCAGCCAGGCCCCAAGGCTCGGCCCGTGCTGCCAATCCCCGGAGCCCTGCATTCATCAGCCGCAGGGAAGGGGGAGGGACTGGCAGGCTACTCGGTGCTATGTACACGTTCACATAAACTCTAAATAAACCGCCGGGGAGTGGGCCGGCAGCCTTTTCAATGAGGATAGACAGACGGCCCAGGCGTCCCTGCTTTACTGCAGCCTGTAAAAGTGTCCATGCGCCCTTCCATCCATACAGATTGCAGCCGCCACGGCGTTAGCACCTCGTAAAGCATTCACTGCAGCAGGCCCCTGCCCGGTTCTCGGAGGGGAAGGCTCTCATTACGCAGCTTTATCACTTGTCAGGGAACTGTTTACAAGTCCATAAATTAAGCCATTCGGCCTTAGCCAGGCTTCTGATTGAAGAGGATGGTGGGTTTCTTCCCCCGTTATTTTGCCTTTCGTTGGCAGCCTTACGGAGCTGCGGGCACTGCCCTCTCCTTCCAGACCCCGGCACATGGTTAGGGAATTCCAGCCCCCCTTGGGAACCCTGCTCCAGCCCCCACGGCAGAGGGGGCAGGGTAGGAAAGGAAGGATACAAGGAGAAGACGACCGTAAGCAGGCACCACAGGATGCCAACATTCATCTCCTTCTGAGGGTCCACCAGACAGTAGTAGCCTTCAGTGAAAAGGTAGATGAGGGTAGAGTAGACGGCAAAATCCACGAACCACTGGTACTCCAGGAAATAGCGCAGCACTGGGAACGGGCAGAGACACACAGGGCTGTCACCACCAGCCAGCTCACCCTGCCCCCACCGCCTTGCAGCGTGTGTGCGTGTGGAGGGAGGCAGTGAGGGACACTTCCCTAACTGAACTTCTTTGGCCCTCACAGGGCCACAGGCCTGAACAAAGGCCCTGAGAATCAGGACTCTAGGGTTCTGTAACAGGTTCTGGGAAGTGATTGGGGTCCCACAGATTAGAGCAGGGGGGCTTGGGAGTCAGGACTCCTGGGGTCTATTCCCTGGCTCTGCCTTAGAAAACTCAGGTCAGTCACACCCCCGTCCCCATCCCACAGGCCTTCAGCCACTGCGCACAGACTGCCTCTGATGTGTGGGAATTACCAAGAGCATCCACTGTGGTTACTGGGGTGGTCTCCAAGTGCAGGTTGATGTCCTTGGGCACTGACAGGGGCTTATCCTCTGCGACCCCATTCGGCCTCCTGCAAGAGAGAAACAGGCTCAGAATGGCAGGAACAGAGCACAGCGAGGGTGGGACAAAGTTCCTGGACAGCAGCCCATAGAGCTAGAATTCATGCTCCCTGCCTCCGTTGGCTGTATCCAGCTGCTGTCACTTACCGTGAACTTAGCCCTGGTCCGCACACAAATTTGGTTCTGGTATAACTAGGTGAGTTAGGATGGTACAGTTATACAGGTACAATGCCTCGTGTAGACGCAGTTACCCCAGGATAAAAGCGTCTATCAGTATAACTCAGGTTCTCAAACTTCATTGCACCATGAGCCCCTTCTGACAATAAAAATTACTACATGACCCTGGGGGGAGCCTGAGTCCACCAAAGCCCTGCTACTCCATGCCGGGGGGCCTGTAACCTGAGCCCCCGCCACCCAGGGCTGACGCCCTCGGGCCTCAGCTTTGGCCCCTGGCAGTAGGGCTCAGGCCCCAGCAGTCTAATGCCAGCCCCATGAAAACAGGGTCATGACCCATGGTTTGAGAACTATTGGTGTAACTTATTTCCCCACCAGCACATTTATCCAGACACAGCTGTGTCCACACTCACAGTGTGCGTGTGTTTCACTGCTTCAACTGGACCAGTGTAGGTAACGCAACAGAACGTGCCATTGTTTCAGATGGGCACGTATTTGCGTGCATCTTGCACCAGGTCCCCAATTGGAGCCTCTGGGTGCTACCATTATTTAACCCCAGGCCTGACCCCCTGCCCTGACTGCCCACCACAGCGTCTTTCCCTAAAGATGGGGGCAGGTTGGAGAAGTCAGGTCTGGAAGAGGAGAGGCACAATTTTCACTCCAAACCTTCCAATCGTCACACCCAATAACAAACCATGGACTGCAGGGGATCTGCTCACCGGTCTCGCTTGGCCTTGGGCTTCTGCTTCCCAGCCAGGGCGCACAACTCCTCCTCCGAAGGGTGCTTGTAGCGATACAGGCTGGAGGGAGGTACAGGAGGCGGTCATTGATGGGACAAAATATAAACAAACAGCTGCGGGGGGTCAGAAATGTCTGACTGGATGAGAGAAAACCAGAAACACTGCAGGTGTCTGGAGAAGGGGCTGTAGGATGTTGGCAGGGCTGTACAGGGGAGGGTGCTGAGAGTTGGGATGTGGTGCTTAGGCAGAGCCTGGTGTGCACGCAGCCGGGAGCCCAAGGCAGGAATAGCGAAGGGCTGGGGATTGGGGTGCAGTGTTTGAAGGAAGAGATGCAAGCATAGAACAGGGGCATCAGTTTGGAGCTGGCTGGAAAAGCCCCAGTACCTGCCGTTGCAGAGCAGCCAGCGAGCGAAGGAGCAGTGCGGGGACATCTTCTGCATGATGCTGGCCGTAAGCAGGCTCACCACCAGCTGCACTCCCATCACAGCCTGGCGAGGAAACAAAGACAATCAGAACCACAAAGTCAGCAACAGGGCTCGTGCCCATCGCAGCACATCCTCTGAGCCAGAGCACCCCTGCCCAGATTCCTGGGCGCACAAGCGAGCATTCAGTGGCTTTTCTGTCCAAGGGATCGTCTGGGTTTTCCAAAACTATCCTCTATACGGCTGGTGCTCTCTGAACCCAGCTGAGTGCAGAGGGCCTATGCTAGGCACAACGTGGGACTTTGGTGCATAGAGGTTTGTGTAGTCCCCTAGGTTCCAGTCAGACACAAATTTCCTAGCCTTGGTGTCTCCTGAAGGACCTTGTTTAATTCAGAAAGTTGGGGCCTAGGCGGATCCTTCCAGGATTCAAACCTGGCTTTTGACGGGAGCCTGCGTGTTTCAAACCCAATGCATAAACCACCAAGCTGCAGTGGCCAGGACAGCAAGGTCAGGGTGCTGCCATCCATCTCTCGAGGAGAAAAGAAAGAAAAAGACCCTCTAACAATCAGCTGGAGAAAGGAGACACAAGATACTTCTGCAGATACGCTGCAGCCATTTCATGCTGCCTGTAAGGCCTGGAAACCAGATACAGACACCTCCCCTGCAGCAGCAGCAGCAGCAGCAATGCCTTCCTAAGCCCCAGGAAAGGGCACTAGGTGAACTCCTATTTATAGGAGCAAAGAATCCTGTGGCACCTTATAGATTAACAGAGGTTTTGGAGCATGAGCTTTCGTGGGTGAATCCCCACTTTGTAAGCAGGCTCACCACCAGCTGCACCCCCATCACAGCCTGGCGAGGAAATGAAGACCCATTTATAGGAGCCACCCATTTATAGGAGCAGGAAGAGCGGCCCTGATACTTCAGATCGTTCTGGGTCCCAGGCCGCCTCCTCTGCCAGCGGGTTTCATTCACCAGTGAAGTGCAGCAACTGCTCTGGGGCAGGAAGCTTTTGGGTCTGGTAAAGAGCAGGGGAAGGGCACTGCTGTAGGGCAGGGGTTAGGTTACCAGGGCTGGGGCAGAGGGAGGGAGGTTACCAGGGGCTGGCGTGGGGGGGAAGGGGGTTAAGTTACCAGGGGTTGGGGCAGGAAGAAGTTAGGTTGGCTGGGGAGGGGGGAGGCTGCTTGGTGGTTGGGGGGATAGGTTACCAGGGGCTGGGGCGGGGAGGTAGGTTGGCTGGGGGGGGGCAGGTTACCAGTTAGGTTGGCGGGGGGGGGTTACAAGGGGCTGGGGCAGGGGAGGGGGCGAGGTTGGCTGGGGAGGGCAAGTTGCCAGGTCTGGGGGGAGGGAGGTTGGGGGGGCAGGTTATGAGGGGCTGGGGCAGGGGAGGAGTTAGGTTGGTGGGGGGGGGCAGGTTGCCAGGGGCTGGGGCAGGAGGTAGGTTGGGGGGGCAGGTTGCCAGGGGCTGGGGCAGGGGAGGAGTTAGGTTGGCTGGGGGGGAGGGAGGGAGATTGGGGGAGCAGGTTGCCAGGGGCAGGGGGGATAGGTTGGCTGGGGGGGGCAGGTTGCCAGGGGCTGGGGCAGAGGAAGAGTTAGGTAGGTTGGGGGGGCAGGTTGGCAGGGGCGGGGGGGGCAGATAGGTTGGTTGGGGGGGCAGGTTGCCAGGGGCTGGGGGGATAGGTTGGCTGGGGGGGAGGGAGGGAGATTGGGGGGGCAGGTTGCCAGGGGAGGGGGGGATAGGTTGGCTGGGGGGGCAGGTTGCCAGGGGCTGGGGCAGAGGAGGAGTTAGGTAGGTGGGGGGGCAGGTTGGCAGGGGCAGGTTGCCAGGGGCTGGGGGGGAGGGAGGGAGATTGGGGGGGCAGGTTGCCAGGGGCGGGGGAATAGGTTGGCTGGGGGGGGGGGCAGGTTGCCAGGGGCTGGGGCAGAGGAGGAGTTAGGTAGGTTGGGGGGGTCAGGTTGGCAGGAGCTGGGGCGGGGAGGTAGATTGGAGGGGCAGGTTGCCAGGGGCGAGGGAGCACATAGGTTGGCGGGGGGGGGCAGGTTGCCAGGGGCTGGGGCAGAGGAGGAGTTAGGTGGGCGGGGGGGCACATAGGTTGGCAGGGGGGGCAGGTTGGCAGGGGCGGGGGCAGAGGAGGAGTTAGGTGGGCGGGGGGGCACATAGGTTGGCGGGGGGGCAGGTTGCCAGGGGCTGGGGCAGAGGAGGAGTTAGGTAGGCGGGGGGGCAGGTTGCCAGGGGCGGGGGGGCACATAGGTTGGCAGGGGCGGGGGCAGAGGAGGAGTTAGGTAGGCGGGGGGGGCAGGTTGCCAGGGGCGGGGGGGCACATAGGTTGGCGGGGGGGGCAGGTTGGCAGGGGCGGGGGGGCACATAGGTTGGCGGGGGGGCAGGTTGCCAGGGGCGGGGGGGCACATAGGTTGGCTGGGGGGGGCAGGTTGCCAGGGGCTGCTCCCAGCGGGGTCCCGGCAGCACCGCGCACTCACCATGCTGGAGCCGTGCCGCGCGCAATAAGCCAGCTGCTACTCAGCGCATGGAACCCCAGCCTTCCCACAACCAATCAAAGGCCGTCCTGCAGGTGACTGCCAGCGACTTAGCCAATGATAGGGCAGCCATTGGGAGAGGGGCGGGCCTTGACTCACGGCAAAGAGGTGCTGGGTAAAGGCAGCCCCGGTCCTCCTCTCCCACCTGGTTCCGGTTCTCAGGAGTCCGGCGCATTGCATGTCGGGAGTTGTAGTTTCCCCCCTTGTCACGCCTCTGGAGCCGGTTGACTTCGACCATCTCCAGATGTGCTCTGGGTGGGTGACCCTCCCCCCATGTGGCTGCCGGCTCTCCAGATGTGCAGTGAGTGCGACACTGGGGCAGCTGGCTCCTGTCTCTCCAGCGGGGTCTATGGTGTACTTTGATTGTGCTTTAGAATTTAGTGCCCTTCCTTAAATAATAATAATTTATAACCCGATGCCGTTAAAAGGCACCGTTCAGCTTGAGGATCCCAACGCATCTTGGAAACATCAGTGAAGTAACTCTCCCATTCACCCTTGTGAGACAGGAATGGGTTATTTATTCTATGATGAGTTGTTAGTATTTCCATTGTACGGAGGGACAGAGAGATGGAATGACTGACTTCAGTGCCCCTTGCTCCAGCCACTAGTCAGCACGGACAAGGGATATGAACCACCGGAGGTGCAGAACATGGGATGGTAAAGCCGGGGTCAGGTGGAGGAAGAGAGGCAAACTAGCACTCCCCCCCCGTGTGCATTTTCACAAGGAAAATGGGGCATTTGGCCACCCTTGTTTCAGTGACTGGGGGATGGTCTGTCAGACGGGTGCTCCCAGCTGCTCTAGGCAGACTGCTCTCCCCAGGCAGCACAGGGATAATTGGATGTTGAGTCTTTTGCTCTTCAGCATCATAAGCCTCTTCAGGGTCATGCACTAGGGTCAGTCAGTGTATTGGCTAGTGGAGCCCCTTCCTTGTGGCCAGACTGCATCGGGGTACCCGATTAGTGCATGGGCAGCAGATCTATCAGCGGAGCCAAAAGGGAACTCCCCCAGCCCTAGGCTGAGTTGGTCAATACTGGGAATCTTCTATGCCTGGCCAGGCTGGCTGCTACTCTGTTTCTGGTATGGAATCCTCTGACCTTGGGCTGAGCTGGCAGGAGCTGTGCTGAGCTGGTCTTGCCTGCGGGGTTGCTCCCCTCCAAGGCTAAGCTTGGGGACGGCTCAGCTGGCAAGCATTTCTCCAGGCTGAGCTGGTAGTCCAGGGGTCAGCAACCTTTCGGAAGTGGTGTGCCAAGTCTTCAGTTATTCACTCTGATTTAAGGTTTTGCGTGCCAGTAGTAGATTTTAACGTTTTTAGAAGGTATCTTTCTATAAGTCTATAATATGTAACTAAACTATAGTTGTATGTAAAGTAAATAAGGTTTTTAAAATGTTTAAGAAGCTTCATTTAAAATTAAATTAAAATGCAGAGCTCCTCAGACTGGTGGCCAGGCCCCGGGTAGTGTGAGTGCCACTGAAAATCAGCTCGCCTGCCGCCTTCGGTACCCATGCCATAGGTTGCCTACCCCTGTGGTAGATGCTGCAGTGAGTCTGTGTAGCTGGAAGCAGACTGGACACGAGGCAGCATGCCTTGAGACATGCGTCTCTACCTAATTAACAGTAAAGGAATTCCGGGCCCTGGGCTATTCAGCTGGCCTAGCCTGGAGCAAATCCACCATGGGTCGTGAGAGCTCTGGGCGCAAACCAAAGAGACTCCTTACGCTTGAGACGAAATCCTGAAAATGCCTTTCATCAGCTGGGCCAGCCCACTCTGCTGATGGACTCTAAGAAGACGGTGCTAAAAAAAGAGCAGTGGGTGCATAGGGCAGACAAGTGCACATACGCACTACCTTGCCACAGACACACCCCGTGCAAAGACGCAGCCACAGCTACACTCCTGCCCATCCGCCTCTCCACTCCAGCCTTCCAGGGCACAAATGGGTGCATGTACACCCCCATAGGGCACACGCATACGCACACATACACACGGACACACACACACTCTCCCGTTATTTGCAGGCATCTGTACTTCTCACACCCCATTGTGTCCCCACCCCTGAGCATCCCAGTATAAATACTGCAGCTGGAAGCCACATTTAGGGATCAGAGAAAGCACAGAGTTCCTGGCCTTCCATAGAGACAGCAGGATGGTGACTTGGACTCTGGCCGGGGAGCAGCAGGGGATTTAGCAGAGGGATTACAAGCTATGATTCTGTCCATGTGCTTTGGAAATGGCCAAACCACCCCCGTTCCCCCACCCCCTGTAAAGGACTAGAGAGACTCAGAGATTCATGTCCCCTGCTCCCTCCAGATTCCCTTCTCACCCTCAAAATGTTACCAAAAATGCTTTAAAGACAAAGGGTTAACTGCATCTCTGTGCTGGGCGACTGAGGCCGGAGCAGGGTGCAGGGCCAGTCGCAGGGTCAATCCTAGACCAGGTGGGCAGTGCTGGCTCTTTGTGTCATGAGTTTGTTTGGTCTCAGTCCCGTTCTAGGGGCAGGTGTCCCTGAGTTGAGCTGGGGGCAGAGACTGAACTCCTCTCTCACCTCCAACCTCTCTGGTTTAGGGGTGAATCAGACTGGTAGGGCAGTGTGCAGGGTGCGGGAGCTTCTGCCTGTGCCATACCCAGAGAGGGGCTTGATTGTTCATTGCATTGCACCTTGTGGAGTCATTAACACTCGTGCACAGCGGGTGTGAAACACTTGTGGTTTACATCCCCAATGCAAAGGACTGCCAAAGGTGCGGGACAATGGAGAATCCAGTCTCTGGGGCTGCCAGGTTGGGCCCTTTCCCTGGCACTAGCAAAAATCAATTAACTCCTTGGGTGGTGGGTGCTGGATTTGCAGCCTGCTGTCCCGGCTGTCTGGGGCACTGCACTGCATAGTCCTTTCTCCCTCTGCTCAGGACTCTGGGCCATTTAATGGGGAGCGGCAGCCATATGTCATTTTTAAATATGCGAATTTCTGTAATATTTTATGCCTCCTTCTCCTGTGTTACCTTGAGATGGGAGCGACAGTGCTTCAGAACGGATGATAACAATCTCACCCGCACGCTGTGTCCTTTTGCCCAAGTCTTCCTTGTAAGATAAATGGGTTCCCTCCCTGGATTTATCCCTCCATTACAGCATGACAGCATTTATGTCTCCCAGGAAGAGCATGAAAAGGGTTGTGAGGACGATGGGGTGTGTGAAAACACATCAGAGAGCCCTTTGGGCTGTACAGAGGGCCCTCCGTGTAGTCAGACTTACCCCAGAACTGATTCCCTGACCTCCCCAGCGAAGCACCTTCTGCTGGGCAAGGGAAGAAATTGGTGTTTACAGTGCAGGACTCCGGGGTTCCATTCCCAGCTAAGGGAGACGAGTGCAGCTGGAGAGGCAAATGTGGCGTTTGGACTCCTGGACCAGGAGGGGAGTGAGGCTAGACTGTGTTAGAGCAGGGGAGGCTGGGAATCAGGACTCCTGGGTTCTATTCCCAGTTCTGGGAGGGGAGTGGGGTCCAGTAGTTAGAGCAGGGAAGGCTGGGAATCAAGGCTCCTGGGTCCCAGTTTAAAACACTTTGAAAGGGCCTGATTTTCAGAGATGCTGGGCACCTGTACAGCCCCCACTTACTTCAGCTGAGACCTTAGTCCTAGAAAGCTTGATTGAATTGGCTCTGCCATCGCACCAGCTCTCGTGAATTTGGCGCTTTCCCTAAAGCTTCAGATTCTGGAGTCAGGGGGTGAGGGGAAACTCTGGGCTTTCGTTAAAAAGAAGGAAGTGTCTTGCCTGCCTGACTGCAGAGGCAGGCTTGCTAACGTGACTCCGAAGAACCGCAATGTTGTTGTTTTCCCCCAGAATCTTGTGATTTTTAAGCCAATCTCATGATTGTCTTGAGGCCTGACTCAGGGTTCCCGGCTGAACGGGGCTGGCAATATTACTCTGGGATGCTGGGGCTCCTTGTGTCATCAGGCTACAGCCACTGGGCACAGGGGGTCTGGCCGGGGCTGCTGCTTGCCTGGCCTGTGCCATGAGTATTGTCATGAGGCAGGGGAGCGGAGTCGTCCTGAATACGCCTCACTCAGAGTCCTCCTTAGAGGCCGACAAGATGCTCCTTTCCCACTAGGTGTCGCTTCTAACCTTCCCTACCGCGCCTGGGCCAGGGTGGGCAGGATGCCCTTCTCCAGAGCCTGTCTGCAGCACGCAGGCCGTGAAACTGCCCCCTGGGATGGAGCTGCCCCAGGAGTGGATGTGCAGCAAGTGGGGGCTCCCGGGTTATTCCCCGGCTTCATTATTTTATTTTCCTAAATTCCATCCCAATAGACAATGGCTGCTGGGAAATGGCTCTGGATCAGCTGCCCCAGCCCCATGTGGGGGGGGGGGGGTGTTCTCAAGGAGGAGAGCACTTTCCTAAGGTGGGGAGGGGATTGGATGTGCACAGCATCATTTCATTTGTTCTGCAGTATGGAGAGGGGGTCACTTTATGGTGCACCAGGAGGCGGGGGTACCCAGTCCACCAAGTGGGAGAAAGGTGGCCAGCATGGTGGTGGTGAGAGGCAGGGTGTGAATGCACCGGGGGGTGGAGGGGTCTGAGCAAACCAGACCAATGGGGAGGATGCACAGGTCTGTGCCTGGAGCTGCTGGGAGAGCACGATACCTGCACCCTTCTCTGGGCCGGAACGGGCAGCGGGGCAGGCTCCCAGCCTTCCCTGGTCTGACATCCTGACATCTTGCTGAGCCGGCCGGCCAGGAGTCCCCCAGGGGCTCCCACGGAGTGTGCCAGGACTGAGCCCCTTCCCGTCTTGGTACTGACTAGCGAGGCCTTTGGCCCAGCAGCGTCTCCTTTGCTGCCTGCTCCTGCCACTCTGGGTGTGTTCAGAGAGCAGGCTGTGCAGCCCATGCAGGGTGACCAGATGTCCCGATTTTGTAGGGGCTGTGCTGATTTTTGGGTCTTTTTCTTATATAGACTCCTATTACCTCCCACCCCCGTCCTGGTTTTTCACATTTGCTATCTGGTCACCCTAAGCCCATGCTCCCTGAGCAGGCCGCCTGAGATCTACCCCCAGCCCTGGAAGGGATTGGAGCAGGGGAACAGGCCTGGGAGCCAGGATGCCTGGTTCTATTCCTTTCTTTCCAGTTTGGGACAATTGTTCTTACAGCATTTAATCTCTTTAGGTATTTCAATGGCGCCGATCACGGTGGTATCGAGGTGCTGCCCGTAAATGTGCCATTAGCTGCCTGGGAGGCGTTCTGCAGAGGAGCTCTGACATCGCTCCTCCATGTGCTGTCTCTGGGAAGGGAGGGGCCCCGGGGGAGGGGCCCCGGAGCAGGGGGTGTTCCTGCAGAGCCCGCTGAAGTTGGCTGTGCTGGGTATAGCCCAATAGTGAATTCTTGGTGGGTGTGAGAGAGGAAGTTAGATCAAAAGCAGTTAAGCAATTTTTGAGTGACGTGAAAGTGGGAAATCCTACACTGCTGCATGCGTCCCAGTCCGAATGGTTGTGCTTGAATCACTCCAAGAAAACTGTGGACATGTCAGCCTTGGCTTGTTGGCATCATGCGCTTCGGGGGGGAATCAAGCCATGTTTGAAGGCAATCAGTTCAGCTGCTGCACTGTACGTGTTAAGCAGACAAACCAGCTCTTCTGTGCACACCCCTACAGACGTTTCAATAGGGATTTTTTTTTTACCCATGTGTTTTAAAGGATGACAATCGTAAGGTAAGGACATATCTGTCAGCCTCTCCAGCCCCAGTCCCGTGGAGAATCTGAGTGCTGCAGGCTGGGTTCATTGGTGACATTGTCACCCACACTGTCTCACATCCACCAGATTCCTTCATGTCTTAAATACCCCCACACACACACAGACCCCGGAAATGTAATGCAAAACCACAGCCTGAATGTAACAGTGGCGCTGACAAATCAAGCAATCGAACACCAAGACAGTTAAAATGTCTCCTGCAACATCAACCTGCCCTGTAGCATGGTCTGCCTCCTTGTTAAATATAATCCTTAATATACAGCTGGGAACTGAAGCACAGAGGTTACGTGATTTGCCCAAGGTTACACAGGGAGTCTGTGGCAGAGTAGAGAACAGGACCTGAGCTGGGTGCCTAACACCCTTTAAACTCCTTTCACACACACCCCACCCCACCCAGCCTTTGCCATTAGTTCTTGCAAATCGTAAAGTCCAGACTGGCTAAGTGACAGGGCTGGGTTAACCTGATGGGAGAGGCAGCCTGTCCAGAACCACTCGACTTTCAGACAGGCTATTCCTCCACCTTAGCGTTGCCTTGACACTAGTTTTTGTAGTCCAGCTATGATCCCGGGCAGACGGAAGCTAAAGGCAGAGGGACTCTAAGCCCTGGATAACTGACGCCTGCAAATCACTAAATAAGTCGACCTAGTGACTAATATCTTAACGGTAGCTTTGGCATGCAAATGACTGTCACGGGCAGAGCTTAAGCTGCCTTTAATTATTTCATTTTGTAAGTGAGCTGCTGCGGGAAAAACTTCAAAGGTGGGTTTTGAAGTTTTTGATGCAAAAGAAAGTGATCCTAGCCAGCTACCTGGCTGTCACTCCCCTCTCCCATACAGCCTTTGTGCAGAGCTGGGCTTAGCGAGAGACGAACACTCTCCCTTGCTACCTGGCTGTTTGCCATCAGAGTTCTCACCTGGGCTGCTCCAGGTTCCCCCCGGCGCCTCAGTCTATAAACAAGCTGTTCCCCTCCAGCCCCGCCACCTAGGCCCTTCCTGTGTCTGCTCTTGGGGGCGGAGGGACGCTCATCCTAGGCAGCAGGATGGATACAGAAGGGCCTGGAATTCCCTCCTTCCTGCGCATAGGTGCCTTTTACCTCTAACTTCTTTTAGGGGCTTTAGCGCCAGGGAAAGATGGTGACAGCTCCTCCTTTGGCCTGCAAAGCAGGCAGTGGCAAGGTGAGTATCCCACCCCCCATGCTGCCCTCCTGCCAAAGGAGGGGCCTAGCCGAGGCATGAGAGGGGCCCTCACTCTCAGTGTGCTGGGAATGTGATGCTGGTTTTGTGATGTGGCCCCACTAGGATTGGGACTGGGACCCAGGCTGCCCTTTTCCTAGAGGGGGCTGGGGCGAGGGGGTGCAGGCAAAGTGGCTGCAGGGAGAGGGCATGCGTTCAGCCATCCCTGGCAGCCTGCTAGGGCTGCTTTGAGTTGCATCCTGTGAATTTCAGTCTAGGAAGCACAAATGCTGAGGCCTGAGCTGCTTATGTGCTCTGGGAAAAGGAACTAACCAGAATGAAGAGGGAGGTAGAGCTGCAGCCATGACCGAACGAGAAGAACCACTTGCCAAAGCATGACGTAGTCTGTTCGTCACCTCCTGTGCTTTGCCAGACCTTTCTAGACCCCTATTCTGACCTCGCTGGGTATTTATCTGGTGCTTAGAATCAGAGTAGCTGAGCACCTCTCTATAGCCACTTGAGCAGGGGATATGTACTCCCAGCAAGCAGCCAAGGGGGTGGAGTCCATGGCGTGAGCATGGTGGCATGTTGAATTCAGAGCGTAGCTGCCAGGGGCTGTCTCTGGAGTAAAGGAGAGCAGTCCCCTGGGCAGTATTTTGCCATTGGGAGTTTCTGATGCTTCTCTATCGAGCTCTGCTTCTTATTCTTATTTTCCAGTTCAGGTGCTGCAGAACATTCCAGGTGGAAACCCATCGCGTGACCAGATGCATGGGGTACATCAAGGCAGAACCCACCTTCCTGCTATGCTGCTAAGGTAGAAGGCACCTGCTGTATGTACCAGGTACATCGAGGCAGAGCCCCTGCCAAGCTGCTGGCTATCCCAGGGGCATCTGGTGGAACACACCTGCTGTGCTGCTAAATGAAATAGGTACGTCCAGCTAGAAGGTGCCGGGGCTGATGCTGAGTGTGCCAGAGTGTGTCCCGCTTATGAACCCTTACCTTGGGGCGGGGAGCCCTACACACAGGAACCTTAACCCTAGCTCCAATTGCCCTACCCATAGGAACACTAACCCTAGGGCAGGGTGCCCTACCCATAGGAACCCTAACCCTAGCTCCACGTTCCCTACCCTTAGGAACCCTAATCCTAGGGTGGGTCGTCCTACCCATAGGATACCTAACCATAGCTCCAAGTGCCCTATCCATAGGAACCCTAAACCTGGGGCTCGAAGTCCTACCCATAGGAACCCTAAAGCTAGCTCCAAGTGCCCTACCCATAGGAAACCTAACCCTAGCTCCAGGTGCCCTACCCTTAGGAACCCTAACCCTAGGGCGGGAAGCTCTACCCATGGGAACCTTAACCCTAGCTCCAAGTGCCCTACCCTTACAGCAATGGAATATTAACATCTGATGATTGCACAGCTGGTCTTCGGAGGACCAGCGGAGGAAGGGTTAACCTCCATACCTCTCTAAAAGCACTTGGTGCTGACAGAGGAGAGGAGCGACTGACAATGCAGCCCTCTGTTGCCAGGGAAATCAGTTCCTTGGCATCCACATGTTCCGCACATCTGTCTCCCTTTGTCTCTTCTCCTTGCAGGGGCTGCAGCCCTGTGGAGTGCAGATGAGGAGGGCGGGAATCCTGTTTAGAGCACTTATGGAAGAGGAAGTGCCTGGAGAGAGGGACATTTGGAAGCCTGCCCTTGCCCTAGGATCACATCTGGGGTCTGTGCTAACCCAGCACTCTGAGCCCAGGGACTCGCACATTGTCAAGTTGCCCGGAGGGGTGAGTCAGCTAGTCCCTGTCCCTCTCTCTGGATAAAGTTGGGTCAGTGAAGAATATTAGTTATTTCTTTCTGTGTAAATAATCCCGAGCAGATGCCTAGCTGAAGTGCTCAGTGCCTGAATACACTATGAACAGTGCAGCTGAATCTCAGCAGCATCCACACAACCAATCACCAGTAACTCAGCCAGCCAGTCACCTACAAGAATTCCCCTCTGCCTCTTCCTCGCTCCCCCACAGCATTCTGGCAGCCTGCCTGGAAGGTCACCACATGTGGATTGCCTCTTCTGGACCCCGGGGTAAAGCCCAGGCCAGATCCTCAGCTGATGTGACTCGGTGGCGCACCTTTCAGCCAGCTAAAGGACTAGCCCATAAATTTAACTTTAACAACTGCACCTGTGCAACCAGTAGCACTGCCCCCCAGGCCCCGATCCAGCATGCACATACTTTACTCCTGTAGGAATGACTTTCAGTGGGATTGCTCACATGATATAGCTTTCCACAGGCTCGTGTGTTTGCAGGCTTGGGCGCTGCAGGGCTATGCTTTGCTGGGAGCCTTGAACAGTAGCTGCTGATGGTAAAGAGTTATTTACACTAATGTTAATCTGCAGAATAGTGCAGGCCATGAAGCAAAGCCAATTCCTGAGCAGGAGAGATGAGCTGAGACGCGGTCTCACTACCCAGCTCACATGCCGCACTCCAAAGCGAGGAAAAGGCCCAGGGTGGATTGAACTGATTCCTTTCTTGCAGCAATGTATCCAGTCTTGAGACAAATTCAAGCAGCTACAGATGAGTATCCTCGTCAACCAGCAGCGCAGCTCCTTGGGTAGCGCTTGATATTCCCAGACCTGGCCCAACCCAGAATCTCTGCTGCCCGAGATAGGGAAAAGTTCCCAGACCTTTCCTCTATGCACTTGGCCAGAGTTTGGGGGTCTGTAGCAACAGTCAAGGGTAACATCTCAATGTCACATTTCGGCTCAGCTCCCTTTGCCAGCAAATTCCCCTGCAGCTCTGGTGCCATTAACACGTTCAGCCTCATGTCTGGCTTGTGAGCTCGGGAAGTGTCCCCAGTACCCCCGGGTTCCAGCCCCCTGCAGCTGCTCCTGGAAGCAGGAGCTCGCCAAGTTCGTGGTCCTCTGGCTACATCATGCAGCTGTCACAGTGAGCACTCGGGGCCAGGCTTGCCAAGGCATTGACATTTGTAATCGGTTCAGCAGCTTTGGAAAACCCCTCTTAGGCACCTACTTGCATTTTTAGACACCTAAATACCTTTGAAAAATCTGTCCCCAAATATCCTTCCTACCATTGCAAAGGTTGTCCCTAGCAGACCTGGGCCTCAAACCCAGCCCTCCTGACCTCTGACAGGAATGATGGGTTTGTGGTTAAGGCACTGGACTTTGAAGAAGGAAAAAGTTACATCTCCAGCCAGGGAACACAGTGTAAATTATGGTCTAGTGGCCTGAATTAGAGGCTGCCCTTCATAAAACCAACCTTATAGTAACAGCAACCGCTAACAGCCAGACACTCGTGTTTTGAGTGATTACAGTACAATACAGCAGTATATTTGTCTTGGGGGTCAGGACTCTCGGGTTCCATCCTTGACTGTGGCACATCATCTTGGGCAGCTCCCATCCCCATTGTGTGCCTCGGTTTCCTCATCTGTGAAATGGGATGGCATGATACTGGCACACGGTTTGAAAGCACTTTGGGACCCTGAGAGGCACAATGTGTTTGTGTTGTTATTGGAGGGGGAGCATGGGCTGGGACTCAGGAGAGCCGGCATCAATTCCCAGCTCAGCCACAGCCTCCCTGTGTGACCTTCATTTATAGCTTCCCAGGTGAGAAGGGACTGCTGTGACCATCTAGTCTGACCTGTGGTATAACACAGGCCAGAGACCTGCCCCTGATTCCTAGTGCAGATCTGTTAGGAAAACAGCCCTTCTTGATTTAAACATGGTCAGTGATGGAGAAGCCATCACGTGCCTGGGGAAATTGTTCCAAGGTTTAATTATTCACACCGGGCCTTAGTTCCATTTGTTCCCCACATAGCTACTTACAGCCTGTGATCAAGCCGCCCCTTTAATCTTCTCTTTGTTAAACTATTAGATTGAGCTCCTTGAGTCTCTATATTTTCTAACCAGTCCTGTGGTTCTGCTCTGACCCTGGCCATCGTACCAACAACCTTCAGACCCAGACACAGGATTCCAGCAGCGGCCACACATACAGAGGTCAAAGAAATGCTCCATGCCTACGCGAGATTCCCGTTTGTCCAGCCCGGGATCTCACTGCCTCTTTTGGCCCCTGTGTTGCCCCGGGAGCTCGTGTGGGCTGAATGTGTTCAGTGGGGAACATTGCGTGGTCTCTGTGCCTCGGGCCTCCAGCTGTAAAATGGGGATAAGAATTGAGCTGTGTCTCTGGGGCATGTTAATGCACCAGGCCAGGAGCGGGCACAATGACCAGCACAGCAGGGCCCAGTCTAACGAGAGCATCACCCAGAGTCGGGCCACCGCCCAGCTGTGAGTGCTCCTGTGCCCAAGCCCCTCCCCTCAGGGTCTGCAGCGCACGGCAGCTCTAAGTACACAATATACACAAAAGGTTAGTTGTGTGTCCCTGGAACTAATTCAAGGGCCTTGAGAACCCAGCGGCTCCTAGACGGTGTCGAATTTCATTTCATATGAGATACAAGAAATAAGAAAAAGAAAAGAAAAAGATGGATGCTTAGGCTCACCCTCCTCCCTGGTCGTCCCCCCCATGACACAAAAACCCCTTTTAGAATTGATTTTACAGCCCCCCCACCCTCCTCCCACCATAAATTAGCATCAGCAAATGGAAGGTCCACAATGGCCCGTTGTTGGCGCCCTCATACATTACTAGCTTAATGAGGGATCCCCCCACCCCGCCATGGCCCTCCCGGCACGGCCCTCTGAGAAGGTGTTTAAGGGCTGGAGCACCCTGGAAAGCAAGGTGTCCATGTGGGTGTGGGGAGGATGGAGGGTGGGGGGGGTTGCAGTCTCTGTTCCAGGGAGCTCCGAGCTCTGTTTCAGCATGGAGCAGAGATTGTCCAAGTTCCCTTCCAGCACCCAGGCACTGTGTTATCGCGGGTTTCATCTGGTGGCAATAAAGACAGTACGGAAAGCTCCCTGCGTGAAAGGAACATGCAGGGGCATTTCCCCCAATGGCCTGCATGGGAGGTGCCCCCCTAAGAAATCTCGAGCCCTCTCTGTGTTCAGACATTCCTCTGCGTGCTTAGGAGAGAGGGGTTAGCGACTGGGTAGCCCTGGTGCTCCCACTGCACTCATGGCTCGGTGGCTGGCTGGAATGGGCTATGGCTGGCCCCGGGAGGGAGCCAGATGATGAGCTGAGCTGAGCTGAGCTGTGCTTAGCATGGTGTGCAGCCTGGCCCGGGGCAGCAGTGACTGAGCGTCACTGGCACCTGACCCACTTGGTGGCCTACGTGACATGAGTTTGGTGAGTCCAATCCAGTTCCTGGGGGACATTGTTCACCGTCCCAACTGATCCCCTGCGGGCAGCTGTATCAGAGAACAAGAACTGAATGGGTCACAAAGCCTGAACTCCCTCTTACCTCGTAGCCAGGTGGTCCCTGCCAGGGATGCCATGGGTACAGGGCAGGGGTGTAGCTTGCTTGGCCACTGCCCGTTCTGTCCCTGCCCTGCAGAGAAGCAGAGTCCTCCCCACCTCTCCCCCGGACTGTCCCACGATGGAATAAGAGCCCCTATCCCTGGAGAGGAGACAAGCCTGATGCACGGGAGCTTTGGACACTTAGCTGAACAAAAAGTGCCAGGAATCCTCCCTGACTTCCAGGGCTTTACATAAGCTCACACCTGGGCCCGTGTTCTTCAGCTGCCTAGCCCGCCCCCACCCATCCCAGCAGACTTTTCCCAGCTCCTTCTCCACCCCAGCTCTCGCTTTGCCCCTGCACCTGGCAGGCTGAGAGCCGGCCTGGCCCACAAGCCCATTCACCCAAATAAGTTTTCCATTTTGCACAAAGGCTTGGTTGGGGCGGCGCCTGGCATTGTCTGGCCTTGCATTACATTACCCAAGGCTCCCTCAGAAATCACTTGGCGTTCATGCTCCATTGAGCAGCTGGCTGTATATATTTTCTGGGTTGCACTTTTAGCATGACAAAGGGAGAGGGCCTGTGAACTCCTTGCTCTTCAGACCTCTCCGCCATGTCCCCTGGATGGACCCCCCTCCCTTGGTTAGCATAACAAATTGACACACTCCGTCAAAGCCAGTGTGGACTCCCTCCCAACCCGTCAGCAGGCTAATTTAATAGCTAGCTCAATATTTGGGCGTCTGGGCTGCTTTCCCCTCCCACCCATGGGGGCTTTTCAGAATTCTCAGACAGGGCCTTGTGTGGGAGGAGTGGGGTGTGGTGGAGGGGACACCAGCAGCCATGAACTGGGCTCTGACTCAGTGATGTTCTGCTGCTGTCTGGAACGAGTCCCTCCCCCCAACCCCCCTGGGCTGGACCCCCTGTCCCAGGGGCACATGCGTCCTGTCTGTCCCTGGCTTTGCTGGCTCCCTGCACTGAACACTCGCCCTCATCACTGTCTGTAGCCTCATGAGCACCCTGGGAGGTGGGCAGTGCTGGCACGTCATTGTACAGGCGAGACCCAGAGGGACAGCAGGGAGCAGGGGCTAGCTCCCACGCGAGCCCTCTGGCCAGCGGGCAACCTGCCCTCGGCTTGCAGACACAGGGCATCAGGGTGTGTGAGTGTGTGTGGAAGGAGGCCCTCGCCCTTCATTTTATCATCAGCATAATGCAGGGAGGGTGCAGCAGCCACACTGGGCCAGTGATCTCCTGGGCCGAACTAGCACTCAGCGCCGGGTGCTGGGACCGTTCGGCTCACATAGTCACACAGAGGAGGAGACCACCCAGGGAGCCTGGCTGTAGCCTCCCAAGGGCCCGCTGGGAACACCCCTGCCATGTGGGGCTTTCCAGTCCATTCCAAGCACAGAGCACCTGCCCCATGGGATCAATTTACCCCCACTGTAGGGGCTGGTTTATCAGGAGTCAGAAGGGAGCAGGGGGTTAACTATCAGACACGGGGGAAAACACAGCAAACTGCCCTGCTGTTTGGTGGCTGGATCTTAGCACGGGGTTCTTGGGCTGGCGTGCCAATGGAGCCTGCTGCAGCCCTTGGCGTTCATAAGGAACTGGGCACTGGAGGCACCAGGGGAGGAGTCTGTCCTCCCTCACCCTTTCCCCATCTAGAGAGGCCAGTGTCAGAATTTCTGGTGTCCCAAATGAGATGACCTTGTCCAGTGGCATGTCAGTCCTGGGGTGTGTTAATAGCAGCGTCTGTAAGACACAGGAGGTCATTATCTCGCTGCATTGAGCACCGGTGAGTAGCAGGCTGTTCATCTTCTTTTAAACCGGGCAGTCCTGCTTTTCTAACATTTGCCCCCCATCCGGTACTGAGACGGACCCCGTATCAGATGGGGGACACGTAGGCCCCCACCGGCGTCACCTCACACAATGCTGGCAGGGGCAGGATGGCATGCTCCTCAGAACGGTGCCTCCCCGTGAGGCGACCTCGCACGGACTGTGCACGTGAAGCCACACTGAGGCGGACAGAGTCACACCAATGGTCCCAGAATGTCCAGTAATCCAGGAAGGTGTGAATGACCACCCTGAAGGTGAGGCCTCAGCCTGTCCTTTGTCCACTTCCGGGTGATACATTCTCGGAAAGATGTGGACGAACTGGAAAGAGTCCAGAGGAGAGCAACCAAAATGATCCAAGGGTTAGAAAGCTGCGCTCCCCCGCCCACCATCACGAAGAAAGGCTAAAAATGGGGCTGTTTAGTCTGGAGAAAAGAAGCCTGAGCAGAGAGCTGAGAACAGGCATCAAATCTGTTAAGGGCTGTTCTACAATTGTTCTCCACAGCCGCTGAAGATACGCCGGTTACTGCTTGGCCTAATCTGCAGCAAGGGAGAGTCAGGTTAGATGGTAGGGAAAATATTCTAACGCTCACATTAGCTAAGCTCTGGAACAGGCGTCCCAGGGTGGTTGTGTTAGTCTTTGAGAACAGGCTTTTCCCCCCATGCCCCCGAGTGACATAAATTATAACGACAAAAGTGCTCGTGTAGAGGGAGCCTTTGAGAAGAGGCTGGACAGCTGCCTGTCTGGGATGGCTGATGTTACTTGGTCCTGTCTCAGCGCAGGGGTCGGACTAGCTGACCTCCTGAGGTCCCTTCCAGCCCTACATTGCTGTGATGGGGAGGACACCTTTATCCCTCCCTGCTGCATTTCTAGCAGTATAAAACCAATCCCGTGGCCTGGCACACTCTGGCTATGAGCCAGTGACAGACAACTACAAGAGAGGACTGGGCATTGGGACTCCTCCACTCAATGTCTGAAAATCAGGCCCTAAATTAAGAGACTTAATTCATGCAAATTTGCAAATCTGTCATCCCACCTCCTCGGTTTCTCTCAAAAGTTGCTAGCTGCTCAGCAGGAGTGACTGATTTGTCTTTCAGCTAGAGGTGCCGAATTTTCACCTGTACATCCCCAAATGGCTCAGGGGCTGCCTTCTCCTCACCCCGGACCATAGTGCCAGAGCGGTGAGCAGCAGCTGGTGCCCGGCTGATATAAGGTGGAGGTGGCTGCTGACTGGGCATTCTCAGGAGGAGGCCTCACTGCTTTTGAATTCACTCTCTCTTTGTCTGAACTAGCCGGGATCCAGCGATGACACTTGGCATGGTTTATGTCCCAGCCCACCCCTCGAGGATTTGACAACGGGGGGTGGGGAGAGAGATTGAAACTGTGTGTGTGTGTGTGTGTGTGTGTGTGTGTAATAGCTTCAATTGCTGCACTTCAGATGTATTTTTAAGTGACGTGACCAGGCCTGTTTTATGGTATTCCTGGAAATCACAATAAGAAAAATAGTCACAAATGACACATTGCAGAATTAGTGCAGGTGGGGCAAGAGTACATCCGCAAAGAGAGAAACCAAAATCCAGGGAGTTTTCCAAGGGAGGGGCGTCAGGTCTTTCATCCCAGCACCCTCAGAGCAGCTGCTGCATTCCCAGCTCCAGCCCTGCTGAGATTTCAGGCAGGGGAATGGATCTCAAAGGCTGACAGGCAAAGGAAAAGAAACCCCTCAGCTTCTGGCTTTCAAAATGCCCCTCACCTGAGCGCAGCCGAGCTCTGGAGCAGGAGGCCTGGCCACAGCACAGGTGAGCCACAGGTGTTGTGCTGGAGCAGATGGAACCATATGGCTTCAGGCTTCACTTCCTGGGTTATAAAGGGGAAAGGCGGGGGAAGGCCAATTTCATCCCCTCATTCCACGGTGGCCTTGGCTTCATTCATTGCCAGCTGGGGACTTAACATGTTTCTGAACACTCCCACAATGAACAAACTTTTGTAGTACAAAGTTGTGTGGTGTGGCCCCACTAGCCTTCACAACCGTGTTAAGTACCTAATGAACAACATTTAACTCAAGGTATGAAGTCTTCTCAACCCTGAGTGTTCAAAATCATGAAGCCTAAAAGAATCACAAGCTTAGTTTAAAAAAAAGGTATGATTTTTTTTTAAATATACCATTTGGGGTTCTTTATATTGTGCCAAGCCTTTAGGGGGTCACATTTTCCAGCTTTTCTCTGCAACCACAAGGGATGGAAACTTTCCTCTTTTTCAAAAAACCAAAAGCTGATATTCTCACATAAACCCATGACTCCAGGAGCTGGGCTTTAAGAAAAAACACCAAGTAGTCTCCTGATTAAATTGTGAGCATTGGCTACATGGCTGAATACTGGCTATGCCAATTTCTTTCCTTTTAAAAAGCTTTCTTGGGATGCAGGGCAAGGGTTCTAAATATGGTTCCCTTCTCAATCACTTGGATCCATTCTCTTGTGATGTCATAATCCCCCAAGTTCTCCTGTTGCCATAGAGTCTTTCAGGGTAGACACGGACAGGGATTGATTTTTCTAACACAAAACACAAGCAAGATTTTCTTTTTTTAAAAACCAAACCTCCAGGCGCCTTTATCCTGCATAAACAAACAAAGACGACATGAGTTGTAGACCACTGGCTTCTCCATCTTTGCAGGTGGTCATTTGGGCACAGGGCTTATTTGGAATGGCTCCATCCTGCCCTACGTAATAGGACATATCATAAAGCTTTCAAAGGGGGACAGAATTTGATGTTGATTGAAACACAGCAGCCTGGGGTGTCTGTAAAGTTCACAGCAGCTCCTCTCTGTGAATTAGTATGTCTTGATTGATGTTATGGCACTCACCTTACCAAAGCCCAAACATGGAGAGGGAAGCTGGCATCTCCATAGTTCAGATAGCAGCTGAGGTTCCATTGTAGGGCTGATTTCAATGATTCCCAGCACACTTCTAAAAGCTACTAAAAAAAAAGTCAGGTCAGCCCCAATGTTGGTAGGTTAGGTGTGAGGCCAAGTTAGAATTTGTCATGATTGGGGAAAGAGGTTCCCGACCTGGCATGCTAAGAATAGCGAGTCTTTTGTGTGTATGTTTGAAAGCCTGGTTCTCCTCCCAGGTTCAACAGTGTAAATCTGGAGTGACTCCAACCACAGCAATAGCGTTAGTCTGGCTGTGCACTGGGGTAACACAGCAGAATCTGGCCCTATGTATCTTTTCATTCCTGGATTATTATTGGTGCCTTTCAGTGGCAAGTCAGGCCCTTGCTGAGGGCAGGTCCTTTGGGAGGTGGGTGCTGCTCTAGCTGCTGGGAAAGTCTGGCTGCTGGAATTCAGTGGATCTGCTCAAGCAAAATGGAAACAAATCTAATCTCCAAGGTTGGGGAAGGGTGGGGGGATGGAAGAGACTTTTTGTCCCCCTGCCTCCCAGCCGAAGTCTGGCTAAGCCCTAAGTCTCTTGTAAACTCTCTATGTGTTTTATACTATATCAAGGATATATTATGGCTGAGTGCTCCCTCAGTGGGTGGTCTGTGGCCTAAAGCTGGATTAACATGAGGAATGGTCAGACCTTTCATGCCTCCACACAGCCAAAAAAAAAAAAAAAAAGGTATTTTCTTCCTGGGCTGGAACATTTCCCTTCCTGGACACTGTCTCCTAAAATATTTTTTGTAACCACTTCGTCTATTATTGTAGTTTAAAAAGCTTGTTTCCTTGAGCATGGGAAAAACTATCCATTCTACAGGGACCTCTTCTGGGGCAGAGACGGGCTGTCATGAAAATACCAGAGCCAGGCGGCACAGCGAGACGCAGGAGAAAAGAATATGTACAGCTGGCCCAAAGCTCCCCAGCCCTTCCCTCAGAGATCCTGCTGCATCTTCTTTAGAGGGAACAAAACTCTTAAGGCAGCAAAGGTACGAAGGGCTTGTCAGGTTGGGAAGGCTGGAGTTTGCTACTGCTTAAGGGCTGGATGCCCTCGGAATCGCTGACATGGGAAAGTGACTCTGTCAGAAGACCAGGCGACCAGTTTCTCAAAACAGCTTGGGCACAAATTTCACAGGCTGAGCAGCCAGCTTCTCCAGGGCTCAGCACCCCATATGCAGCTGAGGTGCTGAGCTTTTTATTTTGCTGCCTAGATGGGAACTGTGCTCCTTGGAAAGCCTGAACCCAGTTGAGGGCATTGATCACTTTTCAAAGTCTGGCCCGTGGTGGGGCAAGTTCATGCTCTCTCAGCAGCTTCTAGAACAAAGTATCTGAACTGTACAAGTCAAGGGAAGGTGTTTCTAACAGCTGGCACCTTGAACTCCACTTGCTAAGCAGAGCTGGGGTCTGTCTGCCTCTCCCTTCATTAATAAAGATCCTCCGTGGGAATCTGGCCAGTGCTCAGATATTACAGTGCCATAGAAGAGCCTAGAAAAGTGGATTCTGGGGCTGGTGCAGGAGGCAGAATGGACTACGTTTCACACTCCCATAGCTGTGTTGTCTCTGCAGGGGTGAAAACGCGTCTGTGTCAGTGCACGTGGCTAGCACTCACACTGCTGGTCCATCGGGATTCTTAGCAGCGCCCCAGCACACTAACAACAAGAGTAATTCATCACAACGTAAAGAGGGGCTGAAACAACAAAAGCCAAAATCTGAATTTTGAACACTCGGAAGGCTGGGAGCAGGGGTTGGCTGGGTGGCTTCCTAAAGGGAGGGGCCATTTGCAACTTTTATGTTCGGTTGGGACTGTGAATGCCCCAAAGTCTGTGTGTGTAACAAGCCCATCTCCCCACCCCGTTACAATTAAATCTCAGACTTTTGTTACAAAAGAAACCCTCCCCCCCACTTTTACTCCAGTGGAACATTCCTCCTTAATCAGCCAATCAGAATTTCACCTGCGAGATCAGCCACTGAGCAAGGTGAGCACCCCTTGGAACCTTGGGGAATCCTGGCTGCCCATTGGCTGGTGAGGTAATCCCCTGGCTTATAATGAGAGGACTATTTGCAAAGACCCATCCAATCTGAGAAGGCAAAGGCACGCTTAATATGGCGCATGTGATGGAGGATGTGTGTGAGCTGTAGCTCCGGCTGGGAGCTCGGAGGCATTCTTGGTTATCTCAGCAAGAAAATGGGAACATGGATGCTACAAGCTTCAGCAAAGTAAATCAATAAAGAGAAGTCCAGACTATGAGTCAAATTCATATTTTTAATACACATCTCACCCAGCAGCAGCCAGGACAGTAAGAACTTACTCAGCCAATAGAGTCTTTCATTCCATAGGGTCCCAGGACACATGGCAAACGGATACACAAATTAGACACAGGCTCTGTGTAGCAGCATGCCGCAATGCTACGTAACCCATGCTTGTAGGCTGCGGGGCTTTTGTCACCCTCCAGTGACTAGTCCACATAAAAGACTCAGTCTGCCCCAGCTTCCAGCTGTTGGATTTAGTATTTGCACTTAAGCATTAATGCTGTTTATGGTTTGAAATCCCACCAGTGACCCAAGTGGGATTCATGACAACTATACAACCCCAGAGAACAGGAAGGGAAAACTAATCCTATAGCCAGTGGAAATCACAGGGGGGATTTTAAGAGGCAGAATGCAACCCCCCCCCAATGGATTTGGCTCTGTTTACCTTGGTGCTTTCTGCTCAGAGGGGAGATGCACAGCTTGTCTTACTACTGGCCAAGCGTTTGTTTGGTTTTGGGCCATTTACCAAAAAATGACCCTCCCCTCCCATCAACGCTCTCCACACGCTAGTCACTGTTTTTATTTTGGAAAGGAAACAAATCTTCAAATGGAACCTCTTGCAAATACTGGGCCCTTCTTGTGGCTTTTGTGCTCATCCAACATCACATCTTCTGATCACGCCACCTGTCAGTCAGAGAGAGCTGTTTCAGTGATAGGACATCACATACATTTCCCGCCTCCCTGCCTGGCTAGGAGTAAGGACTCCCCAAGGGCCTGATTTGCAGACACGACTGGCACCCACAACTCCAGCGTTAGTCAGTGCGGGAAAACTTGCCTCACTGATGTCAGTGGGCATTTTGCTACTGATGTCATTTGGGCCAGGATTCCCCCAATGGGAACTGCAGGTGCTCAGCACCTCTGAGAATCCAGCCCGAAGAGGCATGTACTTGTTGGCCAGAATGTTTCAATCAGGGTGAAACTTAGACTCTTACATGTAAAATAATAATAATAATAATAAAAAAATCCGCAGATTCAGAGTGATCAAACTGTGTATGAATTTGGGTAGATTTTTCAGTTAAAACAAACTAATAAATAAATAAATAAAAAAGAATTAGAAATTCAGAAATAGTTTGGCCTTTTCATTTTGGAAAGCTGTTTCATTTCAGAATTTCCCTAAAAGTTATTTAAAAAAATATATCAAAAAAAGATCATAGAACCCCGTGCAATGAAACAAAATGTTTAGTTAGATTTCATGTGATTTTTTTTTTACTTTCTTTCTTCACTGAGAAATTAAAAAAAAAGTTTCAGTTCTATCCAAAACAATTTTTTCACCCCCAATTTTTGTATTCAGCCATTGAACCAAAACTTCAATTATTCACCCAGCTCAACTCTTCAATCCATATTTAGCTATTTAAAAAAAAGGTGCTATGGAGCTGCAGATCCCATAGAAGTCCCTGGGAGAGAGAAGTTCTCAGCGCCTATGGAAATCAGACCTCTTTTCCTTGGGGATCTCAAGGCAGGTTTAGGAACCTCACCCTAAGCCCCCAGGTTTGACAATTATAGCCTTTATTTTGATAATACAGCAGTGCCCTCCATCGCGTGATTATTGACATTTAACCATTTATCTAGCTTAGTGGGGAAGGAAGGTCCTGTGGTTAAAGCACTGGACTGTGACTTATGAGACTGCCGTTCTATCCCTGGCTCTGCCCCTGGCTCCCTGTGTGAAACAGCCCAGTCACGTCAGCCCTCTGTTCCCCATCTGTGAAATGGGGATAAGGGTCTTTCCTTTCTCTGACCTTTTGACTGGTTGGTCTCTGGTGTCTGTAGTAGCTTTGGGCCACAGACTCTCTCTCACTACATGCCTGTGCAGTGACTGGAGTCTAGGGTGACCAGATGTTCCAATTTTATAGGGACAGTCCTGATTTTGGGGTCTTTTTCTTATATAGGCTCCTATTCCCCCCCACCCCTGTCCTGATTTTTCACATTTGCTGTCTGGTCACCCTAGTATCACTGTGACACACACGCCAACAGGCGAACCTAGATGTTCAGAAAGCAGCGAGAGAATCTAATGAGAGTGAATAGAAGAGGGAAGAAAGTTTACTGGTTATTCTCCACTGCACACATTCTACTGCAGGGAGCAGTCTGGCCCTGGCTGTGCGCGGTGTGCATGAGATAACCTAACAGAGGTTTTTCCCCATCTCGGATTTCAACTACTCTCTGATTCACACTGTGGGCCTGGCCTGCCTATTCTGCTCTCTTTGCTCACAGACAGGAGATAAACCAGTGTATCGGGGAACTTCCATGAAATGTTCTGTGCAGCTCGTCCCCTGGATCCTGTTTCTTTTTAATTATCAGGAAGTTTGGTAGATCCTTTTGTTCTCCTCCTGTTAACCTTCATCCCCATGACCTAAATTACACAGTAATAAACACAACATCCTCTGCCCCTGCGGAAAGCAGCTACTGCAATCACAGGTTCCTCCAAGCCATCGGAAGAGAAGGAGATGATAATGAGAGGTTTTATGCTTTATCTTGAACTTGTGGGCCAGTTATGGAAATCCCCCTTATTAATTTGACTGATGGGAAGTCGTCATTTACAAATGCCCCGTTCATCGGACACAGGTGGCCGCCGGTCAGGTGTCAACAGGGAGTGGGAAGAGAAGATGCACTAAGAGGGATTCTGCTGAGACTGTATTAACTGCTTGGCTGCTGGGAGACAGAGCTGTGTAAGGCACCGGAGGAGCGAGACTACCTTGCACATGCAACGTGGCTCGGACATTGCATCGACTTCGATGGCCGCCAGTGGCCACAAGCCCTGCAGCTTGCAGGAGAGTCCCTGCAGTATCAAGGACCCAATCTAGAGCCTAGTGCCCTTGCAATGGGATTTGAACCTGGCCCTTTATTGTTTTTAGAAGGGGTATTACTGGGCTAGCAGATGTCATGGATATCTGGCTGGGGTGAGGGGCCATGTGTTTGGGGGACAGGGCGCACCCCAGGTCTCTCCAGGGAATCTTGAAAGAACAGAAAACAAATGATAACAGGGGCCTCAAGTCATGGCTGTGTCAATGCTTAACAGGGAGAAGAGGAGCGACCTTGTGGGTAAAGCACAGGCCTGGTACCCAGGAGCCCTGGACTCAGGACTCACAGACTCTCTGGGTGACCCTGGGCAAGTCACTCAGGGCAAGATTTTAAAAAGCAACTAGCAATTTTGAGTGTCCTAATTTTGGGGGGCCCCACTTGAAGGGGTCTCATTTTCAGGAAACATGGAGCCCCTGCATGCTTCCCCCCCTCCCAGTTGGGTGCCTAACTCCCATAAGCTGCTCTGGAAATCCCACCCCAGAGCAGTTCTTTTCCATGGCCTTACTTCGCCCCTGGAGAAGCACAGTTGTGGTGGCGTGAGATGCGTAGCATGAATCTCTGTTGTTTAGTGAGTCGCCTTCCAGGGCTGCCTGACCCCCAGAAGTGGATGGAATCAGTTGGTGGAGCCCTCTGGGATGGGGTCAGGCCAGCGGAATGGCACAATTTCCTGAAAATGAATGCGTACATCATATTAGCATCTGGGCAGGATGATTCCTTCGTACTTTCTCTCTTGTTCTTAGTTAATAACTTCTTCGTAGAACGTTGATTTCTGCCTGGATTCCCCCCTTGTCCCCAATAGTATGCAGTGTGACCCTCCCCCCCACTACGGACACTGTCCCCTCCTCTATAAGGCACTACATGCAGCTTCCCAGGGCTAAGGCCACATTGATTAATTGGCAGATTGGCAGAGGCCCTGGAGGTTTTTCGCCTTCCTCTGCAGCATGGGGCATTGATCACTTGCTGGTGGATTCTCTGCAGCTTGAAGTCTTCAAACCACAATTTGAAGACTTTAATAACTCGGACATAGGTTAGGGGTTTGTTATAGAAGTGGATGGGTAGGGTTCTGTGGCCTGCTTTGTGCAGGAGGTCAGACTAGATGATCATATTGGTCCCTTCTGACCCTAAAGTCTATGAATCTATGAATCTATGAAATGAACTGTCTTCAAATCGAGACTGGCTGCCTTTCTGGGAGATCTGCTTTAGTCAAACACAAGTTATTGGGCTCGGTGCAGGGATAACTGGGGAGTGTCTCTGACCTGTGCTATGATCTAATGGCATCTTCTGGCCTGAAAATCTATGAACCTATGAAAAGTTTAGATCAACATTTTAACAAAATATTTCAATATCAAAATTCAACACCTGCACCCCCCAAACCCAACCATTTTGAACCTTGCAAATAAAAACAAATTTGAAATTTCAAAACTTTTCACCAATTTAAAAAAATTTCAGCCAGCTCTACTGCTTAAGTGGTTTACCATATCCCTCTCTGAGCCCTTTCCCTGCCTCTATTCTATAATCCTCTGTACATCGCATCACATCCACAGGTCTTCCTGCTGAGGAGGACAGGCTGGGCTCTACCTTGGTTGTTCGTTAGAGCCACTTTCCTTACGCAGCCAGAATCTGGGCTCATTGTCTCGTCTGCATGCCCAGCCCTGGGGTAGGAACCCAACACTCCTGTCCTGCAGTGCAGAGCTGGCCCAGAGCAAGAATCACACGCTCACTCACTCGTCCTCAGAAGCCAAACCATTGCTAACACTCTGTACTGTCTATAGTCCTGGCTGGCTTGTCTTCTGAAGCTTCCAGTCTTTCATTTCCCCACTGGACAACAACACAACTGTGACCAATATTAAAAGGGGCCTAGTCTGGAGCTGACGGTAATTGAGTCTATGCAGGTTCCGGCAGAGGATTTGCCTTGTGAAGGGTGATGTGCACTGGGCCAATGATTATTTATATTGTGGCAGTACCCAGTGGCCCCAAGGACCAGGATCGGGCCACATGCGCTTGGTGATGTACAGACTTTCAGGAAGTCCCATTTGCTGAAGAGCTCCCAGCCTATACAGCAGGGCATGGGCACCATGGCTGCTATATCCATGAACAAAGCCGCTCAGCCCAATGAGCTTCTGGCCTGACCATGAGATTCCCAAGCGTGTCCACTCAGCCCAGCAGGCCAGCTTCCTGCAAATCTCCCCAAGCAGTATGCCTCACGATCTCCTTGGACTTCCCACCGTCATCTCTTAAAGCGGGCAGGACACAAAGGAGGATGATTAGCGCTGGTGGGAAATCCTGGCACTCCCATCCCCGGGCAAAGTTTCGTGATTTCAGGAATTCTTCCTGTCACGAATGGGGACGAAAAGTCGAAATGCTAAACACAGCTGAGAACTGAAAAGCCCGAGAAACCTTTTGACTTGGGTTAGTCAGAACATGGAGTTTATATCATTTCAAAGATGTTTCATTTACACTTTGAACGTTGTTATTTGAAATGATTTTTACCATAACGCGATTATATTTCTAAACAGAAAAGTTCTTTGAACCGGAAACGCAGAATTTTCATTTGGAAAATGTCACAGTGAAGAGGGTTGACAATCTCTAATCTTCTTTTTTCTCTCTCTAAAATTATTCAAGTCAAGAACTTTGTCAGACCCAACCTGTCCCCGCGAGAAGGTTTGATTTTGACAAGTGGATATTTTCCACTCCCCTGCACCCCCCATCAGATCTCATCAAAAAATGCCCAACTGTCTCTGGTGACGATCAGTTAATGGACACGTTTATTTGGCATGGCAGCTAAAGCTCCAGAACCTGCCAGCAGCTGCTCTACACTAGGGCTCCCAGTGGGAATTGCTGGCTAGCAGAGCTGAGGCCTGGCTGGGTAGCTGAATGCAGACCGGAGCTCCCGAGGAGGGTGCTGGCGGAGGCTGGCTCTTCCCACTCACATGGCTCAGCATGTGTGGGGGTGGCAGAGAAAGCACCTTGGGGCATTAGCCCCCCAAGAGTGGCCGGTGGAGCTGGATGAAGGGGACGGGGATGTTGGCATTTCAGGCTGGGATTCAGGAACGTTGAGGCATCTGGAGATGAAGGGAATAGGGGAGTTAACTCTCCACTTCCTCCATGCCCCCATGTCTCCTTCCTTCTTCTGCTCACCCCCTGCCCCTCCCCTCGCAGCTCCCCCTGCCATTGCCTCCCACCCCCCGGCACGCAGGGAAAAGCTGTATCAGGGAACCAGCTGGTGATTCCAGTCACGGAACTGATTTACATACATTTCCATATGGATTAATTTCTTCCCCCTCCCCATCCTGGCAGTGGGAATTGGAGTCTGCTACCAAGGTGTGTTGGGGGGAGTCTCCTGTGGGCCTGGGCGGGCATTACGGCTGGGTCTGGTGCTTTGCATGAAAAAGGCTGAGAGGGTTTTGCTGGGGACACAGGTGGGCCCCCCGCTTCCACCCTCCCACTTTATTAATCTCGTGCTCCCAAGGGAATAGATTTGCTGAGTGAACTGTCCTCCCCCCGCCCCATGCATCGCAGTAAAACCCCCAACAATAAAAGGGAATTTGTACCCAGAATCTTTAGCAAGCGAGAAGGATTTCAGGCACCCTTTATACACAGCGGTTTGTGGGTAGGGGGCAATTGAGGGAAACTAGGAGTGGGATTGGGGCCGTTCATCTCTAGGTTGCTGCTAGCCCTGGTCAGGAGGGTGCTGGATGGCTGGGTGGGGGAGGGGGATGGAGTGTTTAACCCTTTACCTCCTGGCAGTTGGCTCCCGCCTGCAGTGAGTTTGCCTGTTGTAAAAGCCTTTAAAATGAAACCCCACAAAATTTTGCTGGGTTTGAGTTCAAGTCAGGTAACAAAACGTAATGAGTTCCAATCAGGCTCTGGACTGAATCCATCTGGGCCATCGCTGGGGAGTCTTGGGTCCCCTTGGACAGAGATGGTTTTGTAACAGGGCTCCAAAACCTCATGACTACACTGAGAGACATGGCTATGGGTTGGAGCCTCAGCTTTACTGTATGGAAACAAACGGCACAGGACCCAGTGGGTGCAAAACTGTCTGAAGAGACACCAATGAGAAAGAACCAACCTTTGCTCTTTTCTGGCACCTCCTATGCCAGGACCCCTCAAAACGCGTCATGGACTTAAAGGTATTTAGCCTCACAGGTAGGTCGGTTTTATTGTCTTCATTTTACAGATGGAGAAACTGAGGCACAAGGAGGGAAGTGACTTGCCCAAAGTAACATACCTGGAGGCTAAGGCAGAACCCAGGCTGGAACCCAGGTGTTCTGGCCCCTGTACATATTCTTTAACCATCCACACTCTTCAGCCCATATTCTCAAAAAAAAAGACTAGTGATTTTGGGTTGCCTTAAAGGGGCCAGATGGTCAGAAAGTGCTGGACATGCACCCTTTGAAAATGAGTATGGGGAGGCAGTATGGCCTAGATCAGTGTTTCCCAAACTTGAGACAGCCGCGATCGGCCGGACCTGCGGACATGGCAGGTAAACAAACCGGCCTGGCCCACCACGGGCTTTCCCTAAACAAGCAACGCGCCAAGTTTGGGAAACACTGGCCTAAAGATAGAGCACTAGACTAGGACTCAGGAGACCTGGCTTCTATTCCTGAGTGACCATGAGCAAGTTACTTCATGGCTCCATGCCTCAGTTTCCCCATCTATACATTGGGGATAATGTACTCTGACCTCCTTTGTAAAGCATTTTGCGATTAACTGATGAAAAGTACTATATAAGCCCTGGGTATTTAGATTATTATTGGGTCTGCAAGCATGGAAGCCGCCAACATTACTGGCCCCTTTGAAAGTCTGGCACTTCCCTTCCTCTCCGGGCTATGGGGTGGGGAGGATAAAACCTCACCCACTGTGAAGGGCTCAGATACTACAACAATGGGGCCCAGAGACAGAAAGATTCACCCTATGCTGGCCTCTGCACAGGGAGAAATGTGCCCTACATGAGTAAAACAGCCACCAGGGCCGGGTAGATGGTCACTATGATGCCATGGGGTTCTTTAAACCTGCTTTGGTTTTACCCAGGCGTCTCTGTCAGGAGGCAGTGGTGAAGACTGAGTGGGCCCTTCAAGGAGAAGAGGGATGAGGGGAATGCCAGAAGGAGAACCACCCATGGTAAAATACCCCGGGGAGCCCCACTGTGCACGGCCCCTGTTGTTATTTAGGCAGTTTCAGTGAAGTCCGCCTGGGCCAGGCAGCTAGCAAAGTGCTGCTGGACTCCGATGTCATTGGTTCTGTGGACTAACCCTCAACCCAAGAACAACATGTGTTACAGGGGATGCTCACTGAGGTAAACACATGGAAGTGCAGTCTGGTCATCAGCATGGGGGCTGGGGGAAGTGAGAGCCCGGACTCCTGGGTTCTAGCCCCAACGGGATCTACAGCAAGGAGAGAGGCAGAGCATCAGGAAGCCTGGGCTCTAATTCGCATCTCTGCCACTGGTTCACTCTGTGACCTTGGGGCAGTTGCTTCACCTCTGAATTGAGCAAGGACCTTTTAAAATCTTGCCTTTAGTGACTTGCCTGGTCTGTGGTGGAGACACGAACTGAGTCCCAGGTCAATACCCGCTGGCAGAAGGTTATTATCACTCCTTTTCTCTGCTCTTACTTTGGGGACTGATTTAATTTCAAACAGCTAGAGTTTATTGCCAGGCTCAAGAGGGTCAGGTGGGTGCTTCCCCTCCCTGCCAGTCCTGGAGGGCTCTGCACCCAGCCCTATCCTACAGTTTCCTCTCACTGCCATTCTCTCATTTACCTGGGAACGTTGCTGGCTGGAGGCTGCTTTCCTTTGTCAGTGGGAACACGGGGGTCTAGGCCTCTCTCCTCTGTCGCTGCCAGACTCTGTGCTCAAGGCCCTTTTGGCTCCTCCAGCCCAAGCTCGCCGCGGGGGCTAAGGACGCACTAGAGCTGTCGTGAGTAGGTGACAGCAGAACAGGCCCCGTCTGAGGCCTGCTGTGAGGTGACAAAGTAGCTCAAGGCTTACGAACGAGTGAGCCCAAACCGCCAGCCTGCTGGGAGCAGGTGCGTCTGCAAAGGAACAGTCAAGCCAGGTCCACCCTGACGAGACCAATCAGTATAAGCGAGGCAGGGTAATGCCCGTGCGCTGAGCTGATCTGTGCAAGTGTCCGGTGAGGGTGGGCATGGCAGAGGGAAGATGCACATAAAATTAACTCTTTGCACCACCCCCCTCCACCTTTGGAACGATTTCGGGGATGAGGCGGGACCCTCTGATGGAAGAAACTCCAGTGAGAAGAATTAAATAGCAAAGGATCTCATAGAATCCTACTGAAAAGATCCCAGGGGTCCTTTCTAGCCCAGTCTCACTGGCCAGGAGGGCTTTGCTCCCTCCAGGGCTTTGTCCAGCCTTGTTTGTGCATGCAGACTCCCTACGTAATGGGACGGGCCTGATCTCGATGCGTCCTTTCACCAGGCTGGCCCTTGGGATGTGGCATCAGGATACGGGGTCAGGGCTCAGCGAGGACCAGCAAGCATTGAGGGGCCAGAGAGGTGGAGATTTTAACCACCAAACTTTCTTTCAAGGCCTTAATTCCAGGCTCAGGAAAAGATCTGGGGGTCAGCCTTATCCTCAAGCAAGCTGGTCAGTAGCAACAGGTTTGCTCGATGCAGAGAGGGCTGTACCAGCTCCAAAGAGGGAGAGGGAGGGGGAAGAGAGGGGGGTTGTTTCTTGGCACACACACCCCCACCCCCGAAAATTTGTGACGTGTTTCAGTTTGAAATTAAATCTCCTTTGAGCTTGTTTCCTTGTGCACTAAGGAACAGAGATCTCCTGAGCCCCAGGCCACCTCCTTTGTGACGGGCCCATCCAAACGCTCTTTGGTCTTTATTTCATGTTCCCGCCGCGCTTGCTTGAGGGAATTTTCCTTCCTTTTTCTGCAGTGATTCTCCAGGAAGAGTTACATGGTGACCAGAAACTGCTCCAAGCCAATCGTGTGTGTGTATGCGGGGGGGGAGGGGGGGGGGAGGTATTTTGTTGGCATCGAGAAGGGATTCTCCCCCCCGCCCCACACATTCAGTGATGTTCCTAAGCTACAATTCACCACAGTCCAAGCAACACATTGGGCCCCAACCAACCAAACCTCAGAGGGTCTTGACCTGAATTCACATTAGGGGGAACACGAGGGGACCTTTTCCCCTTGAGCCAAGGAAGCTCAAGAGCAGAGGAATAAGGCCACGCAGCAGAGGTAAGAACCTGATGCCCACTGGGCTATAATCAGGACCTTTCTCTGCTAAATGCTCCACGGCTGCTGAGTAATTTAGTCCAGCGAGGGGGAGGAGAACCACCTCGTACAGCACCACTCCTGCTAACTGTCTATTCCACCCTCACGACGCCTCAGTGTGGCAAGCAAAGGGTGGTTTTGCTATTGGGCTGGGGAGCGTCAGGTCTGCCCCATAACTCTGGAGCTGCAGACCCAGAGAATGCCGTTCCTCAGGTCTGCCCCATAACTCTGGAGCTGCAGACCCAGAGAATGCCGTTCCTCAGGTCTTTCCCTTGGAAATCTCATAGGCTGATGCTTTAAGACTGGGAGCTCCCAGGGCTTTCTCTTCCCTTTATCCCCCGTGTGCTGGGTGAGCCTGCTCTTGTCATCTTTCACTCCTCCGACTAGGACGGTCATGAGCTACAGCAGAGTGGAATGTTAATTCTTATTTAGTATCTGTATTGCAGTAGCATCTACAAGGCTCAGACATGGACCGGTACCTCATCGTGCTAGGCTCTGTGCAAACACACTGACCCAGCACCGCCCTGCAGGACGCAGGGAGCAGGCTGCTCCTGGGTTGGGAGCGAAGGGAGTGGCGTGCTCCTGTGTTGTTCACCTTGGGAGCAGGGTTTGGAGTGCAGCAGGAGAGCACATGCTGTGTCAACATCATGCAGCATCTGACTGGTGCGCAAGACGGGATAAAGCCCTGAAAATACTATAAATGCCATTTGGGGCAAGTTCGAGAGGCTGAAGCCTGTTCTGAAGCAAAATACTCTAATGCCATCGAAATTTAAGACCATAAGAATGGCCAGACTGGGTCAAACTAAAGGTCCATCTATCCCAGTATCCTATCTGCTGACAGTGGCCAATGCCAGGTGCCCCAGAGGGCATGAACAGAACAGGTAATCATCAAGTGATCCATCCTCTGTCGCCTATTCCCAGCCTCTGGCAAACAGAGGCTCGGGACATCATCCCTGCCCAGCCTGGCTAATAGACATTGATGGACCTGTCCCCCATGAATTTATCTAGTTCTTTTTTTTATCCATGTCTATAGTTCTCCTCTCAAGGGAGTTTTGCCCTAGACACGTACACCGGGGGGGGGGGGTGTGTGGAGCAGATACCCCAGGCTGGCTAAGGAGACTTGAGAAATGGAATGGGGGGCTCAGGAGCACTAGAATACTAGTTCCAATCCAGGATTTGCCCCGATTCCGGCCCCTGGTGACCAGCTATCAATGTAGCTGCACCAGTACAAATGCCTCCATGTAAACCATGATTTGCACTGGTGCAGCTGTGGTTCATGCAGGAGTGAGCTGGTGCAAATCACAGCTTTGCTTGTCTATGCTAGGGCTTTGCCCTAGTGCCTGGTTGCCAAGGACTAGAATGGGGGCAGATCCCCAAGGCAGAGAGGGCTGAGATGAAGGGACAGGGAGAGGTGGCAACTGCTAGATGCACATGGCCTAGTAGACAGGGCACTGGCCTAGAACTCAGGAGACCTGGGCTCTATTCCTGACTTTGCCACAGTCACAGGTGTCTCTGTTTCTCCTCCCAGCCTGTGCCTGTCCTGTGAGAGGTGGAGGCAGGGACTGTTTCTCCGCCTGTGAGCTGCTTAGCACGTGGGGGCTGGATTTCAGCTGAGGTTACTATAACACAACCAAACAATATCACCACAGATAAAGGGAGGCAGCAGGGAGAGGAGGATAGATAAGAAGTCGGGTCACCTTAAAGTCAGTGGGAGCCGAGGATGCTTATTGGCATTAGTTTTATCAGCTGGACCTAGCCCAGGATGGATTTTAAAAACAAAAACAAAGCTGGGAAAAAATAAAAGCTCTTTTTCTAAATTAAAAATGAAGGCATTGTCCAATCTACTCAAGATTTTGGACTCAAAGCCCACAGTGCTCCCTCAAACCAATGCAAAGAGATTTTTCAAAAAAAAAGATTTAGTGAAAAATTGAAGCTGCAAAGCAAGGGAAACACCCCCCTCCCCTCATTGTTAGCTTTAAAGAGTGTGTGTGTGTGTGTGTGTGTGTGTGTGTGTGTGAGAGTGAAGGTTCCTTCAGAGTCACCATCGCTGTAGGAATTAGTTAGATTCATAGATTCCCAGGCCAGAAGGGATCCCTGTGACCAACCAATCTGCCTCCTACCTCCCCCGTATAACACAGGACAGAGAATTCCCCCAGAGTAAGCCCTAGAGCAGATCTTTTAGCAAAACATTCCAGCTTGATTTCAAAATAGTCAGTGACGGAGAATCCCCCACGACTGTTGGTCAGTCCATTATTCTCACTGTTAAAAACATGCACCTTATTTCCAGTCTGAATGTGTTTAGCTTCAGCTTCCAGCCTTGAATTGTGTCCAACCTTTCATTAGTATGAATTCAATAAACGTTGTACTGGGAGGAAGGAGGTCTCAGTTTTTCTACTACGTGAGATTAAATAGGATAAATAAAGATTCCTTTGCAGCCCCGAACCTGACCAGTTGCCCCTGGGGGCTGGGATCTAACGGGCTTCCCGTAAACAGCAGTAGGAGGCCGAGGGGAGGGAGATTTATTTCGCATTCTTGCTCTCGGAAGAAGAAAAGCGAGAGGCTGCAATAACACCCTTCAGTTCAGTGCTGCCAGTGCTTCATTATGAAACCTGTGACCAGAGACATCTATTCAACTCCCCGATGAAGGACAAGGCTCCTTTTAGAGTCGCTTAGGCTCCTTTTCTATGTGCTGTGAAGGCAAATTGCTCAGGATGGCAAATATTTTGATTATGAACTGAAAGAAAGAGCCATTCTCCCCCCGTCGCTTTAAACCAAGTACAAAAGTTTGGAGAGGAGGGGGACTCAAACTGGAATCACATTGAATTCTGCTTGTCCTTGAACTGTTGGAAAGGGACAAAGGTTTCATTCTCTGTCTCTTTCTTCGAATTGCATTTGTGGCTCAGGTGTGTTGAGAACAGAGTGCTGAAGTAGCACCCAGACCCTGAATGCAGCTCATGGAGGCAGAATCCCATCAGAGATGCCATTGGGTTTATCTGCAAATGGGGACCCACCGGTTTATAATAAATACTGGGGCTGGTTGGCAAATGGAATTTTGTCTGGCAGGAAACGTCATCATGTCAGAATTAGTTCCCTGTGCTGAGTCAGAATGGAGAGTCAAAATATGAAAAATTTCCCAAAGCGTTTGAACTGGAAATCACCCAAAACAAATGGTTGGGCTTTTTTGACACTTTTGATCAAAAGGAAAAAGCTATTTTAAGGTGGCGTTTTTAATTTAGAATCAGTGTTTCACAATGAAAAAACGAGGATTGTTTCAGAATGTCTACAAGAAAGAAAAAATATCACCTGGATCTTCTCAAATTGGAAATGTGTTAAAATGTTAAAACTGACATTTTCTTGCAGAAAGTTTCAGTTCTGATTAAATTACATTTTCCGACAGGAAAGCTGCTTCTATGAAAAATATTGACCAGCTCCATAAAACACAAGACTGCTGGAAAGATGCTGGTTTGAAGGGCTGTGACCAGGCCAAAAATCATACATGTGTTTGTAGTAAAATTTCCTGCCACCTTTCTCTATGTTTGTATGACGTCTAGCAGAATGGGGTCCCAGCCTGGTTGTGGCCCTTAGGAACACCACAGGATAAAGCTTAAATAACAACACAATCATTCAAACTAGGATCCTGATCCTGCAAAGACTTATGTACATGAGTTGGCTTGTTGATTCACACAGCACTGGATGGGACCTCCTGGATCATTCAGTCCAATCCCTGCTAGTACAGATAACCTTGTCACATAATTCTGTTCAGAAATTTATCAAGCTCCATCTTCAGACTAGTGAGGCTGACTCACATGCTTAAAGTTAAGCGTATGTCCAGCCTTTGTGAGATCAAGGGGCATAGAAGCTTCTCAATATTGGGGTGTGGGCGCGGGGGGGGGACAGATGACATAGTTTCATCATATGGTGATGATAATACCTTTTCCATATCACTAGTATCTTTGGAGACGGTTAAACAGAGGCTACTAAAGTTGGACATTTTAAAATCAGCAGGTCCAGATAACTTGCATGCAAGAGTTTTAAAAGAGCTGGCTGAGGAGCTCGCTGGACTGTTAATGTTGATTTTCAGTAGATTGTGGAGCATGCGGTAAGTTCCAGAGGACTGGAAGAAAACTAAGGTTGTACCAATTTTTAAAGAGGGTAAACAGGATGATCCAAGTAATTATAGGCCTGTTGGCCTGACATCAATCCTGGGCAAGATAACGGAGTGGCTGATACGGCCCTCGATTAATAAAAAATTAAAGGAGGGCAACGTAATTAATGCTATTGAACATGGATTTATGGATCCTATCAAACTAACTTGATATCTTTTTTTGATGAGATTACAAGTCTGGTTGATAAAGGTAATGGTGTTGGCATAATATACTTAGACATCTATAAAGTGTTTGACTTGGTACTGCAAGGCATTTTGATCCGAAACTAGAACAATATAAAATGAATGTGGCACACATTAAATGGATTAAAAACTGGCTAACTGATAGGTCTCAAAATGTAACTGTAAACAGGGAACCATCATATAGCGGGTGCGTTTCCAGTGGGATTTTGCAGGGATAAGTACTTGAACCTATAATATTTGATGTTTTTATCAATGACCTAGAAGAAAACTGTTAAAGTTGGCAGATGACAATAACATTGGAGGAGTGTTAAATAGTGAAGAGGGCTGGTCACCAATTCAGAGTGCTCGGGATTGTTTGGTAACCTGGGCACAAGCAAACAGAATACCTTTTAATATGGCTAAATGAACATGTCTGCATCTAGGACCAAAAACCGTGGGCCTCACTTACAGGGTGGGGGACTCTATTTGGGGACGCAGGGAATCTGTAAAAGACTTGGGGGTTTTGGTGGCTAATCAGCTGGATACGAGCTCCCAGTGTGACACTGAAGGCAAAAGAGCAAATGTGATACTGGGAGGTATAAACAGGGGCATCTTGAGTAGGAGCAGAGAGGTTGCTTTGCCTCTGTATTTGGCATTGGTGCGACTGGCTGGAATCCTGTGTCCAGTTCTGGTGCCCACAATTCACGAAGGATGTTGATAAATTGGAGGCGGCTCAGAGAAGAACCATGAGAATAATTAGAAAACCTGCCTTATAGTGATCGATTCAAAAAGGTCAATTTATTTAGCTTAACAAAGAGAAGGTTCAGGGGTGACTTGGTTACAGTCTGTAAGTATCTACACAGGGAACAAATATTTAATAGTGGGCTTTACAATCTGCCAGAGACAGGTCTAACAGAATCCAATGACTGAAAGTTGATGCCAGACAAATTTAGACTTGAAATAAGGTATACATTTTTGACAGGGAGGGTAATTAACCACTAGAACAATTTACCAAGGGTCGAGGTGAATTCTCCATCACTGACAATTTTAAAATCACGATTGGAGGTTTTTCTAAAATATCTGTTTCTCAGAATTACTTGGGGGGAATTCTCTGGCCTGGGTTATACAGGGGAGGGGTCAGACTAGGTGGTCCTTTCTATCCCTGGAATCTAGGAGTTTCTTAGCCTGATCCTTCAGTCCTGCGGGTTGTCCTTATTATTCCTGTGGATATTCCCATTGAAGTCAAGGGGAGTAAGGAGTTTGTGGGATCATGGCCAAATGAAATGCCGGTTGAATATTTGATACATCGGTGGCTAGATACCAAGATGACTGGTGCTCTGTCAATAGACAGGCTAAACATCCTCCTTTGGGAGACCATGGACCTCACCCCGTGCTACTGAAGTCAGTGTGAGCCTGGCTGCTAAGATCAGCAGAATGAGAACGGAGCCCTGTCTCCCTGCAATTGTGGCAGGATGTGGGTAGATGCTCAGCTGTTGTCAATTTCACTGAGCTTTGCTGATTCCCACCAGAAGAGGATCTGGCCTCTGAATTTCTACCACTCAGGGGAAAGCTGAAATGAAAGGATTCACTCAGCCTGGACAGCAGCTTGTCAATTGCAATTCTGCTCCTTGTCATTCTCTAAGCAATTTCAGTTGCTGGGTCTGCTGCATTAAGACCCCAATTCAGGGAAACACTTAAGCATTTGTTTAACTTGAAGGATGTGCTTTTGTCCCATTGACTTAAGTACATGCTTAAAATTAAAGCACTCACTTAAGAGCTTTCCTGAACTTAGCCTAACACAGAGCTGTTGTGTTTCAGGGCCAGATCCTCAGCTGGTGGAAATCAGCATGGTTCACTGACTCTGATGATACTAGAGCGATTTAGATCAGCTGAGAATCTGGCCCTGGGATTCCCAGAATGAGGAAAGTTGAAATTAAGAGATACAAACAGAAATAATTTCCACTGTAGTTTTTTAAACAATGCATTTCCTAATATCAATTATTATTATTATTGATGTGTATTGCGGTTTTGCCTAGAAACCCCAAGCAGAGAGCAGGACCCCATTGTGTTAGGTGCTGTACAAATACAGAATAAAAAGACAGCCCTTAGCCCCAAGGAGCTTACAGTTGCAGAATGTAAGCCTGAAACCTAGGCACCTGATTCCCTTAGACGCCTGTGCAAACCCCACCACCCTAAATCGTCCCACCACCACACTTACTTTTCAAAGTGAACATGAGCTGCCGTGTTGTGGCCAAAGCAAAATGGCCAGATTCCCTTTAAGGGGCAGCTTTTATCTACTTTATTTTGGTATTTAGGGGATGATGATGATGATGCCTGGGAAGAAAAGATCATTATCTGAGTTGGTTGGGTTTCCTATATTTTTTTGTCTTTCCACCCCTCACCACTTTGATCTTTATTATTAATTAGTAGCACTAGTAGTACTAGTAAGCACCAGTTAACGCTATGCCTGCAAGAGCCGTTTCTCCTGGGAATTAGCTCACACTGCAAACCTTGGCGATGCTTAAAGACACAAATAATCTTTGCTTCTTTTCTCCTCCCCGGGGACTCAAGCCAGCCGCCTAACTCTCCTCTTCATGCACTGCTGGTGAGCGGGCACTCAATGGCTCACTGCGCGGGGACGGCTGATAGAACCCCCACATTGTCCTGTTAAGGATACTCCTCCCTCACCTAAATGACCCTGTTTTCTTTTAATAAACTAATCAATAAGTGTCACCAGCGTAGTGCTCCCAAGGCACCTTCTACTAATATGATGCACCCCCCCGTATTCCTAAGCAATGCTACAGTAATAATGCAATATAATGTGGGATACATAAGCAACCTTACCATAACAAACGGGTGGGTACAGTCCCAACCTCACGAACATCCTTATATTTAAAAACAAAACCCAACCACCTGCTAAAGGAGGGAGGAAAGAATACTTTCCACTTTGCGTTTTAGCTGAAGCGCTCAAAATATTTTAAAATCAGTCTTCACCATCCTTCCTGTAGGCAGTGTTATGTCCATTGTACAGACGGGTCAACCAAAAAAGAAGTGAGGTCATTTAATGAACCTGTGCCCAGAGGGCTGCGAAGAGCACGCAGGAGTCCTGACTACCAGCCCTCTGCTACTAGACCACAGTTTCTTCCACACAGTAACAGTTTTCAAACTGGATAAGGAATACATTGATGGTGTTCCCTGGCTCTAGCTGGACCCTATAGGGAGCTGGACCAAAGATCCCACCTACTATCTTTTGGTGGCCCGATGGACAGAAGAGAAAGACCTCATAGACCAGACAGCCCTGTGAGAGCAGGTCTTCCCTCGGCCCTCCTCACCACAGATACGTTGCAAGAAGTGGATCTGCTGATCAGAGCAGGACAGACTGGTAGGCCGCATTCCTGGGCTCTAATCCGAGTTTCGGGAGAGGAGTGTGTGGAACAGGAGAGTAGGAGTCAGGACTCCTGGGTTCAAAGATGAGCTCTGCCACTGACTTTCTGTATGTCCTTAGGGCATTTCACCCTCGGTGCCTCGGGCTTCCCAATGCAAAATGGGGCTACCCCCAGGTACCTAACTCACAGGGAACCCTGAGTCTGAATTCCTTTCTGATTGAGAGCTTGGGCTGACCGGTGCATTGCAAGAGCTGAGCATCACCGCTTCTTTACCCAGCCCTGCTTGCCATCCTGAGTCACAAGGCTCATTTCAGACCTGCTGCAGTCGCTTGTCCATGGCTTGCCAGGAGCTGTTACATTAAACTAAAACTGGACACAGCCCTGGCTCTAAATCCTGTGAACTACACAGTAATGCCAAGGTTGTGAATGAGCCAGGTTGGTCCCAGAAGAGACCCTGACTGGCTTAAAGGCTGAAGCGGGACAGCAACCTTGAGAGAGAAAACAAACTTTCTACTTGTCTGGGAAGGAGGAACCTCACGTTAGGGATTTCTTTAGAAATATGGAGGGAAATCTCCCCTTCCCTTCTCTCTCCTGGTGCCTCTGGGACACCTGGGGTATTTCCCCAGATCTGTGTTTTAAAACCCCAACCAAGGGCAAATTCTACAAGACAGACTAGATTTTAACCCCCCTGATTACTGCCTGCTGGCATTTCAAGGCTGGATTCTGGAGCAGAATGGAGCTAGGGCAGCGCTGATACTGACAATGAAATTAACAGAATTACAGTTTAAAGCTAAGCTCAGCATCAGCACAAAGGTTCTTTGCCATGGAAACAAGGGTTGCTAAGAGATTGACTAATATGTAGTAAAATATTCTAAAAGACAAGTTCTCGTGGTGCTGTGATTACAATCTGTGAGCTCAGGGGCTAGGGAATAGGGAGGGCGGTGGTGGTAGGCGTACCTGCACCTTTGGCTGGGCATTTCCAATCACATGTGTGTGAGTGCTGCATCATCCAGGTACACGCTTTTTCACTAACTGTCTTATTGCTTGACTTCCTGCAAGTGTCCAGTCACTTACACACACGCACAACACGCTGGATACCAATGATCTGGAAAGCTGTCCATACACTCCTGAGGGCATCATTTTGGCAAGCGTGGCACGTAGGCAAAGAAAAGCAATAACCCCATCACACAGCAAAACAGAAGCTGGCTGCCCCTGCTGGGTATGCTCTCTGCAGATAGGAGCCAGAAGGGAATGCAGGGTCCAACTGTTTATACCCATAGGGAGAAAATCACCACAGTGCAGAGAGGGCCAGCAGCACACAGCCTGTGAGCCATTAAATCCTAAAAATAAGGCTGAAGTAGGTCAGAAGAGGTGCACAGGCAGTGGATATCGGCTGGTCACCCCCAGACCAGGTCGCAGCCCCACGCACAGCCCTGGGAGCAGACTGGACAGACTCTAGGCAGAAATAACGTGTGCCTGGGCAGCTGCGCACGAGGCTTGCTCCAGGCACCCCGATGGAGCTTCTGAAGCATTGGTACCCCCAGTCCGTGGCCCACTGCACTGTGCCTAGAATTCCATCGCTTTCAAATGCAGCGATAGACACGCATGCACAAAGCATTTATGTAGATTTAAAATACTAAAAAGAAGCCTATCCAAAGCTCTAGGTTCCCTTCTGTCATGAACACAGGCACATCTCAGAAGCAGTAAGTACCCACTGCAATAGGAACTCAGACAGAAAGACACCAACAGAGACTCCCTTCCACTGCCCCATGGGAAGGAAACCCACAGTCCACTCCAAACCCCTTGCAAACAAGTGTCTTTTGCTTATATGCTTCCCTATTATATCATCTGGGGCTTCGGTGACACCAATCACACCCACTTCCCCCTCCCCTTGGTGGGCTTTGCTAGCCCTGACGTTCAGAGACGCTGGACACTGGAAGGTCCCATTGGCATTAGCTGGGTTTGCGTGTGCTCAGTGGCTTTGAATCCCAGGCCCCCACGTTGAGATCAGTTTGAATAACCTCCCAGGCACTTCTTTTCGACTCCAGACCCCTGAATCTTAGAGCCAGCTGCAGAACGGAGCCATGCAGGGCCTGGCCAGAGCATTGGAGCCTGTTCCTGCCGTTTTCCCCTAGTTTTCTGGGTGCAGAAGATATAAAAAATCTAAAACTTTTCCTATTTTTTTCCATAAGCAAAAATTTTCCAACTAAAGTCGCAGGTTTCAGGGCAGTGTGTGTAGAATCACAGCGACCCTAAAGTCCCACTTCTGAGCAGCATGAGATGGCTCCAGGCCCAGAGGAGCTAGGCCAGAGCTCGGCTAAAGCAATTCAGATCTGCCTGTCAATTGCCCATTCTACACCCCGCCATGATGAGCACAGCGTGAACATGTGGACAGACAGAAAGACCTAACCTGGGAGGTTGGAATCAGAGCAGTTTGCATAGAGAAGTCCTGCTAAGACCAGTCCTGCCCATCTCCCAGTGACAGGACAGGATCAGCTCCCTAGCTACATTCTCTGTTGTTTTGCCCAGTCTGGTCCCAAGCTTCCCTGGGAAGATGATTCCCCAGGTAGATCCTTTTCATGGCAGGGAGCGATGGGGCTGTCTCCCCTCCCCTTGGGGAGCTGATGCCTCAGCCAGATCCATCTCACCAGCAGGAAGTTTTATGTCTATTCAGCCTACAGGACAGATTCTCAGCTTGGTGTGATTTCCATGGAGCAGTGCCAAGGATCGGGCCCTAAGCGTCTCTTTTCTTAACACAGCCTCGTTCCTTCTAGTTGTACACTTGTGCACAACACTCGAGCAATCAGGGAGACTTGGGCGCTGAACCCCAGTCTAAAGAACTGTGCTCCCTCTTTGGCATCGACCTCCTTGATACACCCAAAGAGCATCATCCCTCCCCTCTGCCCCCTCGCATCTTTCATTAACCTCCCAGCAAAGGCACGGGGGGGGGGGTGGTTCTGAGCCACCAGCACATGCACGTGTGTTCACGTGGACACATGCGTTGGGGGGGTGAGGTGGGAGCTATGTCTTTGTCAGCCCCTGAGCAGGTCGCTCTCAGGGCCCCCGGATCAGGGGTGCTGGAACAATGTGTATAGTTAGGGTGACCAGACAGCAACTGTGAAAAAACGGGACAGAGGGTGGTGGGTATAAGAAAAAGTCCCAAAAAATGGAACTGTCCTTATAAAAATGGGACATCTGCTCACCCTACACATAGTGGGGGTGCTGAGAGTCACTGAACCAAATTGCAAACCCTGCATATGATGGACACCACTTTGAGCCAGGGGGTGCGGCAGCCCCCCTAGTTCCAGCCCCTATTCTCCCGACTGGCACTGGCAGCCAGTTGGTATGTTCGGCATGTAACGGCCAGTTAATTTTATTAGTTTTATGGACAAAAATAAAGGGGCTTGGCTGAATAATACACATGGGGCTACCTCTGACCTTGAACCCCTGGGTCCTTTTTCACCCGCTGCGCAGCCCGTTCACAACAGCTGGGCTGTCTAGCCAGTGCCTGACACTTCAATGCAGGCATTGTCTGGCCCAACTATCACCCAGCCCAGTCGAAAATGCAAAGGAGTTCCAATATAATATTTATGGAGCACACAGTCACCTTCTCTGCCCCACTCCCCTTTCTACTTCTCTTCTCCCCCTGCTGCCGCCTGGCACAGAATAAAAGAAGAATTCACCCGACACCCCCAGCAAGACTGGGAGAATTCATTAATTTATTGCCAGGAGAGTTGCTGGTATTTAGCCAGTTGACCTGCAATGTTTGGGAGTAGCTAATTCTAGTTTAAATCCTCTCCAGCATCATTCATGTGTGTGAGTAACGTGCCTGCCTCCGTTAAATTCTTCCCCTCTTCACAGCTCTCTAAGTTTTCTCCATAAAGAGAGGATTTTTAATGTGCCTATGCACACATATGCACCCACACATGGACTCATCTCCTCCCCTCCAGCAGACAGACAGACAAACAGACATATATTTTCCTTGCTTTTCCCAAATACTGCAAGCCTCTTCTAATAAACTTTGGAACAATGAGATTATATTCACAAGAATACCTTTGGGAAAAGATTCTCCTGCTTTATCTCACTGCATTTCTGTTCACTGCATAACTCCTCCATCAATTAAAACAAAAAATAAAGGCAAGAAAAACTTTTCTCAAAAGGAAAATGCCAACAAGGAATATTTTGGATTATTCTGCACAAGCTAATGGGGACATGCTAGGTTTGCTGGCGTGGTTCTCTTTCAGACATGTGAGAATTTCAGATCCAATCCAAAGCCTGTTGAAGAATCAATGGAAAGACTCCCGTTGACTTCAGTGGGCCTTGGATCAGCCTCTTCACACTGGAAATGAGATCAACTAGGAGTGTCTGGCACTAAAGAAAACATGAGGGGGAGATTTTTAAAGGCACAAAAGACAAAGACCCTCAATTTCCACAGGTCTTTGAAAATGTTCCCCTTAAAGTCTGTGCAAAATTACTAGATGAAATTCTCCCCGGTGATACAACTGGATACATGGAAATTTTATCCATGTAAGGAAGAGGAGGATTTAGCCCCAAATTATAATTTTGGGCAATTTATAGAAATGGAATTGACACAATTCCATGTTGCCTCTAAGTTGTTTCCACTTCTGAAGAAAACGGCTGAACTTCTGAATCTCTGCAGTGTTTGTAATTGGGCCGAGGGGCTGGAATGATTGTATCCTCTATGCATATCACAGCGCTACCTTTCATTGAATGTACAGGAACATACAGAGCCACACAATCAACTATAACTCGGGTGAGTGGCCTTTAGGTTAAACGCAATAAAAACCCAACTGGAGCCAAGTTCTGAGGCTAGAGTTGTTATAAATATACACAGAAAACACCGTGAATTGACAATTTCTGCAGAGTTGAAAATTGTGGCAGGGGCTGTTCATCACTAAAGATTCCCCCCAGCTGCACGGGCACACTGGGAGAAAGAGGCAATTTTTGATATAATTTAAGTTAAACCATTTTCTTTTAAGCACCAATAAAATTCGAGTTTTACTCCTACCAGAGAGCCACAATCTGTCAAAAAATTAATTTTATCAGAAAAATTGCCACCACAAACCAGAAACTGAATCTGCATCATCACATAGCAGAACCTGGGAATGGGAACAGTTTTTAAATGGTTCCTCCTATCTGAAGTGGCTTCCAACTGCTATGTAGGTTTGACTTACTTTCTGTTGTCTCTGTCTAGGACTGTCTCAGTGACCAGTCGCTTTCTGTCTTAGCTCCCATTGATACTTGTGGTTGTCGAATATGTATTTTCACTAGTGTGATATTTACAATTCTAGAGAATCTCTCAGTTAAAACATTCTGTTAAAAAGACATATACTCGCGACACCAGAAATGACGATTGGTACGTGAGTCAACTTAAATTTTGAGGGCTGATTGTGCTCTCACTAATGCTGGTGTAAATGGGGAGTAACATCTTTGACATTTTAAGTGGGAGAAGAATCAGGCCTTTTAGCATCTCCTTAAAATGAGAGCAGCAGATGCTCAGTCTGCCGTTGTCAGCTTTGGTGCATGAAAGCTAGAATTCATTACCAGGTTACAGCCATCGAGTAACCTCGATTATTATTTCCACTGAAGAGCATTTGTGCTTTATTTTACAAAACAGAAGGCCTCAAATGTTTTCTTCACAGGAATAACGGAAGTGGTGCATGCCGATGCCAAGCAGAGACATCCAGACTCTTTAAGAAATAGAAGATCCATTTTTAACACACAAATGCTCCCAGTGCTGCAAAACCCCGTAAATGTACAACACTGCTCCAAACACAGGGGTCGTTAGACATGAAGTGAAGTCACTCTACAAATGCCGCCTGTGAGTACCAGTGAGAGCCACCCCAGTGAATTCAATACGGCTGCAGCACATGGTGGTTCGCACGTGCCCCGTTCAGTGGTGCGCATTTGACGGATCAGGCCCGCAGGGAAGTCAGTTCTCCCCATGATTCCACTGCTAGCAGGATGGGCACATTTGTTCAGTATGTAGTAACGAGGATGACCCTCCACATAACAGCTCGTGTCACTCTAGCCGAATTTACCACATGCGAGTTCCGGCTGAGCAACTGACTTTGGGCAGATCTCCAGCTCGTGTGCATCATCACAGCTCCATTGACTTCAGCACAGATACGACAGTTTGTACCAGCTGAGGACCTGGTTTGAGACGGCACTGAAATGAAAAATCACAGCTCACCCTGATACTTCATGTTCACAATGAGGAAGAAGGCACCAGTGGACTGCCAGAGAAATCCACCAGAGCCTCAAAGATGCCTGCTCCCAAGCAAAGCAGGCACAGTGGTAGTGAAAATACAGCCCCCAAAGCAACTCCTTATACATTCTGCTAACTACTATGGCATCATAATCCATAGAGGAAAGCAACACAGACATCCAGAAAAATATATTTCCAATGTCTGTTCCCTGTCCTTTTTTTAAAATGACATGGGGTCTGCTGCAAAGCCAAGGGAAAGATTCCCACCAACTTGAAGGGGATTTGGCTGGATAATTCGGTTCTTTGTCAATGTTATTCAAGTGCAGAGAAAATCTTGCAGTGGATAGTTCATTTACAATTCTAGCCTGTTTTCCTGTTTCCATCCCTCCCAGCTATTTCCTCACCTCTATTTACTGGATTTTGTTTAAAAGGAAGAATTGGTGGTAAATAGTCAGCCTTCAGACTAAGGACTGGTCAGTTGAGTCAGATGATATTTGGCTCTGTTCTCCAGCAGTTCAAGTGAATACTTGTACCTGCGAATTAGACATTCAGGTTTTGGGAATGTGGCATTGATGTTCACTTCCTGCCAAACTTCCTTTTTGTTTGTTTTTTGGCCAGCAAACACTGGTGCTGGTGGAAAGCAAACATGCCCAGATAGAATCCATTACAAAACTCAAAGAGATCTTAGTTCTGGTCCTTCTCTGACTTCCATTTGTTCTTATAAGGAGGCAAGTATGTAGACAAATAGACATCAGCTGATATACATCCCTGAACTGGATAATGGACTGAAAACGCAAGCAGGTATTTTTGCATCTATAGAACATTCCTTTGTGCTAAGCTAGACATCAGAAGTGGACAGAGACATTTCTGTAACGCTGGGTATTGAAGTGCTACTCGTGCAGTGCTACAAAGAAAAAAAGGTCCATTTGACCCACTTCATACCCTTGCTAAGGGCATCTCTGTCCTAGGGCCAGGATTTTAGGGAAGAGGCTGCACCTTGGCTTCTGGAGGTGGAATTATTTCCCTGAAAGGATCATAACAGTTGCCTTTTCAGATTACTGCTTAGTTGCAAAACACAGCGGGGGTTGGCAGGCAGGCGGGCGGTAGGCAGGGGGTGGATGCAGAACCTAGCTGTGACTTTTGCATAGGTGCAAAGCTCCTCTTAGCTGACTTGCCTCTGTGGCTGCCATGCAGTGTGGCGGGATCTGCAGGCTAATGACACAGCACAAAGGCTAATCAAATAATCAACTGCTAGCCGGAGAGCTGACTGCCTCCTGGATTGCACAGGGCAACCTACCGGATCGGCGGCCAAGCAGGAGTGAAACAAGTGAGGGGGGCCAATTAACCCCTTTGCCATATGTAGCAAGGCAAAGAGATTGTTTTAAAATCAGAGGTGCAGTTTGACCAAAGATGCTGTTTCGGGGGATCATGTTGTTCCCTAAAGGAATCAGGACTTGGAACCAGTGAACCCAAACTAACCGGGCGTGACTCTTCGATGAAGACCAGAGGAAAGGAGAACTTTGGTACTTCCTCTCCTGTTACTGGTCCCTCCCTCACCACGGTACCTGGGCACCTCGGAAACAGAGCAAAAATGTACCCTCACAGCAGCACCAAGCACAAAGGGGTCCTGGTTTCAGACTAGGGGTCTTAGGCCCCATAGTAACACAAATAAATAACAACAATAACAACTAAGATGCTAACCCTGATGGGTCTGAATGTCGGTGGGAATGTTTCAGTACTCCAAGCATGTCGGAAAAGCAGCAGGGAAAGTTATTTGAAAAGAGAGAAACAAATCTGTTACCATCCTCTTCAGGTGCGCGCATTGTGAAACACACAGAATAGCTTCCTGCGTACATGTTTGCTTGGCACTAGGCTGCATTTGCACAACAAACTGTAAACCCCCATGGCAAGAGGCAGTGAACACTAGTGACAAAACTAGCGAACACTAATGCTTCCCTCCAAAACACATGGCCAGTGAGCACACCTTTTTCTCCCTTATTTCGCCAGTGCAGTGTTCTCATATAGATGCACACGTGTATTTGGACGTTACTGTGGAGACATGTGCCGAAGACAGTGCTCTATTAGCATTCCCGTTCCCGCAGGGCTCATTCAGAGAAATGCTGCGTGACATTAGCCCCCGAGCATCGGAGTCCGCAGATGAATTTAAACTGTCAGCTCCATTCCCACCCCCCCATAACAGGAGACAGGCACAACAACCCTTGCTGCATTGAGAGGGAGTGGACACCCCCCACACACACACATGCTCTTGAAGAGACCCATGGAAATAATACAATCTCACAAGAAGTGGGGAAGATAGGCAAGATGCGGGGAGTGGGTGGGAAAGACATGATCCTGGAGGGGGATATCTGAAGCTGGGTGTGTGTATCCAGAGTCACAGTACGAATCCCTCCTGTAAAAGCTTCAGTCCACAATCCATGCTGGGGTAAAGGCAGGGCATTGTTAACTCGGATTGTGGGGTGACATTTCATTGAGATGGCTCTTATTCTCTGGGGTTTTGAAGGGGGAGGTCTTACTCCTCCCCCTTCTTCCGGTTATCTCACACCGAGTGTGCACGAGTTATTGGTGGAGTTCCTAGAGAGGAGGGAACCACCTAAAAGAAGCCAAAGCTGCCAGGAAATAACATGGCGTAATAATACTTAGCAAACACTAATGCAAACCACAGTAACCGTGCTTAGGGGCACGGGGTGGGTGGGCATATGGTAAGGCTATGAAGTTATCAGTGAATGCTTAAAGCTGGGGAACAGAGAGTTTGTGGGCAGCCAAGCCAGCCTCTGCCACCCAGTGATCATTTGCTGTTTGCAGAACACCCGGAAGCTGGGACGTTCTTTGGGGTCAGAAAAGCATTGGGACCCTGCGGACCAGCCATGCTCCCTCCTTGGGAGCCTGCTTGCTCTCTTTAAGAAGGGAACTTCATGGAGGAAACACGATGGCACCTTGCATCTAGCACATCCCTCTGGGGAACAAACTCCCGTGTGTGGGTGGGAGGAGGGAGGGGAGATTGAGGATTGTTGTAACAAGCATCATTCCCAACTTGCTGAGCAAGGCATAATTGTTGCAAAACCACTGTGCACATGCTCGGTTTCATAATTATCCAGCTCGTTCACCAGCCCTTCCGTTCCCCCAGCATAAATGCACATTTGATTATGATTATAGAGGCTAATTTTGTCTGGTGCATTTTAGACATTTGGGCCTCCACCTGCTCTGAATATGCAAACGCCGGCTGATTGCTTCCCCCCTCCTTCTCCGGCCTGTCTGAGGCAGGTCTGTGCCCTATGGATGGGCCAGGGTGAACCTGGCTGCCATTCCACCAACAAAGAAATTCTGAACAGCAGGGTGGGCACAAAAAGGGGCCAGTAATTGTCACCTGCATCTGTAAGTGCACAAACGCCCCCAGCGTGCCAGTGAGTTCGAGCCCTGAGCTGCAGGCAGCCCCCACCCCCTTGAACCCAAACTCCACTTGACACAGATGCATGAAAGGGACTGTGGACACAGCACATCTACCCATTGTAACACACACACACACACACACACACACACACACACACACACACACACACACACACACACACACACACACACACAAAGCCATAGGAGAGTACAGCACATGGAGATATTGATAGATGCCTGCAGTACATCTATCTGCACACCGTACCCAGAAGCCGTTACATCAACAGACCCACACAGCATTGTACATTATATGTATCTCACGCTCCCGCTACAGCTGGGCTTCTCTATATCTTTCTGCCCTGCAAAATTCCACTTGTCTGCTGTCTATTTTTTGGGAAAGTATGAATCTAGTTTTGTTAGTAAATGAATGACACTTGTCAAAATGAACGGGGGAAGGGCTGGGAGACACGGAGTGGCAAAACATCTGTCATTGGTCATTTTTTTCTTCTTCATGTTGTGGTGCCCATTTGCGGGTGTGCCAGGGGTGGTCAGGCTGGGGCAGTGAGGTTCAGTTGGGGCCCCCACCCCGGGAACAGCATTAACAATTATTTGTATATTTATGGCACTGCCCACATCATAGTGGGCTCCTTCCAAACACGCAAGGAGGGCAGGCCCTGCTCCCAGGAGCTAACAATGTTAGGGCAAGCAGACAACATTTAGTCATCAGTTTTAAGGCCAGAAGGATGGTGATCATCTCGTCTGGTCACAGGCCAGAGACCCCACCTAGGGACCCCCGGGGGACTGGGGATAGGAAAGACACCACCTCTGGATGCCTTGCACCTCTAACTATGTCCGTCCCTGCATGAGGGCGAATCCTCACCTGTTCTAGTTTGGGCTACACCACTGCACCACTGGGATCAATGAGAGACGTGGCATAGATGACCTGGGGTGCTAGGCTGGGCTCCTTTGTTTAGTGGTCCACAGCGACGGGAGGGGGCAGCAGCCACAACCCCCGTCACATTTATGTTAAAGTTGAAATTGCTTTTTACAGTTTTTTATCCCTCATCTTCCACCGTCAGGAGGAGAAGAAAATTATGAATGGGGTTGGCGGGAGGTGGGGGGGCAAGATGGATCAGGGAGGAGAGAGACGCAAACAGGCCGACAACAGAGACAAAGGAGAGTGTTTCTTCCTGCGGGAGACATGGGGAATTCACATGGCGTATAAAGTCGGGAGGAGAAAGCGTGGTGAAGGCCATGACAAAAAATAATCTCACTGTTGGTTTATTATGTCTCCCTCCTTCTTTGCTGGATTTACAGCCCTGTAATTCCAGCGCCCAAGCGCACATCGGTATTGCTGCACTGCCTCACAGGGGTGCTGGGTGGATTAATTAGCTAGTGGGCCTGATTAATGAGCTAATCTATTCCTGCAGTGGGAACATAAGAACGCTCATGCTGGATCAGACCAGTGGGTCCATCCAGCCCAGTATACCGTCTCCACTGCTGCCCAATACTAAATGGTTCAGGAGAAGGTGCAAGAGAACTTGCAGTAAACTGTTGTGGAATAATCTGCCCACATTCTTGGTCCCTTAATCCTGCATTTCCAACCACCTGATCCCTTTTTTTTTTTTTAATAAAGTCCAGGACAGTTTTGGCCAGGCAGGATCGGGGTCTGGTGCTTTTAGTACCAGTGCTGAAAGCCCTGGTGTCAGTTCCAAGCATTGTTATTGTGTCTCTCTACGCTGCATAGTGATATATATGCTCACGTTCGCAAAGTACATACTCTCCCTAGACTGTATATACATGTGTGTGCCAGGGAAATTGCATATGAAATTACAGACGGAGACTATGAGAAACACTTAATTAGCATCATTCACAGACAAGATAATAACAGTGCTCGAGAATGATCTGCTAGCGTTTCATATCATAGAAGCATTTGTTGGCTGGAGCTCTGTGCCTGCGACTAAACTCCCACGCTTCAGCTCCTTTGAACCGGAGCTCACAAGACTCTCCTGCGTACCCCACCCAGTCCCGAGACGTCAGCAGTGGTCAATCTCTCAAACTGCTACCCATTCCATTTCATTTCATGTAAGTTCTTAGACCGTGCTCATCACCCTAGTGTCTGAGCACCTGTCAGTCGTCCATTAACCAACAGGACACATCTGACACTGTTCTTTGTCTTGGTGCTCTCTGTCCATCACCAGAGTCTGGGTGCCTTGCACAAAGGAATAGTGAAGTCACTAGTGAACTCCACAGTCTCTGGCTCTTCTGTCTTTTTGGGGTGAAAATACTACGTGGGGGGGATTTGGAGTTCTCTACATTTTATTCATTGACATTTTTAGGTTGATTTGACTCCAAGACAAGCCAAGGGAAGCTAATGCACAGAACCCGGGCACCCGGTGGGAATCGCTCCATCTCGGACCAAGTGCCGCTCAGGTCCATGCACAGCACTATAGGCTCCTGCTAATACCTGCCCCCTCCCTAGCTACAGCGTTTATCTCCCCATCTCTCTCTCTAGCATCTCTCTTCCCCTCTCTTTGTCGATCACTCAACCAACCTCTCGATTATCTTCACTCTCGCTTGCTCTGTCTCTTTTTATCTCCCCTGCCCGTGTTCTCTATTATCTTTCCCAGAGATATCGCTCTCTCATCTTGCCTTCTCTAGAACTTCCCTCCCTCCCGCTTTGTGTATCTATCAGCTACAGTATTTGAGCTCTCTGTTTCCTTTCCCCAGAGCTCTCTCTCTAATTCATTTCCTCTCTTCCTTCACCTGACTGGGGACGGGGCTTGGAGGGAAGCTGCTAGGGCTTGCACTTCTACAGAGCAGATACCAGGCCAGGAACAGAAAATCTGTTCCCTGTATAAGCATACAAGGCCAGATTTTCCAGGGAAGCCAGGGTCAGATTTTCAGATGCTCAGCTCCTACCAGGCTGATGATGATGGGCCTGTTTTTCAAAATAGATTCATAGGGTTAAAGGCCAGATGGGCCCATGATGATCCTATAGCACGTCACCCTGCAATCCCTGCTTCAGGCACAGATCTTGTGGCTGAGCTTGCCTTTTAGAAAGCAATGCCCAGTCTTGCTCAGTACCCCAGGTGCCAACTTCTTTGGAAAACCTAGTCTGTGCCGCCCGTAAAGTCCTACTGCTTTCAGGCCCTCCTGTGGCTCCTCTTGCTCGCACACAGCTGGGGCTTTGGTATGAAACCCAGCCAGCCTCTTCATTATTCCCGCAAGAGTCCCTCCAGGGCATCACCATTAACTTCAGGACAGAACATTTCAGGTCCACTTCTCCATCACCCTGTACGTGCTGCAGTCGTTCACACCAGCACCACGTGAGCGCACACCAGGAATCAGGGCTGTTTGTTTTAACTAGAACCCACAATAATATTTACATTTTTTAAAGATGCAATTTTCTCAAAACATTCAAGTTTGGGGGGAAAAACAACCCCGATTTGCCCCAAATCATCATCACCCCAAAGGCAAGAGCTTCTCTAAATGCCAGTGAGCCTGGACTTTATTCTGCACTTTATTCTGTTCATTTGGATTTACTCCCGCAAGTGGTGGCTTGTCCTGAAATTCAATGTGCTCCCTCCTTCCAGGAACCACAAAACAAAGCCCCCCTCCCGTGCACGGACCTGCAGTAATCTCTGCTGCCCAGTGAAAGTGACCCCATGCAGGGGCCAGCGCAGACCCATAGGGTGATGTATAGGCCTCTGCAGGATGCAAATTCCACCCCCACCCCTCCACTGGGCCCGTCTGCAGTCACAGAATAGCTCCACCCACTCCCCTCGTGGAACTCAGCACCTGGCAAAGCACATCATCGAATTGAACAATTTGCATAAAATGTCACACATGGAGCAGAAGAGAACTCAGCAGATCAGTGCATGCTGTAACCCAGAAGATTCTCGGGGCCCATCACAGGTTATTGGCTGGATCCCTCTGCTCAGTGCAAACACATGCTGCTAATGCTGCTCTGAAGGCCTGGGGGAAGGTGGGCAGAGGTTGGGGAGGGGATGCAGGGCAAGGCAGGGCTCAAAGGGAGCAGGACTCATTGGGCCTTTCCCCCCTTTCCCAGCAGCAGGAGCTGAGCTCCAGCCCTTCCCTGGAATTAAAGGAAAAAGAAAAACATTTCTTGCTTATTTCACTTGAGCAGGAAAATACAATGTGGTGATTGAGAGAGAGAAGGGGATATCGGAGGGGGAGAGCGGCTCAGGTCAGGGACAGATTAGCTGAGCTCTGCAGGGCTGAGTTCATTCCAGCTGGGATCTGCTCCCCGACTTGGCTCTGTGCTGATGCCATGCAGCATCCCGCCCCCAAGTCCTGATTCCTAGGCTCCCCTTTGCCCTGCAGCATTATGGGGTTCCCTCATCTCTGCTGCCGCTTGCTCCCCATCTCCAACCTGCCCTGCAGCATCACAGGAACCCTGTTCTCCGACATCTCCACGGCTTTACTTCTGGGGTTCCTCTACTCAGCCCTACCCAGTAAGAGCCACCCTGTTCTTTGGTGGCCCCCCCTTCCCTGCTTAACTCTTGGAGCCCAGGTCTGAGGTGCCATTTGGGACTAACACCTAATTCGTTAATCTCCTAATGAAGTGGGCAAACTAAAGAGCAGCTGGATCTCACTGGCTCGTCACCACGGAGAAGCTTTCCCTTCCTCGTTCCCTGATGGGTTTTGGCTCTGTGGGGCGGGGGATGGAATTCCAAGGCCCTTTCTAAATTCCCAATTTCCAGGAGGTTCCCATTGGTATCCACCAGGCCCCTACCCGATGACTGACATCCCTGCATGTCTGCCCAGGGTCCCCCCCAGCTCCTGTGAGCAGGGATTCCAACTGGTCCCTGGCCTCTCCCAGCACACGCTGGCAAACCAGGCCTCGCAGACGGCAGCGTGTTGTCTCTTTAAGTGGGTGTCGGAGGCAGCTCAGGCAGTCTTATCTGGAGCCCAGCTATGTAGGTCACATCCATCGCTCGGAGGGAATGTCGGGGCTTTCGTCCCTGGAGATTAGTCAGAAGATAACCCCCTCCCTTGGGTGCAGATGCCAGTTTGTATTAAATTGCTGGATGCCTTTTACAGAGGCTGCCACGTGTGTCCCTCTGCAGCAGTATGCACGGTGGAGCAGGGGCTGCAGACATCCAGAGGCAGAAGGGGCATTCTGGGGAAGGATCAGCTGGTTGCATCCCAGTCTATTCCTCACTTGATTTTTAAGGATCCGTAATGTGGTGGGGAAGTCTTTAACGATCCTGGTTGCTAAACACCATGAAAAACACCCAGGTTTCATTCTGTCAATGTGGTGACGCAAACCAACCCCTTTGGCAGACTGTTTTACTGCAACATGAGAGTTCCTGGTGGAGCAGCCTCATGGGAATAAGAACAGTTCCTCCCTCCCCCTCCACACACACCAAGAGATTTCCATCAGAGCCTGTCTGTCTCAGTGGGTTTTTCTCCCTGGGGTTTTGGGCAAATGTAGAAACAAGCTGCCATCAGCTCCATGTTGGCAGTTGTCACTGTGGTGTTACTGTGGCCTTCAGAGCCCCATTCCTACCATTAGAGATCGTACTCCATCGTTCGGTTACAGATAAGATCGTTACTGCAGTCCTCTATCTAGCACAATAATTCTTTTGCTACAAACTCGACTGATATTTATACTTACGCCTTTCCTTATATCCTTCTGGAAAAAACCTAGGTAATCTGTTTATGTTTTCCATTCCATAACAACTGTGCAGGTCATAAACTTTGTTGTAATGGGCGATATTCTACAATTTAATAATGTCAAATATAAATCAGTAGTCGTTTCTTCAGGTTTTGTTAGAAACCTTTTCATTATTTTAACACCATTTGCAGCAGATTGTGAATAACCTGGACTAGGTGTGATGTGCCTGAAAACACGTGCTATGGTTAACTATGTATCTAATAGTATGTTGTTAAATTACTAGCCATGAATTATTATTAAGTCTAGCAGATTACTTGAATATAAGACAACAGAGTCTGCTGCACACAAAGAACACTCAGAGCTGCAAAATGACACCAGGCTAACCTCAGAGCTCCAAAAGCATGGACCTCTGTTACTTGAAGAAAAGGAGAATCCCCATCAGATGTTAGCACTATAGGGCCTATGACACACACATATCCAGATCTGATTCCATCCAGGCAGCGGGGTTCACTTGCACGTGCGCATGCGCACACACATATACATGGCTCATTGCATTATTTTCTTTAGTTCCAAAGGTGAACTATCCCCATTTCTCGAGTCTGATTTCAACTAGACTTCTGCATCCAACCCCCCCTGAACTTTGGGATCTTCACTTTGCAGATTGGGCCCATTGCACAGACAGGGGAAATGAAGCGGAAAGGGAGAGAGATGTACAATGATCTGGGCTGGAACTGGGGACCCTCAATCTGGGCTGTAAGCTCGACCTGTCATTGCTTAACCGAATTGCTCCTAAGGAATAGTAGTAATGGGCACAACCCACCTTGCCAGGTCCTGGGGAAGTATCGCGGCAGCAGATCACAATGGTGGAGATGAATAACTAGACGGTCAAGTTGTCAGACCAGCTCCTGTTTTTAGTAACCCGCCAGGCCCCTTAACTGGCCTCCCTGCAGCCAGGGGGACTCACAGGACCAGCAGGTTCAAGGCCCAAGTGGGAACACAGGATCCACTCTGAATACATCCCATTCAGCTGGCAGACCTCAGCCAACCCCCCGCCCTGACACCTAAACTACAACAACTCATCCCATCTCCCTCCGGGGAGCACAGTCCCATCAGTCTGTCTTTGGGCAGAGGCCTCAAGCTTTTTCCATAGCAAGGGAGATCTTACCGGAGAGCTCATCTGCAGAGACATCCCCTCCTGTTTGCAATGATGTGGATCCCAGCTCCCCTGCCAGTGCCTGGAAACGGACCCCACCCCCAAGCACTAAGCCAGAGTGAGAAGGGACAAAGTGCCATGGCCGTTGCAGTTTAAAGGCATTAGGCTGGTCTGTCCTGGGCTGCGGACAGCTTGTTAGTAACGTATTGCACTCCGGCTCTTTCCCTAGTGTTCTTCCACCTTTCCGCTCCCTATAACAAACCATGGCAGATCTTTCCCTAACATATCCCCAGTGCCTGTTTGCATCTCTCTCCCTCTTTACCCACATTGTGGCTACCTCCTCTATGGCACAGTATTGTAGGTTCCTGACATATCTGAGTGCTTCTGAAAAACAGTAGGAGCATTTTCTCTCTGGTTGCACCTAGAGGCCGCACCCAAGGTCAGGGCTCCATTGTGCCAGGGCCTCTACAGACATAGTAAGAGACAATCCCTGCACCAAGAGTCTCATAGTCTAAATAGACAAAATGAACAAATAGTGGAAGGGGAAACTGAGGCACAGAGAAGGGAAGTGACCAGGGAGAGAGATGATGACAGAGCTAAGAATAGAACCCACATATTCCAGGCTAGTGGCCTAGTCATCAGGCCACTCTCTGTTCTCCTCTTCCACCCTATAGCCTGCTGGTTTTGAGATGGGCCATCTCCTCCCCTTTAAGCTCTATTCTGACCTATCCTTCACAGGAAAAGCATCAGTGCTTGCCTTGTCAGTTTTGCTGCAGTGCACAGGTTCCTAAACAGCAGCAGTGAAAACTGATGAGCTCCTAGCCAGGTTTCACTCCACTGCAGCTCAGCAAAGCTTTGAGCAGCCGTGGAGGTGCTGGAACAAACTTTCTGCAGATTCAGGAAAACTGCACTGCACTTCTTGCACTTGGTTCATGTTTAGAAGGTTTCCTCCCCAAGAATAATGGCTAAGAGCCTACATTTTGGGGGTTTCTGCAGAAGTTGCTTGCACTCACCCAGGCAAGATTCTCCTTCACCACAGGTGAGCGCATGAGTGGATTTTTCAAGCCCTATCCCTCTCATTCACAATCACATAACATCCCCTGTGGCAGAGACAACAACTGCATACATGGCGCAGTAACATTAGGAAAAGCATTTCGTGGACTCTTTGCTTCCTTTAATACAATCTGCCAGGCGGGAACAAGGAAAAGGATCCATCACCATGTCACTAGCCAGCAATCTGCAGAGCACCATTGACCCACAGAGTGTGCTGGGGAGCTGGGAACATCCCAGGGGATTTAGGGCACTGCAGACCTTTCCCAAACCTCAATGGGGGGGTGGGGCGGAAACTGTGGGGAAAGCTCCTGGGTCTTTGTAGGGCAGGTCAGAGCAGGGGCCCATTGTGCAGCTGGACAGCTCCTGACACTGCAGGCAGGGCTTTGCCAGGGTATCAGGAGACGCAGGAGTGGGACAGCCCCTGTATGTTACAGGGCAGGGCTGAGATGGGGAGCAGAGCCCAGGCGAGATGGGGAGCAAGGGGCCCCCCATGACACTGCAGGGCAGGGCAGGGCTGTGCTCCCAAACATTTTGCCCTGGGCATCTCCACCCTTCCAAGTCCATCTGGTGACCAGAGCTTCGCTTGGGCCTTCCATCACCAGCCCTGCATCAGCTGGGCTCTGACAAACAAGTTCATCAGTGCAACCGCTCAGCCTGGCACTGCTGAATGGATGCTTCCACGTTAATTGGTGAGAAATATATGACTCAACCTCCCTTCCTCCTCCAAGCAGCTGCAGCTAAGGGGGTGGGAGAGGAGGGTGAGCAAGACGGAGCCTCACCCCAGCGCTTCCCAAAATAACACTTGAACCCAGGCTGCCTGCGACACTCAGTCCCTTCGTTAACATCGGACAATGCTCACCTATGCCAGTCGCTTTAAGATGGGGCTGAAGGCAGGAGGGGTTCACCGGGTCTCCCACTGCTTCCCACAATCGCAGAGGATCCACAATGAGAGGATTTGCAAACCGCTGGGGGTGAATCCACATGGGGCGGATTCACCCTCGCGCACAGGTGCCCATTGAGGGCGTCAAAGGTGCCTTGGCTTTGCACTTGCCCCCAGTCACACCCCAACAGAAAAAAGCAATGCTGCCAAGATTGTTGAACGAAGTGATTTGCTCAGCGGCATCCCCAGGCGAGCCTCATTCCTCAGCAATAAGGCCCGTCCCGCGGGCAGAAAGCTGTCATTTCACCACAGTGAAGCCCTTTACCTCCGCAGTTAATTATAAATGTCAGTTTGTCTTCCCTCACTTCCCTCCACACTGAGATGATAAAAGTTGCAGCACTGACAGCCCTGGGAGCTGGCACCGTCTCTCTCAGAGCGAAATCCTCCAGCCCTGTACAGAGGACACAGCACAAGGCCCATGCACGACTTAACCCTGGATTGAGGCCTAAGACTCATTGAGGATAACACAACTTTATCCTCAGACCAGGCAGTGGCACGGCAACTCCTCCTCCATCACCTGCTGTTCACCAGTGTGTCTCAGCCCCAACCCAGAGCAAGGGGAGCTGAGCCTCCCTGCTGAGTCTGGCCTGGTGCGATTCACCAACAGGACTCCATACGGGGAAAATTGGGCCAGGTTCTCTGGTCTAGTGTGCAGTAGGCCAGAGACTTGATAATCTGATGGTCTCTTCTGAGTTTTAAAAAACCAGACTACTCTCTGTGACCTGCATAGAGAGAGTCAAAACATTTGATGTCTAAACGGTTGGGTTTTTTTTAAATGGAAAACGGCTTGTTGAGAAAAACGGGAATTTTCTCAAAAATAAATACACAAAAAGCCTGTTTTGTTAAAAAAAATCAAGCCCTTTGTTCAACAACTGAAGGTTATTCGGGTTTTCAGCAACTGAACCCCCAAGTTATCAATTTTAGGGTTTTCAGTGAAAATCTGAAAAATGCCAAACCCCATTTTTTTCCAGCAAAATGAAAAAGAAAACTTTAGATGAAAACAAAATTTTCATGTGGAAAAAAGATTCCCTGCAGGCTGCTGATTTGTAAAGGTGTATTAAAGTGTCCGGCCACGTGCTCTTTCTGGTACATACCCAAAACATACAGCAACCAGGCAGACTACAGGGTCAGAGCAGCTGAATCAATCAAATATAAGCAGTTAGAAAATTTAGGAAAAGGAAAAAAACAGAATTCCTGGTTAAAATCTTTCCCTGGGGGGGACGGAGGGAGGAAAGTGCAATCAAACACCATTCTTTTCTTTTGAAATTATAAGCTATCCAAGAGAAATTCAAAAGAAACTCAACCTTGTTGTGTGCAACAGACAAGATAGTAATAGTAGGTAACAGTAAGAGACTATACTCCACTAAGCTACACTGGGGCTTTCAGTATTAGGTGTGGTCTTCTGACAAATACAAAATAAAGCTTTGCATTTCTATAGGTGGCTCCTTCCATCTGTGGATCTCAAAGCACCTCCCAAATATTTACTCTTCAACTCTCAGACCCCTGGGAGGCAAGTGTCTTTCTCACCATGATATAATGTGGAATTTGAGGCACAGAGTCATGATGTTACTTGTTCAAGGAAACACAGCAAAATCAATGGGAAAGCCAGAAATAGAACCCGGGGTGAAATTCTGGCCCATTGAAATCAATGGGAAAATTCCACCTGCCTCAGTAGGGCCAGGATTTCGCCCCAGGAACCCCAATTCCTAATCTCCTGCTCCAGCTGCTAAACCCCTCTGCCCACTCAGAGCTGCAGATATAACCGGAGAGTCCTGATTGCCAGTCTGCTGCTCTAATCACTAGACAATTTTTCTTGCCATGTCAGCAGCACTGAAACAAACAGTCGCAGGTGAACACAATTTGTGTGTGCAAGGGAAAGAAAATGGAGATGTCAGTGATGCAAGGACTTAGGAGAGATGTTTAAAATAGCACCTGAGTTTGTTTTAAATGTGGCGAAATAGTTTAGAAACCCCTTTTCCCACTCGACTGGTATCATACTGAACATCCCAGTCAATGTTATTTAAATCAGAGCCATTACAGCACATAATTTATATCACTATGTATATAAATATAGCTCTCCACGTACATTGGGCTAATACTAATACATTAACCAGGTTCAATGCAGAAAGATACTGAAGATAGAAAAGTCTTTGTATTATTCGAAATGGAGGCTGAGGGTCAGATTCTCGGTTGGTGTAAATTGACATAGTTCCACTGAAGTCAATAGATCTTTGCAGAATTACACCAGCTGAATACTTGGCCCTGCCCTTTTGAAGATGGGATTTGTGATACAAATATATCGCTTTAAAAAAAGGGCTTTTAAAATGAATCCACTGGAAATTCTCCCCCGGCGTGTTTGTTGCGTATTGTGTAGCTACGTTTCAGGGGAAGGGGAGATGCAGGCTTGGTAAGGAAGGCTAGAGATGAAGGGGTATTTGCCAAAGAGAACTGAACAGGGGTCCCCAAGACAAAACAGAGCCTGGTGAAGTCAAGGGGAAGGGAAAGCGGTGGCATTTCCTACATGAAACATTTAATTAGGATGCAGGAAGGGTACGCTGGGCGCGAAGGCGGGTGGGGGACAGTGGGGGAGGAGAGCACGAAAAGAAAGGAACAAAACTACTAGTACTGGAGGGCTTGATGGCTTAATTACCATATTCAAATCTAATTAATTCCGTTTTGCATAAAAAGGCCAAGCTGGGCGTGGGACCAGCTTTGCAGATGGCGTCTCGTGCTCAGCACCATTTTGGGATGGGCGGCCATTTTAGAGCCAGGCACGGAGGCACAAGATGGCTTCGCCCATCACATTCAGCCAAAGAGCATCTGCTCTGGGTGCCCTACTTTTGTCGGGCAGTGAGAAGCATGCTCAGCTGGCTGCCCCCTCCCACCCCAGGTCTCTGCAGGATAATAAAGAAAAGGAGCCAGCCCCTATTTACCATGTTGGCGAGGGAGGAGAGGGGCGGGGAGGGGGCATGTTTAAAAGGGACACAAATGATGCAGGCGGCAAAGTGGGAAGAGAAGGATTGGGGGGGAAGGAACAAAGCTAACGGGGCTACGTATTTAATTAGTTGCCACTGGAGCTCCTGACGCCATCTCCTGAACCCAGCCCTGTCCTCCGGGCAGCTGGAGAGCCAAGATGGGGGGCACTGCCCCCCTCCCGCAATTCTGGTGCAGTTGGCGTCCATGGATTCAGATGGAAAGATGTCCGGGGGAGTCAGGGGTTAGTGTCGACGCGAGGATTAATCTCGCTAAAGCTAGTTACTGTAAACAGAGGGGCAGGCGGACATAGCTGCTCTCAGGACTTCGGAGTAATCACAGCTGCCATAGGACAGGTCCTAATGAGAGCGGCCTGAGTGGCACCTCTTGGACTGGTCGGTTACCCACATGGGAACCGTCTGGGCCTGTGAGTACCTGGGCACTGGGTGTGGTAGCATGGCACCTCAGCGAGACGCCACTTCTCAGTCTCAAGGGAGTGACGCTCCTTTCCCAAATAACTGATGCTCTTGAGAGGACTCCTCCCTAAGGGCCAGCCTCCAGGAGCAGCAGGTGACCAGCGGTGTCCTAGAGCTGGAGACACGGACACTCCCTCTCGACAGGCCGCATCCTGCTTCCCCTGATGCTGAGCGGAGTTCTGTTGTTCATTTCCCTGGGAGCAGCTCCGGGCTCCAGAATTAGTGGAGGTTGGGGGGAGTTATTTCATCTTTTTGTAGGAGCTGCGGGAGCACATCATGACTGACTAGAAGCACACTCGGAGATCTCGAGCCAGCCTCCAGCCACTGTGAACCAACGCCTCTCCGCTGACTGCCACTGACTTCAGGGCAGTGACACTGACTTATGCCAGCCGGGGGTCAGCTCTGTGTGTTCAGAATTTCCTCTCTGACATTACTGGCATAGAGAAAATTCAAGGCAAGCTGAGCCAATACTGTTTGCAGCCTCTGATGCAAGCGAAGTTTTGCCTGATATCCCAGAAACTGATCTTCAGCTGAACCAAATGGCAACCATTAACTGCAAAATCAGTACTGGGAAACAACCAAACGTCCTGGCTTTAAGTGAAAACTTGCACAATCTCTCAGGTTTCCCAGAAGCTCAGACCAGTGCCATGAAATGTGAAAAATGTCCAACTTCTTGGTGAATATTTTGCGTAACATTAGGGTCACCTTCCATCAGGGCCCAGGCACTTCCGGCCAGTAGGATCCAATGGCTCATGATGGTCTAGTTCATTTGTCCTCCACTTCAGAACAGGTATTAACTGCGCAAAATAGCTTGAGTTTTACTGGGGTCAAACTGGATTATCACAATGGTCCCTCTTCCAGCTTTAAAATCTGCAGCTTTAAAAGTGCAGATACCATCACAGACAATAGCCTCTTTTTGTTCCCACTAGGCACTGAACTCATCCCTACCCCACAAATGCTTGTGGGTACAGATACATGTGCATGAAGGGTCTCCTGGAACAGACTCTGTTCTTGTCAAAGAGATGGTCAAGGCAGGTTCCAAGGAAGAATTCATTTCCTTCTCCCATGAAGGCTTGGGGCAGGATGTTCCAAAGAGCACAGTTTGCTGGGTATCAGGATGACCTATTCTGACAATCTAGACCCTAGGACCTCATCTAAAGTCTACTGAAGTCAATAGAAAGACTCCTATTGGCCTCACTACCTTTAGCTTCAACTCTTAATATCCACCACTTAAAATCTTAATGGCGGAGGAAGCTCTCTTCTCTGGCTGGAATGATGATTAGGAAGGACCTTTCCACTAAACAGGGCAGAAGCCTTTTGTCTAGGAGGAGATTTCCCCCTCCCCATCACTCTCATTTTGAGGGCAGGGGCTCGGTACCTCCTCCATCCCTTCCACACACACCCCTAATGGGCATCCCACTCACAGCTCTGCACTGGCAGGGCTCAGCTGAGATCTTCAAACAGAATCCCTCAGGAATCTGTCTCTGGGGGCTCAGACAAGAACTGAGAACGCTTTGCCATCTTTTGGAAGCAGACGCTGGGACACTGAGTAATCTGAAAAGGAAAGGAAAGCTGGGACGGAGCAGGCAGTAATTTCAAAGAGAATCGTTAACGCAGGGCCTATGGTCAGGCTTGTTAGCCTTTCTTACATAGAAAAGGAAGAAGTCTTTTGTTCCCGAAAGTGGCTGCCAGTGCTCCAGAAGGGAGAGGCAAGCTGGCAGCCTCCCGCCCCCACCGCCTCCCAAAGAAACGTCACAGGAGACGATTCAACAAGACAAAATGGCCACCCCATTAGAAAACACTCAGCTCAGAGCCTGCAGCTCCTGTGAGACTGGCAGCAATCAGGAGCCAAGCGAAAGGCTAATAAATAAAGATGTCAAAGACTAGGACGGGTGCCAGTCCTTCGCCCTTGTCTAGAACCCGGTCAGCCAAGAACACCAAACCACTTCACGGTTAGTTGAACAAGCCACACAGGTAGGACAGCATTAGCCTCAATCCACAGCTGGTTTGGCCGAGGCACAAGGCAGTGAAGTCATTAATCCACACTGACCAAACACCTTCAGAGTAGAAATCAGGCCATGCAGCAGCCATGTTTAAAGATGGCGGCTAACAATAGAGAGTGGGTCTCAGGGATGCACTCCTCTGCTTCATAAGATTCAGATTTCTACTCTAGGGGCCTGATTTTCAGAGAAGACAAGCACCTACAGATATCATGGCCTTCAGCTGGAGCTGTGGATGCTCAGCTGCTTCAGAAAATCAGGTCCCAGGTCAATGAGGCTTGAAAATAGCCATTGCTAGCTGGTGGCAGCTGAGACACCTCCATAACAGAAGTCGATGGTTCTACGCCCAGGTCAAAATGGACAAATAGGTTAGGGGGTTGTTATAGAAGTGGATGGGTGAGATTCTGTGGCCTGCATTGTGCAGGAGGTCAGACTAGATGATCATAATGGTCCCTTCTGACCTTAAAATCTATGAGGCTATAAAAATCCATCTCACACAAACCACCATTCTCTTAGCAGAAGCCTCAGCAGAGCGGCCAAGGATTGACTGGGCAACAGAGACCAAAGTGGGGCAGAGGTGAGCTCCAAGATGAGGGAAAAGCACATTGGTGTGAGGTTAGGTACCGGGAAAGCTTGCCATATTGCCCATGCTCTGTGGAATGGGAGACGGCATGCTGTACATGGACCTTCAGCCTCTCTGGCTCTCCAGTCAGCACAGAGCTCACATGCAGATGCACAGCGGGAGAAGAAAAAAAATATCCTTGTTACCCTGTGGTTGATGAAGGGTGACATAACAGAGCCTGTGAATCCTGCAAATGGGGGTTCTGTGTTTAGAAACACACAAGGAAAGGTGAAACTTCTTTTTCTAATGCTTTGGACAGCTCCACTGTAATGTGAAAAGTCGGAGCTTTTAAGACCCCAGGGTGTGTAGTTTTTCTCTTGACTAACTCGCAGGGATCTGTTGTTCAAAGAACATGTTCCATTCCCCCCTCGCCAGTGTGAAGCAAACAGCTAGGAAATTAAATACACCAAGCCAAAACCCAAGACCAACCTGGGGTGTGGGATGGAATCGGATGTCACTCAGCTGGTAAACTTGAGTGCCCCCTCCATGGAAAACAAATGAAAGGAGGTTTGTGCAGCATAGAAAGGAGGGGTCTGTGCATTCAGATGGAGAGCACTGGCAGCCTCTGTGGTAGTAAAGGATTGGGAGCTAAATGCCTCAAGGAGCTCAGCTTTGCAAAAAGCGCTCAGAGACATTTGCAGCTAGATTTTTGGAAGAGTTCAGGACCACTGCTTGGTAACGTCCCACTAAGAAGTTTTTCCCTGGGAAAGGGGCATTAAGACTCAATGGAAATGTCTGTTTTTATTTAAAATTTCTGTTTTCTCATTAAAAAACAAAAAAACTCAAAGCTGAAAATTTCCCAGTCACCAAAAACTGCCTTGTAGAGTTGGTTTGTTTTGTTATGAAAACCTGCAAAAAGAAAAAAATCAAAGAAAATTTTTGACAAAAATGAAAAAAGAAATTGTCATCAAAATTTGTCCATGGTAAAAACTAAATAAAATCATGTCCTGGCCAGCTTGAGAGCTCAACACCCAGTCTGTGAGAAAATATGTCCACTTAGCCGCTCACACTGAGCAATGTTACGTGGCAAGCGATCTCCCTGAGATTCAACGGGTATTTGAGAAGAGCAGTGCTATTCGATGAGAGCATGGCTGGCATGGTCTGATCTCTAAACAGAGGCTGAATGCATCTGAAAATTTTGGCCTTCATTTGCGCCCAATGGGAGGGCTAGGGGGTTCAGCAGGCATCCCTTAAACCCAGGAGGATGGGGAGGACCACCCCCTTGTTATTATTTCAGGCTGGGATTTCTGAAGGATCCTAAGCAATAGAGGGACCCAACTTCCTTTGAAATTCAACAGGATCAGACACCTAATTCCCCTGGACTCCTTGGAAAGTCCCAAACTCAGATTAAAAGAGACCAAGGCTTCAAGTGATGCCTGAACCAATTCAGATGGAATGAGAACCAAACCCGAGACCTGGGTCTCAAACCCAGACTGGACCTTAATCCCTGGAGAAAACTGGCTGCATTGATTTTAAATCATTATTGTCCTTCCTTTCCCTCTTTAATTCCTGCTTCGGGGAGAGGCATTCAAATATCCAGAGGGGCCATTTCCTGTGGAATCTCTGGCCCTTTTGATTCTGAGATTTCAAGCCCAGTTTTGCAGATTCTATACAGTTCAAATGGGTACTTTCCAACAAACACCTTCATGCTTACTTGCATGCTGCCCCTCCCACTTGGGATGGGCTCCTTGTACATAAAATCAGCTCATTACCAGAGCTGGTCAGGATTTTTTTGACACATTTTTTTTTCCATCAGAAAATGCCGATTTGTCAAAACCAAAACTTTTTGCAGAAATGTATTGGTTTTGATGCAAATTTTGTTGGGTCCAGGATGGAATTTCTCTCTCTTGCTCTCTGGCCCAAAGAATCTTTAACTATTTGTATAAAATGAAAACAGGAGAGACTGAGTCTATAGCCTGGGACACTCATCTGGGATGTGGGAGTCAGGACTTGAATCTGAGTCTCCCATGTCCCCAATGAGATGACTGCTCTGACCATCAAGCGATTGGCTGGCGTGGGGTGGGAGATGCTCTGTCTCTGAAAGGGCTAGTTTTTGTTCCAATCACAAAAAGAAGGAATCTCAAAATCTTGACGTTTTTCACAAATTGGAATTCTTGTTTCCAGCCAGCCCTACTCATCCTCCTCCTCCTTTGTCATGATGCCGAAAAAAACTTGTCAAGGGTCAGGCCGCAGACAAAGATGTCTGCCTGTCACCCTGACCAACACACTCTCATTGTTTCCTTGTACTCCCCCGTCAGTCTGTCTCCGACTGTTGTTGCTTGGTTCATATTTAGATTGCACGTTTTGGGAGGCTGGGATGGTCTTTTTGTTCAGGTATTCGTACAGCGCCCGGCACAACGGGATGCTGGTCCAGGACTAGGGCTTGCAGGCACCATGATAACACAAATAATGATGATGATGATGATGAGTTCTCCCAGGTGACATTCACCCCAGACAGAAGGCTGGCACAAGGCCTAGATCCTTTAATTCCCATTGAAACTCATGGCTGGGACTCCCAGAATCCCGCTCCCCCATCCAGGTCCAGCTCCAGTCTCCACAGGCTAAAATCCTGCCCCTACTGCTAATTGGCTGTCATACTGTGGCAGAGAGGGGCCCGAAAGCCAAGATCCCAGAGCCAAATGCCCCCCGATGCAAGAGAAATTGAGCCACTGGACAGAGTCCCCAGAGAGTCGCAGGTGTTTGATGGGAGTTCCTCACTTCTATCACCCATCCAAGGGTTTCCTCTGATTATCATCCATTGCTCTGCACTCCCATCCCCCTCCCAGGTCTTCTCCTGCTCTCCTCAGCCCTTCATCCCAGGAGACTGCTGATGCAACCTGAAGCTCAGGGCTCTGTCTTGTCTGCCCTTTTCCCGCTGCAGAAACCCACCTTCCTTAAGATCACCAGGAACCACGAGGTGTTTGGGCTGCAGCCACTGGCTCTATGTGTCTGGGCAATTCTTGGCGGCTTAGGGATCAGCGGAAGGGACTCATCTAGTGGTAGGTGTGAGTATGTGCGTGGGGTAGGTCAGTAACAATGCAAGAAAAGCTGAGGCTTACCTTCTGCAAGACAGCTGGGGCCTCTAGCGTCCATGTGTGCAGTAGGGTAGCTCCTTCCCTCCCTGGATCCCCCAGACTTTCATCCTTGCCTTGGAGTTATACAGCCAAGCCAGCCAGTCATCAAAAGCCACTCAAAGCATTGCAGGCAGAAGACAATGACATTAATTTCTTCCTGACCAGGCAATTCCTCATAGGTGGGAAAAGTCTAGCCCATCCTAGGCCTGGGGAGGTGTAACCTGTCTCTGTCGAGCCCTCACTGTCTCTACGCAGATCCTGGGTCAGATTGTGTTTGTTTTCTCAAGTTTGCATCGTGACCGTGCGTTGCAGGCACACGCGCATCTAGGCAGTTCTTACGCGCCGTGGTGTAGGTCACATTCCAGCTTAGAGAACAGAACCCTCTCAGCTATGCTAACTTCAAAGCCTGCATGTTCCAATGTTCTTTATTTCCCCTTCTGAACGAGGGATGCTTCTTTCTATCCCTCTTCCCTGGCCGGGATTGGTGCAGAACTGCATCCATCGGAGGTGGCCGTGGTTTGGGTTTCTTCCTCTTCAACAAAAGGCTAAAGAAAAACAAACAAACAAATAAAGAGATGGTTAAACGATGTCCTCGTAGAAGGTGAGAAGTATGCTAGGTCTCTGGACATTATCCAGATAACAGCCCCATTGTGCTGGGCTCTGTACAAACAAAGTCCCTGCCCTGAAGAATTTACAATGTAAAGAGAGTCCTGACCTCCTGAGGCACAGACCCAGTAAGTGACTCACCCCTGGTCACACAAGGAGTCTGCGGCACAGCCAAACACTGAAGCAGGTCTCCCCAGTCCAGCATCTTACCCACAAGCCCATCTCCAAACAACATAATAAATCTGACCTGAAGCTCTGTGTAGCTCCAAGGCTTGTACCTTCCCCCGACAGACGTTGGTCCAACAAAAGATATTAACTGACCCACCTTGTCTCTCACAATGAATATTTGGCATTTACCTAGCACCTCCTCTCCAAAAAGATCCCAAAGGGCTTGTCAGTCCTAGCAAAAGGTATACGTGCCTCAGTTCGCCCACCCCAAAAAACAGTCATTGCCAAGAGACGTGTTTAACAACCTGTGGCAATCCTAGATAATACCTTAGGTCAGGAAGTAAAGAATACTGTATCCAGTTGAAACTACATGTAAATCGGAATTTGGTCAGGACACTGGGATTGACATATGCTCCTGGTCTTGGGGGTGGGGGAGGGGGAAGGTGAAGTAACTTGCCTCAGGTTGCAAGCAGGCCAGTGGCAGAGTCAAGAAGAGAACCCAGGTGTCCTGACTCCTAGGCCAGTGTCTGATCCACTAGATAACCGCTCTGCCTCTCACCTAGTCTTGTATTCCTACTACTGAACTGACATCACACTTTACAGCACCAGGATGCTTCCTTGCAAGGTCTCCTACCCCCACGGGGGGCAGCTGAGCTACAGAAGTGCCATCTTGATACTGCGGACCCTGATTTTGCCCATCAGATCACGATGTCATGCAGATTTTCCCCTGCTCCCACAAGCCTCAGGCAGCCAACCTCCAACCCTGGTCTCCAGTTCCAGAAAAATTAAGAGAGTCACCAAAGCTTTGCAATGAACCCCATCAGGTTCTCTGGGTTAGGCCTTGGGAGAATCAAAAAAAATGCCTGCAGCGTACATTGCCACCTAAAAGTTATACAACAAGCAGCCAAGTGCGTGGGATATGGGGAAATCATGGCAATAGGGAATTATTGGACAAGCATAGACCCTTTCTTGCAAAATCAAAATGGATGGGGAGTCAGATACCTGATGTTCCTTTTCTCAGATCAATGGATCATACTTTGGTTACCCACCCTATTAAATATGTGGCTTTAATTGTTTTGCTAAATCCCATTTGCGTCCGAGGAGGTCTCTAGAATTCCCTTATTTACTCTGCAGCACAATCGGCCAGTGAACGGGGAGAATGCACCCCAAAGTTCTGTGTCTACCGGCCTGTGGTGGACTCTCCTCCCTCCTCCCCAATTCACTCCTTTTATGTAAATAGAAGACTTGAGAGAATAAAACATGAGCTCCCCTGATATCAAAGAGCCTGAGCAGACGTTCTCTGCTCCTGAGCCCGCAGCAAAAGTAGGGGCTGGAATGGAGCAGAAAGGAGCTGATGGGCCTGATTCTGATCTCATTTACACTGGCTCAAATCAAGGGTATAACTCCAATGACACCAAGGGACTTCCACCAGCCTAAGAGTTGAACATGGGAACTGCGCAGCGCAATGCCGAAGTACTGGTAAAATGCTGGGCTGAGGCACTTTTTAAGATCTGGGCCAAATGATTTGCTTTTCTCTAAGTCAGGGGTTCTCAAACTGGGGGGTTGGGACCTGTCAGGGGGTCACGAGGTTCTTACATGGGGGGTCGTGAGCTGTGAGCCTCCACCCCAAACCCCACTTTGCTTCCAGCATTTATAATAGTGTTAAATATATTAAAAAGTATTTTTCATGTATTAGGGGGGACACACTCAGAGGCTTGTTGTGTGAAAGGGGTCACCAGTATAAAAGTTTGAGAACCACTGATCTAGCTCTTTTCCCCTGAGGATCTCAAAGCACTTTACGAAGTCAGTCGCTAAGCCTGACACCCTCCCCAGGTCAGTATAACCATCCTCATTTGATAGAGGGAGAAGCTGAGACACACAGAGGGGAAGTGACTGCGCTAGTTCAGTGCCAGGCCTAGAACCCATGAGTCAGAGAGGCCCAATCCCCCTGCTTAGCTCCTAGAGTATATCGCAGACTCACAGGATGGGAAGAGACCTCAAGAGGTCTGCTAGTCAGCCCTCTGCACTCAAGGCAGGGCTAAATATTATCTACACCATCCGTGACAGGTGTTTGTCCAACCTGCTCTTAAATATCTCCAGAGATGGAGATTCCACAACCTCCCTTGGCAATTTATTCCAGTATTTAACCACCCTGACAGAATTTTTTTCCTAATGTCCAACCTAAACCACCGTTGCTGCAATTTGAGCCCATTGCTTCTTGTCCTGTCCTCAGAGATTAAAGAGAACAATTTCTCTCCCTCCTCCTCATAACAACCTTTTATGTACACCTCTACCCCGATATAACGCAACCCGGTATAACACGAATTCAGACAGAATGTGGTAAAGCAGCGCTCCGGGGGGGCGGGGCTGCGCATTCCAGCGGATCAAAGCAAGTTCAATATAACGCAGTTTCACCTACAGCACGGTAAGATTTTTTGGCTCTCGAGGACAGTGTTATATCGGGGTAGAGGTGTACTTGAAAACTGTTATCTTGTCCCCCCTCAATCTTCCCTTTTTCGGACTAAACAAACTCAGTTTTTTCAATCTGCCCTCACAGGTCATGTTTTCTAGACCTTTAATCGTTTTTGTTGCTCTTCTCTGGACTCTCCAATTTGTCCACATCCTTCTCAAAGCGTGGTGCCCAGAACTGGACAAAATACTCCAGTTGAGGCCTAACCAGCACGGAGTAGAGCAGAATTACTACTTGTGTCTTGCTTACAACACTCCTGCTAATATCATCCCTCTTGGTTTAATCAATATCCTAACTCATCCCCTCCTGCTTCCCCTGGCCAATAGCATCTGCCACAGGTACCAAGAAGGCCGGCCTGTCTGATGGTGATGAGTTTAGAATAACACATGTTGGGACTGCCATGGCCCTTCAGCACGTTCCCTCTAACAGGAAAGGTTTTGCACCTTCCTCTTGCTAGAAGGCTGGAAAAACCAGGCTGCAATGGAATCATATGGGCCTGAAGAAGGCAATTTTTGCTGCCATGTGTTGGTACCGACATGGACAGGTTGCCGAGGGTGGCCAGCGCAGGCTGGAGCAGAGTGGGAGGAGGGAAGGTGGGTGCCGAGAAGATGGAGGACTCAGACACAATGGTCCCATTCACTGAGGCCTAGACATGGACTTCAGCCCTTCCTGATCAGACATAATAGGGGCTTCTCCGCTCGCCACTTGTGTGCATTGTCAGCAGGCAGCCGGTCCACACCCCTCCTTTCCGTCCCCCATTGCATAATGGCACTGCATTGTGTGCTTGGCTGGCCAAGGACTTTGTTTAGGAGAAAAACTGTGTTTGTCTGTCAGGAGAGATCAGGCAAGAAAGAGAGAGGGAGGGGCTGGGTCCCCACGCTACCCCCCTCAGCTCTGGCCTTCTAAGGCTCCAAACCCGGCTATAAATATTCAAAGTGCTGCAGAGGGAAACTCCTCTTTGGGAACGCTCCCCTCCCCGCTGTAAATTACAAGGAGCCAGACAGACAGACCCATCTGAATTCCCGTTCCCCTCTGTCCACATTCCCCAGCAGCCATTGCCAGCCCCCCTGCCAACCTTGGGCAAATGTTACGGCCAGAAGAGACCATCCTGCATAGAAAACAGACGTGCTGAGGGCAGGAGTGTCCACTGCCCTGCTCCTCGCCTAGTCGGCTGCAGCCAGCACAAAGGTGGTGGTGCAGATGGGCAGCGCTCGCGTTCTGATTTCACTGCCCTTCTCACACACTCTGCACTGGCGTGAACGGTGCAGGGCCCTGGACACGGCTACCGGCAGAGTGTCTGTCCTGGAGGCAAATGGCCCTCGGTGTGTATTTACCTCTGTTTCCAGGAAACGCTGAAACAAGCTAAAATGAACTGCCCATGGCACCAAAGCGTGCAGAGAGCCGCTGCCCACCTCAGCGTGATGAGCTGAGAGGATGGGTCGTTAGCGTGTCTGCTCCTACCTGCTTTCTCTCTTCCAGGGGCTGCTGCTGCCTTGCCTTGAGAACCTCATCTGATCCGAGAGACTGACAGGGGATTAAGTCTCCCTGCAACATTGCTCTGATTGTAACAACATCCAGCCTGTGGGGAAAGGCGGGTAAAAAATCCCTCCCTGATAGTCCTAGCAAGAGCCACAAACAGCAGGATTAATGGGAAACAGGCATTAATTTAGATATCCGTAGCTGGGTTCCTTTTATTCCCCCTTCCCCAGCACTTCTCTGAAAGCCTCAACCCGTTAAAAGAAGCAGGAGCCTGGCTTGCTGCCTCCATGCTCCCTTTGCCAGGGCCTGGGGCTTGCCAGCGAGACGCGGCTCCCAGAGCCAGCTGTGGCGTCGCTTAGCCAGGGAAATTCCTGAGCTGGGTGTCTCAGCAGTGGCTGTAGCTGCTCCTGAAGTGGACACGGGCATTGCCTCGGTCTACTCACCTCCCAGGCCCACAGACTTCTCTTGCTGGACCTTCACTCATAGTGAGAACTACTGTACGCCCTTTGCTGTGCTTGTACCAGGCCTGGCACACCAGGGACGTGGCTGGCAAGAGTTCCCGGCACGGCCACCTCTGCAATTCCTCATGCAGAATTGCCAACCTCTTGCCAGGAAGCTACTGGCCCCCATTTCCCATGGCCCCCATTGCCTCTCCCCAGTGGAGTCACTTACATCAGTGCAACGCGGGCGTGAAATGTTCCTGTTGTGATTGGGGCAGTGTGTTACACACACCTTGCACTAGCCTGAATGACTCCATGAGGTGCAGGGCAGAGGGGAGCTGGGCCTTTTGTGCCATCACTTACCCCCCTGTGTGAAGTGCACATAAATGCTACCAAAATTCTCCACTCCCCTGGTACCTCTCTGTGCCCACTCTGCACAGGCGTCACAGATTAGCACAGCAACAAGGCAGGGAAGAATCAGGCCCCAAAGGATCCAGATAAGCAGCCAAGCTTTAGGATGCCTTTCCAAGCTAGACTTTGAGGTGACTCTCTCCTGAAGGGATGTTTCGTCTTTGGAGCCGAGGTTTCACAGCTGGAGCAGGTCAGGAGACAGGCCAGACCCGAACATTGGAGACCAAAGGCCTGCCTAGCGCTCAGCTCCTCCTGCAGTTCAGGTGGCAGCCAGCTGTGCCGTGAATCTGCAGGCCCACAACCTGCTGATGGCCCATGTGACCATGTTCTTAAATTAGTGCGAAGACTCTACTAATTATAGTGGTAGTTGGCTGCTAAGGATGTGGTGGATTCTCTATCACTGGGAGCTTTAAATCTAGCGTGGCTGCTTCATTCTAACAGACGTGCTGGACTCAGCTCCTAGTTAGTGGGTTCCTCACAGGGATCTCAGGACCTGTGTCTGCAGGAGCTAAACTAGATGGTCTTATGGTCTGTCCTGGCCCCCCAGTCTATGAACCAGTGTGCCAGTCAGGACTCTCCTGACAGCACCAGTCAGTGGCATCTGAGAGCAGATTCCCCGGGTTTCTTGTGGCCTTGGGAGTGGCAGGATCAGGGCTTTGCCAACATTGTATGTTTTCCCAGCTGAGCACACAGCCTGTTGGATCCAGTTTGGGCAGTGTGTGTGTGTGTGTCTATCCTTTGGCTCGTAGCATGTAAGGTGTGACTGGAGATGAGCCCTGATCTCCTGGCAAATAGGAAGTGATTAGCTCGTCGGTCAGAAAGGGATGGAGATATTTCTGCAGGGCCCACACTTCTTGGCCAAGAAGCCCCATCTCACTCACTGCTCACACAGCAGCCTGGTAGTCCTGAGGCTCTCTCTGATTTAAGGGCCCAATCTGGTGCCACATCCACTCCTGTCTGATTCAGATCCTTCTGGCGTCAGGCCCAACAGAAGGACAAACTGAACCAGCCTCCTCCTTCCCCACGAACACACTTGCTCCTGCTCAGGGCATGGACTGATGACAACAGCTACCCTGACTCTTGCTCAGAGAACATCTGGAGTATCAGGAGACCCAGAATCCTTCACTCTGGGCCCAACTGGCACTTGTGCAAAGTTAGCGAGGGGGGATTCCAGTTCACACTCCCTTTGCACGAAGTGCCCAGCAGTGAGCAATGGGCCTCAGCCTCCCAGCAAGAGCTGACCTGGGGCAGAACACCTTGTGCCTGCAGAATCCCAGGCTGCGAGGACACACTGCCGTTGGCTGGCTTGCTGCTTTCTCGGAAATGAACAGGGCACAAACAGTACCTGCCCGGAGAAGCGCTGCTTTGTAGGGATGATGCAGACCAAGCTGGGGTCGGGAAAGCTGGGAACTCTGACTGTGCAGCAGTGCTTGGCTGTCTGCTGCTTCTGCTGGGGAGGAGCAAAGCTGTTTCATTATCAGAGACTGGTAGTGCCAATGCTGATGGGGGAGGCTGGGGTGTTACCGCCATGTGCAAACTGGCTCTCACACTTTACACACACAAGGATCCTGCCAGTGCACAGCTAAACTCCAGCTCCTCCAAATTAACCATTGGCAGCTGAGCCCAGCCGGTCACGTCACGTGCATCTCAGTAGCAGAGGGATGCTGTTCCTCCGAGCTGCACACAAACGCAGTGCCTGCCCTTTCCCCCTAGGATTTGATGATGGTGCATTGCCCTCCACTGGGAGCAGCGGCAGCAGCTATGCCAGGGCTGCGTGTAGCTATTCCAGGAGGTGGATATCACACACACAGACAGGAAAACTTCTTCTTCTGCCGCCCCTTCAGAGGTCTAATGGGCCCTGCCTCTTTCTGGATGGACATCTACATTCCCACACACCTGTTCCTGAAATATCAGCGCTCCCTACGGAACCAAGCAGCACGTCCTAGAGCCGGTTCGGAGCAGGATTTCAGACGCTGTTTCATAAGAGGGGGAAAAAAATAGTTAGAGCTGGTCAAAAGACTGTGGTTTCCCATCTGTGAACCATTTCAGAGGAAAATGAAAACTACCAAAAATTGCCGTCGGCAGTTGCTGGTAGGCGGATTAGGTACAAAGGGAACATTTGTTAATTTTTGTAATCTCAGTTGTCAAAACAAGCCAAGCCACCACCATCCCCCAATAAACCTCAGAAAGATGTTCAGTTTTTATGAAAACCTGTTTGTTTGTTTGTTTGTTTGTTTGTTTGTTTGTTTTTAAGAAAAAAATGGAAATTTTCTCCCCAGAATTTCAATGTAGCCTAAAAGCCAATTTTCAACCACCAAAAGGTGACAACATTTTTCTGACCAGCACAGACGCTTCCCCAAACCATACTTGGTCTCCGGAAAAGCCAGCATCAGAGACTGGAAAACATCCCCCATCTCTCTGCCGAACCCAGGAGAATGAGCCTGCTACCAGCTGCTCCAGCTAAGTTTCCCTTCCAGGGGGAGATTTCCCCATTGAAAGTTTGTTAGATTTGTAGCTTTTTATAATGTAGCAAAGGAAGATCTGAGACAGGCGGAGAAAATAACAAGTGATAGGCTTTGCTTGCTCCAAGTGGCAGGGGAAGTGTCTCTGTCAGACACAGGTCTGCATCACATTCCCTAAATCCCAGGACCCCAAAACTTCATGGCATGTTGGAGTCCAGATCTGGATACCCCAAATGCTGGGTAAGTTTGGAATCCATGTTGTGGGCTTTACTGTTATTGGTTATTTGAATTAGCGCCCAGAGGTCCTAGTCACTTTTACGGCCCCATTGCATTAGGTGTTGGACAAACATAATGATAGACGGTTCCTTCCCCTGAGACCACCCAATCTCCAGTCTCCACTTTTTATCTCAAAGCAGAGTCCTCGGGAGTCTATTGACTCCTGCATTTTCTGCGTGTTTCTGACCCCTTTAAAACCCACTCTCTGAAAAAGAGGAAACAGCTTTGTGAAATAGTCAGGACCACAGTGAAAACGACTTTGGCCCAAAACAGGAAACCTGGAAGCTCCCAGCAGAGCGCCACCCCACCCACTAATCTTTGGTGAAGTTGAGAAAAGTTTGGGTAGCTACTTGCACCCCCACATTGTTTTTCATTGCAGGACTTGGCTGCACCTAGGGGCACGTCTACACACATAGGTGCTGGAACTAGGAGTGCTGCAAAACCCCCTGGCTTGAAGTGGTTTCCATTGTACACAGGGTTTACAGTTTGGTTTAATGATTCTCAGCACCCCCACTATACATATTGTTCCAGCCCCCCCGTCTACACAGCTACAAAGGTGCAGCCTGAACTCAGGTTCACAGAACAGCGAAGACGTGGGTGCTCTTTCACTTGGGAAAGCCGCTTGAATTTAACCCCAGACTTTAACTTGAGCTGCTAACCCAAGAGAACAGCCAAGTTGCCATGTCTTTGCTGCTCTTTAACCCAAGTTAAGGACACTCCTTCTCTGCCGTGTCGATGGACCCAGGAGCTCCCAGCTGAGACAGAAGCAGAAGCTCCATAAGGGCCAGGCCTGACCTGGGCAAACTTGTTAGATGATTGGCAAGTGAAAGCACCAAAACCCCTTGGGAAAGGACTGGGGGGGAGGTTTCCATTCACAGCATGCTGAGTGCAGAGCTGCCTGGCATCAATGGTAACTCTTTGGTTGGGATTTCGCTGAAGAAATGAAACTTGGGTATGGACCATTGTGGGTCCGCACAGCCAGGCTTTACTGGAGCCGATGAGCTCCCTGCCGCTCCAACCCAAGCTGCCCCAGGAATGCGCAGATTCCTTGCGCCTGACCTTTCCCCTGGAGCTCTGGACTAGTCAAAGCCACGGAGAGAAATGGCTGCTCTCTGACCAAGCAGCGCGGTGGCTGGGAAGAGACTCTCCTTTGGTAACTGGGACTGTGGACTGACAATTGCAATGCACATGCGGGGAAGGGATGTGAGCTGGGACACAAAGGGGAATTGTAGGAAGGGTTGAGACTGAAGTCCTGAGCCAGGCCAAGGGGCAAAATCCCCCCCCCTTTCTCCTAGTGCATTCTGCACCTCTGTCCTGACCTGTAGCCCTCGGCAGTTCCAGTGCTGGTCTTTCTGCATACGGCTCTGCTGTCAGCCCTCAGTCTCCATCTCTTCCCGCTCGGGGCTGCACACCCCCAGCTCCGTTGATGCCTTTCAATCCTGACCTGCAGCCCCCTAGCCGCTATCCCAGTCCTCGGGCGCAATTCCCCAGGCCTTACACCTTGTTCACACCTGTGCAGAGTGGGTGTGTGAAGCACTATGGTCCTGCTCCCTGCTGTCATTTGCACCAGTGTAAATCCGGGGCATTCCGCCTGGGGTAACACTGGTGTCAGTGAGAGCAGGATCAGCCCCTACGCTCGAGATCTGGCTGTGCTTCACGCCCCCTCCACCAAGCGTCACGGGGAGGGTCCAACCTCTTGTAGTCGCCCAGGTGATAAGGGAGCAAGAGGCAGCAGGGATGGAGCTGAGCAGTTGCAGAGTCCGAACTGTCCCTGGCAGATGCGGAGCAGCAGGGCTGGCTGGGCTCCGAGAGGAGGAGGCCTGTTCCCAGCCAGCACAAAGTAGATCCACACACTGGACTGGAAGGTGATTAGGGCGGGCAGCAGATTAATTATCTCATTGGGCGGCTAATGCCCTTTCACTGGGAGCGGGGTGGGGAAGTATTGTTCAGGCTCTGGGATTACATCAACCAGGCTGGAGCAGACAATGTGCTCCCTGGGGGAAGTGCCAGGGGGAGATGTGGGAGGCAGGGGCTGAGTCTGTCTCAGTTAGAACAAGTTCAAGGCAAGGCAGAGGGGGGAGAGGGGAGGATGAGGTGGGGGCAGAGGGCTTCCAATGGGCTCCAGGAGGAATGTGAGGTTTGGGGGAAGAAATGTATCATTACTCTTTGGGGTCTTTCATTTGAAAACTCATTGTCCTCTTCATGTTAATTAAACCATGCAGGTGAAACACCAGGGAGGCAAAATGCAACCTTGCCTGCAGGCTCCCTCCCGCTCCCCCAGAGCAATCCCCATTTAAAGCTGGGGGAACTGAGGCACAGAAGTGACAGGCTACATTCTCAGCAGCAGTTGGAAGACTTTTTTTGGGGGGGGGGACCTCCAAACTCAAGCACCCCCAACTCAAGAGTCACTTGGGGATAAGCAAGGACTCATTTGCTCTTGAATCTGAGGTCCAGGGACCTTGGGGTCTGGCAGCCAGAAGCTGGGGTGCCCACAGTCAGTGGCCACTTTGGAAAGTTTAAGCCTCAGTGATTTTCCCCCCACATTTCTGGCAGAGGCTCCGGGGTGTTTGTAGCCCAGGCTGATTGTACATGTTACACAACTTCCCTTCTCAGGTCCACCCTCCCACAGCTGACCACGGGGGTGGGATCCTGGCCCCCAGAACTCTTTCCAGGTGATATGAATGCCTAGTGCATGTGCAGATCTAAGTGCCATGTTACAAAGAGAGTGAACGTCACTGCCCATCTTTCACAGATAGGGAAACTGAGGCACGGAACAGGGTTGTACAGATGGAGGGCAAGGTCAAGGGATAAAACAGACAATGAAGGCTGGTTTTTTTTAGTTAAAAAAGTATCCACTTTCTCCCTTGTCACCACCTGTATTTATTTTTATGCTGTGATGGCAGCTAGAGACCCCACTCAAGAGTGGCTGGTTGTGCTAGGAGCTGCACGTACAGCCAGACAAAGGAAGCATTTCACAGATGAGGAAGGGAGGCCCGGAAAGATTAAATACCTCGCACGAGGTCACCCAGTGGGGTCTGTGGCAGAGCTGGAAGCTGAGCCCAGGTCTCCCTCCTGCCTGAACCACCGGTCGATCCTTCCCTTGCCACTTGGTCATCGTTAGCTGACGAATGTCTTGTAGCCATCGCAGTAGAAGTGAGCAGGGATGTGAAGGAGGAGGGGTTAGTGAACCCAAGAGTCCTAGCCAGAGGCAATATTCATTTCTCTGTCCGAGGGGGCTGTATAGCCCCAATTACCAGAGTGTCCAAGTGCCTCCCAGCACCCCTTGAGCCGTTCCCCTCCCTTGTACAGACGGGAAGTGAGGCTCAGAGCCCAAGAGACTTGCCCAAGCTCATGCAGAGCCCCCAGGTCTGAGTCTAGTGCCCTGAGCACCTCACCCTCCTTCCTCCTTAACATCAGCCTGAGATGGACTCTCCAGGGGCCCCGCCCTGCGGCCAGACCCAGGGCCAACCCCCCTCTTCCAGCCACTTCCTCTACTTCCTGGGCTTCAGGGGGGTTCCGGGGCTGACAGTGGGGGTGGGGTGGGGCTATTTATTTATTTATTTTTGCACGTTCATGCGAAATCTCCAGCAAGCGCCAGGCCCCCGGTAGCACGTAATGGTGCCAGGTTATCAGCCACTGTCTCTGCCTGTCCCTCTCTCCCCAAACTGGTGATTAAGCAGCAGGCACGCAGCTGCCATCCATTTTTAAATAAATGAATAATACATAATGGGATGATAAATAAATAACTTCCATACGTTTGAACTTAGCCTCTGAGAAAATCCTTTTAGTTCAAAAGGGCTGGGTGCTGGGAAGGAGGCTGACGTGCATTTCCAATGGGCCGCCATTCAGAGTCTGGATTTGGGGAGAGACAAGAGCGGGAGGGTTAAGGACAATTCAAATGCAAAGGCGGGGGGCAGGTTAGATAGTCGCACATGATGGAGAGGCTGCTGCACATTCGGAGCAGAGATGGGGCTACTGCAATGGAAGGGCCAGAATAACCTGAATGTCTAGAGCGTCTCTCCCCAAAGGATCCCATAGCACTTTACAGAATGTCCACACGTGACAGTCAATCCAGAATAAGGCAGGGTTTGAGTTTGAGGTGCATTAACGATCCCTGATTAACTCCATGTGTGGCAACTGTTGTGACAATGAGGCCTATAAACTTCTTGCCTGCTTGGGAATCCACCAGGAAAAGCAGGTCACGTTACTGTTAGTGAAGAACATTATAAACAGGTGCAAGTAAACCAGGCTGAAAAACTGAATGAGTCCAGACCAAACAGCTGCTGATAGAACTCCAGGACTGGGTTGAGATCCTGCTTAGTAAAGAAGAATACGTGGGTCTGGAAATTAATGAACCAAAATTGGTCTCTCGGAAACGAGACCTTATTGATGGACAAAATAATGAGGGGAGGGGCTATTCCACCCATCACTCCCTCTTTGGGTCCTTAAAGAAAGAGACTTTGGAGGGGATATAAGAACTGATGGAAGCTACCATCCTGTGTGCCAACCCCACTGTCTTTGGAGACCCTTGGCCTTCATCATCCTAATCCTGAGAGATGTCCTGACCAGACCAGGCCAGAGAGATGGACCCAGATGGCATTGGCACTTCCACCAACTCCAGCTGAATCCCAACCACCACCTAGGAGGAAATAGGATCAGACTTCAACAAGCTCCAACCCAGTTCAACTAACTTCTCTTTTGCCCAAAGGGTCAGTTATCACCATCTGCGCGACCATCCAGCAAGGAGGTTTGCCTCGGAAAGCAAAGGGGATGGGCACACGGCATGGTGTTAAAGTGAAAGCCGGATTGACGCCTTTACATTTCAATGTTGAACTGTTTCGCCTTCTTTTTTTGTAATGAAAGGAGAAAAGAAGATGTAATGATGCCTTTGCCAAGCAACCAAGCAAACCAGGGTTCTGCAGAAACCCCCAATCTCTATAATATTGTTTCATTGTTAGACAGTGAAAGAGTTTAAACCCTTTAACCCTTTTTTGGCCCTTGACATCCACACAACACCACTCTTATTCCAGAATAAGTTTTATTCCAAATTAGTTAAGAGCACTGAGGGCTTGTCTTCATGTACAGTGCTGCAGCTGTAGCGCTTTAATGTAGACACTGCTCCGCAGATAGGAGAGCTTCTCCCTTGGCTCCCCTAATCCACCTCCCTGAGCACAGGAGCTATGTCAGCCGAAGAAGCCCTAGTGCTGTCTACACAGGGGGCTAGGTCGGGAGACCTGTGTCGCTCAGGGAAGTGGACTTAGCGTAGGCCTGGCCTTCGGACATAATCTCTTACCGGGGTGATGAGTTATAACTGCACCTCACCCCATAAATCCCCTTCCCATCCCATTCCACCCCCAAACCACATTGTACATCAGGAGACAGAATTAATTGGAGGAAGGAGACAAATTTCTGTGCCAAGAGGCAAATGGCAACCTGAAGTGAAGAAGTGAGTCCAGGGCAGCACCACCCTAGTGAGGACACCTCAGTAGGCAGCCAGGGGTTGAACCTTGCCTAAGGAGGAATTCCTGTTTAGCATGGCCAAGGAAGTATTTGCCAACAGTTAGCCCGGACGGCATTGGGTAGCCTCTAAAGGAGGTCCAGTCGACATGGATCAGTAATTAGCTAAGGCCAGGTCTACACAACGCACGTACTTCAGTATTTCTCCGCGCTCAGCAGGGTGAAATAGCCACACCCCTGAGCGATGCAGTTATTTCAGCCCTAGCCGCCTGTGTAGACAGGGGAACTTCTCCTGCTGACATTGCTACTGCCTCTCGCCAAGGTGGGTTTTATGCCGACTAGAGAGCGCTCTCCTGTTGGCTTAGAGTGCCTTCCGCAGACGCGCTACAGTGGTGCAGCTGCACCAATGCACATCTGTAGTGCAGACCTGTCTTCAGCCACCACAGCTGGGAGTGGAAAGGCAGCGGCTGGCAGATGACAGAAAGGCTCCAGGTTGCTGGAGCAGGCATGTGGTGCTGGGGAGGAGAGATTTATGGAGAGACTAGTCCTGGCCGTCTTCCTTCAGAAAACAACGCAAACGAGGAGGACCACTGCCTGCCTGTGCACTGCCTTACTCCAATGTGCCCTGCCCACACACCAGGGTGGGGTGCGGTGGGAGGGGAAGATGGAGGCTGCTGGCAGGTTGTGTGCCATGGATCTGCTGCCTGGTGCTCTGTGGGGACTGAGAGCCACTGAGCCAACTTTAATTCTTTGAGCAAACTGTTCTCATTTGCCTGTATCGCTAAGTGGATATTGATTTATTAGGTTGTAATTTAAGGCAGAACGCTTTTAAATGAACTCACACAACAAGCCCAGCACCAGAATAAACAAAGCCTGATTCATTTGTTGCTGGTTCCTTAGCAGCCCTATGGTCCGGCTGCTGCTGGGTCGCCCAGACAGTGTGGGCTTTCCCCACCAGGGTTCAAGTCCAGGCACCAAATCATTGCATGGGGTGGGGAGGTGGGGGAGATTACTCATGGCAATTTGGCAGCCTGATCCTCCCTGGCCTTGCACCTCATGTCCCTACCTACACCAAAGCACGAAGGGCGACCTGGTCAGAATGGCAGTGTTCTGCATCGCTTTTCACCATGTGAAATCCGCACGTGGTGGAGGACGGGAGAATCAGGCCCTGTATCTATGGAGTGAGATTGGGCCAGCTCCTTGCACATCTTTTTACACCCAGACTCCAGTGTTACCTCTGTACAGATGCTTTTCCATGGAGTTGGGTCAGGGAGAGATAGAGCCAGTGGGGATTGGTTTCAGAAGAGCTTTTGCAGGCTAAGTACTTGACTTCAGTTCAGTGCAGCCAGGAGCACAGTCCCCTTGGGCAAACCTGTGAGTTTCAAGCCAGCTCGGAGCCCAGCTCACCTGATCAGGATTCAGCACCATGGGGTGCACACTGGAGTTCCCCACGCCCTGCCTGACTCCTCCTATCTGGAGCAAGCAGCCTACAGCGGAGCAGGCGAGCTGAGCAGCTGCAAAGATTTGCTCTTCTATAGCTCTCACACCCGAGGACCTCAAAGCACTTCACAAGCATAAGTTAGCTCCCTCCGCAGCCCACCAGGAGGTAGGGGCGTGATCAGAGGGGCGCTTGGCAGAATGCCAGTTTTATTTGTGATCATCCCAATGTTTATTTTAAAGCATTTTATAATATTGATTGATTTTAATTTTCACACTTGTGGTAAATGAGCAGACAGTAATTACTGAACACCAGTGACAGTTAAAGCTTTATAAGTGTTAAAACACAAACTCTCAACATGGCATGCCGAGAGATACAAGGTGTGTAGCCTTAAATCAGACCCTAAGGCGTTCTCGAGCAACATTTCTCCTGCTTTGCCTATCCGTAAACTTTGATTATTACCAATGGAAATATTTTTTGTCAGTTTGTGGTGTGCACTACTGACATTTACTGATAAAAATTGGCTCCTTCCAGCCTAGTTGTAGGCATATAGAGCAGCTTGGCTGATCTGGGCTCTGAAAGGACTTGTGGGGACCCCTCCCTCTCTCTGCCCACCCTCCTCTTCCATCACAGGGGCTCTTTCTCTAAGCAGCCCTTCACCCCATGCCCCCTGTGACCCAAAACCCACAGGAGCCTGTGGAATACTTCCCTTTGATTTCAGTGGGCTGTGGATCAGGTCCCAAGACAGCAACGTGGAGCCCCTGGTTTGAATTTGAATGTACTTAGTTGTGGTTTCCCAGGGTGTTATCAAAGGAGTCCAAGTACAGGAGGAACATCCCGCCACAGAGGGAAAGTCAGGCATCCTGCTTGCTAGGGAACAGGGCTCTGGAGGAGGAAAGCAAGGCACGTGGGGCCCACTGTTGTCATACTGAGACAGCAGCTACCTCCCTCAGCCTTTGTTCTCATCTACCCTGGCACTGCCTGACCTGTGCGAGTTTTCCCAGGAGGGTGGGCAGCTGTGGCCAGGGGCGTCCCAACATGGGAAGGGGTATTGCCTGAGGAGAGAGAGAGGAACTAGCCTGTTGAAGAGAAGGATCGGAGGGGCAGGGGGAAGAATCACCCTTAATTAACAGCAAATAAAAAAAACCCTTTTAATTAAAGGGCTAATGACCTTGACCAGGGAAGGGGAGATGAAGGTGCCAGAAATTCTGCTGTTTTGGAAAGCGCTGGGAGAACTGCATGGCCTGTGACCAGCATGGCCCAGGGACTAACCTTGCTAGCAGCTGTAAGATGGAAAATAAAGGCCTGAGCCTGGGAGGTTCTGAGTGCCCTGGAAGGGGACAACATGAGTGGCGAGGGCCTTTAACAGACCTGGGGGCTGTACAGACAAAGTGTCGTAGCCCATCACCACCCAACAGATTGTCCTTTCTCTCCTAGATGTGCACAACGCACCTGGGAGAATTGGGCTGGCTGCTCCAGTGGATACAGGGCTGGGACTCAGGAAAGTGACATTCTATTCCTGGCTGTGCTGCTTGGGACCATGAGTAAATCACTTCCCTGTTCTGTGCCTCAGTTTCCCCAGGCACAAAATTTGGTGTAATTTTTTTCTTCTTGTTTATAAATCAGTTTGAGATCTACATTACTGCTCAGTAAGAAAAATACTGTGCTGGTGCACAGGCTGGGCCCCGGTTCGACACTTGCCATGAAATCGGAAGGACTTAGGACATTTTCACAATATTTTTATTTTTTTTTAAATTTAAAAACCTTGTGGTGAGACATTGAGACAACCTAACCCAGGTCCCATTTCTCCACTGGCTGCTTGTCTCCTTTCCTGCTAATCTCTGAGCAATGGTACGTGCTTGAATTCATCATTTTCTCCCATGTGTAATTATTGGCTGAAGCCCAGCAAATGATGCAAAAGGGCCAAGGTTAACATTGTTAACTCAACACACATGCATAGGAAACCGCCAGCCAAACTGCATTATTTTGCAACCACATTCCAGGGACAAAACAACAGCCATACAACAGCAGAGGTTTTAAGCTGTGGAGAGTGGCATGTGAATATCCATACCCCTTTAGAATGACCTCAAGATCCACCATCAAACTCAGGACGACTGAGCTATGCCTGGATCAAAACACCAGAGCGAAGCAAACCGGCAGGCTCCTCCTGGCTTTGACGCCTGAGCCAGCCCCAAATCGGCTTGAATTGTTGGTAGCACTCGGGCACGGACCAGAACTCCCTTGTGCCAGGTGCTCTACAAAGCAGAACAAAGAGACGGAGCTGGCTCCAAAGGGTGTCAATCTAGGCTCAGGTTCCGGTGAAGGGTTAAAGAACCTTCCAATAAATCCCAGGCCAAGTTTGTAGGGACACTGGGTGGGTCTCAGGAGACTGGAGGGGCTGTTGCAAATGCTCCACCCGGCTCCAGTGATATCCGCAGTTCATGGAAATCCAAGACTTAGAATCAATGAATTGCAGAACTGGAAGGGCCCTCAAGAGACCATCTAGCCCAGCCCCCTGCACTCAAGGCAGGACTGAGTATTATCTCGACCAGCCCCGACAGGTGTTTGTCCAACCTGCTCTTAAAAATCCCCAATGACGGAGATTCCACAACTTCCTCAGGTGGGAGGCAGGGAGCAGGGCTGAGGGGTCCTGGAGCAGGTTTCAGAAGGAGTCAGGATGAATGGCCTGTGGCAGCCAATCCCCCACCCAGCATACAGGCAGCGTCCAGCCCTTCTGCACATCAGCCTCCTGCAGCAAAGCCTTTTCGCACTCTGGGACCTCCCCTTTGTGCACGTGCCGTGCCCCGTGGGCAGCAAACTACCTGCCAGGGGATAGCAGAGAGGGGAGGTCAAGGGGAGTGGGCAGCCTCTGTGCCAGAGCCATGCCACAGCCTCCAGGTCCCCTGAGCCAAGCAGTGACAAACGTATCTGTCTTTTGGGGAGGGAGGTGGCTCCTGAAAAGGGACATTTGGATCTGAGTCGGCCTCACTAGGGCAGGCGTCCGTCTGTGCTGTCTAACTCTCTTCAGAGCAGGTCTACAGGCACAGCCGTGAAAGCACCAGCATCTTATCTACACTATGGCTCCGGCTGATGGAGTTCAGCTGGAGGCAGCAAGGACATAGGGCAAGCCTGGGCCCAGCTTCTCTAGCTAAGGGGCCAACCCCACTGACGTCAAGGAGAGCCTGTGGGGTCCTAACAAATAGCTTTCACCTCTCCCTCCTTGTCTCTCCAGGTCATTAAGATCACTCGATTACTAGCCACCCTCAAGGGCAGGCCCCAGTGATGCACCCAGGGGCAGCCCCTGCCCCCCAAAGCTTTAGAGCTGAGACCAGCCAGACAGGGGCAGGAGGGGACGCAGGCACAGGGAGGAAGGGATTTCCAAAGGCTGCCCAGCAGGGATAGTGCCAGAGTTGGGAACAGAACCCAGGTCGCTCTCCTGGAGTCATCGGGGCCAGGTCCTGAGCTGGTGTAAATTGGTGTCACTCCATTAGAGTCAATGGTGCTCCTTTGATTTACACCAGCTGAGGATCTGGTCCATGTTTCAAAGACCTCCTAGCTCCTGCCTGCAGAACCAAAATAAACCTTACCCATTAACCTGCCCAGCCCCTGCCGGCCCCGCAATGGATGACACGCCAGCCCCGGGATGGTGCGGGCAGGCCAGCCAGCCACAGAGCCGCACTCAGCTTCCTCTTAACCTTGCCGGTCAGGTGCTGGGGGGAAATGGGGGGGAGGTTCCCTGTGGGCCTTGCTGCCGCCTTGTCCAGGGGCCTTCACATGGTTTTATGCAGCATGGGCCAGCAGAGGGGAGGGCCCAAATGGAAGGAGAAAGGAGTGTCTGTGCCTGTGCATTAAACAGCCCTGCGCCGGACAACGTGAATGAAGCCACAGCCTGTGTATATATTAGTGACGGGGGCTGACCCCGCTGGGAGGGCTCCTCCACTTGCTCCGCTCTCCGGGCGTGGGAAAAAGGCCTGGGCTCTTTTCACAGCTGTTCTAGCTGTTGCACTGAACTAATGGAGGGGCTGCCCAGGCTCCCTTGCCCCCCTTTCCTTCTTTTCAGTTATTCAGCAACTCCCCTTTCACAGTCCCTTCCAAACACACCTCATTGTTCCAGGCTGGCTTGTATTGAAATGCCACTAGCCCCGGTCTCCTAGAGAAGCCGGCAGCTCACTCTCTGCCTGGGACGTTGCCCCAATCAATCTAGAGACAGAGAAGACGGTGCAGGGGTCTGCTCCAGCCCATTGCAAGGAGCAGGACGGTGGGGTGGAGGGAGGCGGGGGATTACACTGAGTGCAGTTACCCTGGTGTGAATTCTGAGTGGCTACTCAGCTGGCGTTACTCTGGATTTATACTGGCGCAACTGAGATCAGAATCTGGCCAGAAGGATTTAGTCTACTAGTAACTTTGCCGCTTGCTGCTGGGTCCTACCCGAAAGGTGGTCACGTCGCTGGGGGGGTGTTGGGAACTCTACATACAAAGCCAGGTCCCCCCTGAGCTGGAGTAGATTGGCCTAGCTTCGTAGAAGTCAAGGGACCACCACCAGACGGGGCCACGTCCCCAGCTGGAGGGTTAGCTATCCAGCATGGAGAGTACTACTGAAACAGGACAGACTGGTATGAGATACCAAGAAAGGATACAGCCATCTCTGCACCATTGAAACAGACCCTAATTATTTCAAAGTATTTTTAATCAGTTATTAGCACCTGGGAATGCCCTGGCCCCACAGAGCTGACAAGCTAACAGGCAAAGGCAGAGAGGGGAAGAGACCTGCCCATGGCTGCACAGCAGGTCAGTGACAGAGCTGGAATCATGTTTCCCCACTCTCAGGCTGTCTACTCAGCTGTTTCTGAGCTAAAGCATCCACATCAAATATTCCTCCCCTCATTAGTGATCCTTTGCAGGAGAGATCACTGGGTAGATATGTTCCATCCAACACAGCTCCAGGGGTCAGAGATGCAGATTTTTTTTTTTAAATTGCCTCTTTTTAAAAAAAAACCACAAACCTTTAACAGTTCATCACTCTGGACTGTGACAGCCATAAAACTGAACTCCTGTGTATTCGCATTCAGTGATGCTTAATGGCCTATGGCAAAGATTAACTACCAATACTTGACACTCCTAGTTGTGGAATTGACTAAGATCAAATCTGTATTGGAGAAGAGCTGGGGGCAAGCCCCTTCTCCAGTGCTCTCTCTTTCTAACCTCATGGTAGGAGCCTGCACAACCTACTTGGGGTTGAGGGCTTCCACAAAAACTCTACAGCTGTTGTGGGTCTCACATCATTTGTTTTTCCCTAACTTTGAACCAATGGCTTTAAAGGGAAGTTGTGCTTCTACCTGCAGGGATAGCTAAGATATCTGGAAAACAACAAACAGCCTTGTTAAAGGATAATTTTTGCCCTGTTCCCAGGAGACCTAGGGTGACCCAATATAACCAACACGTAGCAGATCTATGCTTGGATACAGATCCTGCATCTTGACAGTCCCAAGTTCTGCTCCAAGCTAGAACCTTTGACTTCTGAGTGGGTTCTAAATCTGGTGGGAGGAAGGTGGTTTCCAGTGTGCATTACACCAGCCCATTGACACACAGTGCTGCTCACAATTTTATTAGGAGCCTTCTGAGATTTGATGCTTTTCTTAAAGACCCAGCTCTGAGGCTGGCAGGATTCCATGAGGATTCCCACTTTCACTGAACACAAAGTACATTTCCAGCTCTCCCGGCTGTGAAGAAAAGCTTGGAAACGTGAACCCTAAAGGGTCAAGAGACAGAAGGCAAATGAACAGAAACCACACAGGTTTTTAAGCCAATTTCATGACTTTTGAGGGCCTGACTCAGCGTTGGAGTGCTTGGATTAGCAATACTGAAAACTTCCTGCCTCCCCATTCCCTGCTGTCAGTTGTGGATTCAGGGGAACTAGTCTCAAAACAAGTCCTGGCTCAAACCTTAGAATCAACCTTCAGACGTTGGGGGCAGGGGCATCATTTAAAGAAAATGGTTATTTTCATGGTCAAGCACCTCTGTGCTGCCTGGGACAGGAGGGAACGCATCAAAGCCCCGCAAAAGGGGAGAGTGTCTCATGGGGCCCATGTCACCAGTGCCGTCATTTACCCCAGTGCCATTTCATGCCCATTTTGCACTAATGCAAATGACATCACCAGTGCAGGGCCCTGGTGAACAGGCCCACGGGATTTTGGACCTGGCTGATGTTTTGGCAGGGTTTCACTCACTGCAGGAATACCCAGCAGCTCTCCCCTGCAGCTCACCCCTGCCAACACTTGCTCTGTCTCTGCAGTACTCTTCTCCTGTCACTCAGCCAGACCACCAGTTAGTCCACCCCTTCCAGGGTAACAAAGCCCAACTTCAAACAGTCCCATAGCCCCACCAGGGTGCCTATGGCTCTGGCTCCAGACCCCTGCACTTCACAGCTTTCCAAAGGCTTTGTCCCCTTCTGCCAGGGGAGCCCAGGTCCACCCACTACCCCAGGTTTCAGCCCAGGGACACTATGACACCCAGACCCGGTCAACAGAGTCCCCACCTTGCTGCTATTTCCCCAAGCTTCTCCCTACAGCTGCTCTCTGGCTTGCCCTGTTTAGGCCTCTTGAACTCCCCTGACTCTGTCTCCTCACAGAACACCCCTGACAGCCCAAATCCTGACCTTCATTTGGTGTGCACCCCCAGGGCCCGCTTGCCAGCCTCCTTTAGTCAGGTGAGGGTCCCAGACCTGCTTCCCCTCAGCACCCCCCCTTTCCCAGAGAGAAACTCACAACCCCTCCCTGCTGCAAACCTCCTCTCTTGATACTAACCAGCCTGACCCAACCCAGCTGCTCCTCAGGCTGGGTTAAGCCTGATTCCCCCTCCAGGTGCAACTGGGTTTGTTTATTGGCCATTCAGGGCCTGGGTGGGGCTCCAGCCCTGGGCTCTGAGCCTTGCAGGAGCCATGTGTCAGTTCTCTGCAGACAGAGAGTGATGTGCAGGGCTAGTCTGAGATCTTAGCAGCCCTTTGGTCCCCCTGGAGTCTTGTTTAAGAGCAGAATAGGGGCCAGGCCTTTGTGCTGGTCTCTGCAAGGGGGCAGTCCAGCCGGGATGGACACAGTTTTAACCTGGGATTAGGTTTTGTCCCCCTGTCAGTGCAAATCAGCCTAGCTCAATAGAAACCAATAGAGCTTCTGTGCCAGCTCACGCTGGCAAAGGAAGGCTTTGGCCTGCTGTTTGTGTCCAGCTCTACAGAGGTGCAGTGAATAAACGGGGAGGAGAAGGTAAGATGTGCAGTGGGGCGGAGAGGCCAATCCAGATGGCAGGAGCTGCAGAGGAGAAGGTTCTCTGCCCATCGCTCAGTGGGGAGGGACCGAGACAGGGCTGGGAGCAGGTGAGTAGAGGATGGTCATTTCGCCATAACCAAATGAAGTCAGCTCCCCCAACAGAGAGGAGATTAAAGCGCCAGGAGGGATCCCCAGCTGCCCAACCAGGAACACACACTCCTAGGTGCTGGAACTAAGGGTGCAGAGGGGCTGCTGCACCCCCTGGCTGGAGGTAATAATAACAACCCAAATACATGTTTTCCTCCCCCATGATAACAGTGTTCCAGCCCTACTGCACCCACTTCCCCAGCGCTCTGCCCGAATCCTTCCTGTCTGGGGCTCCACAAAGCCAGGGTCTCTGCAGCGACTGGACTCGGAGGCTGAGCTAGGAAAGGACGTGCTCTTTGCTAGGATCTTGTTCTGTCTGACAAAAGAGGGATGTTGCATCCCTTTAATCCCCCGGTCTGTGCCTAATGCAGGGCCGAACCCGCTAGCAAGAGGCTGTCACCGGCTATTAGGGGGAGAAGGCCTTCGCCACCGGGAGGCTCTTTCTGCATGAGCACTTTCAGCAAGAGAACATGCCCGCTCCCCAATCCATCCACAGCCATCAGGGCCTCCTACGGGGATCCAGGCATGACACACAACTCCCTCCCGCTCCAGCTCCCTCATATCCAATCCTAGCACAGTGGATCAACAAAACCGCCCCCTCGCTCACACACACAGCTCAGTGCTCTTTGCAGCCCCCTGCCCCAGATAATTACCTCCTCCCTACCCCACATGGCCCGGCCTTTCCCCACTACCCCTCATGCTTTCTAGCCAGGGATGGATTCCAACCCCCATGCCCTGACTACAATCCGAGGGGGAGCTAGTCTGTATTTCCTGGAGGAAAAATAAAGAGATAAACCAAAAAGGGAGAACAAATTCGGGAGGGGGAGAAATTGGGTTCTTCATTTCCTCTATCATTTTAATAAATGCCAATGTATTTGTAATTTATACATGTATAGATGTTAATACACACACATCCCCCTGTTCTCTCTGGGGCTGATCCAAAATGAGCTGAAGTCAATGGAAGTCTTTCCTTTGGATCGAGAAGCTTTGGATGGAGCCATGTGCATGCGTGCATGGGCGTGTACATGCCCTCTGGTTCCACGTCTCTTTTAAAAGGTGTAGACATATAAGCGTGTACCTTCACCCACACAGACAACTATCAGCACGGCCAGTAGCACAGCTTATCATTTAAAGTGGCCCAACACTTTCCATTATAAGACCCTCTTTTCATTTGCTTATAACTTTGCCAAACTTTAACTATTCGGAATGAAATTTTCCACGCTGGGCATCTGAATTTGGGGCAGGGGAGAAGTTTCAGAAAAAAATGATTCAGTTGTTTTTGAGGATAAGACTGGGAAAAAATACATTGTTTTGCCATTTGCCCATGTTAAAGCAATCCTTACAATTGAATCATTGAAAAGCTCTAGCACTTCCATGTTCTGGAGCAGGGGCTTGAAATTCGGCAGGAGATTTGTCCTGGTGTCAGGATGTGGGTTTTGCCATCCCCATGAAAATCTGTCTTCATTTAGCCAAGTTATAAAGCCTCTAAAAATATCCCAGTTCACGCATGCTCAGTAGAGACTTGTTAGAGTTTGGCCCCTCCGTTCTCCAAAGGTTGCAGCCGTACTGGGCATTCTCTGTCCCCTCACAGCTCCTACCTGTAACCAGACTACGCATGTGCCATCCCCACAGAGTGACAGAGCATGCTCTGTCTCAGGCTCATTCACGGCACAGCTTCCAACCAGGGGCGGCTCAAGGAACCAGCACACCAAGCGTGTGCCTGGGGCGGCAAGTCACGGGGGGTGCTCTGCCGGTCGCCAGGAGAGCAGCAGGCAGGTTGCCTTCAGCAACATGCCTGCAGAGGGTCCGCTAGTCCCACAGCTTCGATGGACCTCCCACAGGCGTGCCGCTGGATCCGCAGGACCGGGGACCTCCCGCAAGCAAGCCGCCGAAGGCAGCCTGCCTGCCGTGCTTGGGGCGGCAAAATGCCTAGAGCCGCCCCTGCTTCCAACATCTACAACAAAATGAGGCAGGGCTCCTCCAGACAGCCTGCTTCACGGCACAGCCCTGATCCACTCCCAGCGCACGGAATGAGGCAGGAAAAAATCATCTGTGATCACGGCTTGGAGACTGTATTGTACAGTGGGGGGCCCAGGCCCAGGTAACCTCAGCGCTGGCATTTCCTAACATTTGAGTGCTTGGCTTTGCAACCTTAATGGTCTTTGGACATTGATTTTTGTATGTAATTTAACACACTTCTGTGTTATCTCTGGGCCTGACCCACAGCTTCTTGAAAATAATGAGAGTCTCTCCAAAGACTTGAAAGGCCGTTGGATGAAGCTATGTGTGTGTATGTGGCTATTTTTATTTTTAAAAGAAAGATAGTTATATGTGTGCACACACGCGCGTGCACACACACACACCTACCTTGAAACATTTGTCAGGCAAGGTTCCCGGACACAACGCCTATTAACCCATCCTGTGCCAACAGGAATAACAACCAAGGCCTCAGGCTAGAAAACTACGTACTGACACAACGCCAGCGAATTTACTCATGCCAGTGACGGGGGGGATTTTTGCCAGGCTCCAGATTTCTAGGCTCTCTCTCACACATACCTACAGCTCTCTCTCTCTCTCTTGCTCAAATATCACCTTTTCCCCAGCCGGTTTTGACTTTCCCACCCAGCGCAGCCATGGAGTTTCCATAGAAACACGAAGATATTAAACTGTAAATAATAATTTCTCCACAAAAAAGGCTCCAGCTCACCATGTTTCAGTGTCAGCCTTTCAAGTAATCGTCCCTGTCGTTCGCCGAGATCCCTCCCCACTTGCCGCCTCCTCTCCAGGCTGTTCGTGCTGCCTGGGGCTCCCCACGTGCCCATCCCTCACTGCCCCCAGGCAAGGATTGGTTTGGGGTCCCACCCCACTCATCCCATGTTGTGTGAGCGTTTCATGGCCCAGGCACGCAGAGCTGGGGGGAGGCCAACTCATGGTACCAGCCAAGGTCGCTGATTGTACCAGAGCAATGATGCAGCGACTGAGATGCATCAGGCCCTCTGATCCACACACCAGCTGTCCCAGCTCACCAGTCCTTGCATCAACACACCAGTAACAGCTCTGAGCCCAGCAGGGATGCTCTACTGGGAGCATACAAGTGACACAAGGACTGCTGGTCACTGCAGTATGTTAGAAGTAATGATAACTCTCTGCTCTAGCATTGCTTACCTGGGCTTCTCCAGGCCCTTTATAAGCACCAATGGATTCATTAAGCTTGAACTCATATGCCCCAGGCTCCTGCACAACCCAGGCCAGACGGCATCACTCTGCCAATCCCATTGTACCCAGGTGCAGTGGGCCCCTGAACGCCAGGCTGAGCCAGACTGGCGCGTGGCTAAACACGAAAAGACCAAATTCACCTCCTCTATTTTCCAATTAGCACAAAACCCTTGTGCAAATACCCATGTGTTTACATGCCTGTGAACCTTTGTCTGCATGTGGGAGTGTGCACGGGAATGAGTGTGGATGTCGGTGTGCTGTGGTGTGAATGCACCCATGAGCTGGCTTGGACACATGGGCTAGCAGCAAGAAGTGTGCATGCTCGTGAATCCATGGGCAGCCCTGGCCTAGGGTGACCAGATGTCCTGATTTTATAGGGACAGTCTCGATTTTGGGGTCTTTTTCTTACATAGGCTATTACCCTCCACCCCTGTCCTGATTCTTCACACTTGCTGTCTGGTCACCCTAGCCCTGGCCACACAGTTGTGAAGGGAGAGTGAAGGACCCTTGAGCAATGCCCATATCGCTTCCTCCACCCCCAGCTGCTGATTTGCAGCCTTCAGCCTGACATCTATCAAAATTAGCAGCTAAACAGCTCCCTGGGCCAGCCTCCTCCAGCTGTGGAGCAATGGACAGAGGTTTCGCAGCTGCCATGACACACCTGATTGGAAGGAATGCTTCCTTACTGTTGCCTGTTCAATGGTTACTTATAAACGGCCTAAAGTCAAACACAGCCGTGTTTTTCGTTGTCTCCAGCCCAGGGACTTGGCTTTGTCCAGGGCTTTTACCCTTTCTGTCTTTTTAAGTGATGCTTTTTTTTTTTTTTCATAAATGACTTTTCCCCCTGCTATCAAGTACATGGTGGAGTCTGACAATCATCTACTTTCGTTCTCCAGCTCGGAAGCAAGTGGAGGGATGAAGTGCTCATGTCAGAAGTTCCTGCCTCCAATGATAGCAAAGAAAAATCCTCCCCCAAGGAGTCGATTCAATTTGATTTAATGGAGGGGTAATGTCCCCCCACCCCTGCCCCCTCATTAGGGAACTTTTCATACAACAGATGGCAAAGCCATGAGTCTGTGGGCCCTGGGGGTGGTGGGGGACCCCTCAGATCACAAAGAGAATCTCAACTTGAGCAGGCCACAAATTATTTGTACTGAATATTATCATCATTGTTTTGGACAAAAAGGCTTTTTTTCTTTTTTCTTTTTTTTGAACAATAGACATTTTCACAAAAAATGTCAGCTTTTGTCAAAAACTACAGACTTCTTGTTCAAAAAATGATTTCCCCCAAACGCCGTTTTTTGACAAAAACTTGAACAAAAAACAGAAGAAAAACACTGACAAAATGGCAGGGGGAATAGTTTTCATTTATATTTTGTGTGAAGAAGAAAAGAAGAGTCATTTCCCAGCCAGCCCGAGTGTGAGTGTACGATACCGTAGAAGAAAAAACGTGGGTCATGTTAGCCCAAGTCGCCAGAGGTTCAGACCTGCTCCTCCAGCTTTAAAAGGGTTCAATCCCCTCAGGTGCTCAGCTCCCTGTTCCCAAAGCCGCAAGCAGAGAGTTGGCTCCTGTGTCATTCTCAATGGGAACTGTTGGCTGATGAGATCAGAACTGATCCTGCTGAGGGGGCCTGAGCCCAGCTGGAAAGTGCCTCCTAAGAGACCCACCCAATGCCTTGACAGGAGCTTTCCAACCACTTTACAAGGCACGAGGTCACATTGCAGGTGACAGATCCCATGTTCTTCCTTGCCGGGTGTGGATTTCCCCACCCAACCCCTCTCCTTAGACACCCGGTAGCAGTAAGAGAACTTGCATTAATGAACTGGTCACCGGCCCTGGCCCGCATCCAGGTACCTGGCTTGCACCCGCACACCCACGCCCACCATCCCCAGTGCTGTGGACTCCAGTTTCAATTCAGGACCATTACAGAGGCAGGCTGGGCCTCAGAAATGCAGCACATGTTGGTCGCCATCTTTCCTCTCCCTCCCCCTTTCCCCACCAATGGCCAATTAAAAATGCTCAGCCGCTGAATACTGTAAACATGCGCAGGCGAGAGGCAGCCTCTCTGTGGAGCTATTTTTAGCGCTCTGGGAGGCTGGGTGCCATGTCGCATTTACCCGCTGAGTTTCACCATGCTCCAGTTGAGCTGCCCGTCAGTTCTGAGCTCAGGGCCGGAGGCGAAGTCTCCATAGCCCCGGCCTGTCTGCTGCCCTTCCGCCCCAGCCCCGCCATGCAGCCTCAGCAGCTCAGCCATGCTGCTGTAAGTATACAGCACCAAGGGCTACATCCTGCCCTGTGCACCTCTTGGGCCTAAGGGGGTGGGACCCCAAGCGGAATCTGGCCCTAAACCAAAGAGGCTCCTGAATAGTTACCCTTTGTCTCTTGGTTAGCACCCTTTATCTCAGCATCTCGAGGGCCTTTCTCTGCATTAATGAATTAAGCCTCCCAGCTGCCCCCGCCCAGGGATTAACTCCATTTTACAGAAGGGGAAACTGAGTCATGGAGCGGCAACAGGGCCTAATTTCACAGATCTTCCTCACGTGAGCAGTCATTGACTGTGACCCTCAGTAGCTCACCCAAGGGTCCAGCTAGTCAGAGGAAGAGCCATGAAGTGAACCCAGAAGTCCTGGCTATCCTCTAGCCACCAGGCCACAAGATGCTTGTTTCAAGTGAAGGGAGAAATGTCCCCATCAGGTGATAGGTGCTGAAGCAGAGAGAACTGTTCTCTTGCAGAAGAGTGAGAGATTTCAAGGAGCCGGGTGTCTTCCCAGTGAGGTGGGGCTGATGCAGGCAGCAGACCCCTGACACATCCCTCATCCCCGGAGCACCATGGAAATGCCATGTGGAATACAAGATCACCAGGCGCTGGGGCGGGGGCAAGGATTAGCCAGATCCAGGGAAGTGGGCTGGGATGCCTTTGACCTCTAGGCCATGTCTAGCCCAGGTGCAGACTAGCTGCGAATTGCTACCATCCGATGCCTGGTTTGTGGGGCTGGTCCTGGGTCCCAGCAGGCAGGGATTCACCAGGACAGCAGACACTAAACAAGGCCTCCCGCCCTTGTGCCCGTCTCCCCACAGGGACCCAGAACTGAGTCTGACTGGATCAGGAAGCCACCGGCTGCTCTCTCCAGGGGAAGGGCCAGGCAGTGGGAGAACATATCTTGCATTCCCTAAGGGCTAACAGCTTACAGGGTAAGGGACTCCAATGCTGACATCAGGTGGGTCCCTCTAGACAAGGGACCTCCGGGAAGGAGAATGAATGAGGCTGGGATTTTTTAAAGCAACAAACGACGCTGGGCGTCCATCTGAGCTGTGCCAAAGGAGGCCTGGTGTTTGGACAGTGCCCCATGCCCACCAAGGAAAACCAAGCACTCTGAAGGCATCTCGAGTTGGGCACCCAAAAATCAATAGGCCCCTGCGAAAATTTTGGCCCAGGCACCCTCAACTCAGACTTGCCCTGAAGTGTGAGAACAACTGGGTGATTCAAGGTCTCCCCTTGGAAGTTCCTCTCAAATCCACACCACTGAAATCCAGAGTATCCTGCCCTCACACCCTGACTCCTCTCAGAAGATCCAAAGAGCCCCCATACCCCCACAAAGATCCAGAGTGAACCCAATCCTGCTCCCCACAGCAAAGGAGTTGATTTATGGGGCTGATTTATTGAAACCAGGCAAAAAACCCGTGGCATCTTGGGCCACTCTTTGTGGTGAGTTTCTGGGCCTGATACTGCTCAGGTTGTCCCACCGTAAGTCAAGAGTGCCTGTACTAAAGCCAACGGGGCTGCAGCAGAATCAGAATGAGCATCCTCGGGGTTCAACTGAACCTGAAACTCTGGGAAATTCAAGCCCCACGTGAACCAAGACGGGATGCAGCAGCTCCATATGATCCCCTGAGAAGCAAATCTGCCCCACTGCCCGAGGACTTAGCCCCAATCCCAGGGGAAACAACCAGCAGTCAGCAAAGACACACAGTTAACAGGGGATCCGTCCTTCTGCCAGGAGCATCAAGAGAGCAGGTCGGCTGATTCAGAGGCAGTTTAGCCAGGGAGGCATCTGGACACCAGCCTAACGGCCCCCACCAGCCCTAGGTACGTGACAAAGGCCTCTTTCTAGTGCTGACAGGGCCTGGTAGCCAAGCCTTGGGCCCCAGATCCTGGCAGCTCCCAATGAAAACCGACTATTTAAGGGGATGGCAATTGGCAGCCCTGCTGCATCTTCCTGACGGCACAGAGCGGGGCAGAAAGAGCCTGGCTGGGCGTGCAGGGAGCTGCCTGTTCCCATTCACTCTCCCCCTATCCCCAAGCCAGCTCCTTAATGGCCTGGCCAAGCCTTTTGATGAGCTGCTGGCATAGTCCCTTTCCCAGTTTCCTTCCTCCCAGTGAGTGCCAGGATCCCTGCACAAAAGCCTGCAAAGCGAGGGTACAGGAAGGCCCTTTCAGGCTCTCTCTTATTGCCAGGGGGCAGTGGGGGGTGGGATAGCAGCAGCTGCCTCCTCCCCACCCCCGCAGTTACTTTAACAGGATTAGTCAGAACCTGCTTTGATGGCGCTCGGGGACAAACGGCAAAGATGGCGTGAAAATCACCAGTCACTTTCAGAGAACTGGGTGGACGTTCCCACCCCAGCTGCTGCTGCTCAGGGTGCCAGCTAGTTTCACGCCTCCCCTGGGAGGTGAGAATGTCTGCTCCAATTTATGGAGGGGGAAACTGAGGCAGGGAGAGGGGAAGTGACATGCCCCAAGTTCACATAGTGAGGGGCTGAGAGGAGGACCCAGGAGTCGTGACAACGCAGGGTCGGCATCTGTGCAACATGCCCAATCAACCAAAACAGAAGCTGTGGGTAGAAGCTGGAGGGAAAAGTGTAAAGAGAAGGGATGAGCCAGTCCCTCTCCTAGGACAGTGAGGGAAGGGAAGAAAAGGGTTAAAAAACCTCTTTACCATTAGGCCCTGATCCTTCAAAGACATGGGGGAGGGCCAACCCTTGTGCCCAAATGGGGCCACAATGACTTCACAGGCAGATGGGCTGCCACTGTTATCAACTCTTGTCATTATATTCTTGGGCTATCTGGTGTTTTTCTTAAAGCCCCAGCTCCTGGAGTCAGGTGACTGCCTGAGAACCTCAGCTTTCATTTTAAAAGAAACAAAAAGGTAAGTTTCTAGCTCTCGTGGTTGCAGAGGAAAGCTAGAAAGCCAGATCCCCCGAAGCCAGACTCCCAAAGCTCCCCCTAGACCAGAAGGTGAATACAAAGCCAATGAAAATCCCCAGAAAGAGACTGCTCTTCAAGGTCTAGCTTCTTCTATCACTGTCTCGGATCAGTGCAGGCACAGAGGGCTTCACTCTCCCAGCCTGGCAACATGCCCTGTGCCAAGCTTGCAGGAGATATGTCTCAACCCAATGCACACACAGAGTTTTACTTCCCAGGGCTAGTGGGGAAAAACTAAATATATCAGCAGGCCGAAGACCATCTCTGGAGCTAGTTCTATCCCTATGCTATCCGAGTGCCTGTAGCACTGGCCTGGGTTACACCTGGGCAGTCCCCATTGACTTCAGCCTGGGCGTAAGAGAGCAGAGTTTAGCTGTCTATGTCAGGGACACTGAACTGGGGTGACTGCTAGAGAGAAGCTGCCCTTCAGTTGACCCGCCGCACCCCTCAACTAGCCTCCCTCGAACTGCTGGGGGTTAGTGGAAACATTTATTCCTTTGCTGCAGGGTTTCCCCCTCTGACACAGCCGGTGCCAGTCCCCATCAGAGATAGGATACTGGGTTAGAGGGACCCAGTGGTTTGATTCAATCTGGCGATTCCCATGCCCCCCTCTTTACCGGTAGACAATAAAATGGCCTATCCATTCAGCTCCTGTTATTTATGTGCAGATCCTGAGCATCCGATAGACTAAGAACCCGTGTTACAGCCCAGAGGCCTTAGCAAGGGCCCGGGGGTTGCTCTGTGATGAGGTTTTCTGTTTGTTTGGGTGGGAGGGAAGGGAGTTAGTTGGTAAAATGAGACAGTCTTAAATATTTTTGGCTTGTGGGAAATTTCTCTCTTTCTCTCACCTCTTCATTAAAATAATAATAATTAAATTAAACGGGGAGTGACCTCCTGAAAATTAAAACTTCACTTGCTGAGACTTGTGCCCAGGAACTAACCTGAGCGGCTCCTTTCTCCTGCCTTCGGTTGTACACAAAGTGCTTTCCGATTGGCTGATTCCCTGGAATAGATTCAGTTGCTATGATACCAAGTTTGCTTTTAACGAACCCCAGAAAATTAATGGCATTCAGCAGATATGTCCTTAAAGTGGAACCTATTTTAAGAAATTCTTCCTGACTGGTTTACAAGGAGTCGGCAGGAAAAAGAAAGCTTCCAGAAACCAACATACCCTGAGAGCTTCCTCAGGTCCTCCTCTCCATAAAAAGCCATTAATATAGATGTCACCGAGCAAATATTTCCTGCAAAGAATCCCTTTCAATCTGGGCACCCATGGCAGAGGGAGCCAGGATTCAGAAGATAAGGCATCAACCATGTTGCATTATTCCTTTGGATTATGCTGCGGCATAAATACTGTCTGACAGGTTAATATGACAATATGAGTATTGCACAGACACTGCAAATGTTTTCCACCATCATTAGCTTCCATTTCTTTCCACTGAGTTGACCCCGCCCTGCCTGGGGTGCATGAGTGTACAATTTAACCAGTGATGTGCAGGAAGACAGCGTGAAACATACTAAATGTGTCAATTTTATAGGCCTGCACCCTGCTAGTAGAAGGCTCCAGCATTATCGGAACTAGGCAAAAACAGGCCCTGATCTTATAGTGGCAAAAAAGCTGGGATTTTCAAAGGGATCTACCAGGATTAGGCTCCTAAATCCCACTGGAATTCAATAGGAGCCAGACACCGAACCCTTTTGAAAACCATCTTTGAAAAATCTCAGGCCAGACTCGCATGGGAGTCAATGGAAGTCTTGCCTCAGTCAGGGACCCCAAGGTCCAACCCATTGAAATAAATGCATGCCGCTACCGGGAAGGTTTCACATCAGCCCCAGACAATAGCCCAGTGCAACAGAAGTGAAAATCACCCTAAACAAAACATTTCCCGGAGAAGGCATGATTGGAAATGGACCCAGCCTGACCTACCCACAGCAAATCCAAAGGTATATTCTATTCCCTATACAAAGGCACTGCAATGGGTTATTTTCCTAGTGGAGAACAGCCCTTCCCCACCCTCTCTCCTTCGGGGTCCTCAGAGCCCTTGTCTAATTCATCGGGCCGGCAAAGAAGAGTGCGAGGCGAAGGCCATGCACTCCTGCTGGCTCCATAGCGCACTTTTCTGTCCCGAGTACCTGTGGTAAGACCAGCTAATGACATGGCTTGCCTGCCTTCCTTCCACTCAAACCTCGGCTGGACAAAGGGCCTCGAGACGCAACAGAGTGGCAGCCAGGGCTTTCAACTCAGAATTGAAGAATTTCCCCCAGAATCCTACGCTCCGGCCCCCCTCCCCACAGCCCCCGCCCACCAAGGAATGTGGAGGTGGGTGCTCCATCCAACACACCCCTTCTCTGCCATTCTGCCCCTGCAGCGCTGTGGGGGGCTGTCGGTGTAGGGGCTGCATTGCAACAACAAAACCCTCAGGATGGGGCTGGACTGGCCAAAACATCCTGCAGGGCCTTTGTGAAGGGCTCACCTGGTGGCCAGGGCCACCTGTGCTAATGACGATTGAAATCCCAGACCAAGGTGCACAGCCCTCAGGCAGCCCTCGGTGCTATGCTGGCCAGGGTAACAGGAGAGTCTTTGGTGGCTGTTTATTAATAGACCCCTCTGCTAAGTAACCAGCACAGAAACGGCAGTCAGCTGAAAACAATCCTTGTTTGTCTGAGATCGCTCTGCTGTTCCCCCTTCCTGCCGCTCCCGTCACAGTTCTGCTGCAGCCTTCAAACCAAGGGGCTGTCTGATGTTTTTCTCTTTCCGTTCTCTCTTTGTTGGCTTAACCGTGGACATCAGGCGAAGCTGAACTTGGTATAATCTGAAACAAGCCACAGGCAAGATCTTCTCTCTCTCTGGCTGATGGCTCCCGACACCCCCAGTCCAGTGCGTGGGCCAGCTTTGATGTCACAGCCCAGACCAGTTATATTCCCAGCAAGGCAGAAGGAAGAAAACGCTTTAGATAAATTTTTGTCCTCCAGTCCACAGAAAAGCAATGTGAGATGGACACAAGGTGGCAAGAAGGACCCTCCTTTAGGGACATTAAAATGGCCTGAACCTTCTTCATGGAAACCTAGTGTGAGATTTACAAGGCGGAAACCCAAGTGAGGGGAGGAAAGAGAGGCAAGATTACACCAGCACAAACCCAGAGGGCTCCTTGGCTGTCAGTGCAGATACTCCAGGGCTTCACTTGTAACGAAAGAGGTGCTGGGGCTCAAGCAATTTTTTTATTTTCATAACTGATGCAGCAAGCCCAGAGGTGCCGGGGCCACGAACTGCCAGGCCCAGAGGTGCCGGGGCCAGGAACTGCCAGGCCCAGAGGTGCCAGGGCCAGGAACTGCCAGGCCCAGAGGTGCCAGGGCCAGGAACTGCTGAGCCCAGAGGTGCCAGGGCCATGAACTGCCAGGCCCAGAGGTGCCAGGGCCATGAACTGCCAGGCCCAGAGGTACCGGGGCCATGAACTGCCAGGCCCAGAGGTGCCAGAGCCATGAACAGCCGAGCCCAGAGGTGCCAGGGCCAGGAACTGCCGAGCCCAGAGGTGCCAGGGCCAGGAACTGCCAGGCCCAGAGGTGCCAGGGCCAGGAACTGCCAGGCCCAGAGGTGCTGGGACTCAGCCCTGGCAAGCCCTTCTGGACAAATTAAGTGCTGAGTTACTCTGGTGTAAATGGGATGAGAATTTGGCCCTTGGTGCAAGATAAAGAGAGATCCTTATCACAGCACCTTGGAGAGAGAGCGTGAGCTGGAGAGGAAAAGGGGAAGTGCCCATACTGAAGCAGAGAATTCCACGTAGACAGACTGACAAGCCTGTGGCCGACTGTCCAAAAGGGGGCAGAGATGGGGACAAAGATGAGGTCAAGAGTAGAGACCTGGGCATGGGTGACGGGGCTTGGCCACAATCCCCTCCCTGCCGCAGGGAGCACGCTGGTGGTGGACACTGCTACCTTGATGGGAACAGGGTGGTGGGTGACAACCCATGATGGTGGCTTGGCAAGGCCAACACACTATGCGGTGCGCAGGCCCCGGCCAGAGAGAGGGTGCAGCAATACCTGTGCCACAGGCCCCCTCAGAGAGGAGAAATACCCACTTTTCCCTCCCACTCTGGGGCCCCGGGAACTGGTGATCCATGGTCCCTCCCTGCAAGTCTTACTCATGGGAGTAGCACTTACTCTTGCAGATAGTCCTCTTGGCTTCAGTGGGGCCAATTGCCCAGGCAAGGCCTGGGCCCTGGGTCCCTTAACGGCAGTAAGACCCACCCCTGCATGGAGAAGGTTCACACCCAGAGATGGGGACAAAGCGAGTTCATTACTCCGGGGGTGGGGCTAGTGTTTTAAATGGACAAGACCCCGTCCTTCCTCCCGTGAGAACACTGTTTTGCTCTATACATTACATACGATCTGCAGGGCCTAGGAGACCCAACCCTATGGGCAGTGATGCCCAAATCGTGTGATGACATTTTGAAAACGCCCCTTCCTGGCAGCTCGCTCACCTGTGCACTGAATATCGAGCCAACCTCTGATGCTCCCCAGCCGGAGGCCAAGAACCAGGGCTGCTTTAGCTGGAACATGCAGGGACTTCCCAAGCTTCCTCTGATACTGGCTACCCACGGAGCTGGTCCCTGCTCACAACCAGACCCCACCCAGGATACGCCACCATAATCGACCCACGTGGATCAGCTGCATTGATCATCACATTACAGATAAACCGGGACAACGGCGACACTAGCAGGGAAGGTTTTAAGAGGGTAGTCATCCTGTTCCCTCCTGCACTGTGTCAGGACATCAGCTTCATGCATTATCTGCTTAACTTAACAGCCAGTACATGCAACCCTGTACGGTCAATGCAGCTATAGATGTGAGTAACAGCCAGCTTGAGGAGTAACGATGCCAGAATCTTCAGCATTACAACTGTTCCATATGTGCAGGCTCCAGCGGGCTGGGTTTCAGTAGGGGGAGAGAAGAGAGGCCTAGTTATAACAAAACAAGCGTGCTGTAAATAGCAGGTGGGTTCTGCAGAATGGGAACAGGTTTAAAGGGGCTGCAAATTGCTAAGGGGGCATTTGATGTTTTTTAATAAATGATTTTTCCCCTCTTCTGCTCAGGGGGGAGAAAATAGGTGCATTAAACAGGAGCACATCCCTTGGCCAAAGGGCATCAGTGAACGCAGGCAAGGTTTTTATCTGAGGCCCATCACCATAATATTCATGAACTGTATCATCCCCACTCTGGCATCACAAGGACATTGCTTAAGCTGCATAATTAGGCCCCAATCCTGTAAACACTTTAAGCATGTGCTTAACTTTACCCCTGTAACCTGTCCTGTTGGAAGGAAACAGGAGAGCTCCCGGGCTGAGGCTGTGTTCGCACAGTGCCCAGTGCTGGGTCATCACGGGGGCTTCGAGGCACTACTGCAATACAAAGAACAAATCACACGTGATTGTGGAACTGGGCCTTAAAATGCAAAGGGGCCAGTGCCGCTGCCTTCACTCGCCACTTACCACGCCCTACTGCAAGTGCAGACCCAAAAGGCAGTTGTGGCTGTAACTGTATCAGGCTGCAGACTATCCAAACATACCCAGATATTGCCCAACCCTGCAGCATTTGGACAGGCCAAGCTCCCAGAGATGTCAGTGCTCCAGGGACTACAGAGTCAGTCTCATCAATAGTGACAGTAAAATAATTATAATGCCACCACAGTGTCTGCTGTATGGACAGTCACCAAGATATTTTGAAATATTAACAACAGTGAAGCAAGACAAATAGACGGACCGGAAATGACAGTAAGAGTTTAGAATGGAACGTGCTTCTCAGACTTAAGTCGAGCATTGCTATGAACAACACTGTAATATCTATATAGACACAGACAAACAATGGGACCTTCTATGAAATTGACTTATTTTTCCTCCCAATGAGACAGATCGTCCAGTCCACATGGACTTCACCCATTAACTCTGATACAATTTGCTTGTTGCGACACATTTAAGCAACTTTCCTTCTACATCACCATAAATGGTGTTTTGCTCAAGGTTCCTTTGAAGCCATCTCTATTCTATTTATCTCTGTACGTGCACAATGACAATATTTAATTGTCAATGTGAAAATTAAAACCATTGTGGGAAAATAAGAAGTTGCTGGAGTTTATAGTTGGCCCAGGGACCATTAGACTGGAATGGAAATAATCACCAGAAAACCAGATGTTATCCCTGGGCCTCAAGAAATGATTAAAGACAAAAACCCATGGAAATTTCAACCAAATAGACACAGCACATTTCACTTTAAATCTCTCTCCCTTTGCAAAAGGTGCATGCGCTTCCTTTAGAAAGCTGCCAATAATTCAGAGGCTGGTGGCGTGTGGAAATTCACTCCCCAGTTTAACTACAGGGAGAGCTCTCAGATGGTAGGAAGTCCTGGAGAATAGTGAATCAGTTTTTACATTCGGTTCTCTAGCTTTATGATATCACATACACTCATACAGCTAGATAACCAAAGACAAAAACCAACCCAGTCCTTTCAATATAGGCCTCGGTCATTCCATGCACACAACATATACACACACACCTTGCTTGGATCCTGCTGCCACTTCCTGCTTCATGCACCCAGCACAGTACAAAATAAAAACCAAATCCTTTTAGATCTACAGATCGGATTCCTGCCTTTCAAGATCCTTCCCATTTCATATTTTTCTTAACTAGGAAGCCTCTCTCTTGCAATCCAGGCTGATTCCATGCATCTTAATCCCTGTGTATATTGCAACACACACACATCCTAATGCAACACACAAATCCACGCACTCTTTATGCAATAGTCACAGCTAACTCACACAGGCAACCAGGAAAAATTAAGCATTTATCTAGAATAATGTCACCCAAATTGTCCCTTCTCCCTAGAGATCTGCTTCCTTCTCACACCCAAATTTACCTTCAACCCCTCTCACTGTGCTGGGCTCTGACTTTGTAATTACTGTAAATTACTGGCGTGAGAAATGCTGAGTCATGAGGACTCAGATGATGAAACAGAAATATTCATCTTAAAGGGACCTCCCAGGATTTTCGAGGTGCCTCCTGCCCCCGTTCTCCCCATCTTTGCTCTTATTTGGCATCTCTGGGCTCCGTTGAAGCTCTTTCTGCTCCCCTTGCCCCACTCCTAGCCCCAGGCTGGGCCTTGAGGGGAGCCCCTGGAGTTTTTCAGACAGTCTTAAACCAGGAGTGTTAAAAAAAGGCCCCGTTTCTGGGTCTGTCACAAGCAGAAGAATCAGCCCAAAGCAAAGGCTGCAACCCAACGGGCCTAACAAACGGGCAGAGAAACTCTCACCCACCCGTCCTGCACAAGCTACTCCCAGTCAGGGCCCGGATTTCGGAGGTAAAATCAGCAAATAGGCCAGAGGCCTAACCTGGGGGGGGGGGAATGGAGAGCAGCTTCATTTGCCCTTTGTATAGGGGGAAATGGGTTATTTGGCGGGGTGTGGGGGTGTCCGTGTCCGTCCTTTGCAACCAGCCAGTGAGAAGGGAGAGAAACAACTTCTCCTCTTTGCTCGCCGGAGTAACACACAACCGGACACCGGCGCAAAGAATCACACGCGGGGAACGGAACGGAACGGAACGGAAAGTACCTTCGCCTTGTGCTGCTCCTCCTGCGGTCAGCGGGTCTCGGCCTGCCCCTGGGAACGGCTGCCAGCTCCCGGCTCCGCTTCTCCTTCCACGCCTCGGAGAGTGGAGGAAGGAAGGTGGGAAAAGCTTGCTGGACTCTAGGCAAAAAGCCCCCTCCCCAAATAATCCCTCCCCGCCCGCCAGCGGCTCCAGCACAACGTGCTCCCGGGCCGGCGCTTGGCGCTTTCCTGGTCTCCCCCTAAAGTTGATCCAAAGCCTCCTTTGGGCAGCGGGGAAAGTGCACATGGGGGGGGAGGGGGGGAGAGAAGTGGTCTGAGAAAGTCTGGGGGGGGGGAGATAAAGAGAGGCGACCGCAGGGGACAAAGCCAGACTCTCTGGGCTGGGCCAGCCTGCGAGAAAGGCCAGCTCGGGGGGGCGCAGCCAGACAGGGCGGAGGTCAGGCACCCGGGCTCGGGGGAGGTCAGCACCATCGGACATGCTTATTGCTACATGGCTGAGCAACTGGAAGTCTGCAGGGTACCAGGGAGGGGCTCCGTGTCCCCCCCCGCCCCTTTTCCGAGCCCCCTTTCTGTCCCAGACACACCAGCTCCACCGCCGAGCGGCTGCGGGGCCAGAGAGTGCCCCCACCGCACCCACACCCACACCCACTGACTCGGAGCATCCCGTGAGCTCTCTGAGCTCCGCTCCCCTCCGCACCGCACCGCACCCGAGCGAGCCCAGGACGGACGGAGCCTGCACAAGGACTCGTGCAAATAGAGCCACTTCGCCGCCTCCGTTTTACCGAGATTTTAAAGATTCAAAATTGGACTTTTGTGTCGGGCCCTGGAGAGGAGGGGGAAGACCCTTCCCCCCCCCCCGCGCCCCAACACCCTTTGGCTTCTCTGCCTGAACCAGGACTGCGAGATTTTGGGACCTAAGTCGTTTATTAAAATTAAACCGATTGCAACAGCAACAATTTACACACACGCACACACACACACTAGGACATGAGATCCCTGCCCTTGCAAGGGGCAGTAATTGAGCTGCTCACAACAATGTTTAGAGGAGCGATCTGTTTATCCAGCCCCCCCACCCCTTTTGCTCAGGGAAATAGTCTCCCCCGCGCCGCCCCGATCTCCCTGGCAATTGTACTCTGAGTCGAAATGGGAAAGGTCCCATTAGCCATTGGCACAAGGTGCTGCCCGTCTCAAAGGCCCTCCATGGCTAAGAAATGGTTGGGGCCCAGATTCTGTTCTCTGTGCCCTGGGGTATCCCCGTGCAATTGCACTGCGGTGTGTGAGCAGAATTCAGGCTGCTATGGGGGGTATCTGACTGGGGGGGGTATCACAAGAGATCGTTTCTCTCTTACCCCGTATGACGGCAAGACAGGACCCTTCTCTTGGGGGGGAATAGGACCCCCCCAACCAAACAGCTCAGCGATTTCTAATCCAAGGACTGGGATCAGTTTTCGTGATAGGAAACCGCTTGACAACTATCCTGCAGAAAATGCACCCGCCTCAGGTCCGGGCGTTCGCAGCGTTACAGGTTTCTGGGAGGTTGAAACTCTTTTTAGATACAGTTTGCAGCGAGGCAAGGGGGCGAGGGAAGTTCTGGAGAGGAGGACGGGGCAGGGTTTGAAGTTGCTGAAGGATGAAGATTGTCCGTCCAGTCATCTGGAGCCAGGGGGATCAATGTTAAGGTCGCCTCTTTGTTTGCTAAAACAGCAAATTAGTGATGCAAACACCAACAACCACCAGGGGAATGTGTCGAATCTACGGCAGTGAGACCCCGGAAACAGGCCTAAATCTCTCACACACACACACACACACACACACACACACACACACACATACATACACTTTACGAGTCCTCCTAACACCGCTCCGGGATCGAGCCCCTTCGCTCCCACTTCGGCATATAACGGGACAGGGTTTTTGGGGCGCTATCGCCCATGACCCACTCCCAAAAAACGACCCCGCCTTTTAAAACAAACCTGGCCGCGGCTCAGGCATTTGCCCCCTGGCTCTGGGGCAATGGGCGCCCTGGTTCCCAGATCCGGGCAGGGTCCCACTCGGTTTTCTGCCCCTCTGCTGCACGTTTTTTCTCATCCCCCAATGTTTCCGCCCTGTGTCCCGGGACACGGGGACCTGGAGTCCGGCGCGCGGCCCAGGACGCCAGACCCGCTGCTGAGCACCAAGCCCGAGGACTTTACAGGGAGGTAGATTGAGACATTTTTACTCTTTTTTGACGTTTTAAACCCCGCTCACTGGATCTCCCTCCTCCCCGGACTGCAGATCCCCGCCTCGCACAGTTCAGCCCCCAAACCCGCGTGTCCGCTATTCTCTGTCTCTTACACGGAGCATTTCAAAAGCAAACGACCCAGCCCTGCCCGCCGCCGCCTCCTCCAGCGCCTGGCTCCCCGTGTCTCCGCTCATCTCACCAGCTATAGCTCCGGAGACTCCGTCGCTCGCTGCCGAGACGATTCGTGTTTATCACGAAGTTGCTCCTTCCCCAAAGTCACAGGCCCGCGCTTCAGCCGATGACATGCCCGGCACATTTCACTTGCGAGGCGCGAGCTTTTTGCGCTCCCCGAGGTTGACAGAAACGTCCTTCTTGTGCTCGGTTAAGCCCCGCGATGTGGGTTATAAACACACGTGCCGCTTCTCCGGCAGAATTCGCCGGTAATTTGCATCTGCAGAAACCTGGCAGCCGCGCTCGGCTGAAGAGCCATTCGCCAGACAGGAGGGTTGGAAAGTTGATTCCAGCCGCCCCAGCAGATTCCCCTCGCTGGAAGGTAACCCAGCCCCCTTTGTTCCGAGCGAGCTGGGATTCCAGCGTCCTTCCCGTTAAAAGTCACTTTATTCCGAGGGCGAACGCGCGTGGGTTTTACTGATAACAAACCTTGACCAGCGAGAGCGATTCCCAAGCCTGGCCGGGCGCTTCCCCTCCCCGGCCCGCGTCTGTTCGCGTTTGTGCAAACCTCCAAATGCCTCCCATGCTCATGCTCATGTCCCTGTTTGACGGAATAGCACCCCGGGCCTTCCTTAACCAGATTCACGGATTTGGGATTCTTCAGCAAACTGGGGAGGAGGGGAAGAGACGCGATGCTGGGGGGTGGGGGGTTAGCAGATTCTATTCCCGATCATAGGCCGATAGAGATAATGCTGTTTCTATGGGGCCACATTATTTTCAAAGGAGGAGACAGAGAAGTGGCATTCAACGTAATCGTCCCCGGGTCACCCACGGATCTGTCTATAATGTCCTTTTCGGTTCCGGTTCCCCCTCGCTCCTACAGGTGAGAAGAATCCGGTCAGGATCAGAAACGCGTTTGGTGAGAACCAGAAGAAATCGGGCTGGTTTTTTCCCCCTCGAAGTAACCAGGGGGGGCTTTTCTAATTGATGTGTTGGATGGAAAGTTCTCCTGCAAGGGAAAAGAAACACCTTGGGCCCGAGCTGTGATCCACCCCCGGGGGATGCTGGCTGTAGAACGGGGGCAGACCCGCCGCAGGTGGGGGGCACAGGCCGGAAGCCCTGTAGGTCTGGGTAAAGGGGACCCTGAGCAGCTGCCAGTAGGACCCAGTGTTAACCCAGTTGCTTGACGGACCCCGCCCCGATGATGCCTGGACAGATGCCCTGGGGCTGGAGGAGCGACACCAACGCCGGGGGAAGGAGAGAGGAGCGTGGGCTGGTCCGGGAGGCCCAGGGGTGGGAGTCCAGGCTGCGGGGGCAGCTCTTGTGCCGGCTGGGGAGGTGGGAAGTTTCTCCCTCTCTCGCCTGGCTCTTCCCCGCGAGCCTCCCAGGGGGAGTCAGGGGCAGGGCCTGGGCCGGGCCATGGCAGGACAGATCTTCCAGGCTGGGCCCCTAAGACCAGATCCTGGGCACGGGCCGGAAGCCCTGTAGGTCTGGGTAAAGGGGACCCTGAGCAGCTGCCAGTAGGACCCAGTGTTAACCCAGTTGCTTGAGGGCCCCCGCCCCGGTGATGCCTGGACAGATGCCCTGGGGCTGGAGGAGCGACACCAACGCCGGGGGAAGGAGAGAGGAGCGTGGGCTGGTCCGGGAGGTCCAGGGGTGGGAGGCCAGGCTGCGGGGGCAGCTCTTGTGCCCGCTGGGGATGTGGGAAGTTTCTCCCTCCCTCACCTGGCTCTTCCCCGCGAGCCTCCCAGGGGGAGTCAGGGGCAGGGCCTGGGCCGGGCCATGGCAAGACAGATCTTCCAGGCTGGGCCCCTAAGACCAGATCCTGGGCACGGGGGTCCTGCGCCCCAAAGGTAGGCGCAGCCGAATCTGCACCCTCACCCCCGGCCGGCTCACCCGCAGGGGGAGGGGCGCTCAGCGCCAGCCCCCGCCTTCCCTTCGCTGGGACTGAAGCACCTCTGGAGCCTGGCTTCGCAGCAGCTCCCCTCGGGCCGAGACATTCGCAGCCCGATTCACCCGGCAGCCTCTTTCCGCCCCGGCCTCGGCAGATCAACCAGGCTCGGGGCTTCCGCCAGCAGCGAAGAGAACACGGGGGTTTGCAGGCGTGGGAAGGAACCCCCCCCCCCAGTTCTAGCTAAAGGTGCCCTTGAGTCTCTCCAGTTTGAAAGTTGGGGCCCCAACATTGGCACGCGCAACACGGAAAGCTGGGGGGCCGGGGTCGAGCCTGGAGCTGTCGGCTTGCTCGGATTTTAATCTGCACTCCCCGGAAAGGCACCCCACCTGCGGCGCCCCCCCCCCACTCCGTTTTGGACCCAGCGCGGCTCAGCCCTGCGTTCTAAGATCTCCCCAGTATACAATGGAAGGCACAAGACAAACCGAATGGACTAGACAGCCCCCCCCCCGCCAATCTCCACGTTCAGCAGGACTAGAAGCGCCCAAACCCACTGGGTGGTGTTGGGTCAGCGCCCACAGCAGTCAGCGCCGGCCCTAAATCCGCATCTCCAGTAAAACCAACAACAGCCTCCAGCCCCCCACCCCTTCCCACGTCCTGGCGTCTCTGCAAAGCTCGCAAGCAACGGGCCAGAGCCCGGGCTCGCGTGTGAATGGGAGCAGCCACCAGGCGCTGGTCCACTGAAGGGCCGTTGGTATCTCTGTCTCCTCAGCACAGATCGCCACCTCCGTGCAGAGAGCAGCGCCGAGCACCCCCGGCTCCACCCAGCCAAGGGCAGCGCCCAGAGCTGCAAACCGACCCCTGGGGAGCGCAGCCCAAGGTGACAACCCGGATATTCCCGGAGGCTTAACCAGCCTGGGAGGTGGGCCCTGCGCAAGGAACCGCCTGACGATGCGCCAGTCACATGCTGGAAGGGGCAGAGAGCCACGCACAGTCCTGGGTATTTCCACAGCAACTGGGACAACCTAATTCCCCCAGAGAGTTTTAAAAAAAAACTCCACGAGGAAATAAACTCCCGAAACCTCGGGACAAGGAGCCTTTGGCTCCCATTGCGGCTTGGCCCCATTAACACCGCGCAAGGAGAACAGTCACCTCCCCTCTGGGCCAGTTACTTTTATTAACTGGGCTGATACGGCTGCCTCTGTTCCGTGCCCCAATTCGGGATATTTTAAAGAGCGCACGCAGGCAACTCCACCTCTGGCGCAGAGGCTTGGATATGATTGATGGTCTCATGTACGTGTATATGCGTGCACACCTATGTAACACACACACACATCCCTACACCTGTGTAACACACACACACACACATCCCTACACCTGTGTAACACACACACACACCCCTACACCTGTGTAACACACACACACTTTGACATGCACTGATGGAAGAAACAGCATAAGCAAAGCACGCGGCCATAAAGATCTTGTCAAAATCTTTATGCTCATGGGTGCTCAGGACAGAGACATTCGGTCTTACCTGCCCGCAGGGCTGGGGAAGGCTCCCTTCGGCCTGCTGACGTGTGTTATTCAACTCTTTTGATGTATTGTTAATAAAAAAATAAATAAATTCAACGGCTCTGATAAAAAAAATCCACGTTCCTATTTTTAAAAGACATTTTCCTTTATCCTCAGTTCTTGGTACTCGAATATTCCAGGTTTAATTTAATCCATGTGGTTTAGGACCCTGCAGGAGCCAGAAAGCCTGCGACTGCTTCCTGAAAAGTAGCAAGTTGTCCACTTCAGCCTCGGCTTTGCCAAACTTCCCAGGGGAGGACAGCTGTAGCGAGTGTAACCATCAAGGTCCTGGCTGGCTTTAAATGCCAGTAATCCCAGGCTCTCCCGAAGAGCTGGTATTTCAGGCACAGTTCTGACCAGAGGCAAACTTTTTTTTCTCAAATGGAACTGCCATAAGGGGAAGAAATGTTCTCCCTGCCATCCCAGGTGGTGCGAGAGGGAGAGAGACCCACAAGCCCATCTCCAAGCCATTGGAACAAATCTGCCCACTTGGGCTTTTATATTAAACTGAGATCTTGTCTCTTTAAACAGAAAGCACCCTTCCTGTTGTGAGAGCGCCCCCTAGAGCAGGGGTTCTCTGCATTACCCCCACCAAAGCCCCAAGTTACAAGGTACTACGTCAGTGTCCCCATCCCATCTAGCCATACGGGGGGGGGGTGGCTTTGCCCCCCTGAAACCTGCTCATGCCCATCATGGTGCAACCCCGTGCCCTGCCCCAGCAGCTGCTGCAATCCACATGGGAGCAGATTCTTAGAATTCATTCTTCCAAGGTGCTCAGGCCCAGATCCAGCAAAGCACTTGAGCAGGTGCTAAACCTTAAGAATGGAAATAAGAAGTTAAAGCTTTTCTTAAACATGATCTGACTCCCTCCCCCTAGTCCTCAGGCTTCATCACCGTCCAGCTGCCTAGGGAGGAAACTGACAGCAGCAAAGAGGCTACACCCAATGAGATCCTAGCAAGTCTCCAAACCCGCACCCAGTGTGGAATAATTGCAAGATAAAAACAAAAATTAGGGGGGGGGATATTACATGAAATCAAATATGATCAGCAAATTGGTGGAAAGATTTTACTGTTTATTCTAACCTATTTGTTCAGGGCACCATGAGTGCAGTGGTAAAGCCAAGGGCACATGGCTAAGCAGGTCTTAACTAACCCATGTCCTCTCGGTCTTTCAGTGTATTCCATATTGTACATAGTAGAACACAGAGAATTTGGACTTGGAGACTCCTGGTGCCAGCTGAGACACAAAACCCAGGCACTGCCCCAAAGGGCTGCAATACAGAGAGACAAGGGGTGGGGAGGCAAAGGCCTAGAGAGGGGAAGTGAGTTGCCCAAGTCACACAGCAGAGGTAGGAATAGAACCCAGGCAGGTGCCCCAGCCATGGAGCTGCACCGTTCTGGTACAGGCAGGCTTTCAACAATGGGCTTAATGGCTCTGTGAGGGAAAGTGATTCCGGGCCTATTCCAGCCCTGAATGGACAGGGAAGGGAGCAGTGGCTCCCCAGCTCTCCAGTCTAGGGGGACACATCCTGCTGGCTGGAGAAGTGCTGCAGGCCTAAGCCCAGGAAGCACATTTTGCGGAGGGGGGGGTTGTCTCCTTTGGGGCGGAGGAAGGGAAATAATAGAAACATCTTCTGGACACACAGCCCGGAGGACCAGCCAGATTCAGAGGCAGCACTTCCTCCTACTGCAGAAAGGGTGCAGAGCCGGCTGCAGCCTTTAGGCCCAACAGGAGGCGATCACACTGCAGCTTTGAATCCGCAGGCCTTTGCTAGGATTTAAATGTCCCTTTGGCTTATCCATCCTTGGTGGCCTGCGTGTGCAATCAGCGAGTGGGTTCCAGGCCATTCCCTAACAGGCGAGTGTCCCCAGTACAAGAGGCAGCTGCCCCCTTGCCAGCAGGCTCTCCAGGCAGGCCCAGGGCTGAAAGAGCCCTGAGACCTGAGCGGCCCTCTGTCTCCTAGAGGGTGTCAGAACCGGGCCACACAAGGAGGGGGCTGTACTGGGGGAAGCCTGTTCTGTCACTGTCCATGACATGTCTAGCCTAGACATAAAGAGCCTGGATTCCAGAGCTGGGGACCCAGCTCCTTTCACCTGCACTACATTAAGGGAGAAAAAGACATTTCAAAAAACCAAAATGAAACAATCATAAAATGATACTTAAGCAAGCAAAGAATCCCTCTCATGCAGACATCCACATGCAAAGACTTGTGTGCACACCTATGCAATCACCCATGTGAGCACACCCATACGATCACCCATGTGCGCACACCCATGCGAGCACACCATGCAATCACCCATGTGCACACACCATGTGAGCACACCATGCAAACACCCATGTGCGCACACCCATACCAGCACACCATGCAATCACCCATGTGCGCACACCCATGTGTGCACACCCATGCAATCACCCATGTGTGCACACCCATGCAACCACCCATGTGTGCACACCCATGTGAGCACACCATGCAAACACCTATGTGTGCACACCCATGCAATCACCCATGTGTGCACACCCATGTGAGCACACCATGCAAACACCCATGTGTGCACACCCATGCAATCACCCATGTGTGCACACCCATACCAGCACACCATGCAATCACCCATGTGCGCACACTCATGCGAGCACACCATGCAATCACCCATGTGCACACACCCATACCAGCACACCATGCAATCACCCATGTGCGCACACCAATGTGAGCACACCATGCAATCACCCATGTGAGCACACCCATGCAAGCACACAGACTGCTGTGATCACTTATCCATCTCCCAGCCTCCTAAATTTTCCTCTGGCCTGACTGTATTGCTATTTTTGCCAACCCCTCCATCTGCCATTGGGCTGCTGGTGTCAGCTGACACAGGCAGCTCCAAACCCTTCCCGGTGGAAACGCCTGATCTTTCCACCTATTTCTAAAGAAACCCCGAACGCGTTATTTGTATCCGATTGAAATAAACCCAACACGGAGTCCATCAATTAACCCCCCCCCCCCCGAACTTCCTCACTCCGACCGACAGTAATAAAGGCCTGGCGACATCCGCCAACCGACCCAGCGCTACTTTCCCGAGGCGGGCCCTCCCTAATGAGCTGAGCAGCAGGAAGCGGCCCCCCCCCGCCATTCCCATGCACACCATGCAGATGAGTCACTGCGGGGGGAGGTGGCGGAACACGCCATTTCTAAGGGCTCCTCTAGACACTTCATGCGCCAAAAGCCGTTCCCGAGACCTGCTCCTTGCCGCCTCCGCCGGTTTTATTTCTGCCTGTAACGACTCCAGCGGCGGCGGGGCTTAGCAGGCCGGGATTCCGCAGGTTTGGGGGTGGGGGTGGGGGTTTGTTTAGTCAGATCTTACGGCTCTTTTCAGAAAGATGTTCTCAGGGCCCGTTCGTTTCAGGCCTTTCCTCGGAGTCCAGAATTAAAGCGGCTTTTCCGTGGGGCCAGCGCAGCCCCAACCCAGACAAAGCACCGGCAGCCTGTTGGCTTCCCCTGCGTTTTCCAAAGATTGAAGAGGGTTGTTCAAACAGGGCTGGAGCCCTTCCCAGGTCCAGCTTTAGCCAAGAGCACAACTGTAGCCTAGATGATGAACACAGGTCTGTGAGTGACTGGGGAAGACATTCATCCTGTCACCCGGGGGCGACTGATTCCTTAGGAGTCACGGGGCGGCTTCATTCTGCGTTTCATAATTCGGACCAGGTTAGAGCAGTCCACTCGACTTCTCTCCAAAGTGCATCCCACCAACGATGGCCCCGATCCTCATCTCGGGGACCTCAATGGCCTGTATAAGCTTTCGGTACCGAGGCCTCTCCTACATTGTTGGCTCTGTAGCGTTCCAAGGATGGGACAGCGGCAAATTGTAGGGGGATGAGCAACTCTCCCCGAGTAGGAGACCCTGGCGGATTTCTTAGAACCAAGATTTTGTGGGTACATAAGAAAATCTGGGGTTCGTAGTGTGCCCCCTTTTACTGTTGCAGACAATCGGCGGAGTTCTTTCCCACGTGGAAATCACATTTAAAAAATAAATCCTAATGAGCAACGTCATTAAACCCCCCGAAGTTAAATCAACCCCCAGACTTATTTATTAATTTAAAAAAACACAGAACGAGGCACAAACAATAAACTGAAGACCTGGGAGATTCCTGGCCGCCTCGTCTGGCTGCAGAATGTTAGAATTCGGTGTCCCATCCTCTCTGCGCCCACCCCACACGGCTGGGGAATGGGAACTGGGAGAGTGCTGTCTCTGGTGCTGAAATGCAAGCCCCTGCCTGCACACTTCCTTAGTGCCTGACAGATACAGCAAGGCTGGTCTGAATTTTGCATGGACAATGAAGACTGCACCTGAAACGTCGTTTGGCACGTACACAGACCTTTCTTGCAAACTATTCCCCCCCCAATCCCACACTCCACGGAGGTACATACTGCAGTTCTAAATATAAGAAAATGAGCGCGGCGTGTTCGTTTTTAGTTGATACCTTCCTATTTTCAAAGGCTTGAAGTGAAAGCAGAAGTTTCTGCTTTTTTTTTTTAAGTGAGGGGATATTTCTTTTTTCCTGCATACCGAACAGTGCTTATTAATTAATTCATTATTACTGTCAAGATTGATTTTTAAAAGACAAACAGAACTGAATGGAGAGATTGTTGTTGCCCAGGTAACTGTTTAGTTAGCTCATTATTCCGCCCTCCCCTCCCCATGCATGTGTAGAATTTAAATATTCCTGAGTAGATCATTATATGTCTCAGAGACACGTGGGTGTCTTGTGTATACGCACATATTAGGCGTGTTCCATTACACTGACAATAAACAAAATGCTTCGAAATGACAATTTTTGAAAATGTGAAATATTATCTGAGTGTGTGTGATACGCATCATCTCTCATCGTCTCAGTCATTTCTTTTGTTAGGTGTTATATTTTTAATTGTATATGCCAGCTCTCCTCCCCAACGTTACATGTTACGCACATATTATACAATTTGTGTATAATGTGGATTATTTAGAATAGTTCCCACTATGTGCCATATTTTGACTCCGTGTTCGGTGTGACTATATATAATTTGCAAACAGTGTAAAACATTATACATAGTGTATGTTTATACATGTATGTGTGATATTACACACACGCACGTGTATTTAAACAGCCCACAGGAATAGTGTAAATCGCCACACATTTCTATCATTCCCCCATAGCAAATATTTCAAACGATTCCCTAGAAACGGCATTACCACGTTTGGGCCTGAGCCTGCTGTCCTCGCTCAGACAAAACTCCCAGTAACTTCACCTGCAGCTTTGCCTCCGCCAAGGCCCATTTTACATTATATTTTGTCTGATACAAGTGTCTTCAGCCTGACCTGAGAACCGTGTTGGCGCGGGTTAGAATGTGGGGCAGGGGTGGAGTTTTTAGCCCATGCACCAGACTGTGCGAGTCTAAACAGAAAACAATTCCATCAAATGTGTTTGAATCGATTGTGGATAAGAAATGAGCTCAATCTTCTTCCCACAGGCCCCGAGAAGCTCCCAGTCGAGACGTTCACACATAGAATAACGTCAGAAAAATCTCATTCATAATGTACATCTTCAATATACCCATTCCAGGGACTGAAACCCTACAGCCGCACTATGGCCGTACCCGCTATAATATGGATGTGTGTTACACGCACGCTAACACGGATACTGAAGTACGTGTACACGCTAATTTGTACACACGCTTATGGGTACATGTGCGTGTAGGTATTTTTATAACAATTTTTCGGTGTGCTCATTAAACACACAAAATGTTATAAAAGCCTACACCTACATTATAACACCATTGCTGAGGTGTTTGTTATGGGAGTGTCTAATTAGTACACCAACAATATTGTTATAAAATATGTACAAGCGCTTTTATACCAATATTTCGTGTGTGTATTACATCTGTGTCTATCACACTAATGACACACTATGGATATGATACACATCTAGTATCTAGTCTTACAGATACACGTATAACACAAATATTGTGATAAAAGTGGATACAAAACGACATACACACGTGAATAAAAACGTGTGTCAGATCTGCAGAGTAAAGTGTTTCATGTGTGATTTGTTGCGAACACCTTGCTAGGTATCTTTTCCGAGACTCGGCTTAACCCACAAATACATAAAACATTACGGGGAAATCTTAATGAGCAGAGGGAGTTTTAATATATTTGTTCCAAATCAGTACAACTGCTTCCACCAGGCAACCTGCTTTCTCGTCAATCCGCACTGCAAAGCAGAGGCTTAAAATGCCTCTTTCTATATTGTCGGGCCTTTTTTTGAGAAAGAAAAAATATATAACGAATGGTTCTTCTCATTCTCATCTCTCTGTCTATAGCTACACACACACACGGGCTGGACGGTCCGTAAAGCAGCTAAGATCTGTTTGGCATTTACCATCCAATTCCAGATGGAAACAGGCCACATTCATAACGGTATTTTTTCTCCTTTTTACCCTCCCCTGCCCCCGTTTTAAATCGCAACGCACCGATTTTCGCAGCCTACCTGCAAAGCGAAGGGCTCACGCTTAGCCTCCTAGATACACACAAACCCGCGTCAAAGCTGCCTCTACAGCCTGAACCTGGCGTGCCAGAGTTTCATGGGGTAAGATAAAATAGGCATCTCGCTCCCTGTATCTCCCCCCACACACACACTTGATACACGCCCGTCTTGCCTAGATCTGAATTTATTTGACAGGGAGAGAGAAAAACAGGGGACCTCCACGAAAAAAACCCAGAGTGATTATTTTTAAAGATCTTTGTCTCACAAAGAGACACCCGCCGCACACACGTGGCATCCTGCCTCCTCTCCTGCCAGTTCCCTTCCAGGTCTGTCTCGGACACGGCCCCAAAACATCCCCCCGAAAAGCTTAAGGGTCTGGGGACAGCTTGGGGATTCCGTGAGAGGCCCGATCCCCGCTTAAACGAGGCCCGGCCCGGCAAAGAGCCACGTGCGGGGAGCGCCGAAAACTTCTCAACAATGAGGAAGTGTGAGGGGGCGGGGGGGGGCTACATTCAAAACAAATCCCAGCCCTTTGTTTTGCACTGACGGAACCGCCTGATGGGCTGCTCTGCCCATGTATTACCCGTGGGCTGCGGCAGGAAGTCCCCATTGTACAGCCCCGATCAGATTTCCCGTCTGCACAGCATGTCGGGGCTGCCACACGTGACTGGAGCCCGAGAACAGTCTGTAGGGAACCCTTGGGGGGACCCCCAATTGTTCCCCCTCAAATCCTTTCGCCAGGACTTTAAACACCCTAAACGCGGGGCGAGCTCTGCAGCCGAGCTCCCCACCGCTTGTCCCAGCATCCCACTGGGAGTCCCAGCCTGTCCTCAGCTCTGTCTTCACACGGACCTGCAGAAACAACCCCGCCTGGATGGCAATCTTTGCTCTGAACCATTGGGACGGGTCAGGATGGGGAGGACCACGGAAAGATTGAAAACCCCCAAACCCAAACCTGTCTGCGTCAGGTTCCTTTCCTTCTCTCCCCGATGGAGCTGCCTGACAGCCAGTCGTGTCCTCTCTACCCCTTGGCTCACTCGTCTGAGTTTTAAGTCAGCTTTTAGGCAGTTGTAAAAATGATTAACAATGAAGCAAATGTTTATCCAGACAAGCACAAGCTTCGGGCCAAGAGGTGACCTTTCCTCTTTGACACTTACCTGCATAATTTCTCCTGCATCCATATCTATTTCATTGAAATGAGCAGGTTGGTGTGTGTGTGTCTATATACTTCATAAGATAGATAGATAGATAGATAGATAGATAGATAGATAGATAGATAGATAGATAGATAGATAGATAGATAGATAGATAGATAGATAGATAGATAGATAGATAGATAGGGGGTGTTATATGGGAATAGATAGATAGATAGATAGATAGATAGATAGATAGATAGATAGATAGATAGATAGATAGATAGATAGATAGATAGATAGATAGAGAAAATGCACCATCTTCTGAAGCAGAATACCTTCATCCAGCAGCCATATTGGACTGTGGTGTAAACACAGCACACACACAAAAAGTAACGTATCCAATCAGCTAATAAATTAGAGCCAACATCAACCGAATAAAAGAGGGAGACAAGACTTTTTTATAAAAACTGGGACTGCAGTTTAGTCTAACGGATATTTAGAAAAATGCAATAGCCCGGTGTGTTTGAATCAAATAGCAAACAAAAAAAAAAGACATTTCTGTAACCAAATACTAGGGCTGCCTACGGGTAATTTGAATCAGTGAACTGCTGTAGTTTTAAAATCCTCGAAACCTTTAAATCATTTTCAGTTGCTTCAATAATGATACCACTTTGGGCAGGGGTCTCACCCTTCCCACACAGCGAGTTGTACAGTGGGCTGCTGTGCACGTGTTATTACTGATACGCATAAGACACACAGTCACCCAGCCTGGATGCACCTGGGAGGAGACCCGCCATTCCAAAATTACCTTTGGATCAGATCTGCAAATGTAAGGGCGAGGTCCCTCTTTCTGAGCTGACCTAAAAGGAGCTAGAGAGATGGGGGTGGGGGGTGGGGGGTGGGGAGAGGGAGCTGCTATAACACCAGAGAAGCAAAGCATTTGTTTAAATACTGGGGTTGTTTTTTAAAAAAAAAAGAAAACCAAAAACCAGCCAAAAACCCAACCATTAGCTCTGGGGTAACTCACGGTGGTTACAGCAGCAGATCGGCAACTGTCAACGGAAATAAATGTGCCATTTACCAAACGTATCAAAATCCCACTAGCGGTAAAACACTCCAGAGCCCCCTTTGCCCGGATGAAAGATTCTTTCGTAATTGCACCAGGAAAGCCCCAGAACTTGGTTCAGAACCAGCACAGCAGCAGAAGAGTCACTCACCAGATCAGGTCCGTTTCACCAGGCCGGCTAGAATCTCATTCAGTGCCGCCAAGGAGTTTCCTGATCCGAAATCTCGCCACTTTCCGGGAGGTAAAGCCGGGGAAATGATATTTAAAAAGCAGAAATAAAACGAGCCCTGAGATTCCATGTATAGAACTTGCCCCAGCATCACCGCCAGGTGAAATGACAATCGTGGGAAAATAACTAAATAAACCAGGAATATGCTGGGGCCTGCGAGCCAGTGAGGAGGCAGGTGGGGGATAGAGCCATGTGTCGCGGTATTTCCTTTCCCTGTTATATGACACATCTCTGTATAACCCTCCTAGACAGAAATACAGACTGAAAACCACTGAGGTGTAATTTTCTCCTCCGTCTCCCTGCAGAATTCCAGGGTCAGTAGTGAGTGAATGGATTCGGGGCGGCATACAGGATCCACTGTACATAACACAGATAACCCAGACACCCAGGATGAACATTGTTTTCCTTGTCAGGCTCCCAAAAACCTAGCAGATCTCACAGCATCTCTCTCCTCAGAGGCAGCTAATACTTCTGCTAAGCTGCGGGCAGGTTTACATAACACGTCCTATCAGTTCATTTGAAGCTAAAATGTGGTACCTCTCCAGAGAGATTTTAGCACGTTTCTCTTGGTATATTATTAATTATCATTATTGCTGATTAGCATTTGCATTTTTTAAAAATATCACTCTCCGCGAATGGCTCTGTGCAGATCAACTTATTCAGAAACAGCGTATAAAAAAAGGTTTAAAAGGTTTTCAGTCAGAGCCTAAGCCAATATGTCCCCAAAATGCAAATATAGATCTCGCCATAAACTATATATCTAGCAGGAGGAGTGGGCTGGTTCCTCTCCACCCCCCAGCTGATCAGCCAAAAGGTCCTTTAGCAACAAAGACTAGGAGGGTATTTTGGCCTCTTCTGTGCAGAAATATTCTCCCGGTGCCTGCATGCTTTGCAAAAGATCGACTTCCCCCAAAAGCAATAGGCTCCCGCTCCAGCAAGTGCGTTCAGATAGCGGTATTTCACACGCGGGACACACAGTCCAACTGGTCCTAAAAGATTCAGTGCACCTAATCCTTCAGACAATCAGAAACCCAAACAACCAAATCCAGCTTGTGGCGGGATATTTCCCTCTGCTGCAGGACAGCTATTTTTCTGATCAGTAAATACTGCTGAGAAAATCAAAGCCTTAGACATCTAGGAGATGTACAGCGGCAGAGTGTTTCTATGCGAAGATGACCCGGGATACTCCAGCCTGGCCCCCTGGGGTTTCTAAACCAACCCAAAGCTTCTCCCTCTCTGTATTAAAAACCAAGTTTCTTGGGCTAGGAGTGTTAACAATATTGGCGCGGAGGACAGGAGGCTTTTCACTGAGAATTAGAACGGACCGAAGGATGCGCGCAAACACACACACACACACACACACACAAAATACGCCCGCAGCCAAATCCAGCCCATCCCAAATCCAGTTTACTAACCTCATCCCCATCAGCCTCTGAATTCCGAAATCCGACCTCCAACGCTCCTCTCTCCGCACACACTTACATTCCGCTGCCCCCACCCCGCAGCACGTAGAATTCAATCTCTCTCTCTCCCCACCTTCCCTACTGTAACCACGCTGAGATGGGGGCTCCTTCCCTGGGAACTCATCAAGGTTATAAAAACTGGGTCGCTTTTGTAAGTTTGCCGGAGTGCCCGTCTCTCCCCTTTTGTGTCTCCTTCTCAGAGAAAGGCCTCGATTAATTAATTTCACACTGTAGCCCCAGAGAAAATTTTCCCACAAACAAGTGGCCGGGAAGACGCGGAGCCCCGAAGAAAAGAAGTCAAAATCAAGTTCAACAGCATGCGGGACGGTTATTAGCATAACAATCGAGTCTGAGCGAACAGAAGTCTTCTCAACAAGAGCGACTGGCGTCATGGCAGTCCCCTATTCACACCGCCAGGCACATTTTCCCAGGCTCCTTAACAATCACACAACTGTTCGTCTTGCACACGCCAACGTTTGGGCACGGAGTTTGCCTTCTGATAGCAAGGAATAATGAAGGCTTTGGAGAAGGGCGGGTCGTTCAAAAACAAAAAAAAAGAAGGAGGGGGGAGGAGAGAGAAAAGTACCAGCCCTTGAAAGAAGCAGAAGAGGAGGACAGAGCTTTTTAAGAAAAATACAGATAACCCCCCAGCGGTTAGCTCCTCCCACCACCCCCTGCACCCCGTGTAGAAGCCTCCAGAGACAAGGGGGAGTTGGCCAGGATCCCGAAAATGCAAAAGGTGAAACATTGTTACTTACTTGTTGATTCAAAATACTAATACAAGCCAGAGAGGGGGAGGGGAGGGATCCTCCTCCTCCCCGCAAATTGCAATTGCTCGAACAAGGTTTCCAAAGGAAAAATCTTGGGGAAAAGCCCCTGAAGCTCGTAGCGAAATGCTCCGGCGGGTCGGGCAGGAGAACACGCGGCGGGTTATAAGGTCCGGGCCCGGCCAGTCATTCAGCTCCCAGGGCTGTTTGTCGCGTTTGCTTGGATGAGGAGCCATGGGGGGTGGGGAAGAGGGAAGCGATCGGTGGGGGGGAAGACACTTCCCTAAACTTTGCGGCCATGTCCCCACGCCCCTCCCCCACAGGCACATTTTCTCACAGCTCCAGCGCCAGGCGAGGAGGGAGCGTCTCTGCCCGGACTCCGCTGCGGTCGGTCCCCCCAAGCGGCCCGAGCTGCGGTGAACGTGTCCAGCACTCCAATCAGCAGACCCCGCGCTCATTGTCCACCGTGAGTTGGGGTCCATTGTTCCGAGCTCGGCCTGAGCTGCGGGGAGGTTTTGTTTTCAAGCCTTTGGTGCCGCCCCCGCCCCTAACACTGAGTTCCATGGGGGGGGGGAGAGGAAATCACATAGGAGGCCCCAGTTTAATCTGAAAAAAATCCCCCAGCCGCGCAGGCAGAGAATCTGCGGCGTCCCTTTAATTTAGGAGACAACTTGCTAAGCGGAGATGAGCAGCTCTGAAAGCTGCCTGGGCTTGGGTGGCTCTTCCGGCTCGCTCTCTCTTTTATTCCAAGTTCAAAACTTGGGCTGTGCCGCTAAATGAGGAAGGGGTCCCTGGGAGCAGTGCTCGGTTCCCCTGCCTCCCCCTCCAGGAGTGTCTGTAACTTTCAGGCTGCCCGCAAAGGCAGACGGTGCAGCAGTTCTCACGGTGCATCAGCCAGCGAGTGGATTGATGAGCAGGAGACGAGGAGAGAGAAAAAAGCGACCCAGAAGGACAAGCTGAAAGGGGTGGGAGGGGGGTATTTACCCCCTACACGCCCCAGATCTGCATCCTCAGTGACTTAAGTACCACACACATCAGCTGCCGTCAAAGCTATGACAGCTTCAGCCGAGAGCAAGGGAAAAACCAGCCTCCCGGGGTCTAGGTTAGAAAAAGGAAGCTCAGGCCGATGCCTTGGAAGGAAGAAAAACCAAATCAATCCACCCGGGGAACACAGATCCAGCCGCAGCTCTCGCCTCGGGAGTGGGCTGCCAAGAGGCATTGGAAGCTGTCTTGCTGGTCACGTTGTCGTTACGTGGGGTTAAACAGAGACGTCTGCTTGCCCCCCCCCCGCCCCAATACCTCTGGCAGGGAAATGGGGACCTTGGGGTGAGTCTCGCAGCGGCCTAGATTGACCTGGGGGAGGCAAAGGACAGCTCCGCGCACAGGCACCGTTACAAGAATGTTACCAAACATCCATTTTCTCCATTTTGGAAATGGAGATGGGAGGCAAAGGCAGGAGAGAAAATGCCCCCACCTCTTCTCCATATTTTACTACGTAAAGCCTGACGTCGTGACGTTGCGGAGCAGGATAGGTTAGCTGCATCCATATTTTAATAATTTTTTTGCGGGGGGGGGGTGAGTCAAGCCAAGGAGATGCTGCGTGTCTGATCTTCTAGAGGAAAAATTCTAAAAAGTGGAGACTTCAGATACTAGTGCGTGGTAAATCAGTAACCCCCGACGGTCAATGTAAAACCAACCAACCAACCAATAAATAAATACACCCCCCCAAAACGGGGTCTAAGCCCGGCTGTCTCCTAAGAATGGCTCAGCCTTGGGTTAGTCGCAGCTCCTGATCGATAGGGGCTGATCAGGTTCCCAGGGCAGCTTTAAAGCCAGGTTCAGAAATCAAAACAGCTAGAACGGGGGGGGGCTGCCTTTCAGCCCGCCACGGGGCCGGAGCTGTTCTGAACTCAGGTGCGGCGTAGCGCTGGGCTGGGCTACCACCGGCATTTCAGTGGCTTCGTGCCATGCTAAGAAGTCCCTGGTTATGGTACCAGGTATATCGGGCGCTTTTTAGAGGGACGTGGCTGTTGCGGTGCGATGGTTACTGGTGTGTCGACTTCGGAGCCTGTGGGGAACAGTCACCTTGTCCCCTGGAAATTAAGCTGGGGGATGTTTTCCTTTGACGGGTGCTGGTTCATATTTCTGAACTCCAGCGAGACAGAAAATCAATCACGTGGAGAAGGGAGTACGCCCACCGCTCATTTCCGTGTGTTTTTGTAGAGTGTGAATGCATCCACCTACAGCCTGGGTTTTACAGGAAGATAAGATTTGCAAAACAATCTCCATGTCCTCTCCCGCTGTTACACATTTACTCTTTTCTTTTAGCAGCCCCCCCCCCCCAAAAAACAGCAATTTTTGAACCGGTGACGATTTTTTGTTACCGGATTGAAGTTTAGAACCTGACTTCGGGCTGTAAAATCACAGCTGGAGCCCGAGACCACTCGCAACAGTTTGCTGGAGGCGGATTGTGCCTGCAAATCTCGCTGTGCCAGAGCCCGTGAACCTGGCGAGCCGAAGAGTGAAACTGACACGCCCCTCCCCCCATAACGAAGCATTGTCTCTCTTTGCAACTCAGCTGAAGTCTGGGGCCACCAGATTAAACAACGCTTCGTTTGCTTGTTTTAATCTGGGCATCAACATCGCTCCTGCCGGGTTTTAAGCACTTTCCATCCAAGGCAGCTCTCAGGCATCTACACAAGTGTGCGCAGGGATTGTAAATCCATAGTGAAAAATAGCTGGTTCTTCCCCAAAGCCCCGGCAGCGGGGGCAGCTCTCCGGCCAGCGTTAACAAAGCAAAACAGATTGAAAGCGGCGTGAAAATAGAAACCTCTTTGCAAACGTTAATGTCTGTAAACACGCCAGGGACGAGATTTCAAAGCAGCTACTCCCAGCGGAGAGATCCCCACATGCCCTAGCCTTCATGCTGGGGGGGCGGGGGGTGTCATGTCAAAGGCAGAGAGAGTTTCAGGTTGAAAAGTGGATACGCCACGTTCGCCTTGTGCTGACTCTGGCTGCAGGCTGCTGGCCCCAGGCCGGGGTAAGGTGCTCGCTGGAAGTAGAGGCGGGTGCACTGCACAAGGTGCCTGGCTGGTGAGCGGTGGTTAAGGCATCTGTGGATATGCACGGACTTCTGGCCAGCTTGACGTCCGCTTGTGCCTGGTTCTGCCTGGCTGAGTAACTCCTCACCAGCAGAGCAGGGGAATGTGGGGCTGGTTTGCAAAGGGTTGAGTTAGAAACTGGGGCAGCCCAGTGAGACAGTGTTAAAAACCACCGGGCTCGTCCTGCGCAGGGAGAGGGACTTGATTTGCGCACTGGAGTTCAGGGGACGGAAACACGGGGCTTGCTGAACTAGAAGAACCGAAATCGCTTTTCTTCTGCAGGCAGCAGAAACACCCAGACCGCCCTGCAGTATTTACTGGGGCAGGCTCCATCACGCGCGGGAGATTTTCTTTGCTCTAAATCAGCTACAATGTTGGGACACCCGCGTGTGGAGGGAGGCTCCCCGGCTTTCACGTTGCTGTATTATTGAAAGGTTGGTTTGTAACAGTGCAAGGGGACCTGGGGCTGTTTTCCACACACCCAGCAGTGCCCGAACTGGCTCCAGAGCCCCCTGTAAGGAGAAGAGCCTTGCGCGGGGAGGGAGGCCAGAGCACAGCTGGTGTGAATAGCCCGCTAGCGAGGGTGCGGGGTTGCGCTGTGAGCCAGAAATGCAGAGCATACTGGGGGCGGGGGGTTCATGGGAATTTGTGTCATACTCATCGCTGGGGCAGACAATTGGGTGCTAAGGACCTGGTGGGCGGGTTTCATTCGGCGATCTGGTGTGTTTCTGTTTGATTTTGAACTTAGCTCAGCACGATGCTAGGCAATTAGCGGAGACAAGAAAGGGCAGTTTTAGAGATGAATGGAAGGAAAATGGCCAAATAGATGCAACATCCCCGCTCATCCCCCATTTGTTAAACCCGCTCTGATCCCCCCCCCCGCAGGAGATTTGCAGGGCCCATAGTGGAGACTGTAAGGGAGCGGAGACAGGAGAGGCAAATCCGAGTGTAAATCGAGACAGGAGAAATGTCGATCTTACACACACCTTCCTCTTTGCTGGATCCAACTTTCCCGGCCCGGGAAGGCAGCTGGCCATGAAACGCCTCGAGGAAGCCGGTTCAGATGTGAACTCGGAGAAATTTCGGAGGGAGCCCGAGTCGGTTTTGTGGCTACGCGAGGGATGCGGACTCCAGGCGCTGCCCACAGAGATCACACGCCCAGATGTTCCCAGCATCCCGCTACATACAGTAACAGATCAGCACCAGGACACGGCCCTGCTCGTTAAACACCAGCGAGAACGTGTTAAGAAAAACGGTATTTCTATAAGCAGACAGTAGGTGCAGCTCCAACCCCAGCCCCCCTCCCTTGGAGCCCGGACGCTAACCTGCCCGCCCCCTCCCGCAGATACCGCTAAACATTAACCTTGCGCCTGTCAGCGAACCCTTCCCCCACCCCGCCCCCAACCACGTATCCTGGGTTAAACATTGGCCGGGCCGGTTTGGCTCTACACGGCCCACAGATTAGTAGCTGCTAACAGTAATTCCTAGTGTCAGAAATTAGCCACGACGTAATTTGGGTCGCGGTGCCTTTTCGCTGTTTAGGACCAAAATCGCGTTTAGGATTTATTTGGGGGGGGCTGTCCCACAAAATCCAAGGAGGTTGCTCGCTCTGCCCCTCGGATGTTTGATTAACCCAAAGAAAGAGCAGATGAGCTGAAGGTTCCCTGCCTGGCTCGGCTTTCCCCCAACATAAAATGCGAAGGTCCTTCGACCCTCACCGTTCACACGGGAGAGATTCTTAAGGGTTAACTAGCGTAGTTAAAAATCCGCTGAATTTACCTCACAGTCCTAAGAGAAAAGCATCAGGCTTTAGGGACAAAATAAAACCCAGCCCAAGCTGGGAAATCCACTGCGAATTCTTGCAGGGGCTGGAGGCATTTACAAGACAAGAGAACCCAGTCTGCTACCTGCGGGGGGGAGGGTGCCAGGCGCAGGTAGTGGGGTGTTTCCTAGAGGTTTGTAACGTTTGCAAAAGAAAGATACATAGACTCGGAATTCAGGGGCCTTAAAATGTTACACTCCAACCGCCCTCCCGTCGTCCAGACACACACAATTCAGGCCGATCTTTCGGGTACAGGCGCACGCACAACGTATTTGAATGAAGGAGAGATTTCTCTTTTGGAAAGGAAATGGCCTGGTCTCTGCTTGAATTCACTCTGGTTTATGTTCTCCACACGTTGTACTGCATTGGGTGGCACCTACATCCCCTCGCGTTAGCATACACCCGTGATATGGATTTTACAGACACCCGCGTGTATCTGTTTAGTGGCGTGTACCTATGGGTACACACACATACAAAGATACACAAGCGATCCAGTACATGTACACACATATGTTTGTGGTGGCAGGTCTATCGGTAAGTGTGCACCACACACAATCCAGGCATTGTAACACACCCGACGCTCTATCGTTTCAGAAAGTTCGGAGCGCGCGTCTCAACAAATCACGTTTGGATCCTGCCCAAGGCAGCCGAACCTCTAACTCGGGGGGGGGCTGGTCCAATTTCTGTGGGGCACAGACCTCCTGCCCGGGGGCTGAGTTTTGATTCGGAGTGTGCAGCTTTTCGGCGAGGAGCTGCCCTGTGACGCCGGGAGAGGGTGACCAGGAGCCGGGTTCCGCGGAGAAAGCCCCTTGGGGAACGCAGCGCGGAGTTCCCAGAGTGAAAATCCGCCCCCCACCACCGGCCAAGTTCAACCGAGAGCTGCCCCCGCAGGTCGTTCCCCAAAAGACTCCTCTGGTCCCACCCGTGCAGGCTGAAGGTTTTGCTTCCCTGATGAGTTCTGCTTTTGCGGGCGTTGGCTAACGAATATTGGCCCGGCGTGTGAGCGAGGTGGACGCTCGGGGCTATTCAGGACCCGCAAAGTCAGTGCAGGTTCAACAACAGGCTTGGGCAGAAGGGTTTGTCCTTGGAACAGGCCCCGCGAGGCCACCGGCTCCCCGACCCCCGGTATGAGCAGGGGGAATTAATATAACAGACAAGAAAGCACCCCCCCCCCGGGATTCGGTCGGGAACAGGTTCGCAGCTGCACCCAAAGTAACCCGGGTCTGTTCTACAGCGCTGTCGAAAACAGCCACGCCGGCAGGCGGCACAGATAATCCCCCGCCCCTGCAGTAGTAAGGACAATACCACAGCTGTGAAAAGCAAAGCAACCCCCAAAGACTGATTTCTACAGCCCCTGAGGTTTGGGCTTGGGGGACTGGGCAGAGGTAGAATCCCCCCCCCCGTGGGTGCTGTAGTTAAATCATGCTCCCCTCCCCCACATTTAGCAGAACGCTCGGATGATATGTTGAAAGGCAAAGGAGTAAAATCGTTCCCCACCCCCAGGGGTAAACTCCCCCTAGTCTGTGCATCATTCAGGAGAATCTGCTAGCCTGGCTCCCCTCACCTCTCTATCCGAGGCTGCATGCTCACATCCTTCCCTGAAACAAAGATAGGGGCTGTTGTGTGATGCTCTAAGATTATTATGCATAGTTAATATTCGAGCGCCCCCCCTTCCAGGCATGGTAAGGTTGGTTTAGTAGCTGAGAAGAAGCAGTGAACGGTCCCTCGCACTGTTTATGTTAAGTGCATGGCACTTTCTAAAAACACAAGCGAAGACCCCCCTACACACACACCCCGCCCCAACATGATCTCACTCTTCCGCAGAGCGATCTTCGGGGGTGAAATCCCTTTTTGCAGCCAAACTAGGTTTAGCCCCGGGAGCTACTTACTGCACAGCGGAGCTGCACTGGGGGAGATTTGGGACCCGGGACTCTCAACCTGCAGCCGATAAACAGCACCGCCTCTCTGGCTAGTGTAGCAGGGGGTTGGAATTCATCAGGCGAGCAAAACCTTGCTGATCTTTGAAAGGACAAGCTCCAGGGTGAGGTCTGGGCTTCCTGTAAACACAGATAGTGCAGGGCTCGGGACCAGGGAGGATAGATCCCCCCGCCCCCCTTTTGAAAAGCTTATTTTTTTGGCTTCTTGCCTCCCACCTAGGCCTGGCCAGGGGAAGGTGGGTGCTGGAGTGAGTCATTGGCCTGTGCTCCCTTCCCAAAGAAAAGCCACTTCCCCGCCGCTTCGGCTCTGCTTTCTACCCAACAAAGGGCTCTCCTCACCGCGCCCTCCTCCCCGATCCAGTATTAAGGATTTGAAATATTGATGAATTAGGCAGGGGACAGGCAAAGTGGGTTCTGACATCTGTCTCAGAGCCACGGAAACCAGCAAGCATCTCCCTGACACGAAATCCCTCCTTTCCCTCCACTTAAGGAGGATGGGGGGGTGACAAATGCCCTCCCCCCCCTCTTTAAACCCACCTCTTCCACTGAATTCCCTCCTAGGATGAGGGGCGGGGGCGGGTGGAAATGGCTTGTGTATTTTGACTCCCTGTTAATGTTTTGATGAAAAATTCATTAAAAAGAAATCTCCATTGCAACTAGTTATGAATATTTCAGTGCTTTTGCAAAACAACAAAGAGAGGAGGGAAGGGGGGGGTCGAGGCATAAATCTGAATAAAGAGGAGGAGAGTGTATGTGTGTAAGAGCCCAGCATACCAGCTGCATTGCCAATGGAGGGGTTCCCAATGTCCGGCAAACCTACAGGAGGAAAAGACCCCGCTGACCGCTGGGAGAACAGCTGGAGGGTCTGTCAGCTACCGGGCTGGGCCCTGCCTTCCGCCCGGCCCCGGGATGTAGGGACCTCCAGGTATTGACAGGCTCGGGGCGGGGGGGGAGGCAGAATCCCCTTCACTCCAGCACTACACTAAGGCCTCGCCGGTTGTGTTTTTTATTGGGGATTGACTTCCTGGAGTCACTCCGCTGCTTGGGATTCTGCTCATTCTTGGGTGGAACAAACCAACACCAGGTGGAATCCTGACCCCGCAGAGCTCAACGGGGGATGGCCAGTGACTTCCGCGGGGCCGGATTTCACTCGCGGGGGGGGGGAGCGGGGCGGGTCACAGATAGCAGCCAGCCAGCAGCCTTCTCACTGGTATACCACCCCAGACCAAGTGACCAGAGACCAAGGCGGAGCAGGGAAGCCCCCCACGCTAAGCGTCCCCAGCTCTGGGAGAACAAGGCTCCTGACCCACCGTGCCAAAGGCTCAGCTGACGCCCAGTGGGGCACAGAGTGCACAGGCGCTGGAACTAGGGGTGCCGGGGGGCCGCCGCACTCCCGGCTTGAAGGGGATCCCATCATACCCAGGGGGTACAGTTTGGTTCAATGGCTCCCAGTCCCTGCACTGTACAATGTTCCCAGCCCCCACCCACCCTGAGCACAGCCAAAGGCCTTGAGGAGTCAGCCAGGAGCTAGTATTTCTTAACGTAGAAAACCCCCGCCCCAGCTGGAATGAAAAGCGCTGGGATCGCTCCTCCCATGGGAAGGAATCGGGCTGGTGAGGGGAAGGGCCTGGACCATGCGCGGCGCGAGGGTCAGAGACACGTGTGTGTGTGTACGTACACACACTTACAAGCTGCTTGGAGCAGGACCCAGAGGAGGGGGCTTGGCTCTCGCGGGCCAGCTCCGTTTATTCAGAGCTGGAGAGTTTGGAGCCAGATCCCCTCGGTCCGCACGTGACCCTGGTGGATCCCTGTGCCTCGCGCATCGGTACTTGAAACCGGCAGCCTCGCCTCGACCCCTCCTCCCCGTAATCAACTGGGCTGCTTCAGCAATCAGCCCCCCTCCGCCTGGTTCTGCGGACATTACACCCGACAGGCCTGGGGAGCGGGCCCAGGACCCGAGTCTTTCCCTGCTGCCCCGGCCTGAAGCGAAACACTTGGAAACTTGGGGCGAGCCCGTCACATCTGTCAGAATCAGCTGGTTTGTTTTTTAAATGAGCCACGTGTTCTCCCCAAAACATTGAAACCTCCTCTCAGACGGTCACTGGCCTGTTGAAAGACTTGAGCTCGGAGGACAGGACGGTGGAAAGGACAGATCAGGGCATTTCACTCAGGGAAATAGCGTCATTTGATCCCTCCCTCACTTCCCCGCCCCTATTCCTCGAAATGTCCATTTTAAATCGTTTTCCTCCTCCGCAATTTGCAGGTGGGACATAGGATCCAGGCGCCGTATGCCCGAAATTAACCAGTTTTAGGAAGATCCGCTTCTCTAGCGGAAGTTCCTTGACGCCCCAAATCTGCGAGAGCAGAAACGCGCCCTAAAGGAAACCAGACCGAAATCGTTCCCAGCTGGTGTCTGCGGCTCTTGGCTGGGGATAATGCCTCGTGTTTGCTTCCTATTCCGGGCCAGGCTCGGAGTGGAGTCACCCGCCACCTCCCTGCAGCCAAACCAGGGCTCGGTTCCACTGTCCGAACCGATTCCTACAGCGAACAGCAAATCAAAAAGGGACCCGATTCCCTGCGAGGAACAATCGCAAATCATCCCTCTCCGAAGCTGCCCACAGCAGCTACACCCACAAGCTTGCAGAGAAGCCAGAACTAAGGAAACCCGCAATATCTCTAGCCTAATGTCATCGAAGCCCTGGCGGGGTTCTCCAGGTTAACGTCAGGACTTGGAAACACACATATTCAGTCATTAAAAAGGGGCCCTGTCATTATTTCTCGTTTTATGAACTTTAGGCGAGATCCTGGGACAAAGGTTTATTCCAAATAACACATTGGGGGGAGCAGGGCTGTGTCATGGCAGAGATCGGAGCTGCGGGGCTTTAGAGCTTAAATACACTCAGTTGCTGCTCACCAAAAAATCATCCCCACGTCTGCAAAACACCCAATTTCGTGGCGGAGTTTGGGATATTACTGATTGCCTGGCCTAGCAAAGGGGCACCAGCCATTCCCTCCTGCCAAGCCAGAATGAGTTACCCAGTGCAGGGCGATGCCCTCTCCTTAGCCAGCCCCCCCTTGGGAGCCGCTCCCCCCAGCCTCTGCATTCAGCAGGCGCCTCCACACACCCGATGCCCGTTGGTCTGTAGGAGTCTCTTAAACTGATATCTCCGCAGGTCCCTTCTAGCGGCCTGGGACCATGGGATCAAAGGACGGAGCAGGCGGGCGCTTTGCTGGCTCAGGGGGCTTCGCCGACGCCTTTGCTCTTTCCCTTTTTCCTCCAAGAAAGATTCGCATTGGGGGCTGGGTTTTTTTTTTCACTCTACGGAAACCAGTGAATAGGCCCCCTCGCCGCCGGGACCGACCACCGCTTACTCCACGCTCCCTGCGCGGCGTGGCCCAGCAAGGAAACTCAGCTGCCCCAAACCTGGAGAAGACTCGTAACCCGACCTCCGTGTCTCGGCCGCGCAGAGCCAGGCTCCCTTCCCCCAGAGGGGCGCCGCGGCCCAAACCCGCCTGGGCCTTCGCCCCATCGTGCCATCCCAGACCTGGGGCGGCAGATGGTTTTGGAGGAAGAGCCCAAGCCGCAAGCTGCTCCTCGCCCTTCCCCTAGTTCCTGGGCCCACCAGCTCCTCACGCTCGACTGAGAACCTCCCCCACCCCACTCGGACACTCCCTCTCCTTCAGCTGCTCCATCCCCCTCTTCTAGCTCGCCACGGGGAGGCTCTGCTCCCTCCGACCCCACGCTCTGGAGGTCGTCACTGGAGCTAACGGGGGTTAGCGAACAGCTTTGCAAACACTGAGCGGACACCCCACAGGCCTGGGCTCCGGAACAATGGATACAGTGGGGGTGCTGAGGGCCCTTGAACCGAACTGTGAACCCTGCATATGGTGGAAACCGCTTCGCACCAGCCCCCCTAGCTCCAGCCCTTATGCACGGGGCTGCACATTCTCGTCTACCTGCAGGCTGTTTTCCACCCCTTTAAACCCCTTATAGTCTGCAGCCCGAGACACCGTCGGCAGCCAGCTCCCTCCTCCTGCCGAGAGCTCCCACCTCCTGCTCTAAGCACAGTTAACACTTGCCCCAGACCTGGTTGCCGCCATAAGCTGCTGAGCCGCATTTTAGCCCCCCTTCCCCCGCCTGTTCTGTGCAGATCGGGGTGGAGTCACGTGCCCAATTACACGCGCGTTACACGGAGCTGGTCAGCGGCGGGCACGGCCGCCTCTTATGCCAGTTTCGTGTGCGAGAACGGCCCAAGCCCCCGCAGTGGAGCCCCCAGGAGGACTTTGTACTTTGGGTTGTTTTAATATTTTAAAACCGATTTAATAGGCCCGCAGGTCCTGGCGCTCCGCATATCAACTCTCAGCCCCGCTTCCCTTTTCAGACTGGATCTGGGAGTCAGTTCGGAGTATCAATGGACAGCAGCCAGACCCTTAGGAAGTCAGTGTCCTTATGTCCACAAACGTCCTCGTGGTGTAAATACACTTCGTTTAGAAGTGATCTTGCTATCAGCTAAACCCGCTGCCTGCGGGTTTTCACGGTGATCTTTACGTTGGTCCTGAGTTTGGAAGAAAGAACCAAAGGGAAATAAAATCATTATCAATCCCCGCTCCCAAGAACCAGGCTGTGCCAGCACTTCCTATGCGTCATGCGAAGCACATTGATCTTTGGGGTGAAAACTCTGCCCCCGAAGGTCCCCGGGACAGGGTGGGGCCCCTGCCTGGATGCCGAGACTTGAAAACCAGTTGTGGGCTCCCACAGAGGGTCGGGCACCCACTAGTTTGTTCTCACCAAGGGACTAGAGAAGGAAAAACACCTTGCCCAGGACAGAGGCGGCTGGTAGGTCCGATCCACCCCGAGGAACCAGATAGATCCCCGGGTCTCCCCTCCGAGTCCTGTTCTAATATAAAATAAACCGACGCCCGCCTGCGGCCAGATCCCGGCCCGGCAAAGGCAGCTGGAGAACGTACCCTGGACACGATCTACCCGCAGGAGAAGGGCTCGGGAGTCAAGAGAGCGAGCTCCGGAGGGGGGGGGGGGCGAGAGGTTCCAGGCAGTCCCGCTGCAAGTCACCGTTAGCGACTTTGCCTCCCCGCCCCCATCCCACTAGCGATCGATGGAAGAACCTCTGGGATCTCCCACTACCCAACCTCGCCCCGTTTTACTCGCCCAGGAGCCTTCACTCCCCACCTGGCCTGACATTCGGGTTGAGTCCCGGGGGCCTAATTACCACAAACCGGGGCGCAGCTCAACACACTTCCCAGATTGGGCAGGAGCCAAGGGGGTCCAGCGGGCTTCGGGCTGACCCCTGCCATAGATACACGGCGTGCAAAAACCAACGCACCCCTCTCAGGACCCTCCCTGAAGGGGGGTGTTACCTGGGGTCATCACCCCCCCCCCCCAGCCTTTCCACTGAACTCCCCTCAGACCCCGGGCCTCCTGTGGCGGGAGTGAGGAATGGTTCTACACCGGGTCATTTCAGTCTCCCTTCTTTCCCCAGATCACATTGCAAGGATCCGCCGCAAGCCTTCCCCACGCTGGTCTCCGCCCCTCGTGTGCACCAGCTGTCCCCGGGGAGGCATTTCCACATCCAGGAAACGACTGAGACCTTTCTTTCTTTTCAACCACTAAAGCCAGTCCGACACCTGTTCTATGGCGGAAACTGAGCGGCTTATCCCCTCAGCTACATAGATTAAGAAGGTCAGAGCTGGGCAGATCAGAGCAGTTTCTGAATTGCTTCAGAGAATATTTTTTCCCAATCAAATGACCTACTCGGCTCCCTCAGTTTAGCCTGGTCTACACACGCAGCCATCCAGATCAGCGTTCCCTGACTTTCCTCACCAGCGATCTCGAATAAGGCTGAGAGAGGGATTACATGGAAGCGTAGATCTACTGAGCAATTCGCGTTAAGCTGCGGGGCATTACAACCTGCGGATCCCGGGCACGCTGGGGAACATTAGACACCTGGTCTGCACAGATCAAAGAGGGCAAAGGTATTGTGTCCCCCAAATCCTCACAACAATGGGTCCACCTGGCTTCAGGATCTGTCATATTCCAGGGAGCTGGTCATTGTCACACAAATCCACACGCCTTGCAGCTATGAAACCGTTCCGAGCGCAAGACAAAGTACCAGCTGTTAGATCTAGTCCAGGGCCGCCTTACCACCATGCAAAGATTGAAATGATACAGTTCAAACACGTCTTCCAATGCAGGAGGCTCCTCTGGAATTGCACCCAGACCGAAAGAGAAGAAAGGAGCCAGAGAGAAAAAGAAACAGATGGCACTCGGCAAAGATCATATTTTAGAGTACGCTTAATCTCGCAGGCCGAAGTCTTTCCTGGGAGGAGCCCAAACAGCGCGTCCCAGTTGGCTGGCAATTTGCTAAAAGATATTGCTGTCTCCAAGCGATCCGCAGGCCCGATGCAAGCCGTGCGCTTTACACCTGCCCCTGCTAGGCGGGGATGGATGTTACACTCGACAACCAGCTAAAGCCGCACGATACCGGAGAAAAACCAGCAAGCGAAACTGCAGCTGCCCAGGCAACTCAAAACCCGGCTCCATGCATGCCCTGAGTTTGGACTAACAGGAGGAATAGTGGGAAACATTTTCATTCCCCCCTCCCCCGCGCATCATGTGCTGGGGTTAGTTTCAAGTTAATATAAAGGTCGTTTTTACTCATGTTACCACCTTGATTAGCTAGACAGACAGACAGAGTGGCTGCATGGGGCTAGAGAGAGGGCTGGATGGATGGGGTGTGTAGGGACAGACAGACAGAGGGGCTGCATGGGGCTAGAGAGAGGGCTGGATGGATGGGGTGTCTAGGGACAGACAGACAGAGGGGCTGCATGGGGCTAGAGAGAGAGATGGATGGGTGGGGTGTGTAGGGACAGACAGACAGAGGGGCTGCATGGGGACAGAGGGATAGATGGAGGGTGTATGGGGATAGACAGAGGGGCTGCATGGGGATAGAGAGATGGATGGGTGGGGTGTGTAGGGACAGACAGACAGAGGGGCTGCATGGGGACAGAGGGATAGATAGATGGAGGGTGTATGGGGATAGACAGAGGGGCTGCATGGGGATAGAGAGATGGATGGGTGGGGTGTGTAGGGACAGACAGACAGAGGGGCTGCATGGGGACAGAGGGATAGATAGATGGAGGGTGTATGGGGATAGACAGAGGGGCTGCATGGGGCTAGAGAGAAGGCTGGTTGGGGTGTGCAGGGACGGACAGACAGACAGAGTAGATAAAAGGCTGGGGGATAGCTAGCTAGTATAAACGAACACGCAGTAAGCAAAGTAACGCCAAGTTTTGTGGGTAGCAAGTAGCCGAAGAAAATGGCTTTACAGGCGATGCACCGCTCATTGCGTTAGCAAGTTTGACTTTGTTGCTCCATCCCACTCTGAAGCAGCAAGTCACAAGATCCTTTTTTAAAAGAAAATACTCACAAACCCCGGGCGGTGAAGCGACGTGTTCCCCGAGCCTGGAGCTTCCCAAGCTCTTCTGAGCACCAGGGAGAAGACGAGGTTTATTTGTTCTGGAGTAAACCTTGGCCGTGCACGTCCCTTCTTTAAATCACAAGCGAGTTTTCCTCCTGGTTATTAATTATTATTTCCGTAACCCCCCAGAGGCAGCCGCCGCAGAACTGTCCTTACCCAGCGCTGCTGGCAGGGCCCCGCCCGCAGATTGTGTCTGGCTTCACAAGGGCCCTCGCTCCGTGTCCGCTACAGCCACAGTGAAGTTGATGCTGACTAGGGGGGCCCCTTCCCAGGGATGTACAGTAAAAGGCTCCGATCGCAGCCCAGCTCCCAGCCCTCGTAGGAGAGGGAGCTCGACCCACCAGAGCAGTCAACTTGGCCAGTCGCACGTTTAAGGACCGGCCTCATTTCCCCCCGGGCTCCCAGCTTGGCTTGGCTGGATTTTCAAACCCTCCCACATGCTGGGTCCGAGGCAGGATCCTTTATTTCCGCTACAAACTGAAAGATACAAAATTCACCCCCTGCCTTCCCTTCCTGAGGCTCGGGGTCAGGGCCCCAAGCTCAGAGGGCCGCAGGATGCAGCTCCCCGTTAAAACAGCCTCAGTTTAAACACGATCACGTCCATTTCTCTGCACCCACCGCCTGGCTTGTGCGGTTTGTATTTGTTTATTGGGAGAGAATAAAAACCAACCCGTTTGTACATTTCATCTCCTAGGACGCTGGAGAAAACCCCACCTGAACATTGCTCTGCGGAATATTTCCCGTTATCTCCGAATGCAGGTGTCTGCCAGCAAACCCAGCTTGTTTCTTAAACGAAACTGCTGCATCCCAGTTGTCGCTGAAATACCAGGCGGAGGGGAGCGGTGTCTGTTCAGATACCAGGCAAAGTTCCTGGGAAATGGCTAAGTTGGAACATTCTTTATTTATTTCAGATGATTCACGTTTGTTTTATTAAGGAAAAGATTGTTGGCACAGAGACCAAGATTTTTTTAAATCAAAATGCCAATAGCATCTTTCATATCCATCTCGACAGCAACCATCAGAAACAGGCAAAGGGGTTCCGTGATACCAACCAGTGCGGCCGCACACCCGCTCTGCGCTCCGTTTCCATGTCAGCGCTGGGTGTAAGTCAAAGCCCTCGTGTGGGACTTCAACCCGCGGCTCCCTGGCCCAGGGACCAAAGTGCTGCACGTTACCAGAACAGGACAAAGTGTCTAAAGGAGGCGAGCAGAGGAAAAGCACGTTCTGAATATAAACATTATAGAAACGTCTCAGTCATGGAACTTAGGAAAGATTAAATCCCTCTCTTTCCAGGGGAAATTGACTCGTTTACGGTATTTGCTTCAGAAAATAAAACAAAAAAAAAGGGGGAAAGATTTTGGAAATGGTTTTACTGGGCAGCTAAAACTTGTCGTTTTGGAATGAAACTTTTTAAAGGGGGGGGATCTTTACTTATTCTTTTAAAATATTTCCATGGGAAATTCTAAGTCATTTCTAAAGCTGCATTTAGAAAGACCAGGGCCTGGACAGCTCAAGGCAGCCAGCGCTGACAATCAGATGAGTCTGCTGTCCAACTTAATCCTGAAATTAACAAGAGACACAGAAAATGAAACAATTCCTTTAAATCCCCACATCTCCCTGACCCACTATCCCCACCTGCACTTAGCATTTTCCCAGAGATAGATATTGACGTGGAAGGCTCTGCAGGAATCACTTGACCTTTCTATGTCTTCCCAAACAAACACCAAATTTAGTTGCATAACGACAACCAGAAGTTCATTCCCTGGCCGATCCAGGTGCCCCCCATTCAGTAGAATCAGGGTTTGCAAGGGAGCCAGGACAATTCACACCAGCTGAATCTGTCCCCTCCCTCCTCCCACAGGTGTACGACTCTTTGGAACAGGTGCCAGCCAGGTCCAAATCTATCCCCCCAAGGCTTGGCAAGGGCAAACCCCACTAACATGACAATAGGTCTGCAGGGGGAGGGGAAGAAGAAGGGATTGTTAATAATTTTGAACAATTCCATCAGCTCCTGGTTATTTTGTAAAGAGGGGGCAGTTGTGTCTGTGGCTGGGCCCTTTTTCAGACTCAGAAAGCCATGCCCCAGAATTTTAACATTTTGCTTCCTTGAGAATATTTTTCTGTGGTTGATTTTCTGTATTTTATTTTTTTCTTCTCTAGAAAATCCCTGCTCTGTAGTGTCAGAGAAAGGGGGTTTCTCCTGATATTAGCTGATGCATTTCCGATTGCTGAATGGCTGGCTGATTTGTCTCCACTTCTTACCCTTCTTCTGCAGCCATGGCTGGATTGTTTTTGGGGCAGAAGAAAGTGTAGCTGTAACACCCCGCCCCCATGTGCTAACATTTCCTATGGCTTTTCTCTGAGAAAAGTCCACCAGTGATGCCTTTAATGTATCATTCACCCCCACAAAGCTGCTACCTATTTTGAGAACTGATGGTTCCCACCCCCACACACTCCCCAACCAACTGTGCGGGGAGATGCTACTGAGGCAGGATTTATATTGGACACACAAACACACTATTGTGTGACTTTGGCAGCAGGAAGTGTGAGGGTGTGCATCTGTTCTGTGTGTCAGTCCCAGGTGTGTGTCCATCCATCCCGCGTCCTAGCACAAAACCCGATGAGAAATAGCTTGGTGCAGATGGACAGCCCCGCTGCAGCCTCACTATCTGGCCATCTATATGGGGTGGTTAATGGGAGAAGCAGTCATGGGAGGCAGGGAAGGTGGGGGTCCTGGAGAGGGATTTGTGCATGAGTTGATTACACCGACAGCACAGTTTCCACCATGGGATGCAAGACCCTTTTGCCCCTCCTTAGGCACAGCAGACGGACAGGGCTTTGCTCAGGGAACACAGACCCTCGCTCTATTGCCTCACCCCCTTTCGCTGCCCCCATCTCCCTGTAGCAGCTTCCCTGTTGCACAGCAGCCAGAGCACTTGGTCACCGCCATAATCAGAGGCTGCCTCCTGCAAACCAGCTTCCCAGGCCAACACCAAGGCCCAGGAGCATGGGCCTGCTGGCACCTGTCCCAGGAGGCAGCACCTTTTAGCTGGAAGTGACGGGACAATGTGAGGAGGGTGCTCAACCCACGACCTCTATCTTAGTCAATCCGGCCACTGGGTCCAATTCCCCTCACATGCCTCTTTAAACCCCCATCACTCCATTGACTTCCACAGGCCCACAGATTTCCTAGCTACTTCACTAGGGGCCTAATGGGCCCCACAGCCTGAGCCCATAAGAGGCAATAGTAGCACAGGGGCTGGAAGTAGGGGTGCTGGGGGTGCTGCCTAGAAGTGGGTTCCATCATATGCAAGGTTTACAGGTTCCCAGCACCCCCACTGTACACCTTGTTCCAGTGCCTCTGAATGGCAGCGTTGGGGTAGATGTCAAGCAGGAAGCGGATCGGGGCCCTTCCTGAGCCTGCGTGGAGACAAGCCCCTGCCACTGAGAAAACAACTGTCTTTGGTTTCCCAGCATTTGGGCAAACCCAGCCTGGAAGGGAGGTGGCCTGAAATTCAGTTCAAACATGGTGGGAGCCAGCTGCCAATGAACGTCCTGGGGAACCGTGCAAATTGCAGGATCCAGATGCTGCCAACAGTCTCCGATCATCATCACGTGGACCCGGAATGGGAAGTTTTCCTGGGTTTAGCAGCACAGCAGCCCCCAGTGATTACACATCATTGTAGAGTTAGGGTCTGTTTCACACAGCTGAATGTTAATTTACCTAAAGAAAGCCAGGAGGATCCATGCCCCTTGCATTGCTTTCTGGGTAGATGCTGCTGCTGGCAGGAACACCCAACACTTTGTGTGCTGTTGCGTTTTATTTTCCTGCCCCTCGTCTGGGCTGGAAGGATATCCCCCATCACACACACGCCGCTCCCGCTCCAGCGCCATCTCTGCCTTAACCTCATTCTGACATTTCCTGGCATTCATTCCATGCCAGTAGGTTGCCATAGCAAATTTAAATCTTACAAACAAAATGAGGAGAAAAGCCCGATTAGCATATATTCAAATGAACCATGCAATAATACAAACCATAAATCATGCAGTCATTGCTATTCAATCAGTGTCTCACAATTCACCCCGTCTCCTGCCTTATTCTTCCCCTGTTCCCTGGGTTTCTCAGCTTGCTGCTACCATTCGTACATCCCTTGCTGCCTAGGGAGGAGCTTTCCCAAGGGCAGCCCTGACACTTTGCTGGGGCCGTCGCTGCACCTTATTTTTAAAAAACTCTGTGATTAGAACTACATTAGCAATGGGCCAGGACCCTCGGCCCCAGCCCTTCCCCTCCCCTCAGACGACTGCCTTTGATTACAGGATATAAAAAGCAGAATCTGTCTCATCTCAAGCCATGAAGGCCCCTTCACACAGGGACATATTACAGCACTGGATCGTGCTAATCTCGTGTTCGGCACGTTACAGAGCAAGGCTGCCAGGGCCTGGTTGACACATGGTGAAGGAATGCACAGGAAGCCTCTGGTGGCCAACCTCTCAGGTCCTTGTCTGGCCCCCAATCACCATAACATCTGAGCCCCTCACCAGCTTACTTGCTTTTCTCCGGGGGCGTAGGGCCGCACTGTTATCCCCGTTCCAGGTGGGAAGAAAGGTCTGTCTCCTCCAAGGGGGTAGGATTGTAATGAATCAAGATGCTGCCCTTTCTCCTGGGGGGCTGGGGCTCCTGTCACATGTGCCCTCTCCCCAACCTCAGTGCCCTCACTCCCACTCGGGCTGGCTGGGACTCCCGTCTGGAGACATCCGAGCAAGTTGCCATGGAGATGGTGGCTTGGTTGCCAGCTGCACTTTAGCTGTGTTTATTCTCTCCCAAAGCTGGGGCCTGCCATGGCTACTGCTCTGGCTCCCCGTTTCCTCATCTCACTCCCCCCAGCCCATCCAAAACGAGCATGCCTTGCCCATGTGCCCCCCACGCCACATCCCCTGGCATCAGGTGTGAGAGCCTTCCCAGCTCCCCTATTCCACCTCCAGCTCCGTTCGCAGGCCTAAGCCCCAGCCCTCCATCGTCTCCTGCAGGTCACCCCATGATCTCTCCAGCCCAGTGCACCAGGCGGCTGTGTCTCCTTCATTTACAGCTCCCCAGCCGCTCAGCGCTCCCAGGCACATGCTCCAAGTTATCTGGGACAGGGCATAAACGGAGCTACTTCCCTCCCCCCAAGCCGAGCCCTCGGCTGACCAATGCAGGGTTGAAAAGCATAGGGGAAGATGCTGCCTCAGTGAGACGGGGGTGCCTTTTCCCCACCCAGCTTCCTGGAAAGGCCTCTGCCGCTTGGTACCAAGGGTTTGGCATGGCTTTGTGTTGATAGAGTCGGCCCTGAGTGAAGGGACTTGAACTGAACTAGAGTTTGTGGCTCTTTCTTGCCTGCCTGCCCTGGCTGGAGTCTCTGCATTCTATCCTCCCAATGTACCCTTGGGGCAGGGGCTGCATCTCTGGGCCTGGTACAGCACTGATCATTAATACACAATTAATATTATGAGTGCAGTTTGCAAATCAACAGAGCCCATCTCCCCTGCCAGCAGCTGGCTGTGAAAATCCAGCCAGATTTGCTGGGCCCCTTCCAGCCTCACTGGGAATAAAGATTTTGCATTAAGAACTTAGCCAATGACACATAAGGAGGAGTAGACGCTGCACTGGTCTCCCTTAGCTGGCGAAGGGGACAGGGGAGTTGGCTGATGGGACACACACTTTCTCTCTAGGCAAATTCACATTCAGAGGGAGGTTAGCCCTGTGACATGCATGCACAGCCTTGCCTGAGTGTAACAGAAGCCATGCCATCTTCCTGGGACTCCCGCTTCCCCCATCCAAACTTGCGAGCCAAGATATATTCCAAGCAAGGACCAATACTGAAACATGCAGCTAGTGATTCATTCTAGCTAGGCTGCCACTGGTTACCGCTAACTAATTGATTTAAAGCGGCATTACAAGTTTAGCCAGCCCCTCTCGCTCTCTCTACATACACTGCACTGTTTCTAACACTGTTATTCTGGTGCTAGCATTAAAGCAGTGTCCCAGACACACTGCATTCAAAGTCCCGCTGTGCCTTCCACCCTGTCTGCACCTCTGTCTGTCCGGCTGCATCAGTGGTGCAGCCAAAAGCAGGAACCCGTCATTGTCCTCACCTGGAGCCCTGCCTTGGCGCCGTCCGGAAGGAACAGAGTGAGGTGCATGCAGCATCAGAGGTACTAGAGTTTGCTGTGATGGCAGGCTAAGAGCCCTTCAGCACCAGAGCTCGGTTTGAACAGACAAGTCCTCCCACGATACGCTGCAAAACAGCTCCTAGAATGGCTTGACTTAGCGAGGGCCTAAGTGTTATGGAGTGGGACATGGACAGTCTGGCCTCGTGGGCAGAGCAGGTGTCCAGGTTGGTGAACAAAGGCCAAGGGTCGGCACCAGAGTCAACAGCCAGTTACCAGAGCCAGGGGTCAAGCCAGAGTCAGAATCAGGAATCAAAGCTGAGGGTCAGCGCTGAGGTCAGATACCAAACGCCAGAGCCAGGGGTCGAGCCAGCATCAGGGTCAGAGCCAGGACTGGTCACAGGTTTGGAGGTGAGACGAGGATTGAGAACGGATCAGGAACAAGGTGGGAACTGGGCTGGAGGCAGATGTAAGCAGGGCGCACTGCAGTCCCAAGGGAACCCACCTTGCTGCTTGGACTAGCTTCCTGTTCTGCCTCCTGGCTTAAATAGCGTAACTGGACCAATCAGCAGAGCCGGGTGATCCTCCAATCAGAGCTCCCGTGGGGGGTGCCTTGGCACACTAAGAACCGTGGGATATGCCCCCAGAAATCCTGGCGCATGACCAGGGAGGTCAGACTAGCCCATCACAATGGCCTTGGAATCTATGAAGGTTCCTGCCGGGCCAGCGTGGGCATGGTTACTTGGGTGTGAGCGGCATGCAGCTCTGCCTGTGGCTGCTCATAGCCAGCCCGGTTAACCTGGGCATCCAGCCAGTGCCCGAAGCCAGGTAAACTCTGCAGTGAAAAACTACCCAGACAAACCTGAGCGGGGGCAGGGACAATGCACCATGTCTGGGGTTTGATACCCATCACCCATGGACCAGCAGCATCCGGTCCTGATGCGCCAGCCGTTTGCTACATCTTGTGCCAGTTAGTTACACCAGAGCCACTGATTAGAGCCCATCAAAACGTGGCATTGACTTGTTGTAATGAAAGATGACAACTTTGGAACAAAATGGGTTTGTTCTTCCAACCTCCCCAATCCAATACCGCCCCCGCCCCCATGACTATGCAGTTGTCACAAACTAAGTCTGCAGGGGGAGGGTGTTTTTCAATGAAAATCCACATTTTGCAAAAACTAAGTACACCTCTACCCCGATATAACGCTGTCCTTGGGAGCCAAAAAATCGTACCACGTTATAGGTGAAACCGCGTTATATCGAACTTGCTTTGATCCATCGGAGTGCGCAGCCCCGCCTCCCCCACAGTGCTGCTTTACCACATTATATCCAAATTCGTGTTATATTGGGTCACATTATATCAGGGTAGAGGTGTAATAATTTTTTGCCTTTTCAATTTTAATTAATTCCCCCCCCAAAAAAAAACCCCAAAAAACCAAAATAGGTTTCCAGTCAACGATCACCACAAACCAAGTCATCTCGATCGGAATCTGCTGGACATCTTGGAGGTCTTTCTCCCAAAGACCAAAATTAAGATAACTGATAAAATCTGAGTCTCCCAGGGATTTGTCTGGCAATTCTGCAGTTTTAACACTCCCCCCTGCTCAGGATAAGCTCTTGGCTACTGTGCACTCCCCTGCCTGTGTGCGGCATCCTCCTGTTGTCTGCAGATTTATGGAGATTTTGGAGTAGGGCCTGTTTCTGCTCTATAGCGCTGCAGGGCTGTGGCCTCCAGGTGCTACCACAATATCAAGATTAGGCTCAAGGGTCACCACCTGGAGTTCTCTGGCCTGCGGTGTGCAATGGGTCAGACTAGTTGCTCTGGAAATCATTGGAATATTGTCATTCTGCTGGCTCCGGATGCCCTGGCTAATGAGTGAGGTGATGCACTGGGCTCAGCTTTGGGTTCTCTCTAGCCACAGGATGCAAATTCTGTGGGTCACCTGATGTCAACGAGGATAGCTCGGTGTGATGCTGATTGACACCAGCTGAGGATCTGGCCCTTGCTTGCTGCGTTTCAATTGCCCTGGGCTCCCAACCATCGGAGATGTCAGCAGACCTCTGCAGCTTCTGCCAAATCGGGTCTAAGGATTTATGTCAATCTCTGGGTTTGTATTAAATGCCACAAATTCTTCCCAGGATTAATCCTCCTTCTGTGTTTTAATCTCAAGGTACCATTACCAATAATCTATTCATGCGTCACCTGGCAGACTGCAGGAGAGAAATGGCCGAATTCACATTTTAAAGTAGCCAGCCCTGAGCTGACAGCCCAGTCAGCCCTGATGTGAGCTACTGCCACATGCGATGGGTTGTCATAATTAAAATTGAATCAGTGCAGGGAGGGGCCCAGTGTATGTGTATAAAGAGAGACATGCTATCCACCCCTCCAGGGGCTCAGCATATAAAGGCTGCCAATGAACAGGTGCCAGCGTGGTCTAGTAGATAAGGCATTGGACTGGGAGTCAGGAGATTTTCATTCTAATCTCAGCTCTGCCTCTGACCTGCTGAGAGGCCTTGGACAGATCACTTTGCCCTCCCAGCCTCATGTCTGTTTAGAACCTAAGCTCTCTACCATCATACAAATAAAACCTGGGCCTCTCAAACTTTGCTGTCTTTGTCTAGCAGGGCTGCTGGAATCCCAGCACTGCATTTGAAGCACGGGTGCCATCAAAAATCACTGATGCCCAAACTGTTGTGCAGTGTTGCTGTATGCGGTTGCTGCACTCCCCAGAGTTGGTTGCAATTTAGTGTCAAATCAATGTGTCAGGGGACGTGTCTTCTGCCCGACTAGACCAGATTCAGCAGGTGCAAGGGAATAGATGAAATTATCTCAGAAGCCTGTTCCAATTATCATTTCAATGATCCACTAAATAATATTAACTCTTTCTGTTCATGTAGCATTTTCCATCTGAGAAGCCTGTAGCACTTTCCAAGCACTAACATCATGGCCGTCTGCCAGGGTCAGTATTATCAGCCCTCAGCCACGGATGGGGAAACTGAAGCACAGAGCAGTGAGGTGACTTGCCCAAAGTCAGGGACTTGCCCATCTCAGCAGGCTAAGGAAGAAAACCCAGGTATGATTCCTTGGCCTGTGCTCTGACCACACAAGCATCCTGCAGGCGCTAGAGCTGTGGAGATATTCATACTAAGCAATCCTTCCTCCGTGGCTTTTTTCACCTGCTCTGTACACCAATGATCCTTGGAGGGAAGCCAGGATCTTTAACTCCCAAACTCAACCCAGAACCTTCCGGCTAGGATGGGAGGTGGAAGAGCAGCTGTGGGATCAACTGAACACCCCCTTCCAGCAGCAAGGCTCCAGCTGTTCTGCCAATAACCACCCCAATCCGGGCTGGCTGCACACTAGGCATCGCTTCAAAGGACATGGGGGGGGTGGTTAAAATCTATTTTGCAGGAGGCTGCGGCTGTTCTGGATGGCCTGCGCAGCTCCCTCTAGCAGAGCACTAACAAGGAATTCTGCCAAATCAACCACCACCTTCCAGATCTTTGACTTGTGGGCAGACCTTAAAGCCTGTGAATTAACCCGACGATCTGCCGATCCTCCTTAATTTATGGACACAGGAGATAGGGCACCAGGCTATGAGGATAAGCTCTGTCCTAAGCCTTCACCCAACATGTTACCAAACTCGAGCCAAATGTTTACTGTAGTTTGGCAAAGTTTGGTTCAAACTTTCTTCCATTGTTTATTTGTGCTCCAGGCCATTGATGGGAAGCTGAGGGGGCCGGTCGATGTCCCATGGAGGCAGGGTGGTATTTCCAGCTCCGTTTTACAGAGCTGTGAAGTTTGGAGAAGCAGCCAAACTTCTAAATGCTGATCAGAAACAAGCCACGGAGGCCCAGGGTGGTGCATATTAGTGAACACGGCAGGGTTGAGTTTGACCAAGGTAGAAATGCACCATTTTCACAGAGAAATTGCCATATTTTTAGTGGCCAAAGATCAAATGCCTGTTTTATGAAGTTGATTTCATGTTAAAGAAAAGAAAAGAAGGCCAAACGGAGAAGGATCCAGGTCTGGCCTGTCAGGGGGCTGGAGTTCAGGCCTGCAGGGCATTGCCAGATCTGAGTGGGGGAGGGGGCTCATGCCAGGCCTAGCAGGGGGTGCTGCAGGTCAGGACTGAAGTGCATTGACAGAGGTGGGGGGAGGGAGCTGCATAGCTGGTCAGCATGGTGGGGCATCACAGAGCTGGGTGGGGTAGGCTTGAGGGGCACCAGCAGAGCTTGGGCAGAACCCAGAACTGGAATAGCAGCACGACTGCAGGTGAAGGGCATTGATAGAGCTGGGGGAACACAGGAGGGACCCCAGGGCTGGGACAGTAGGGAGCTGCAGGGCCGGACAGAGGGACACTGGGGGGTGAGGGGAGCCCAGGGCTGGAATAGCAGGGGGGCCGCGGGGCCGGATGGAGGGGCACTGGGGGGCGAGGGGAGCCCGGGGCTGAAATAGCAGGGGGGCTGCGGGGCCAGACAGAGGGGCACGGGGGGCGAGGGGAGCCCGGGGCTGGAATAGCAGGGGGGCTGCAGGGCCGGACAGAGGGGCACTGGGGGGGCAGTGGGGGGCGAGGGGAGCCCAGGGCTGGACTAGCAGGGGGGCCGCAGGGCCTGACAGAGGAGCACTGGGGGGCAAGGGGAGCCCAAGGCTGGAATAGCAGGGGGGCTGTGGGGCCAGACAGAGGGGTGCTGGGGGGCAAGGGGAGCCCAGGGCTGGAATAGCACGGGGGGGCCGTGGGGCCAGATGGAGGAGCACTGGGGGGCGAGAGGAGCCCAGGGCTGGAATAGCGGGGGGGGGGCCGTGGGGCCAGACGGAGGGGTGCTGGGGGGCGAGAGGAGACAGGGCTGGAATAGCGGGGGGGCCGTGGGGCCAGACAAAGGGGTGCTGGGGGGTGAGGGGAGCCCAGGGCTGGAATAGCGGGGGGGGGCCATGGGGCCTGACAGAGGAGCACTGGGGGGCAAGGGGAGCCCAGGGCTGGAATAGCGGGGGGGCCGCGGGGCCTGACAGAGAAGCACTGGGGGGCAAGGGGAGCCCAGGGCTGGAATAGCAGGGGGGCTGCGGGGCCAGACGGAGGGGTGCTGGGGGGCGAGAGAGCCCAGGGCTGGAATAGCAGGGGGGCCATGGGGCCAGACGGAGGGGTGCTGGGGAGCGAGGGGATCCCAGGGCTGGAATAGCGGGGGGGCCGTGGGCCAGACAGAGGGGTGCTGGGGGGCGAGGGGATCCCAGGGCTGGAATAGCGGGGGGGCCGTGGGGCCAGATGGAGGGGTGCTGGGGGGCGAGAGAGCCCAGGGCTGGAATAGCAGGGGGGCCGCGGGGCCTGACAGAGGAGCACTGGGGGGCGAGGGGAGCCCAGGGCTGGAATAGCAGGGGGGCCGTGGGGCCAGATGGAGGGGTGCTGGGGGGCGAGAGGAGCCAGGGCTGGAATAGCAGGGGGGCCGTGGGGCCAGATGGAGGGGTGCTGGGGGGCGAGAGAGCCCAGGGCTGGAATAGCGGGGGGACCGCGGGGCCAGACGGAGGGGTGCAGGGGGGTGAGAGAGCCCAGGGCTGGAATAGCGGGGGGGCCGTGGGGCCAGACAGAGGGGTGCTGGGGGGCGAGAGAGCCCAGGGCTGGAATACCGGGGGTCCGCGGGGCCAGATGGAGGGGTGCAGGGGGGCGAGAGAGCCCAGGGCTGGAATAGCGGGGGGACCGCGGGGCCAGATGGAGGGGTGCTGGGGGGCGAGAGAGCCCAGGGCTGGAATAGCGGGGGGGCCGTGGGGCCAGACAGAGGGGTGCTGGGGGGCGAGAGAGCCCAGGGCTGGAATAGCAGGGCACTGTGTGTCAGGAGTGAAGAGCAGCAGCAGGATGGCGGGTGCAGCTCAGCACTACAATAGCAGCCTCGCCCCAGGTCAGGGATGGAGGGCAGGTGGCTTGTGCTGGGCTCACCCCAGGGCGACAGAGCGAGACCCTGCAGAGCCTGTGCAATGGGCGCCCGGCTCCATCCTTTCCCAGGGGCGGCTGCATGGCTGGGACCAGGCCTCACTGGGGTCACACCCGAGGCCAGACACTGAACGTAGCCTGGAGAAACCCCACCCTGAGGAGCTCCAGCTCCCTGACGCTTCCCTGCCCCCTAAAGCCACCTGGGGCCTAGGAAGGAATTGGGGTGTCAGGGCACCAAAGCTCAGCAGACAGCGACATCTTGTGAGCAAAGTGAAGAACTGCAGCCCAGCCCAGAACACCCCCCATTGAGTCCTTGAGGTCACCACTCCAGACGCCCCATTCAGCTCCAGACGCCCAGCTGGATAATGGCAGCCAGACCCGGGCCAGGGTGCATCACATGGCGAGTGATGGGCCTGCTCCCCGCCAGTGCTGGCCATCACTGAACTGCTCGGGTGCCAGGCCCCTCTGCACCCCAGGGCTCCACGCTCAGCCCTCTAGGCTGACGCTGAACCTGGGCAGCGCCAGGCCTTGGCCTCTGCCCGGGGAGTGGGGTCTGTGCCGGGCCTGAGTGCGCTGGCTCTTTGAGTGGCGTGGCGACCTGCTGCCTGGGGCCCCAACCCCTCAGAGCAGGTTTCAGTGACACGATGCCCATGGCTTGCACTGGGCTCTCACGCCTCTGTGGATGGCGTGACGCACACTGGCCGTGACACCAGTTTCACCAGCAGGGTGCGCTGTAACACAGAGCACGCCCATCCTTGGGGACTACTGGCTCCCAGAGTGGCCCCATCTGTCCAGCATGAGAAAGAGAAGCAAACGGGGGTGCTGGGCCATGGCAAGCCCAGACCACGAGGGTCTTGCTCCCATCCTCCCCCTCCCTCCCAGTGCCCTCAGCCAATAGCTGGACGCTCCACACTGTGTCCCCGCTGGCGTATGTGTGGGAAGTGGGGTTCAGTACCTGGGAGATGCAGAGATGCCAGGTTACATCCCTGGGGCTGTCCAGGGCTCTGTGTGACAGTCAAACACCCCCCAGAGCTGTCGGTGACCCGTGCCCCCCTCAACCCCCACATTCAGGTGCTGCCACCCCACACACACCTCACATGCCGTTCTTCCAGCCGGCGTGATCTCAGCCACTCAGGGGCACCGACCACTTGGGCGATAAGATCACACCATGGGGCCGGAAAACCCAAATCTTTATTGGTCAAACCCGCGGCTGGACATAACATAATAAATAGAAAATAATCCCGAGCGGCACCTGAACACTGCGAATGCCACAGGCTGGCCTGGCTGAGGCTGGCTCTGTGCCGAATGCCCCCCACACGGGGCAGCTCAGCCCTTCCCAGCCTGCCCTGTCCGTGCTGGCGTGCCCCACGGCTGTGCCCCGGTGGTGCTGCACTGGTGCTAGTGGAAGGGTGGGAGGCGTTGATGTGGGCAGCAGGAGCAGACCTGCAGCTCAGCCACAGCCTGGAGCTTCCGAGGCACCTGCAGCTGGTCTGGGGCATTAGGAGTGGGGTGGGGGGCAAGTGAGGGCTTAGAGGGGGGCCTTGCCCACGAGGGCCCCAGCCCAGCTCAGAGGAACAGACCTTCCACCCAAACATGCATTTAACATGAAATCAGAGAGTTGGAGGGAAAGAGGATAGGGATGTATTTCAAACCGAGAGCGGGCTCCCCATGGGCATGCTGAGCTCATGGGGCTCTGGGGCAGGGCACCGAGGGAGGCTCCCCACAGGCATCATGGCCTATGGGGTTCGGGGGCAGAGCCCTGAGGGGGGCTCCCCACAGGCACTCTCAGCCCATGGGGTTCTGGGGCAAGGCACCGAGGGGGGCTCCCCCCAGGGACTTACAACCCATGGGGTTCTAGGGCAGGACACTGAGGGGGGCTCCCCACAGGCACTCTCAGCCCATGGGGTTCTGGGGCAGGGCACCGAGGGGGGCTCCTCCCAGAAACTCTCAACCCAAGGGGTTCTGGGACTTCCTCCCCACCCAAGCACTCAGCCACGCCCTGTGGGTAGCCGTGGCTGCAGGGGAGCCCAGGAGAAAGGTAAAAGTGCTTCTGAGCAGAAGAGGAGGCTGTGACACACTGGGCCTGCCATTGCCGGTACGTACACGCAAACAGCGTGGGCGTCCCCCCACCCCGGACAGCTGGCCCCACTATCTCTGCCAAACGTCCGTCACTTGCAGGCGCCGCATGGGGACACCCCCCTGCTGCTCCTCTGTCAGCGGCCGGGACAGGACCAGCGGGTAGTGATAGGCCTTGGCATACTCGTCTCGCTGGGGCGGGTCCTCGGGGCCTCTGGGGACATCGCTGAGGGAGGACAGGGAGTGCTGGGGGGTGGCCGAGCTGCAGCTGACCACCGGGGAGACCCGCTCAGATTTGATGCTGACGGCCTGGTGCTGGGGTGAGCTGCTGGGGGCCCGGGCTGCCTCGTCGGTGGGGAGCACTCTGCCGCCTGCCCTGGGGAAGGAAAGAGGAGGGCCTGAGCCAGGCTGGGAGCCAGAGGGAGACTCCGAAGGAGGAAGCCACCAGGGGATCTCTTGGCCCCAAGCAGCTGGGCTGTGGATGCTCTCGGAGTCCTGCCTCCATCTCAAGGCAACCAGAACTGACCCTCGGCAAACTCCCTGATTGGCTGGGGTTGGAGAGCAGGTGAAACGTTTGCTGACCTTTAGAAAAATGGCCCCTTATTCCTGGCTGCATTTCCCACCCCTGCATCCCAGGCAGGAAGTTGGACTGTAAGTATCCAGCCCCCCAGCTCGTGGGGACAGGGAGCATTTCCCACCTTTAACCTCCTGGCTCAGGAATGGGGGCTGCTGACATGCTCCCACTCGGGCTTTGCACAGGGGAGCGGCTCCTCTTCTAACCAGCTACGTGTGTGTGTGTGTATGGGGGGGTCCAGTTCCCTCCCTACCAGAGCCACCAGCAGGGTGACCCCCCCCCCCAAGCCAGATTAGTGGGAGATCCGCTTTCGTTCCCACCCACTTTGAAATGTCTCCCATGGCCAGCATGCTGGCAGTGCCTGCTATTCCCCCTGGGCTGAGGTTACCACACGCTGCCCCCCGCCAGTGTTCCCAGGCCACTAGCAGGAAGTTGCTGCCCACGGCAGCTCTTGTCAATAGGGGTGGCCGGTTTGTGCCAGTTGTCTGGGCGGCGCTGGTGCCAGGGAGACGCTGAGCTCCACCAAACACGTCTCACCCAGCAGCCACCAGACCCTAACAACTTCCTCACTCCTGGCCGGAGCTAGATTAGAACTGGCAGCCCACAAGGTGCAACCCCCTGGGGCACCAGGTTCTCAAGCGCTTCCCCACCCACGCTCCTGGGAGAGCAGCTGGGAGCCTGGCTCGGGAGGGTGGGGGGCACTGTCCCCTGGGCAGAGCCAGTGTTAAATAGGCTTTGCAAACATCCTGGCCCTGCTGGGAAGGGGGTGGGGGGTGTTCCCAGGAGCAGGGCTCGCCTGGAAGCTGGGGGATCCGGAAACAAACCCACCCCTGAACAGGGCCATCCGTGCCTAGCTGCGATCACAACTGTGTGTTGGGCCTTGCCAGAGTCGCTGCTCCCGGGGCCTGGGGCAGACACGGGTCCAATTACCCCCCGGGACGTTCTGGCCGAGGAGCTGGGAGCTGCCCAGGCTGGGGTGCTGCACTGTCCTCTGCGTTCAGGGAGAGGGCTCCTGCATCTGCCAGTCCAAGCGTTCGCACAGCAGCCAGGGCCACTGGAAGCTGCAGCCAGCCACTGGCGGAGCTGCCCCCTGCCACGCTGCCAGCTCCCCCGGTTTGGCTGCCAGCGTCTGGAACGTGGATGGTAACAAACTCCCGGTGGGGAGCAGGCAGAAGGCCCCAATCTCTTCGCCAGCCCGTGCTGAGCTCCTGCCACCAGGTGGCACCAGAACCTGAGGAGACGGTACCTGCCCGGCCTATCTGGGTTTTACCCTCAGCGCCAGCGGGGCTAAGGGCCCAGTGATGGGCAGGGAAGGGAGATGGAGGGAGAGCAATGGGGAAAGGGAAAGGGGGGATGCAGACGTGAAGATCTCACCCCTGCACCCAGTCCTGCTGGCTTGTGGGGAGAGAGGCTGGGGAAGGGATGGGAGCTTGGGCTCCTGCCCCCAAGAGAGAAGTCTCGCTTAGCTTCCAAGGCTGGGAGTTGGGCGTGGTTCTTACCCTAGCGGCAGGTGTGTGGAGGCTGCCATGTCTCGGTGGTGCTGCCAGGAGGCGATGGCGTTGGGCTGGAGGTAGCCAGGATGTGAGGAGGCCTCACCGGGCCCGTACTCTGCCAATGACAAAGCAGACGGGACATCAGGAGGAGAAGGGCTAATGGGTGAAAGTGAAGGGAGCTCCTTGTCTACTGCCAGTTTACACCAGGGCTGAGCCCAAGGGAGGGATTCCAGGGGCACGGGGCTCCCATCTGGCCATTTGGGGTGCCTGGCTCCCTTCTCCATGGCCATGCAGTGAGTGAGGAGCACTGCTCTGGGACGGGGATTCGAGCTGAGCCCCTGGCCAGGTGTGGGCTCTAGGCACTGGGTGAGTGGGAGTGTTGGGCTAGGAGCTACCCACCAGGGCTTACCTGCTTGGCTTGAGGAGAGGAAGGGGAAGCCCCCTAGGCCATGGGCTGGCATGCTGCCACTGCCAGCGGGCAGCACGGGGCTCATGGTCTGCAGGCCAGGGTAGAGCGATCGCTGCTGAGACAAACAAGCATCCTTCGTTCAGGCTTCCAATAAATATCCTGCTCAGGTCCTTTCCCCGCTCCCCTCCACGCCACTCTGACCCTTGGCCCACAATCGTCCCCTCCTGAATGGCCGTGTGTTTTCCCCCTCCTCCTCCCATCTCACCCCCCGGAAATGTCCAGTGTGCATAGGTGTGCAAGGCCGTGGGTGTGCCTGCCCGGTATGAGAGTGCCTGAGCGATAGGGTGTGTGTGTGACCATGTGCATGTGAGTTTGTGTGAGCATGTCTGGGAACATGTAGCTGGCTGTGCAGACAGGACTATCTGCATGCATGCGGCTGGGTGAGTGTGCAACTGGCATGCGTGTGCCAGACTGTGCGTGTGCCTGCTCGTTGTGCATGCAAATGAGTGAGTGTGAACTACGTCCCCCAACTCTGGGCTCTTTCAAAGCCACGGTTTCATCCCTGACCCTCTTCATCCCAGACTCCAAGCTCCCCAGAGAAGGGGCTGCCGGGCAAAGATCTGGTTTTTTTTCCCCAGGGAGCCTTGCTCCATCCCCCCTCTCCCAGTACAAACCAAGAAACTGGGGATCCCTAAAGTACCTGCAAAGGGAATGCTCAGCCCCCCTATGCCCCATGGCTCTGACTCCTCTGCACGCAGTGGGGCAGGTTCTCCTCTCACTCACCCGCCCAGTGCTGGTGCAATCCACCCACGCCCATGGAGTGACTCCTGATCTGCCCCCTCACAGAGCCGCAGCCTGGCTGGAGCCTCCTGAGATCTCAGAACAGTGTCCTCCTTCTGTTAACCCTTCCCTCTCTGCCACCCCCATGACAACCTGGTGCTGCTCCTCCTAAAACAAACCCCAGAGCCTCCTGCAGTGCCCACCGGGGGCCCTGTGGAATGGATGGTGGAGGCAGCTGCAGCCCAGCAGGCAGTTCTCAAGAGTTTTCATTAATTAAACACAGGCTCTCACAGGGGTCTGTATTTCAGAGGGACCCTTCCTAGACCTTTGTCAGCAGATGCACTGAGACTGGCACTTACTGCTGATGTCAGATTGCTCCTGGCGCTGGACAAACTGCTGTGGACATCCACCCTGCGGCCTTCTGCCCCTAGGTAGAGCGGGGGAGGGGTCTTGGTAGCCAGGGCTCGGTTCAGGTTGCCATGGGAGAAGAGAGGGTAGCCAAGGCCTGGGCAGGGAGAAGCAGGCAAAGGTTAGTGCATCTGGGAAGCACCGGGGTGAAAGCCCAGCTCAGGGAATGGCGGGTGATTGCACAGGAGTCTGAGATAAGGCACAGCATAGCTGCGTCCCCCCTCTGGGTATGTACAGCACCTGGCACAGCGCGCTTCCTATGTGCAGTCATAACGATAACAAGCCTTGAGGCAAATTCACCCTGTCAGAAGTGGGCTCAAGTGCACTAGAGGCAACGACCTTGTACGTGGGGCGTGGCCGGAGAGATCTCCTTCGGAGCAGGGTCATGTTTAATTCATAGCTACGTTTCTATGTCCCCAGCTGTCATCACACCCAGCCTCCATCAGAGAAGAGATGCCACCTGAGCAGGAGGATTGGTTACAAAACAACCTAGGAAGGCGGAGGAGCTGCCAACTGTGGAGTCTCATAAGACAAGGTGGTTTTCTTAAAGCCCCAGCTCCTGGAGTCAGGGGATTAGGTGAGGCTCTCAGCTTTCCTCAAAAAATACAAATGTCTAGTACTGCTGCCTGTGGAGAGAAGCTGGGAATTGTGAGCCAAATGCAGCCCAAGGGCTCAGAGAGAGAACTCCTCTTACCCCCACAAATCACAGGTTGAAAAGTCTCATGATTTTTAAGCCAATCTCATGATTCATCATTGTTGAATGCTTGAGGTTAGTGATACTGGGGCTGGCACAAGGCGCACAGGCAGGACTTCAATAGTGCCCAAGCCCTGTGCCAGCCTCTGCACAGAGGTGAATGCCATCATTGGGAAGCAAAGGATTCTGGGAGTCCCAGTCCAGATAGCAGAAGTGGCCCTTTGGGAGGAAGGGGATGCCGTCTCTTGGCCAAGCCAGGTCGGAAAGCCCTGGGTTCCCGGAGCGGCGCCTGAAAGCAGGGCCACTCATCTAAGAAGTGTGTGTGAGGGGAGGGAGTGGGGAGCTTGGCGGAAACCTCCTCTGCTTCTGTGACTGCAAACCCACTTCCTGTGAGAGGCCAGGCCCTGGGGCTCCTCCGAGCAGCACTGCACCTGGGCTGTGGCCGGGACGCCAGGGTCAGGTGTGGGGGACATGACGCCACCAGAAAGGAACGGAAACGATTTGCTAATGTGGGCTCTGAGCCTGGGACTCGCAGCCCTGCTCAGTGGCAGCACTCACAGCAGGCTGGCGCTACATCCCGAGGGCAGCAATTCCCAGGATCTCTGGCTTCCCACGGGTGGCAACCCCCCTGCCCATGGGCAACACTGTCCGCTCTCCGTCGCCCATTCCTCCTTATCCCTCCTGAGCCCCGCATCCAGGCCTGCTTTGGGAGCTGCTACCCCCTCTTCACCCGCCATGGGGCGATGGGGCCCTGCAGTGACAGAGGGCATCACTCCCCACGCATCTCCCACAAGCACCCAGACTGCCCGCTGGCCCCAGGGCAGACGAACACACGGGAAGATGGAGAAAGCCGCTCTTGGGAACACAGGGCAGCAGGACCCGGGGTGAACCCCCCATCAGCTGCCCCCATGACCCAGGCAGAGGAGAGGATCTGGGGTGACGCAGGGCCCTGCTCTCACGGCTGGTTGACAGGCTCTGGGGGAGTCTCAGTCCAGCACCCAGGGACAAGAATCCACATCATGACTGTCCTCTTGGCTGGCAGCCCCAGCACAGAGGGGTGGCTGGCTGGGACCCTCCAGACCAGGGCCGAGGGCGGCATGGGGAAAGCACATGGCAATCCGGCCTGATCAGCTCCCCCACCACAGGCTGGGTGGTTTGAAACCTCCTCCTCGGCGCACATTCCATCAGGCCTCCCCCGTGAGGAAGGGCCGCGCGCAGCGAGGACCCTACACAGATCACACAAGCCCCGCCCACGGAGTTCGGGCTCCAGCTTTACGCGGCCGCAGCAAAGCCACATGTTACCCACCAACACCTTCGTCACCCACCCCCCTTTCCCCTCAGCCCCATGCCTGGGGAGTTTCCACTGGTCAGCCTCAGTCACTTTTTCCAGCTGACAGTCACTTCTGAGCCCGACTGCATCGAGAGCAGCTGAGGTTTCCACATCCCCCACCCAGCCCTGCTTACCCCTCTGAGCTGGAGACAGGGGCCAGTGGGAACCGAAGATCCTGATCACAGCGCAGATTTCAAACCCTACCCAAAATGGAGGGGAGCTGGGAAATGCCCATCACTAGCAGAAATGTGTGTGCCTGGGCATGTGCACATGTGTGTGCGCACTTGCACGTGTGTGTGCACGTGTGCGCATGCAAGTGCATGTTTGTGAGTGTGCAGGTGGGTGCCTGTGCATGCCTGTGAGTGTGAGTGTGAGTGTGCAGGTGCATGCCTGTGAGTGTGCATAAAATCAGCACTCATGACTCGGCAAAACACAGGAAGCAGCTGTATGGAGTGAGATGGGGCCATTTTCACAGTCACTTTGCAGACTCTGACTGCACCTTAGCCCATCCACGCTGTCCACTCTTTGAGTTTGTTAATGACCCAGGAGAAATTACAGTAATACACACTCTGCACGTCCCTAGCGCCGGCCAGCTCGGGCTCCCCCAGCGCACTGCACAGGTCAGGATTACAGCCGGTCGGAAAAGTTCCGACAAGACACTTTGTCCTTGGAACCTGCCGGTTTGTCACAATCAAAACGGTTAATGGATCCGGTTGAATTTCAGCACCGTTCTAATGGAAACCGGCCAGGCTCCTGCCAGCTCACCTGCCTGGTTTCTCAGCAGTGCTCCTGCCAGGCTGACAGTGAGCAGACACTGGTAGGCCTGGACGCCTGATTCTCATGCTCATGGCTTCTCAGCAGCCTGGGCTCCCAGGCCTCCCAGGGTCCGTGACTCCGGGGTAGCCAGCCAGGCAGACTGCCCCGCAGCCAGGGCTCCACTCCCTTTCACAGAGAATTCCAACATTTTTGGCTTTTGTTCCAAAATGGAATGAAACCAGACTCCAAGATATTGAAATCCTCCACGCGGCGGAATGACTGCTCTCCACCCGAGGCAGGGTCGTGATCCGCCAAGGTACAGATGGGGAAACCGAGGTGCAGAGGGAGACGAGATTCGCCTACGATTGCATAGCGAGTCAGTGGCAGAACTGGGAATAGAACCCAAGAGTCCTGACTACAGGGCCCCAGCTCCTCTAACCACTAGACCACAGCTTCTTTAACCAGGGCAGATCCAGGCCCTGGGCACTCGCCTGTTACCACAGGCCACTGCAGAAGGCCAAAGCTTGGGTAACACTCGTTGGGTGCTGGCTCCTTCGTCAACCTGAAGGGGGCACTGCTGAGCAACACAACGCACAAGTGCTGCCTCTAGAAGCCAAACCGCGCCCCCCACAGCCCCCAGATTCCGTGGCCGAGCCCCCCCCAACACCCCCAGATTCCAGGGCCAACCCCCCCCCATACACACACCCTGGATTCCGTGGCTTAGCCCCACTTCCTCTGCCCATGCCTGGCCACCTGAGGAGACCTCACCTGGTGGCATTGGCCCCGGGGAGCGCCCCGAAGGCTGGCCGTGCTTGGGGATCGCTGACTTGAACGCAGGCAGGCGGCTCTGGTGCTGCGGGGACCCGCTGGCACTGCTGAGCCCTCCGTCGCTCCCAGAGGGCGGAGTGCCCGCGTAGGCCGCTTCGTGGCTGGGCAGAGAGGCTGAGGACTGTAGAGGGAGAGCAGGGATGTGGGGGTCACAGTGGGGCCCATGGGGGAGGGGATCGCCTTGCCAGGCCGCCCCTGTGGGTGGGGGAAGGGCACGGGGTGGATCTTGGCCATGCCAAGGCATTGCCATGGTCTCAACCCCTGGGTGGGAAACAGGGATCCAGCCACTCACATAGAGCCTAGGCCGCGCCACCGTCAGGTCCATCCCCTCGTTCAGCTTCCGGATCTTCTCCATGGGGTCCAGCCCTTCGTCCAGCTCCAGCTCCTGGCTCTCCAGCCCCAGGCCCTTCCGCTTCAGTGTCTGGCAGGGAGGGAGCCCGGAGTGAGGAGGCCCAGCCGGGATTCCCTTGGCAGGCATTGAGGGGGGAAGGGCCCAGGGTCTCCTCGCCCTGCCCCTCCAGCTACTGCCTCCTCGCCCCATCCCACCCCTCACATCCCACGTTCCTCACAGCTTCCTTCCCCGCAGACCCTGGCACAGATACAGCAGCTGCTCCCCCCCGGGCTCCCTGCACGCTCAGACTTTGCCTTGGGACAAGAGGGGCATGTGGGGTGCAACTGTGTCCTTCCCTGCCTGCCCCCTTGCAGTTCGGTCTCCAAGACCCTCTCCCCCCTCGGCCCCTCTGCTGGGGCTGCCAGCAAGGGGTGAGTCAGTTACTGCCAGTGGTCACCTGTCTGCTAGGATCTGGGCTGAGACACTGCAAAACTTGTTTCGTGCAGAGGCTGCTCAGCAGCTGCCTGCCGGGCCAGCTTTGCTGCTTCGCCTTTCTCATTGCCCTGGAAGCAGCGTCAGCTCTGCCCTGCAGCTCCCCCCGCGCCTGGGTGGTGTTACCTCCAGGATGTCGGAGTTGGTGCGGCTCTCGTGCGGCTCGCTGTACTCCGTGTACTTGAGCAGCACCTTGTCCATGTCGGTGCTGGCGTACTGGAAGAGGCGATTAGTGCTGTTGAAGATGATGAGGGCGATCTCGCAGTCGCACAGCACGCTCAGCTCATAGGCCTTCTTCATCAGCCCAAACTTGCGCTTGGTGAAGGTCACCTGAGGGGAGGGCACAGAGCTCAGGGCAAGCGCCAGGCGCCGGAGCGCCGGAGCTGCCGACTGCTGGGCCCGACTCGCCTCCAGATTGACGCCAGCGTAACTCCCCTGACCGGAGAGGGGTCACACCAATGCCACCCTGCCGGGATGCAGTGCCAGGACATAGCCAGGCCAGATCCGCAGGTGCTGGGCACCCACAGCCCTGGCACACCTTCCACAGACCTCAACTGCCAGTAGGCATCTCGGCACCCGGCTGCTCCCGTTGGGACGCAGGCACTCAGCGGCCTGACGCCCAGCGTGAGAAGCACGTCTGAAAATCTGGCCCTGTGCGTGTGTGGGCGATAACACAGGGCCTGCCGTCAGCTGGGAGTATAATTAGCACCGACCTCAGAGCACTGAACTAAATTCGGCGCTCGGCACTTAGCCTGAGCCCTCCCTTGGTGAATGCGTCACACATCCTCGCGGCGTGTCCAGTTTGCACAACAGCTGTGACCACACGTGCACACGCGGCACTGCCACACATGGGTTATTTTTAGCAAACCGGTGGTAAGATCCTAGTGTAGATGAGGCAGTTTGCAGCGCTAGCAAGGTGAGGCAAACCCTAGGGGGAAGGTGGCTTTACCCCATGCAGCAATGGGTGCAGGACCTGCAGACTTCTCCACATGAGGGTCTCCCTGGGGATCACACGGCTAGAACACACCCTTTCTCCTAGTGCAGCCAAGGCCCCGCAGTCCCCGTATGATCTCGGCCTGGCTGCAACACGTCCCTCTGTGCACGGATGCACTGAAGGGGCAGCTTTTCTGCAGCCCATTCTAAGAGCTGACATGCACTGCGTCCAGTGGAGCGATGCTCTCAGCGGATCAGAGCTCTAGGGCACATGGGCGTTTGGTGCTCCGTGCCAGTGGGCACAGCTTGCACCAGCTGGGAGCCTGGACCTATTAGATCTGAACCTCGGCTGCCTACTGCCCTCCCCCAGCAGCCCACCAGGATCCTGCAGACCCATCTCCTCCTGACTGCCCTTCTCTCCTAACATCCCCTTCCCCGATCCTTGGCCAATGCCAGCGCGGGCAGCAGCTCAGAGGCCTTCCTGCACCTGGAATTTCCCCCCCCCACCCTCCGCCAGCAAGGTCTCGGTTTCGGTCACTGTGCAGACTTCACGCTGGACATGGGCAGAGGGGCGGGTTACAGGAGGGTGTTGTGACTCTTCTCCAAGCTCGCAGAACATCTCCCAGAAGGAGACCCTGGGCAGAGCAGGTGGGGCGACCCTAGCCGCTCGGAGTCTGCAAATCCGCATTTTCCAACAAAAACTCATTTCACTGAAAAATTCCCAACCAGCTCGAACCTCGGGTGCGGTTCTCCACCGTCCTGCTCCTCGTGCAGTCACTTCTACCAGCCACAGGGGGAGCCTTTCACACCCACCTGGCGCTGGGGTACATGACCGTGGAGGACTGGGGCCGCTGAGGCAGGCCGACCCGGAGGTGCAGCTATTTCAGGTAAGCAGATTAACTTCTGGGTGCCTCTCGGCACCAGCCCTTGCCCAGAACGGACAATGTCCTCTGAGAGAATGCAGCCTGGCAGAACCTGGAGCAGCCATGCCCAACGAACGGGCTAAATTGTTGCCTCTCCTGCTAGCTGGCTGCTGCTGGTGGCTTCTCAGCTTCACTATAAATATCATCTCTCATTAGGCACATAACTGAGCTCTCTGGGAGGCATTCTCCAGACGCCGCCCTGGAATAGCATTGGTGGCACGGTGCCCACTGCCTTTGAACTGCCAGGCAAACCTCTGCCCCCCGGCATCACTGGCTGTCATGCTGCCTGCAGCTTCTATGGACCTCAGGTCAGGCGAGCAGGAGTGACGCAGCATCAGCTGCGGCTGTGCACGCTGCATGCTCCTTACAGCGCTCGAGGAGGTGCATCGTGACACTGGCTGTTATAACAACCCGGGTCTCATCCTGGGCCAACCCTGCGTAACACGCGCCAGGCGAGAGGCTGCAGTGCGTTGGGAATAGCCTATGGAGGCTGCTACCGCTAGGTTGCTGGGCCAAGCCCAGGCCCAGGTTGAGAAACTGGATGGCTCAGGGCACTGTGGTTGGCTGCACAGCGCATCTCCCTCTGCTTCCTGACTCCAATCCTGCTCTCGGCTTGTAGGGATTGGACATTGCCCCGCCTGATGGTCTTGGGTCTAGCTGCCAAAGGAGCATGCAGAGTCCATGCTGGTGCGCTCCGGGCAGCTCAGGCCTTGGAGTGACAGAGACTGAGCATCTCACTGGAGGTCCTGCTGGGCAGGGCTGGAGGCCTGGTGCCTGAGGGACGGGGTGCAGGAGCAGTTTGCTCTGACTCTGTGCGTGGGACATTTCCAGAGCCAACGATCCTGCCCCTTTCCCCACCGTTGAATCCAAACCCCTTTGCTCAGCCTCGATATTGACTCTCCAGTGTTTCCCCAGACCAGTGTCTGGATGGACCTGGGGCTGGGCCTTACCTGACGGTTGCGCTGGTCCAAAATTCGACTGATCTGTATTTTTTTCCGGCCCATTTTTCACAGCTTGTTTCAAGGGGATGCTGGAATAGAGAAAGAAATGGTTACTGAAGCATCTGCATTGACAGCAGCCCACTGAGCGTCAGCCGGGCTTTGCAAACAGGGCTAAGAACCACAGGATCCAGGTTTCTGAGCCTACTATCCTTGGGCCACAAGGTGGGGGCTTGGATCTGAATCCAAACCTGACCTGGGGACAGAAGGTGATTCCGGGGTTAACGCAGCTCTCCAAGAGCACCAGCTCCTAGGCCAAGACGCTTTGGATGCATCCACTTCTGGGTTGGAGGCCCAGAACGCTCTGCCCACTGCTGGCAACGGATTTCACAAAAGAGGACATTTCGGGGGGAGGGGGAGGAGTGTCACTTTTGATTACATTTTTCAATGAAAAAATAGAAACCAAAAATTTTAACCAAAAACGATTTTCAGTTAATCAAAAAATGGAAAACGTTTCTTGGGGAATTTTGACAAAAAACTATTTCATTTTTCAAATTCCCATAAAAATAATTGGCAATGTACAACCAGCTGTGTCGATCCCGCTACCCCTCAGGGTGAGGGTCTCCAAGGGGGTCTTGCTGAACTCCACCCAATGTCTGTTACATTCAATGGGGCTTGGGCACCTAAATCCCTTTAGCAGTTGACAATGCCTCTGCCCTATTAATCCAGAGTCCCCCATTCAGACTGAAGAGGGAATCTTTGCATTTCAAAACTCCAGCCCCAGTATAAAATAGCCTTGTGCTTCTTCAAGAGTGACACTAACTGATCTCTTGCAGATTTTTATTCCTGACTCCCAGGTCTAGGTTACTTGGAGAGCAGTTACACAGGAACACCGACCTCGCTGGGGGGGTTTCTCTATAGGACAATGGGGATGTTTTTAGGTTGTGGGAGTGGGGGGTTACAATTTTTTTTTAAGCAACTTCTTTTTTTTTCCACATACAGACTAAATTTGACCTCAGACATGTTTGGGTCAGGAAGTGGTTGCATGAGAAGTTGTAAAATGCAAACCGCCCACTTCTTTCATAGTGTCTGTTTGTGAGAGATGGGGCGAGGGGACAGGAAGGGCAGGAGAGAGAGACCCCAAATCTCCTTGCTGCCCCAAAGAACAGGGAACTTTTCTTCTTTCATATCCCCCCTAGGATATGACTAACTCCTGCAGGACTCCTGGGTCCTGATATCTTGTTAGCTCCATTAAGTAGGTCCCTGGTAGTGAGCCTGGTGTGAACTGGTTCCAGTGAAGGTCCTGGCCCACACTAAGAAATCGACTTGTTGCAATGATGAATCCCATGAAATTGTGCTGAAAGTGGCCAAAGCGCTACACACACAGGACCAAACTGGGTTCAGCTCTGGCTCCACGGGCCCAGTGACGGACAGTTGGCTAGAGCTGGAGCAGAAGAGGCATTGCAGGTACCCCAACAAGTCCCTGGCCTCCACATGCAGCAGCTGCCAGGAGCGCTGGTTGTAGCAGCTGGTCATGAGGCTAGGGGGAAAGGGATAGCGCAGGTCATGACAGTCTCACTGCAAACTAGGGAAATGAGGTGTACATCAGCGGCTCCCAACCTTTCCAGACTGTCCCCCTTGCAGGAGTCTGATTTGTCTCGCGTGCCCCCAAGTTTCACCTCATTTAAAAACTACTTGCTTATAAAATCGGACATAAAAATACAAAAGTGTCACAGCCACACTAGTACTGACCAATTGCTTCCTTTCTCGTTTTAATCATATAATTATAAAAGAAATCAATTGGAATATAAACGCTGTACTTATATTTCAGTGCATCGTATACAGAGCAGTATAAACAAGTCAGCGTCTGTCTGACAGTTTAGTTTGTACTGACTTCTCTAGTGCTTTTTTCTAGCCTGTTGTAAAACTAGCCAAGTATCTAGATGCGTTGATGTACCTCTGTGTACCCCCAGGTACAGGTACCCCTGGCGGAGAACCACTGGTCTAGAGGAAATTACTACAAGGTGCGAGCAGAAGTGGTTGAAAGGCACTCAAAGCGTAGTTATTCACGGTTCACTGTCAGTCGGGGAGGTGTATCTCGTGGGGTGCTGCAGGGGTCGGGCCTGGCGTTGGTACTACTCCAACTTTCGTTAACGACTTGCGTAATGAAGTGGAGATCATATTTATAAAATCTGCAGCTGACACCAAATCGGGAGGGGTGCAAGTAGTTCGGAGAACAGGATTAGAATTCAAAATGATCTTGACAAATTCGAGAACTGTCTGAAATCAACAAGATAAATTCACTTCACTCAGGAAGGGAAAATCAAAGGCACAACTCCAGAATGGCTGGGTTGTCACGCTGCTGAAAAGGAGCTGGGGGTTACAGTGGATCACAGACTGAATATGAGTTGCCAATGCGATGCACTAGGATAACGGCTGATGTTCTGGGGTGTAGTCACAGAAGTGTCAGATGTAAGCCACGGGAGGTCATTGTCCCACTCTGCTCGGCACTGCTGGAGACCTGTGTCTAGCTCTGGGCATCGCACTTTAGGGAAGATGGGGATAAACTGGAGAGAGTCCAGAGGAAAGCAACAAAACTGGTAACAGGGTTAGAAACCTGCCTTCTGAGGAAAGGCTAAAACCCTGGGCATGTTTAGTCTCAAGAAAAGAAATCTGATGAGGGGACCAGAGAATAGTCATCAAATCTGTTAAGGGCTGTTATACGGACAGTGATCAATCATTCACCATGTCCACTGCAGGAGGGACAAGAAGCAATATGCTAATCTGCAGCAGAGGAGATTTAGGTTAGATATTAGGAAAATGTTCTAACTCTATGGGTCACCAACCTCTGGACCAGGCTCCCCAGAAGGTGGTGGAAGCCCCCTCACTGGAGATGTTTTAGAACAGGTTGGACAAACCCCTATCAGGGCTGGTCTCGGGTTACTTGGTCCTGCCTCAGCGCAAGGGGCTGGGCTCGGTGACTTCTCGAGGTCCCCTCCAGCCCAACTTTTCTAGGATTCTAGATCCGGCTGAATCGGTGCCACTTGTGGGGGTTTTCAGCCTGGCCAGGAAGCCACGAGCTTTCCAACTCCTCTAGTTCAGCTGTTTCTTCCTTCCCACGAGGCAATTACCCCAGACCCCCTGGGCACTCCGGGAGAGGAGCTGCAGGAGTCCCAGAATACTATACAGCTATACAACAGTCCCAGCAAATCCCCCAGCATTGGGACCTGCTATACCATGGGGCAAGCAAACTAGCCAGAGTGGACCAGCTGTCCCCAAGTGGGGGAAGGAGTCTGTGCATGCTGACCTGCTGCTAACCCCAGGGGATGGGGTGGAGGGATGCAAGAAAGAAACCGACAGAAAAAGGACCAGGGTGCAGCTGACAGGAAGATACTTGGAAGCAGGGATTATTGTATCCAGTTTTTCCAGGCATCTCCAAACCTTCCTTCCTATTTCAGATTTAGACCTGGGTCAATTTGGGCTTAAGAGCCATGTACAGAAGCTCCCCAAACCTTCTCAGTCTGACCCTCGATCTGGGAACCTCTGCAGATGGGGGATCTCTCATGATCCTCCCAGGCCAGAACTCCCAGGGGAATGGTCCTTTGCTGAAGCATCCCCAGCTCTGCTCCCAGCCCCTCAGAGGCACTGTGCAGAAAATTCACCCATGCCCCCTTCCCCTGAATGCACAGTGACTGGGACTTTTTCCAAAGTTCTGGGTGGGGTTGAAATGCTGGGGCTGGTTCATCCCACACGGCCCTTCATTCACTCAAATGCCATTTCTCATCCCGCTTCCTTCTCACAAGCCCTGGCCATTTACCCTCTTCCTCAGCTGCTATATTTAGCTGATCAAAACTAATTTTAATTTATGGAAGGAAATTATGCTGGAGTTCCCACGACCCGCCTGCCACTCTATGTCCTCAGCCCACGCATGACACGAAGGTATGCCCAGCGTGACGAGAATACCCCAGCGCTAGGGACCTCCGGCCCCGGTGGGAAGGGACTTACTGGAAAGAGTCAGATATTCCCTGGTGAAAACTTCAGGTTTCCCAACTTACTTCTCCTGCTCGCGAAGGGCGAAGGGGCCCAGCTCTCAGTCACCCTGCCTAGGTGCAATCGTGTGCACTTGTGCAAAGCAAGGGTGCCGGGTCAGGAATGGTGGCATTTTACACCCAGGCTGCACAGGATGCAAGGCCGTGGGGAGTCCGGCCCTCAGAGCGGGTCTAGGCTAGTGACATTTGCAGCCGCGGCGCAAACACTTAATGCAGGTGCAGCTCACTCCAATGCTACATGTCCTCTTCTGAGCCAAGTCATAGAGGTGGAGGTCTGTTGCAGCCTCCTGTGGCTAAGCTTAAGGCTGATTGGCCAAACTGGTGGCCATTCCATAAGCACGTTATATTTGTTTCCAGTGGGGCTTGCACAAGCACGACTCATGGTGTCCTCGCTTACACTACTGCAGTGCGTTTGCACCAGGATAATGGCATTGGCATAGCCACACCAAGACACTCAGCTCCACCATAAACGAGGGACTCGGGTCCTGCCAGACCCAGTAGCTTTGTGCCTCTTTATTCTCGTGCCATTGCTGGGGGTCACCTCTTCACATTCATTTTCAAAGGGAACCTGAAGAGTTAAAACATCACAGAAGAGCCCACTCACCAGCGGGGAACCAGCAGGGGGAGAACACAAGAGGAGACAAAGCCACCAGGTTATAAGCTCCACAAGCCAGGTGCTTGTAAACTCCTTAAGCCCCATCCCCAGCCAAACAACCCTCCTCTCCTGCAGAGTTGGTCAGCTCCGGATTCTCGGCATGCTCCTGGCTCCCCATTCCTATCACTGTCAGGGTCTAAATACGCTTATGGGTCAAAGGCATAGGGTAAAAACCCCTCCACAGTGAGTCCCAGGCCCGTTCCTGCCAGCACCTACACACCCTCTGGTGGCATCTGCAGAGCGATGGCAAAGGGCCCCTCTGACATCAGGGAGCACCTGGCCTGGAGATCTAAAGTAACAGCAGCTAATTAATTCTCTTCCCCCCCACACTCCCAAGGGCTTCCTCTCTCCCCCCACTTAACCCTGTGCATGCTGGTCCCTCCTTCCTCCCCTATCAAACTGCATCTCCCCCTCCACCCTTAGAGCCAGTAGGTCACTTACCACAGGCTCAGGCAGGCCATAAGCTATAAAGACAAAGGGGATGGCTTGGGAGGAGTGGGATATTGAAGCATCAAGGGGCAGAGCCATTGCTGAGCCAGTACAGGGTAGAGGGGATGTAGTTTGTGACGCCAGACTCAGCGGCTGGCAGCAGACTAAAGCAGAGCTGAGGCTGCCCTAAGTTGCCCCCCGATGCACTGGCTCCTGTGGGGCTTTGCAGGACTGCACCAGCCCCAGCATGGAGGTCCACCCCACTCCTGCCTCCTCCAGCTTCTCCTCTACATGCCCACTCTCCACCTCAGCATGCCCACTGCACCCTGGGCTGCTTGCCTCAAGCCCCATGCCTAGCGGTATAAAGGGACCAGAAGACAACCAGACATCAGGCCCCAGGCTTGAGCAGCCCAGGCTCCCTGGACCCAGTGATCTATTCCAAGTAGGGCCAGCTCAGAGGAAGGCCCATGGACTCTAGTGCAGCTAACTGACCTCCCCAGCACAGCGCTGCCCTGCACAGACATCCCAACCCCCCGGGGGGCTGGGCCTTTGCCTCTCGGTCCTTGGCCAAACATTTCCCTTCGCCTCTCTGCTGCTCCCCAGAGGTGGTTGCATCTCCCTGCTACTCTTGCAAAGTGCCTTGGCATCCTTTGAGATAAAGGCTCTGGATAAATATTTCTATTCAATCACACAAATAGTGTCTGGTTTTCAGTGGATTCAGGAAGGACCAATCCCTCCATCTCGAGGGCCAGCAGAGCAAGTTAAAGGTCATGAAGCTATGGAACCCAGAGGTTTTCCTGTGCCCACCCTGTTCTGGGGCAGGGCAGGGCTTTCCTCTCCTCCCCCACCCACCCCGAGCAAGAGAACCCAGTGAAGGAAGGGATTCGAATAACCCCATGCCCCGCGAGTGACAGGTCATGTCCCCTGGTCCCCCACCCACCAGCAACTGCAGAGCCTGCTGGCGTCACAACAAGAGCGCTGCGGTCACTAGCACGAGGCTGAGAATAGAAGGGGGGGAGGAGACGTGGAGTCTAAAGTGAGAAAAGGGGAAGTTACAGCAGTCGCCACGCAGGGATGGGATGTCTCTGGAGAGCAGGAGCGGTGCAGGCCTGGGGCCACGCCAGCCACACTGGGATCTCCAGTGCAACGTGCCCTGGACTTCAGCAGAGCCACACTGGGCCTGGCCTAGGGTATTTAGCGACGAGGCAAATTAAAGCCAAGAGCAGCTGAGCTCCAACTCAGGGCAGCTAAAGGGGCACAAGGAAGAAGAGCGGAGAGGGTAGATCTTAATCCCAGTCCTGTCCCTGATCCCTGGGCGCTGCATCTCTCTCACCACCCCCCCAGCTCCCATCGCCTACAGGGTATTCACTGAATAACGCAGGTGGGGAGGACTCATGCAACAAGCAGGCTGGTTTCATCAGCTGCCTCCCTGAGCAGCTCATTACAGGGCAGAGGGAGCCGCTTTGCTGCAGCTTCGCTGGTGCTCGGGCAGCAATGGGCAGCGGGGGTGGGGCCTGGCCGCCTGGGGGGTGTCTCTGATCTAGACCAACAGGCCAGATGGGGCTGAGGTTTGTGAAATCAGATGGGTCCTGCATGTGCACCAGGAAAACACACGGCAGCCTGGGAAAAGGGCGATTTCCCACCAGAAGCAAAGTCCCCACTTGGCTCCCAGAGGCGGAGTGAAGTGGGGCGGGGGGGTGCTAGCTGGTCCGGAGGCAGGGGAGTGGGGCAGGGAAGGGTTGCCTGATGGAGAGGGCACTGCACTGGGGGTCTGGAGAGCCGGTTTCAATGCCTGCCTCTCACAGAGATGTTCTGTGTGACCGTGCGCACCCTGGGTCTCAGAGCAGGTGTTTGCGCTCCAGGATTTGTCCACATGGCATTCGGGAGTGAGCGGAAGCGGGAGCAGCCACCGGGCTGACAGACTTGGGCTAGAAGGGCTCGTGCTAGTGCTCTGAACCCAGCCGTGGAGACAGCGCTTGGAAGGGGGTGGGTCCCAGGCCCACAACATCCCTCCGCTTCAGAGCCCACAGTCCAGCACCAGCCGCAGCTTCCAGAGCCCTAGCGGGGCCCCGTGCCTGTCAGCTCAGGCTGGGAGGCTCGCTCCAAACTGCTGTGCAGACCTGGCCCCTCCTGGCAGAGGCCCCGAGAACCTCCCAATGCATAAGTAGTGCCCCCACCAGGCCCGCGGCCTGCTCTCACCCCCACCACACAGGCGGGGCCCAGGGACTGGGAGCAGTCCCACAAGGAGCCTGGGGCAGAGCTGGGGGCTGAACATGGCTCTCAGCTCCCAAGCCAGTGCCCTGGTTGCCATTCCCTGGGGAAGAGAAAAATCCATGCATGAGCACGAGCAGCCCCAGCTGCATAGTGCAGAGCATTTGCTGCAACCCCCTGCGTGAGCTGGTGGGAGAGGCGGGGGCCGCGCTGGACGCTCGGGAAGCACCAGTCAGCAGAGGTGCATGCACCTTCTTGTGCCATGACAACACCCTGCAGCCTGCCCTGCCCTGCCCTTTACACCCCATCCCCTGGCAGACTGCAGCTCCCACGCTGTGCTAAAATCAGAGGTGAGCGTCTCGTCCTCTGCTGGGGAACAGCATCCCCCTCTGCTCTCCCTTCCATCTTCAGTCTGCCTGGTGTGGTAAGTGCACCCCCTCCTGTTTCCATTCACTGTAGCTCCTGCACAGCAGCCTTGTAACTGCTTGTAACTGGGACCTGCATTCACTGGCACAGCTGGGCAAATCAGTGACAGGAGGGCCAGGACTCTGCACACAATCTGCGGCTCAGCTCTCAGGTCTCACCGCCCTGGGATCAAACCTCTGGCCTTTCCACCCATCCTACCTTCCTGCCATACCAGGCGGCTGGTGGGGCTGGGCTGGTTCCCTGGCACTGGGCGAAGGGTACCAGACCAGAGTGGCCTTTCTTGAGTGTTGGAGGGAGTGGGTATCCCCTGAAGATCATTCCTTGTTCCATTGTCCTCTTCCTCTTGTGGTCTGGAGCAGGCCTGAGGTTTTGCTGTTTTAATATTGTGGCGAGCTCAGGTCACTGTGGTGATGTTTCTGGTTCACTTTACCAATGGGCCCTGGGGAGGAGGCTGGATTCCTGTTGGCTTCGCTCCATTAGGTATTAAGGCGGGAGATGTTTTCACTCCAGATTTTAATTGCTTCACCCGCTTGGCTGGCTGATAAGCAGATAAGCAGCATTAGTGCTGCAGGCAATTATCCCATCCTGCGCGCAAAGGGCAGAGGCCCGGGCTGCATTTCTCATCTCCAGGCAGTGGGGTGTGACAGATTCTTAGGAGCAGCTGCCCTCTGAGCTCAATCGCCACCCGCAGGAGCCTCGCCTTGCAGCTCCGTGGCTTTCAGGCTGCAGGGTCAACCAATTTGTAGACATGCCAAGGACTCCAGACTTGCTCCTGCTGGGCAGCCTGCAGCTCTGAGGGCTGCAGATACTTGCACCAGGCGTCCAGGGAGTGGCTGGGCTTAGAGCTTTTCACCTCCAGGCTGCCACTTCCAGTCCAGCCCCAGCTCAGGGACAACTCGCGCCGTTCAGATGCTGTTCTGTGGGCTGGTGGATCCCATTGGACAGGGGCTAGCTAGGCCCCTCGCTGTGGTCTAGGAGCGCCTTCATCACCCAGACTGCCATTGGTCGAATCGAGCAGTCTCAATAGAGAGGCCATGGACTGAACGGACCATGAGTCCTCCCAAGTGAATGCTAAGAACCTCCCTGATTGAGTTCCCCCAGTGCATCCTGGGAGCCCCACTGCCACTCCCCCTAGACTTCTGCTTATCCCAGTGCACACTGGGAGCCTCTCAGCAGCCCCCCACCTCCAACTCTTGCTCACTGATGCCCAGTAGCAGGGGGCATGATTGTTTGGGAGCCATGGGCAAAGAAGGGGTGCTGTGGCTGGGATGGGGTAGGGAGGGGATTGAAGACGTAAGAAGGTGGGTGTGAAAAAAGCAGCAGAGTGCGATGTTCTGCCCCAGGCGTGCCTGGAATGTCCCCCAGCCTCGGGGACCCCAGCTCCATAAACCCCTTCGGCAGCCAGATGGAGTGAGGGGAGCGGGTAGGGGATAGGCCCCGGGGGAAACCCTGCTGCTTCTAATTGCATTCTTCTCCCCTGCTGCAAAGCAAACAGCTTCCTCGTTAGAGAGGCTGACACTGGGGACTTGTGAGGAAGGGGCTACCCAGCTGCCAATCAAAGAGCGACTCACGTCAGAGGAGAGCTCCCTGCTCGCCCCAATGCACCCCAGCTTTGAAAGTTACGGCCCCTGGGCCACTGCCATTCGAACAGGGCCTGGGCAGGCAGTGGGGAGCAGAGAGAGAGAGTGCAAAAGGGACAGGCTGAGTGCGAATGGGGTGGGGGGTGGACTCCCTGTGAAATGTACTGTACCAAGGAGCAAGGACAGAAGGGACGGGGCTGGTTCTAATCCAGCCATATGGCTAAAGGCACTGAGGTACTGCTCTGCTCAGCACTGCAAGGCCTACGTGAAGGAGGTGGCTAATGCCCAGAGCGCCGGAGAAGCCTGCGATCGGAGGTGTGGTTGCAGCTCGGGTTAGCACACCTGCGCGAGCAGGGCTAAGATCAGCAGCGTGCATGCTGGAACCACGTGTACATCCTCAGTGCCTAGCCCGCACCGGCCATGTCTTTCCGGCTACTGGTAGCCACACTAGCTAGCTTAAAGCTGGCTGGCCCGAGCTGCCGTCCCACCTCCTGCTGCAGTGCTGGCAGGCCCTAAGACCTGCTGACTTTCAATGAGAATTAGGCTCCTAAGTCACTTTTATCACCTTCAGACTCGGGGTCTTAGAGATCCAGCATCATTCCCTGCTGATGGGAGGCCCCTGCCTGGAACGAGCTCGGGGTGGGGGGGGGTCTCAGCCCATCGCCATTACAGCAGCCACCCTCCGGGCGAATGGTAAATGGCACAGGGTTCTGGGGACCAGCTCTCTTTCCGCACCAGGAGGTGGCGGCTGTGGCTTGGAGGTATGTGGAGAGGGGAATCCTGTTTCCTGCTCCCTGGGATGTAGCTGTTCTGGGGTCAATATTATTCCTGAGCCCTAATCCTGCCCTCCCTCCCGCAACTCCCGAGGTGTGATGGGGTCACGCCAAGGCTGGCCTCAGCTCTCCTTGTTAGCAGCACTTTACAAGGTCATAGGACCTTCATGGTGCCCTTGTGCATGACACAAAACCTTCACCCTTGTGCACTTGGTTCACCGAGGCCCACAGAGGGGGAAGCACCTTGCCTAGTGCACGATGAGTCGGTGCTGGAGTTGGGACAAGAGCTGCCATCCACCGCGGTTCAGGCCAACCTCTCGAGCCAGTCACACTCCAGAGCTCCCAGCCCAGCCCTGTGCAGCAGACATAGGCCTGGTCCGCATGAGGGCAGCAGGCACCAACTGGTGTAAACTGATTTACACCACTTGAGCATTGGGCCCTGGGGCTTGAGCTGCTGATACAAAACTCTAATGCAAGCCCCTTGTGCAGACACGATTCCCACCAAGGCAGTGCCACTTGCCCCTCGTGCAGACACGATTCCCACCAAGGCAGTGCCACTTGCCCCTGTGCAGCTTATTGAGTTTCACCCGTGTAAATCACGTTGACGCTAGGGGCTTGCAGCTAACCCCAGCCCCGTGCCTGGAGCAGATGAGGCTTTCCACTTTACCAGACGAACAGCTGCAGGGCCTGCTGCTGACTTGATTTTGCCCAGCTGCGGTTCCGGTCGAGCTCAGAGGCCGTAAATCCCTCGGTGGGTTTGGCCAAAATGGAGCCCGGACATGAGCTGAATCGCTTCTGCTCTGGAGACTCAGAATATGCCAGAGCATCTTCTTTTAGCTGCTCTGTCCACTTCCCCCTTCCCCGGATGGAGCCGTCCCGCGGGCTCTGGTTTGAGCAGCCCTTCGGAAGCCTATTTTCAAAAGGCATTGTCTGGGCTCTGCGGCCGCGCCTTTCACAGCCACATACAGTCCTCCAGGGCGTTGGCTGCAGGGCTACTGCTCCGAGGAGCCAGGGACCGGCCCCATCCAAGAATAACAATAGTGCTCTGCAGTCACACGTGCTCGCTCACCGCAGCCTCCCCGGCTCTGTGCGTAAAGCCAGGCCTATCGATGACGGTGACCGTGGCCTTGAAACACAGCCGGGTAAAAGGACAAAGCGGGGTGTGAGCAGAGAGGTGGGCTGGGTTTGGCAGACAATGCACGTCTCCATGCAATTCAGCGCCAGGAGATGGGCTTGTGCGGAGGGCTGCGGGTGTCTCACAGGGGGCATGGGTGAGGGCGGCTTTCATGCTATCCTGTGGCCTCACCCATCATTTAATTCCCTCCAGAAAGGCCCATCCGTGGTGCCTTTGGAGGAGCAGGAGTTCTGAGCGAGTTGGCGTAAAAAGTTGAAATGGGGAGGCGGTTCCTAACAGCTCCATTCAACCACACAAACCAGTGCCTGCTGTGAGCTCGACCTAATCCCTTTCCAGATTGGCTCCAGAGGAGCTCCTCCCGCCCAGCTCTCATTGAATGACATCACACTCAGCCAGCAGAGCGGAAAATGGAAGCATTACCTCCTGAGAACTTCCTCTGAGTGGCTGAACACAACCTGAAGGCAAGATGCTGACTCAGCAAACTGCAAAGAGCTGATTCACTTTTTCCTCAGTGTCCCATCCAACAGGAGCCCCAGGGACCATTCGCTCCACCTCGCTGCCCCACAGAGCTCGGTGCAAATCCAGGAAGCTTGAAAAGGCTGGGCATGGCTCTCTACAGCCTCATGGGTCACGGAGATCCAGGACTGAATGCCACCCCAGCCCCCATGGTCCCCCGGCTTCTAGTCTACCTGAGCCCCTGCTGGAACCCATCTCCAGCCTGGGTTCAAACCAGCTGATGTTAAATGCAGATGTGATTCTGATCGACGTGCCCCCACAACCCCCCACGTGCTGACAGGTGCATTGACCAGAGCTAACTCTCATGTGCTCTGTATTTTTTGCGTGCTCTCTCACACACCCCTTGGCTCCTCATAAACAGTCGTACCCCATCTCCAAGGCCTTCTGCCCCTCATTCTGCACGTTGCTCTACCGGGCAGGGGAAACATCGTAGGAGTCCCGAAACTCGCAACCCCTCGCTCTATGGCCTTGCTGCTGCCACGAGGATTAATATTAACTCTGAAGTTGTACTGCACATTTATGGGTCATTTGCATCGCAGCAGAGTGTATAAACTTCCTATCTGAAGCCCTAATTAGTGCTATAAGATGCACCTGAGCCCCCTGAGGAGAGCAATGTTTTTCATGCATTGCAGCAAAGTCCTAATGTCACATGTAGGAAGGAGCAAAGCCAGGGACTCTCTGTGGATGTAAACCCTGCTCAGGTTTCGGTGGCCACAATGGGCAAAGCTCCACAGGTTTGATCCACAGGAATTTATGGGCACTGTGGTGCCGGCTCTGGTTCTTGGGGCATTCCCACCCTCTGCGTCAAGTTTGAGTGAATCCAGCAAGGCAGTCCAAGCTGTCCAGTTCAACAGCTTTCACTAAGATCCAGAACTCCGATCCAATCTCCCCCAGATCTCAGCCTCCTCAACTCAGATAGGATCCTGTGAAGAGTTTAGCAAAGAGATCAGGTCCTGGGCAGCCCCTGCACACTGCTGCATAGTTTGGTGACACAAAAGGTGGCCAAAATGTGTACAGAGGACTCATCAATTTGGGGGCACCTTGATGTTTTAATGCCAAGCTTGTCCCACCTGAGTTTTGAGGAGCAGGTGCTCAGCATTGAACACCTGGTCCCTTTCAGCTGTCCCATCTGGGGTGTCCAAAAACATAGGCAGACAAAATCCCCACTCACCTTTAAAAACAAAAGTCAGAGCCGATATTTTCAGGGGATTTGGGGGCCCCAATTCATCCTTGATTTACCCACGATTTACACCAGTGCAAAGTGGGGGAAACCGGTTTTCAGATTAGACTGGAAGAATTTTGCACTGGAGTGAATGATTGTGCAAGGTGAAGGCAACAATGAATTGGACTGTACATCCCCACAGGAGCTGGGGTCCCTGTCTGGACCTGGGGAGGTTTTTATTTATCTTTAATCCCAATCCCTTAGTGGGTGGCAGGTTTTTTCCTCTGCTGATCATGGAGCTTTAGCAGAATCACCCAGGAAAAGCAGGAAATTGAAACAAAGCCACCTCTTGTGTGAAAACAAACAAAACAACAAAGAGAAAACCAGCAGCTCCTCTGCAGGAAACCACTAGAGAAAAACTGCAAACCACAAGAATAGAAAGGAAGGGAGCCCCGTCTCTAGGAATGGATGCGAGACACCAAGCCCCTCTCCATCCCCTGCGGTAACCAACTAACTGCAGCGAAAACAGCCAGGAGGGTAATTCAAGGCCTGCGGAATCCCACAGCTCCTATCAAAATAACACGGCACCATCCTCGGCAGAAAACTCTCAGCCATTTGGTTGTCCATTGAAATGCTCCCCACCTACTGAGGAGACCAGGACGTGACAGACATGAGTCTGGTGTCTAGCCAAGGGTGGCTTTACTTTTGCAAGTGTGTCACCTGGTGACCAACTGTCACAATCAGCAGTTCTGGCTTTCAAACCACTTGCCTAGTAAACCCTGCATTGTGCCTGCGTTTCTCCAGCAAAGCCAGGGAGAGCACCAAGTGGGATTCCGCCAGGGGAGTTTTCTCTTAGCTCATTTCTCTCCCTTATGGGTGGAAAGAGATGAAATTGCATGTTTCTCCCTGTTTTTAGATCCCAGGATTACAACTCTGACATCGAGAGCTGAGTAGGGAGAAAGGTACAACAAGAAGAGACACACACACAGGATATTCTCTAACACACCTGAGGCTGAAATACCAAAAATGGGCATTTCTGTGCCATCTGCAAAAAAACAACTTGTTGGCAAAGTCAGACCAGTGTCTCTTTTAGAGCTAGGACAACATTCTTCCAGCAAAATATTGTTTCTATGAAAAACAGCATTTTTGAAAAAAAAAAGAAATTTTCAGTAAAAATGTAATTTTTTGCCACAGATGTTCAGGTTTTTGTCAAAACCCCCAAACCTGAAGATTTTTTTGGTTTTAAACTCATTCTGAGATGGAAGGGGGCCTGGAGTTTTGGTTGTTTCTGTTTGTTTTTTTTTACAACCCCCCCCCTCAAAATGGCAAAGAAAAATATTGACAAAAATGAGAAAAAAATCATTTTCATCAAAATATTTTGCTGGGAAAAACCAGTGATTTCCCAAGCAGCTCTAGTCTCCTGCACCAGCCTGGACAGACGACTCCCAGCTAAAACCGGTAAATCCCTGGTGATCATGCCAACAGATCTTCTGCTTCATTTAGGGGCTGACTAGTTGAATTGGGCCTGAATCAAACCCAGATCTGAACCCCCTGGGAAAGTTCTTCTCCTGATCTGCTTCTCTGTGCTTGGGGCTTCACCTCCTCATGCAAGTTTCACACTGAATTCTGCTTAAAGCAGCATTTTACCCCTGCCTAGCTCCTATCCCCAGCACAGTCACTCTGCTGAACTGTCCCTTCATACCCCAGAGATGCTATAACCCAGCAGAGCTTCTTTCTCTTGACAGTCCCAAAGGGACCGTTGCTCTCGGTTTCTGGGGCCTCATAATGCAAACAGCATCCCAAGTCCAGCTCAGGAAAAGTCAAAGTTTACCAGCATTTTTGCTAGAGTTTGACAGGGCTTCCTGCTTTTTATAGCTTGTTTAAACAACAAACCAGGATCAACCAGAGAGTCTGAAATGCAGCACAGAACCGTGCAGATAGAGAGAGGGAGAAACCAGTGCCACTGAGATTCCAGCCTAAGAAAAAAAAACTGAAGAGACTTCTGCGGAGAAGAAAACATTTGAATCTAATAGATTTACTACACAGATGGGGCTTAGACTGCATAGATCAGATCCTGGGAGTTTGACTAGTGTTAAAAGCAATGACAGCACATATTCGGTCTTCCAGCAAGGACTCTCTCTCACTCTCAACACACAGGTTCAAAGCAGCACCAGAAATTTTCACAAGAGCCAGGGCATTAATTGTGGGGTCCTGAGCAAATTCCAACAGGCTAATTACTTCTGCCTCCTTAAGAATCCCACCCACTTCAGTCTGGATACAGGCACACCCTTCACTGCCTCCTTGAGGCTGCTGTGTAGCACTGCTGTGCGCTCTTACAGAGAAGCTGGGTAACACCCCTGAAGTGGCTGCATTTCAGCAGTGGGCAAAGCAATCACCTCTTCTAGTTTGTAGGCTCTTTGGGTGATAGGCCCTAGATGCACATCTATCCTTTTATTCCATTTCTTTTAAAGAAACTGGAGCCTATTTTGCACTTGACAGAACCCCCAAATATTTCAGCCTGAGGAAACAAAGTGGGAACATTTAATAATAAAAGAGCCAAATATCAGAGAAGGTCAGGGTATTGCATGAGACACCTGCTTCTACCCACAGCCCAGTTTGTGAGCCAGACTGGCTAACAGGGCACATGCGATTTGCATTCACAATTCCTTTTCTTCTTTTGCAGCATCCTTCAAATCAGGTCCAAAAAGCCTTTTGAAAATCCATCATCCCCCACACAGGAGACCTCTATAGACTGAGCAGTCTTGGTTCTTTCTCCACTCCAGTCTCTCTCAAAATCCTGATCCATCTTATGGATCAACAGCCAGCAAAATGGAATCCCATCTCCTACCACCACCACCACCTCCTCTGCAGGGGCTGCTGGCTGACTGTACTGCACACATTCAGAAGTGCAGTGAAGTGTTGCACTGGCCACACCGGCTGCCTGCACAGAAGGAACCCAGCTATGCTGACATGATGCAGAATGAAAGTCCCACATTGTTTCGATGCATCACAGTTGCCTCGTTGGAAATCCACTTACAGTGAAACTTCTGCAGAGGGTGGAGTATTTTCTGTTACAAAAATAACTGGGATGGAATCAGAGCAGATCAGGGTTGGAAGAGACCTGAGGAAGTCATTTAGTCCAACTCCCTGCTCAAAGCAGGAGGAAGAGGATTCTATTGTACCAGAAGGAGAAGGCTTGGTCTTTTTAGAAATAGATGAAACACAAACGCACACACACACACTTCGGCTGCCTTCACATGACGAGCTAGGGGTGCGATTCCCCGGCCTGAGAACACATACTTGAGCTAGCGTGAGTAAGAACAGCCAGGCAGCCATGATCGCAGGAGTAGCGGCAGCAGAGGCAAGGCTGAGCCAGGTCAAGTATGTACCCCCTGGTTTTAGGCGGGTGTGTACTTGGCACAGCGCAGCCACGCCTCAACTGCTGCTCCCCTGCGAGCACGGCTACCCCATTTACACTCACACAGTGCGAGGAGCACTAGTGCAACCATATGTGCACGAGCAGACGAATCACTCCCCTAGCGCGTAGTGTAGACACAACCGTAGAGTATTAGAGCTTTGGGACGCGACTGTCTTTTGTTCTGTGTTTGTACAGGACCTAACACAATGGGGTCCTGGGTCCTGATGGCGCTCCCAGACTGTACCGCAATAGCAGTGATAAATAAACACTCACAGACAAACCCAAACACCCTCCCTTTCCTTCTGGCCTGAGACCTTCTGTGGTTCAGCTGGGAGTTTTGTTTTGTTTGTTACATTGGAAAGTCCATGGGTTTGTTGCTGTAGAGTTCTGGCCAGGGCCTGAGCACATCAATGTGTTATAGGTGTATGGATCATCACACGGGTTTGTTGTGGTAGGATTATGGGTGCTGGGCTGTGAGGGCCGGTTTGTTATGGTAGGGTTACGGCTGCAGGGCCACGCGTATGGGTTTGTTATGGTAGGGTTACGGCTGCAGGGCCACGCATGTGGGTTTATTATTGTAGGGTTACGGGTACTGGGCCACGCATGTGGATTAGTTATTGTAGGGTTACGGGTATTGGGCCACGCGTGTGGCTTTGTTATGGTAGGGTTATGGGTTCAGGGCCATGCGTGTGGGTTTGTTATTGTAGGGTTACGGGTGCGGGGCCACAGGTGTGGGTTTGTTATTGTAGGGTTATGGGTACTGAGTCCTGCATGCTGGTTTGCTATTGTAGGGTTACTGGGGTGAAGCCACGCATGGTAGTTTGTTATTGCAGGATTACGGGCACTGGGCCGTGGGGCGCTAGGTTGTTATTGTAGGATTACGGGCACTGGGCCGTGGGGCGCTAGGTTGTTATTGTAGGATTACGGGCACTGGGCCGTGGGGCGCTAGGTTGTTATTGTAAGATTACGGGCAGTGGGCCGTGGGGCGCTAGGTTGTTATTGTAGGATTACGGGCACTGGGCCGTGGGGAACTAGGTTGTTATTGTAGGATTACGGGCACTGGGCCGTGGGGCGCTAGGTTGTTATTGTAGGATTACGGGCACTGGGCCGTGGGGCACTAGGTTGTTATTGTAGGATTACGGGCACTGGGCCATGGGGCGCTAGGTTGTTATTGCAGGATTACGGGCACTGGGCCGTGGGGCGCTAGGTTGTTATTGCAGGGTTACAGGTGCTGGGCCATGCACACTGGTTTGTTATTGTAGGGTCACAGGTGCTGAGCTGTGCACTGGTTTGTTATTGTAGGGTCATGGGCACTGGGCTGCACATGCCGGTTTGTTATCGTAGGGTCACGGGTGCCGAGCCACGCGTTCTGGGCCACGCGTTACTTGGGAGCCATTAACTATTTTTGTTCAGACAAGTGCTGACAATTCCACCTGCCCCCACTCGACAAGGCTCACAAGGAAAAGCTCAGGTTTACCTTCATGCTGTTTCTTCGTGAGCTGGATTTAAATCATGTTCAACCCCACTGTGCCAATGATTCCCTAGCCCTTGATCCCATGCAAACTCCACCCGCCCTGCCCCCATTTCACCACCAGGGTTACAAATTATAATCCCTGACCCCTCTGCACCCCTCACTGCTCTGACTGTCCCAGGGCCATGACCCATCCTCAGCCTGGGCGTTCTACAGGAAGGAGAGCTAGGGTGCGAATGAGCACGCTGGTCACCAGTCACGGGGGGGGGGGGGTGGAAAGAGACCCTTACAAATTTGGTGATGAAGCTTTTCCAACCCCCAAACTCTGGACCTCTCCTTCCACCTTTCCCATTTCCCCTGCACCCCCACTTCCTCTGCACAGCCCTGACATCACCTTCACTTCCCTCTCTCCTGTGGCTTCAGCCATACAACCCACCTGCCAGCCAGCTTACAACTGAGATCTCTGCCTACTCCTGCTCCCAGCACCCCCTGGCTGCCTGTTTCTAATGCGCCCGGCACCTTGGTGCCCAGCCTCATTCTCTGTCCCTGCCCCCACACACACCAGCACCGGCTGATCAGGCTTCCAGCCTCCCTCAGCAGCGCCCCAGAGGGAATCCTCCTGGGTTCTCCTGATCACTGCAAACTCGCCTTGAGCTTGGGGCAACTCTGCACAGCTCCAAGGGTGAGATCCTTGGCCGCTTTGACACCAATGGCAGTTTGGCCCTGGACTTTAACGGCGCCAGGATTTCACCCCATGTCTTTACATGCAGGCCCCTGTTGACGGCTGCATGTTTCTCCACTTCACCTTGGGGGCCTGTTCAAGACACAGAACCTGAGTCTCATGGTCCCTATGGGGCTATAGGGACAGCTCCTTGTTCCAGCCTGGTCTCCAGCAGAAGCTGCTCCCTGTTCACTCCAGGTTGTCATGCTGGGCAAGGCGCTGTGTGTCACACGATGAGCTGCCACAGACACTGGCTGGGCCAGCATCCTGGGAGAGGTGGAAAGGTGGCACTCAGCTGAGGAACCAACAGACTTTTCAAAGTGGGGAGGGGGAGGAAAGATCATTTTCCTCAAACACTATTTTAAATATATGTCAAATTTGGGGCCTGCCAGCCTTGACTGCCTTCCTTTGCCCCAGGGCGCCTAGAATTTCCCAGGACAGTCCCAGAGTCATCCACTCTCTCCCACCCCGTTTCAGTCCCCAAGTCAGCTGCTCTGATCCTGAAAGCACAAGAGTAAAATGTAAGTCTCCCTGGTACACAGAGTGCAGCTGAACTGCATGTGATTTGTAACCGGCTGGATTAGCTGGTAGGAACACAGGGATCGCTGGCCTGGGTCAGCCCAGTGCCCCATCTAGTTGTCTGTCCTGTTTCTGACAGCAGCCAGCATCAGATGCTTTAGGGGTAGGTATAAGAACCCTGCAGTAGCAGATGAGGGATAATGGGACCTACGAGGTGTCATCCTGGTGTCTAATAGCTAGGACTTGGTTTAAGCTCTGAAGCAGGAGGTTCTTGCCTTCCAGAAGCTGCACAGATCTCACCAGCAAGCTGCAAAATTAATTGCTTACCCGTGAAAACCCCTCTCTAAAGTTAGCAGCCCTAGGAAACTTTCCATCACTGTAAGAGTAAAGCTCTCAGGGACAGGTTCTTGCCGGAAATCAATTGCAGGTGGGCAGCAGAATACAGCAGAAGATTCGCTGGACCTGTCCCCAGAGAGGAAGTTTAAGGTAATAAGAAGCACTTGTACCAGACAGGTGGGGGCTTCTACTGTAAACTGCATATGTTTATTATAAACAGAGGAGCGTGGATCAGATTCAGGGCCCACCTAATACAGACTCTCGGTAAACATTTGCTCTGGGGAGCTAGTTTGCAAAGCTGGTCCCACCAGTAACTTAACAGATCCTGTAAGAAGATTCTTGGGCATGTGCAGCACGACCCATGATGTTAAATTAAAGCAGAATGAAACCTTGATCCTGCAGCCCCCTGCAGTCGATGGGACTTGGCACAGGCTCCCGGGGTAGTTCTAGGTGATCGTGAGACAGGAGCAGGGCCTTAGGTATCCGACTTATCCACACTTCCCTCCCTTTGGCCTGCCAGAGGCCAGACTGCCTGCAAAGCCACCCTTCTTCCTTGGAGTTCAGGACAGAGCTGCGTGGCAGGACGTCTGGAGTCAGTATTGCTATGGAGGTGAGGTGCGGACCATGGTTTTCTGCTGTGCATTTTAATTACCGCTGGAAGTGCCCAGTGCAGCAGATGGCATTTGAAATCAAGTAAAAAAAAAAACAAAAAGAAATCAGTCAATCAGTATAAAGAACCTTTGCCCTCAATGTGTTCCAGTGATACCTGTAAGTCATCTGGGGCCAAACATATACCTGGAGGAAGCAGATGCAACTCAGCCCTTACTCATACAACTTGCTACACGCTGTGCGTTTAGATAACACCGAGAAAGTCAAGGGACATGAAGGTTATTTTTTGAAGAGCGAGTGCTCTGTGAATCTGAGCTCCACTGTAGCAGTGATGCGTAGTGTATAGTAGGAGACAGACAGTCTTGTTTAGTGGTCAGAGCAGGCGTCTGGGAGCCAGAGCCATTACTGCCTTAGCATATCTGTGATTTTGAGCTAACACCGTCAACCTTTTGTACTTCAGTTTACCCTGCTGTACAATGGGCGTGGCAGAGCTGACGAGGGGGGTCGAGAGGCCTAGCTGATTAGTTATGGTCTGTAAGGTGCTTGAAGACCCACTGCAAATGGCACTAACAGAGGGGCACTGTGTTTTTTACGACAATCTGCAATTTTGGGTTAAACTCAGACGTTCCTCTCTGAGCAGACACAAAAGTAAAAATAACTGTCAAGCGCAAAGCTAACCACAGGCTTTTTTTAGAACATGATCCCTAAAACAACAGGCCACTTAGGCAAAACTTTAAGCAGTGCCCAAACACACAGCTACAAGGCCTTGGTATGGCTACAGACGCTCTGTCTGTCCCCTTGACTCTCAGCACTTAGCAGGAAAACTGGTAGCCTCAGAAATGCCTCCAGCTTCAAACAGTACCACCGAGAGGTCCCGACTGAGACTGGAGCCCCATTGCACTAGACACTGTGTAAACAGGTGAACCCCCCCAGCCCTATTACAACCAATGACAAAACTCCCACTGATTTTAATAGCCAGGATTTCAACCTAAGTCAGAGAAAGCCCCTGCCCCAAAGAGTTTACAGTCTAAATAGACATGATGGGCAGAGGCCAGGAGGAGGAATAGAGAGGGGAAGTGACTTGACTAAGGTCACACAGCAGGTCAGTGGCAGAACCAGGGTCTCAGGAGTACCCAGCCAGGCCCTTTTCTATTGGACCACTTCCTGCTCAGTCTAGCCTTCACATAGCTTAAATACTGCAGCCTCTTTCGTAGCACTAGCTTTGGATGCGCAACTAGAGACCCTTGTCCTGGATTTCCAGAACCGCGGAGCATCCAAACTCCAGCCAAAGTCGACGAGAGCTGCCTACCTAAACAGCCTGATTTCCAGCGACACCCAGCAGCTCCCAGTCAGTCCCACTGGCAAGACTCGGTGTTCAGCACTTCTGATGATCCGGCTGCTCCCTTTGGTGCCTGCTTACGACGTAGGAGGCTAACCATGGGCCCCACTTAGTGAAAATCTTGGCTTAGGTGTCTCATTACAGGGCCCCCCCAAAAGGGAGGCACGGAAAATCCGGGTCACTATTGGGAATGTTGGTGTAGGACTCCAAAGCCCAGCCATAGCTGGGAAATGTGTGATTAACGCGCAGGGCAGCCGCAGGAGATGAGATGAGACATGGTATTTTCAAAGGCTCCCCTCGGCCCTTTGGGGTATCTCGGTGATGCTGGAGCGGGCAGGCTGCCCTGTGCCATCACTGTCCCTCGGATAGTTTCAGCGACAGTGCCTGGCCACCAAGCTCTCAGACTTTCTGTGCCATCGCATTTTGGCAGTTTCCTCAAAGGGAACATAGATTGGCTCTTAGCAACGCCCCAGCCCCGACCAGTCCCTCTGCCCTCCCATCACGCTGAACCTTGAGGCACAAATCACATCACAGACCTCCTGGGCACAGGGAAGCGAGCTCTGCAAAGGAGAATCAGCATCAACCCCACCCTCCCCCATCTGCGTGGCAAAAGCACACAGGGTGTGAATGCCCCCCTGGCGCAGCGCCTGGCTAGGTATCCGAACCTGTGCGTGCGCCTCCTGGGATGCCAGGATCGGACCCTCCCCAGCCCGGCCCCAGAGGGAGCCGCGCACCCCGGGGAGGGGCAGAAAAGACCCGGGAAGATGCTGCGTCCTGCAGACAGGGGGAGGAGGTGAAGGGCTCCCGGGGGGGCAGGTGGTCTGCAGCTGACCCCGGCGGAGGCAGGTACACCCGACCTAACTTCCGCGGGACTGGATGTGGTAGGCGGGGACACGCCGCTGCCCCGTGTCTCTGGCTATCAGCTCCCCGCCTCCAGGCGCCCCTCCCCGGGCACCCTGCCCAAGATGCCCCCATTCACCCACACACCTGGTCAGTGGCTTTGCCCAGAAACTTCCCGGCTGCTCCGCTCCGGCAGGGCGGCGGCCCCGGCTGGGTGGCGAGGAGGCGAAGCGCTGCCCCCTGCCCTGCCCTGCCCGGCCCGGCTCGGCTCGGCTCGGCCTGGCGCTGTCACTGGCTCGGTGAGAGCCGAACTGCAAAAGTGGCTTGAAAAGTCACGGCGGCTCCAGCTGCCCGGCTCGCAGCTGGCTCTGGCTCCCGGGCTGCAGGGACGGTCCTTTGCATAGCCACGCCCCTCCCGCCGCGCTGATTGGAGACGATCCGGCATCTATTTGCATAGAATTGCCGGGTCGTGTTTCAATTGACGGCTGGCTGGAAACGGGTCTCTCATAGCTCCGCCCCTCAGCGTGGCGGGGCTGTGGCAAGGCAGCTGGAGCCGCACATGAGTTACTCCTGCGGCTGGGGCGGGTTGTGTGCAGGGGGAGGGCTGGATCCAGGGGGCTGGAGGCTCTGGACTTTGGGGCCTGGATCCCGAGGGGTGTTTCTGGCTCTGGGGGGGGTCCTGGATCTGGGCTCCAGCCAAAGCAGGGATCTCTGCTCTGGTCATTTCAGAGAACTTCCCACAGCAAGTCACACTGGACTTTCCCTTGCAGCTCACTGGCTGTTTGCTCCAACCCTTCCCCTCCCACGCAAGCCTAGTCACTTGAGCTTCACTCCACACCTGCCCCATCCCACTCCTTCCCCTTCCCTTCCATTTAACTTACACCCCCCACCCCCCAAGTAACAACCTCCCCTCTCCCTGGCCAAAAAAATAGTGTTGAACAAACATGCCAGTTGTTCCCTCTGCTTGTGTGTATATTCCTTCCCCCAGCCTGGGAGCTAGGAGAATGCGGCTCTATTCCCCCTCTGACCTTGGGTGAATCCCTCTCTCTCTGTCCCTCTGTTTCCACTCCTGCCCTGTGGCTGTCTTGGTTATTTAGATACAAGCTCTCTGGGGCAGGGATCAGCTGCGATGCCATGGTTGTACAGCACCTAGCCCAATGGGGCTTCATTCTTCAGTACCACCATAATAAACATGATTGATAACAACAATGATCAGGGGTAGGAGGAAACCTGAGTGGGGGCAGACGTGCCGTGCTGACATCATGTGAGGGAGCATAAGAGGAAGTTTGAAGGATGAGCAGGGGAACTACTGGCTACAAAGCACAGTTGCCAATTTTTATGTGGTGAATAAGCACCCCGACTTTCACAGTAAGCCAAAAATTGAGCTAATCCCATTTCAAAATGGCCAAAAGAAGCCAGTCCCTAAGAACCCCAACACTCTATGTGACTAGATTCCCGTGGCCTGCAGTCTGGGATTGTCGTGGGCCCGCTGCACCTCTGACTCTCTCCCCCGCTTACCCCTGTTTGCCCACCCCTTGACTCTGCTTACCGGGAGCAGATCAAAAAAAAAGAAGCACCAAGCAACAAGCTATAAGCCAAACAAGCTCCAAGTCAAAAACTAGCCAACAAACAACTCACAAGTCGTTGAGCCAAAAACAAGCCCAACTTCTGCAGTTTTTTCGCAGGTTTGGCATGTCTGCTACAAAGTGCCCAGGCTGCTAAAGTGTGTCTGTTTCCAGGAAGGCGTTATTAAAACGAGCCTTGGATCCATGCATCTCAGGCCCCAAAACAGAGAGAACACTGAAAACCTGGGCCAGGGACAATGGACTCTTGCTGCGATTATCTCAGCACTTTTACCCGACGTCTCAGTGAATCAATGCATCATCCTTGCAGCTGGAAGCCCCTCTTACATACATCACAAATGCCACAGAGCCACTGTCAAGCAGCTGGCCAGGAATCTGAACTCTGCCAGAGTCCACAGCTTTACACATGGGGGGTCAAACCTAAGGCTGACTGACCCCCTGTGAAATGTCTTTGGCATCACAAGTTGCAAGTCCATGCAGAATCTGGCCCTTGCGCTTCACTTGATTAGGTTTACTGGGCAGCTCGTGGAACTGGAAAAGGGTGGGACACTGGTTTTATTGGTTAGAGCAGAGGACTGGGACTCAGGACTCTGGGTGCTTTCCTCTGAGTGGGAGAGAGTGTAGTCTGGTAGTTAGAGCAGAGAGGTTGGAACTCAGGACACCTGGGTTCTATTGTCAGCTCTGGAATCAAATAGAAGTCAAGACCTAGCAAGTCTCTCTCTCTGCCTTAGTTTCTCCATCTCTTCAGCGGGTGTAATGCAGCTTCCCTACACAGCAAGGGAGGGCTCTGAGGTGTAATCCAGGTTTGCAAACACCCTGGGGAGTGTGACATAACCCCCTGGGGCCTTATTGTTCTTTTACTTTGTTACATTTTAAATGACCTCCCTTCTCCCAGAAAATGCTTGAAACAATCAGAAAAGCTTATCAGCACCTGGGATTTCCCCTCCTTTCTGACTTCCCTTCCCCTCCCAGCAGGGTCCACTCCAAAACACCTGGCAGCCAGTCTCCTCCCTTCTACCCTGGCACTCTTCGCTGTGTGACATGGGGTGAACCACCAAGCAAAGGGATGACAGGGCCCTGCCCTTCCCCCAAACAATGTGGTCTTTGTGTGTGCCACGACAGAGCCTCCAATTCAGGAATGGGAAGTGGAGCCTTTCACCTCTCGGCCACGCATTCAAATTCTGTCAGACACTCTGCAATGAGTTGGTGGGGTCTCAGCTCAGGACAAGGACCAACCTCACAACAGGAACTCTAGTATAATTGTCTCCTTGGTAGCAGTCTGAGCTGATATCCAGGCCTGAGCTGCCCTCGGGCCTGAAGTCCCCGTTCCTTCCTAAAGGACTCACAAGCTGAGGCAGTGCGGGGATGGGAGGTTGTGGAAGAGGAGGGCAGTTTGCCCTGACACCGTCTGTGCTGTGCCATGGTGGCGCAGACGGGGCTCTGTGCTCCAGAGCTGTCAGTCTGACCCCTTTCACAGCGCTAAGGGCCATACGATTCTTTGAACTAAATCCCAGACAGACACAAGCACACAGGCCTACTGAAACTGGAAGCTCTTTGGGGCACAGACTCTCTTTCAGGTCTATGTTTGCACAATGCCTAGCACACTGGAGTCCTGGAGCATAACTGCGGGTCCTAGGTGCTACCATAAAACATGTAAATAATACACACGCAGACACAAACACCGACACTTCCTTATTCCCTTCAGCCACAGCCATTTCCCACCCAGACCCTTCCGCTTTGGTTTCAGGCCCAGGCCCAGACACACCCTGGCCCAGAAAGTAATGCAACACGGACAGGGTTTTTTAAAAACTACATTGTGCGAGGGTGCCAGAGATGGGCTGAGCGAACAAACGGGAAGCTGCTGCTCTCCAGTGAAGGAAGATCCAGCCGGCTTCCCAGGGATATGCCCAGAGCGAAGGCAAAGCCTGAGCTAATTATTGCCACAAACAATTTTTAGTGGCTTATTGCTCTAAACTGCAATCAAGGCCTCACAATAGTGAGATCTAAATAATCCAGGGCAAAGTCACAGTGGAATAGCTGAGGCTGAAACTGCTGAAATCTTCCTTCTTCTAAACACATCCCAGGGTGTTAGGGGCTGGAATGTTACAAGGTATTATCAGAGCACCTGTCTCTGGGGCCCGAGACATTTCAAACTCAGCTAGGTAAAGCACCACATCTAAAGGGCCAGATTCTCTTTTGCCCTCAGCTTGTGCAGACACTTACAATAGTGCAAAGTGTTGTTAGATCAGAATAGCTGTGTTTTACACTCAGACTGCACTGGGGTAAACGACTGGAAATGGTGCTGGGCTATGGGAAAATCAGGCCCAGTGTAAGAAACAAGCCTGGACTGGCCAGATTTACTAGGGCCTAGCACAACTGTTTCATGATTATTAATTATTTGTATTATTGCACCATTCGTCTCTGACCCTTACACTTTACACAGCATTACTAGCGGACTGACTGAGCCTTTCTAATGACAACGAATCCTAATAGGTCACACGTCTAGGGGCTCAAAGCATGTTAGACATGAGTAGAAGGTGCTATAGATGGTTATAACTGTGGTTGTAAGTAACCTAGTGACCTGTGGTAATTGATCAGCCATTTATCGAAACATCTACTAATCCTTTATTAACCCTTTATAAACAGAAGCTGAGCACAAGGTGCGTCCCATTTATTTTTAGCTCTTAGCCAGTGTTTTTCATCCCTGGATCCCCACAACGCATCATGAAGGAAGGTCAGTCTCATTATCTTCATGTTACGAGAGGGGAAGCTGTTGCAGGCCTGTTGGACTCCTGCTAGGACCTAATCTGGAGCTGATCAAGAATGAGCCCTGAGCATCTCTCGTGATGGGACATCAAACAAAAGCAATCTCCATGAAAGGTCCATGACTCAAACTCCTCTCTGAGTTCTGCTAGTGATCTTGCCCTAGGGTAGGTTTGGAGGGGTCACCATGGGGCAAGATTTTTGGAGGGAACAAAGTAGGGCAGACGAATCCTGCCCCAAATGGGATGGATGCTACAGTCCATGATTGCTTTTCCCAGGCAGCATCTTTCTGATGCTGCTTTTAATTAGGTTAAAAGCAGATAAAATCTGTGTGAAACCTCACCAAGATCATGCCCACCATAAGCTGCGAATCTCTCACCCTCCGCCCGAGGACCGGTGCTTAGACTGGAGCGAGGCAAAAAAATTGTCAGTTCTGGAAAGCAAAACATTCCTCCACCACAAATGCACAGAAATGGCAAAATTCCACCCTGGCGCCAGTCTAGATTCATGGGAGAAGAGTCACAGCAAGAAACTTTATCACCAGCAAAATTTACTCTGCCAGTCTCTGTGACACATGGGGATGTGAGAGCCCCAAGGCACCATTTTCAATGCACACAGAGTGACCTCACAGCACAGCTCCTGACCAGACAGGCTTGGGCCCTGGAATCATTTCCCCTTTGGCTTTTCTGGTGCAATCACTTCCCCAATAAGCCCTTGTTCATTTCAGCCCTGAAGGTCCAGACTGGGGCCAAGGGGTTTCCACCTCTCTGGCTTCTGGCCACTAGCTGGATGGCAATCGGCATGTGACTGTTAAGCACATGTGGAACAAAAAGTCTGCACCAAACAGCAAGTCCAAGGGTCTATCAGTACTGTGGATATTTGCTCTGGGGTAGCTACACCCCCCAGGGCAGATGTGCTGCACCAGGATGACCCAAGACTTGCTCCCAGGCTGAAAGCAATCAAGTGCTGGGGGTTTGCATCAGCACAGTGACAGCAGTGCAAAGATCCTCACTGCCGACAGGCCCCAAAGGCAGCCAGGGCTGGGCAAGGGGGAACTTCACAGTGGATTTGAGAGTCAAGAGAAGTTTGGAATTCCCAGGGCAGTATGTTGCTGGTGAATGGAATAATACCTCATCTGCGTGGAAGCAAAGCTAGACCCAATTCTTGGCTTCTGCTCCAGACAAGGCTTCTTACAAGACCCGAGAAGTCACCCAGGTGATGCCCGAGAGCAACTGAAATGGACCTTCATTCCTGGACAAGGATGTAGGAGACTTGGGTTCTAATCCCAGATCTGCCACTGACCTGCTGGGTGACCTTGGGTAAGTCACTTCCCTTCTCTCTGCCTCAGTTTCCCCTCTTACCCCTTGTCTACGTAGACTGTGAGCTCTTTGGGACAGGACTGGGTTGTCTTTTGTGTCTGTGCAGCACCTACCCAGTGGCGTTCTGATGGCTGTTGCGCCTCTGGGTGTGACTGTAATAAAAGCGCTCACTCTTGGTTCACATGTGGTTACAACTCTGAAATTTGGGCTGAGGATGGTGAAGTTCAGGGTGGGGCTGGCTGGGGGGAAGGAACTGGGGCTTTTGGCGGAGTTTCACTTTGAGTCCTCGGGCGTTTTCAGACCTGCAGTCTGGGGGAGGTGCAATCCCATGAGGCAGAAGCGAGAATAGGTTTGTCCCAGGCCAACTGGGCTTGCTGGCCATCGTCCGGCAGACCCTGCTTACCCCCCCCCCCCCGGGAAGGGAATGTGTGTCTGCACTGGCCTCACCAGCTACACTGCGTGCTACTGGACGCTGAATGGTTTGACCAGAAAGGTACTTCCCATTCCCCTGCTCGGGGCGTTCAGCATGGCTCCAGCTCTGCTCCAGACAGCGGTAAGGAACTGTCCTGGCAGCTGGATTCAGAAGCCTTGGGGGAACACTTGGGACCCTGGAGAACACCACTGTTTACAGCAGCTAAATGGAACTGATGCAACTTCTAGGCTCTAGTTACGTGATAGGAGCTGCCTAGCTACCAGGTGGGATGCTGGATTAGAAAGGGCTTGTCAGGAAATAAACTCTCTCCCCGGCCCCATGCAGGGTCACACTGGGCTGACATGGCTCCTGCCTCCAGGGAAACTGTGCATAATGAACGCCCCCACCCATGAACCCGAAGTTCCCAGCCCTGAAAGTAAAACTCTAAAGGACACGGGCACATTACCACAATGGCTTTGAGACTCATCTAATTTCCACAGGTAGCAAATAAACTTGGGTGGATAAACAACAGGGCAAAATTCCTATGGGACGTCCCAAACCAACCTTTCCAAAGGCCAAAATAGGGTCTGTTGCTTCCTTAGAATGGTTAGTGCTGGGGAGACTGGCTGGCCCAGGATTTAGGGGGATGGGACACCTCTAAGTCACGAGTCCAAATCCAGCTGGTGTGCTGGTAGTGACCAAAAGCCAATCAACTGAAAGGTCTTGGGTGGCCTGTGTGACGTCAGGATGTCACGGCAGAGAGGCCAAAGACTGAACGAGCCCGGGGGCTGCACAAGTATCACCGTGTTGAGCGGAGGGAAGTCTGGCTGCCACTCAGAGCTCTGGCAGGGATCTGCCGGGATGTGGGCCCTCCTCTGCCTGCTGCCCTCAGATGCTATCAATGGGGACAGCATACTAGATTGCTGGGTCCATCCCTCCTGCCATGCTGGCGTGTTCAGGATGTCTAGCGACAGTCAGCTTTCCTGGTAGGCTTTGGTCCTAGCCACTAATGGCCACGTCCTGAATACAGGCACTGGGTGAACGCTGTGGGCTCCGTGAGCTGCCCCAGGATGAAGGATCAGTCCTGGGAGAAGCAAGGCGTGAGAGGGGAAGCAGAGCGAGGTGGAAGGTCTCTCCATCCTGACATGGGAGAGGTTCCAGGTACACAAGAGCAGCATCTTTCTTAGGCCTGTGGCTGCTGTCTGCTTATAAATCTTGTGATTTATAGAGGACTGCAGAGTGCAATTAGCAGGGTGTTAATTAGCCTCGCTCATAATCTTAATTGATCCTGGAAGGGGAGGGAGTGCAGAGGACATGTCAGCATGTGTGGAATGCCACCTTGTATCCTAGGGTCTCCTAAGAGCTCCCTGGAGCACAGAATAAGCCTCTGGCCTGGAGAGAGCCCCACTGCCTCCGACCTGCACTGAGACACCCCTGCCCTTGTAGGCCTGAGACTCAGGAGTTCAATCCCTATGGCCCACAATAGGCAGTCTGATCTCTCCTTAGCCTGCCAGCAAAGGGGGCCCAGCAATGTGGACACGTGGGGTGGCCCAGAGGTGTGTCCTGAGGGTCAGGGCTGGTTGCCAACTGCAACATTTGTGCCCTCACCCTGAGGCTGTGGATGGGCTGGTGAAAGTTCCTTCTGCTTTGTGGATCTAGTGGCCTGGGCATGCTGCTTTTTCAGAAAGCTCTGGCTGGTCATTTCACTGCAAGTCCCAGTCTCGGCTCTTCCTGCCTTTGGTGCTTGGAGCTTGCGCTCAAAAGCTTTTGGCTCCCTCTTGAGGTCTTTCCTGTCTCTAGATCGAGAGCCAGCAGATCACGGAGATAAATCAACAAGATGAAGACAGCCAAGATGCCTGGTAGGGGCCCCTCACTGCTGGGCGTTGTCCCCCGAGAAGTGAGCTAACCAAATGTTTGGCCTTAACCCACCTCGAAAGAGGCACGGACTCAGAATAGGGAAGCAGGTTTTCATGCACCATAGAGGGCAGGGGGGTAGAAAAGGGGCTGATCCAGAAAGGAGGGGAGAGTCAATAGCAGACTGTGGTGCTTATAGTTAGTAAGACAAACTCATCTCTGCCGTTCAATCAGGTGCAGCTCCACTGACTCCGATGGAGTTGCACTTGTTTACTTCAGGCGCCTATCGGGACCGGCTATGGAGTAGCCCAGCTACACACTAGCTGGTCCGTCCCCCTGGATTGTTCTACACACAGTGTTCTCAGCCTTGGCCAAACCCAGAAGAACTCAGACAACATCTCATTTACACGCTCCCTTTGGGGGGCGCTCTCTGTGCCGAAATGACCCGGAGCCTCTCGGTCGTCGCCTTTCTTTGCCAGAGGGGTCTGTGACCTGTGTCTGAACTGTGCAAGAGAAGCAGCACAGCTAAAGTCAGAAAGGAGTGAATCTGATTGACTACTGGTCACTTTGTTAAACCCTCCCTCCCATGGGCTGCTGGACGATGGGCTGTTAACTGGGACAGTGATGGAGTAAATCTCAGCGCAGCCCAGGGGCACCAGAGTCTCTGTGTTCCAAAAAATATTCCCAAATCTGCCAGGCTTCTCCAGACAGACTCAGAGGCTCTGCTCACATCTTGCCACTGACTGTCCTCTGCCTGGTGCAAGAGGCAGATGGCAGTGAAGGGGATGGGAAATAAATGGCACAGGCTTATCGGTCCATGACCCTGGGCCACGTTACAATAACACAGGCCAAGGAGCTGAAATCCCCCAGGGCAAAAATGTTGGGTGGTCTGGAAATTAACAGGAGCTAAAACAGACTTCCTGCCAAAGCCAGCAGGCTGGCTTCCAGCACAGCCTATGTACCTTATTTTTGCTGGGCAGAGGTGGAAAGAGGCAGGCTGGTACCATACTACCCACCCAGGTGAGACCAATTCCACAGTGATACCATTAGTAGCATTGTTGCCTCTCTACTAGGTCATCACGGGTTCAAATCTCTCACAAAGACTGAGGCTCAGACCCAAAAACTGATGGCACAATGCAAGCCGTGGCTTTGTGCAGGCACAGACACACAGGGCTGGAAGTGGCCTTGAGAGGCCATCAATGTCTATATCGCCTGAAATGAACAGTGTGACCAGCTTGTCTGACTGCCTGCAGAACCTGGGCCTTCCCTGGATTAATCCCTGTTTGAACCAGAGCAGATTGTTTAGAAAAACATCCCAACCAGATTTAAAAAGTATCAGTGATGGAGAATCCACCACAGCTCTTGGTAAGTTGTTCCAATGATTCATTACCCTCACTGTTGAAAATTACTAGCTTCAACTTCCAGCTACTGGAGCTCGTTAGACCTTTGTCTGCAGAACCGAAGAGCCCATTGTCAAATTGTGTTCCTCCTGCAGGTACTTACAGACTTTGATCAAGTCACCCCTTGGCCTTCTCTTTATGAAACTAAATAGATCTAGCTCCCTGAATTTATCACTATACTGCATTACACTGAGTTCTCTCCCTGTCTCTGGTGGGTTACCTGCATGGACAGAGTGATTCTGTGGTACATTTAGAAAAGAGTCAGGGACAAGCCCAGAGTCCCAGCCAATGTTCCCCCTCTCAGTAAAGCATGATCCAATGTTGTGTGTGAGATGTCGCTGGGCCCACAATGGTTGCTGCCTTTGGCCGCAGCCACTCGCCTACTCCTTGCACAGGCAGTACATAGAATCTGAAAGGCACTAGGCCTGATTCTGCCCTATACCACGAGTAGTCACTTGCACCAGTGTAACATGTGGCCACCCTGATTCACTAGCGTTTTGCTCTTGTGTAAGTGACTACACCAGAAACAGGCCTCCCCCGCACACACTCTCATATACAATCCTATTCTTTCAGCAGGTGAACAGGGTACTGACACATCAGATGTTACTGCAGCATAGTTCCATCCTGGCATACGAGCCAGATCACTGCAGCTTCAAGGGGAGAGGTTTCAAATGGAGGCAGCTTGGACAGGCCCTGTGTAAGTCAGATGATGGATGATGCTAGGAAACTAGGCTGCCTACAGACCTACAGACCCAGAGTCAGGCCGCCTAAAAGGTGGAGGGTTCGTGACAAGTATCTAAGCAGCAAGTGTCTTCCTTGGCATGTCTTCAACCCGTGGGCATAACATGATGCCAGGACAATAACAATGATTGAACCCCCAGCCTTAGAACAACACGTCCTCTGCAGATTGATTCGGAGACCAACACGGCCTAGTGGTGCAAAGAAAGGAGTGGGTGCATACCACACTCCAGCACACCCGCTCCCCACACTGACTCCGTCAGTGGCCTTGGACTCATCTCATAACGTCTCTGCCTCAGTTTCCCTATTTTATAAAACGGCCCATCCCCCAGCAATGCTAATATTTGTTACACACGCTGAAGAAGTCAAGTGGGAAGTATTTATGCTAGTTATTTCCTGAGCTAGGATTTACAGAGGATCCTTTTATGAATGAAAGAACTTTGGCCAGGGCAGATGTCTCCCTGTAACCAGCATTTTGGGTATCCCCGCTCTATGTCCAGGTACTTCTCTGGCCCCCATCACCAGAGTAGGTGAGCCCCTTGCAATCTTTAAGGTATTGATCCTCCCAACAGCTTTTGATATCCCCGTTGTACAGATGGGACCTGGGACACCATGAGACTTGCCCAAGATCACACAAGAAGTCTGGGGCAGAGCAGGGAATCTGAACACCCAGGCTAAGCATCCCACCATCCTTCCTGCTTATTCAGCATTCCAGTGGTTCATGACTCAGATCACGTGGATTCTGCTCAGTCTGAGTCACTGGAATATGTTTGCATGTGTTTTTAGGGATCACACAACAGGAAGACGAGCTTCACCCCCCCATGAGACACAACCCCGCAGAACCAGGACCATGGATCTGTTTCTGGGACCAGCCAAAACTCCTGGTGAGCTATGGTCAATAAAAACATCCCCCTCTCCGCTGAAGGGTCAGCCTTGCTAGGAGGAGCGATGCTTTCATACTGAAGAATGTGATTCCCTGGGAGCGTCAGCCAGGAGGGCTATCCCAAGGGGAAAGGCACTGCTGCTTCTCAGAGATATTTATATGAGATGGCAAACCCCTGTCAGCTCTAGTGGGCCTTTTGTTGAGTGAACACCAACATCCAGACTTGTCGTTTCTTAGCCTTGCTGCTCAGTGATGTATCTTGAGGGCTCTCTTCCCTTGTTTGCTCCTGATATTTTTAATAGACTAGGAATAATACCCCAGGCTGCATGCAGCAGCAAGAAGAGATGCCTGTCTAGGATCTGATTTTCAAAAGAACCTAAGCATGAGTCCCACTGAGAGTCACCATACTCCTAAACCTCCTGGGCACATTGGAAAATCCCCCTGCTGTCGAGTGCAAAGTGGCCACAAACAGGTGCGAGAGTAGGCAGCAAAGCACTGGATGTGGTACTGCAAAGAAGTCCAAATTAAATGCACCAGACTCTTGGAGAGTCATAGAATTGTAGGACTGGAATGGACCTCGACAGGCTATCTAGTCCAGTCCCCTGCACTCAAGGCAGGACTAAGGATTATCTAGACCAGCGGTTCCCAAACTGTGTTCCACGGAACACTGGTGTTCTGCACGATGTGAATAGGTGTCCCGTGAAAGACTCTTGCACTTGATTTTTGTACTACTTTATACACGCTTTCCAGTTAGAAATTGTTAGTTCAAGTTATTTTAAATTTGTATTGTTGCTTTGTTTTATAAAATCAAATATATTTGAGCATAAATAACACAATTTTTTACTTGAAAACCAAACGACTACAAAGTAATATTATAAGTGTTCAGTAATAGGCTAAAAAGTGTTCCATGGTCAAAAAAGTTTGGGAAACGCTGATCTAGACCATCCCTGACAGCTGTTTGTCTAACCTGCTCTTAAAAATCTCCAACCATGGAGATTCTACAACCTCCCTAGGCAATTTATTCCAGTGCTGAACGAGGTGGAAATCGCTGTGGGCACAGCAGAAAAAGCAAGTAGGAGGAGAGCATGGGGAAAATCAGAAGTCACAAATATACAGAGAGTCAGTCTTCATTATACACATCCAAGGGCTAACACAACAGGCATCCACACAGCAAGAGTCAGGCTCTGTCACACCCTGTGTCACAACAGCTGGTCACAGCCACATCTCATGGGACAGGAGTCGCAATTGCTGCCTCAATGATTTCCCCTGTGCAAAGGGTTGCTGTTCCTTATGGCGATCCAGACTGCCAGGTAAATGACAGAGCTTGGATACTGTGGTGATTCT